>NC_065416.1:13402500-14027500 GCF_024362695.1 Pectinophora gossypiella | reverse complement strand
TTCGCAATTCATGACATTTTGTATGGATTAAATTAGAATGTACTCTCTCTCTCTCTCTCTCTCTATCTCTCCCTCCCTCTCTCTCTATCTCTCCCTCCCTCTCTCTCTCTCTCTCCCTCTCTCTCTCTCTCTCCCTCTCTCCCTCTCTCCCTCTCTCCCTCTATCTCTCTCTCTCTCTCTTCCTCTCTCTCTCTCTCCTTGTCATTGTACTTACCTACAATATTTGTTTTTAGTGCAATTCGACGACAAGCTGGTGTCTCACCAGGTAAAATATCTCGGTTTGATGGAGAACCTGCGCGTGCGACGCGCCGGCTTCGCTTACAGGAGGACCTACGATGCCTTCCTTGACAGGTAAGAATTGATAGCTAATGTTATTTTCGAATACGGAATAGAAGAAAGAGGTTGGAAAGGGCGTTTTTTGACATTACTTATTTGGCGTTAACTACTTGGCCGGACAAATGGTCGCATAAGTCACATCAAAAAAGAAGTGAACTATTCTCAAGAACTCTATCTCGCGCAACATATTGTAATTGTTGTAAATGTTAATATGTCTGTATTTAAACACTTATACCTAATCGTTACTGTATCTTAACTGTGCTTTCCGACACAAAGCGCACGGCAGTATACCAGCCAAGTTCAAATACCTACTTATACTTATTGTTATCATAAGATTCATAAGTGCATGAATTCGAGTCAAATCAAATTTACTTTATTGCAGATGCATACATGAATCATTATAAAAACATATACAAGAAAGATAACAGTACAATTGGCGGCACTGTTCGATATTTAACGACATAGATTTATCAAATTTTTCATAATAATTATACTTAAATATACAGGGTATTAGTGCCATCGCAACGAAAACTTTGAGGGGTGATTCAAACCATGATTGTGAGTTGATATCAAGTGGATTTTGCGACAGAAAATTCCACTTGGTCTGAATCATGGTCTGAATCATCCCCTTCGGTATTCGTTACGGTGTCACTAACACCTGTATAACTAAGGTTTTTTAAGGATTTTAAAATGTCATCGTGTTCTAAATGTACTTTTAATCTAATTATCTAACAAGCTTAACTGGTACATTTAGTCAATTTGCAGGTCAGTGTCGAAATTAATCCGATTCTAATTAAGTTGATGTAATTAGGTTCATAATCAAACTATGTACAGTCATGAGCAATATAATGTACTCACTTTAGGACTCTGTCGCACTAATATATTTGACATTTAGTGAGACTTACAGTTCAATTTGTCAAAAAAGTTAGTGTGACATGGTATCATATTATTGCTCGTGACTGTACTACTTACGCATAAAGCTATAAGTAAATAAATTGGTGGCTCTATTCAAAGTCAATTAATGTGATTCCCAATAGATACAAGTGTTTGAGCTCGGAGACGTGGCCAAACTTCCGCGGGCCGGCGAGAGATGGCGTTCAGAAACTGGTGGAGACCATGCAGTATGAGAAGGAAGAATACAGGATGGGCAAGTGAGTATACTAGCAAAATTAGAAGTAAACCAAATAGTTTACGATACTAATTGCGTACGAACACACATCACATAAACAGCCTATATATATATATATTTGTTTTGTATTTGTTACTGTGGTGTCCCTTTATAATAAACGTTTCTTTCTTTCTTTCTATATACGTCCCACTGCTGGGCACAGGCCTCCCCTCAATCAACCGGAGGGTGTATGGAGCATACTCCACCACGCTGCTCCATTGCGGGTTGGTGGAGGTGTTTTTACGGCTAATAGCCGGGACCAACGGCTTAACGTGCCCTCCGAAGCACGGAATCATCTTACTTTTTCGGACAATCAGGTGATTCAATCCTGAAAAGTCCTTACCAAACAAAGGACAGTCTCACAAAGTGATTTCGACAATGTCCCCATCGGGAATCTAACCCGGACCTCCAGATCATGAGCCTAACGCTCTAACCACTAGACCACGGAGGCTTTACGTACGAACAATACTGTACAAATAAGTATTAAAGTCTAATTATAAGTTTTTTCTCATGTAAGTAAGTGACTGTTATGTCTTTTTTAAGAATACAGAATCTTTAAACCGTTTCACATGTGCAATTACCTTCACAGCACGAAGATCTTCATCCGCTTCCCGAAAACCCTGTTCGACACGGAAGACGCGTACCAGCTGAAGAAAAACGACATTGCGACCATCATACAGTCGCGCTGGCGCGGCTACTGGCAACGCAAGCAGTATCTACGCATGCGCGCCGCCGCCATCGTCATACAGAAGTGGGTGCGCCGGTTCCTTGCGCAGAAGCTTAGGGAAAGAAGGAAGAAGGCCGCTGACGTCATCCGGGCGTTTATAAAAGGTACTTTTTGTTTGTAGATTTTTTTTCTTTGAGTTATATCTAAAACCATATTCCATGCCAAACTGAAGTGGGACTGGGCCGGACACGTTTGTCGGATGCATCCGGAGCGGTGGGCACGAGTCGTTACTCACTGGATACCTCAGGGCGGGCTTAGAAGTCGAGGCAGACCGCGTAAAAGATGGTGTGACGACCTCAATGCTTATCGCAAGGATTGGCCGGAGATCGCGCAAAGTCGAGAGGAGTGGAAAAATCAAGGGGAGGCCTTTGCCCAGCAGTGGGATCGTATAGGCTAAATAAGATAAGATAAGAAGAGTTATATCTGCAATCAGTAAGCGTCCGTTCGTGTTACTATGAGCCGATGAGCTGAAGGGGAACTTGACTTTATGAGAGACATATCCACTGACATATCCTCAGCAATTAGCTGCTTCAATAATGAGGTGATTCAGAAACTTTAATCCATTTCCGTCTCCATGAATAGTTTAGTAGAAAAAAGTAGGTTTTTTTAGAATATAAAACTTTCTACATATCGTTGACGTTGAAGTTATTATTATTATAGATATCGTTGGCATTGACATAGAAAGTTGAAAGACAGACAGAACTTACGTAATCCTGAGATGGGCAGAGTTCCGAATACCACGAGTTACCAGAAGACCCCTTGCAGCCAGACTTGGTGGTGACGTTCTAAGATGGATATCCCATAGCTCATTTAGATAGTCCTTCAGGTTAGAGAGGACACAATCCTTGAGGTAGCTTACTTTTTCAGTACTATTGGTATGATTAACAGCAACAATTCCACCAGCGCAACTTTACAAGCCATCCGTAAAGACGTATAGAAAACACGCACAGTCTAACACACGGAAAATACATCCACGCGCGTTCATGCGGATGCATTTTCTGTGTGTTAGACTGTGCGTGTTTTCTATACGTCTTTACGGACGGAGATACTTACCTACAAGCAACGGAAGAACACGCATCCACGCGCTACGCTGCATCATGCGAGGCAGTGTGAGAATCGCCTAAAACTCATACTTACCTTATTTCCAGGCTTCATCACGCGTAACGGTCCGGAGACGCCAGAAAACAGGCGGTTCCTGGGCATAGCGAAGGTGCACTGGCTGAAGCGGTTGTCCACACAACTGCCCAAGAAGCTGCTCGACTTGTCCTGGCCGCCGTGTCCCGCCACTTGCCAGGTATGAATGGATCCAAATTCTTTCAATTATTCCACTTGTCGTACAGGTTACCCTCAGATAGCTTTTCATTTTATCGGCGACATAAAACTTAAGATAATGCTAAAAAAATCAAATCTACTTAAACAAGTATTTTTAGTCTTTAAAAGTCGTTTCAGGCCCGGTTTCACAAAAATTCAGACGCATCACTTTGCCGTTATCCATATTCATGAATGCATTATGTTTTAGATGAGGTTACATAAATCAGGGTGGCTAAAAAGGCCATTTCAGGAAATGATTTGGATTTAGATGAATTGCTAAAGTGGCCATTTTAGCCCCCCAGAACTTAATTTGCCTAAAACAATAACCTTTGCCTTAGTCAAGGATCAAATACAATCTGAGACAAGTCTTACTTGATTTCTTCTGTTTTCCACAGGAAGCGTCGAAGGAGCTGCACAGACTGCACCGCGCCCACCTCGCAAGGAAGTACCGCCTCGCGCTGTCTCCCGCAGACAAGAAACAGTTCGAGCTCAAAATACTGGCTGAGACGATGTTCAAGAGTAAGTTGCTTTAAGTTTCTGCAGGAATTTGCTCTGAAAATGAGAGCGAGTTAAATTTGCGTACCACTCGCTGACCAATACGGATTAGTTGTAGGAATTGATAGGCGATTGGCGGCGAGGGTGTGCTGCCGCCAAAGGATGTTTTCGGGGCACCGAACTGAGCATAGTACCCCGCTGCCCACAAGTTGGTAGTGTGACTAGGGATCGACAATCCAACGGTGTTGTGTTGGAAGTTGTATATATGCGTCTTGCTGTGTAAACTTCGATATCGCGTTTCACGACCGCTTGAAGACTGCATTATTGAATGTGGCGCCATCTGTTGCATGTGAGCGGAACTAGTTGGGTCCGCTACATCACTACCCCCTTCAGACCGGAGGAGTTGGGTCCGCTACAATACTTTAATTTTTAAGATAGGATAAGTACCTCTTACTAATTTTGTGGTAGTCAGAGGTACATCCATCGCAAGATGAACTAAGTACACACACCTCACCGAGCTTTCTTTTAGACCAACATGGTAGGTGGTAAGCCCATAAATAATCTATAATGGTCCAGCCAACTGTGTTAGTGAAAACTGCATTAAAGATAAATTAACAACTCACTAGTGTAAGTCCGCAATATAAATTTAGTAGATCTTAAGTAATGATGACGATTTTCCAGCCAAGAAGAACAGTTACCCGTCCAGCGTGGGCGACCGCTTCATGGAAGACAGGCTGACTGCCGAGCACCAGGTGCTGAGAAACACCTTCATGGCGTCGCCGGCTTGGCCTTCTGGCGAACAGCTTATTGTAAGTATAGCCTTAACCCATAGTTACATTCTACCAGGATGAGAGCCCTGAGTTACTGGAGCGATTGGTATATGGTCGTAAGGCCCAAAGTCCTTTTAAAATCCAAATCCCATTGTTTAACTATTGTGTCTGGAAATCCGGGCCTTACGAGGATATTAAGAACCGGTTGACAGCCGAGTATCAGATCATCATCATCATAAGCCCATTAACGTCCCTACTGCTGGGAGATCGGACCTTAAACCATCACGCGGGCCCAGTGCGGATTGATGGTTATTAACGACTGCTAATGCAGCCGGTACCAACGGCTTAACGTGCCTTCCGAAGCACGGAGGAGCTCGAGATGAAAACTTTTTTTTGTGGTCACCCATCCTATGACCGGCCTTTGCGAAAGTTCGCAGACCGAGCGCGTTTACCGCTGCGCCACCGAACTACTCCGAGTATCAGATACTGAGAAATATTTTCATGATGTAACACGCGTGGCCCTCCGGCGAACAGTTTATTGCATCTTCTCTTCTTCTACTATAGAAGAAGAATCAGGATTGTAATAGAAATTACAATGTGTTGTCCGAAAATAAATAAAGAAAAGAGAAGTAACCTTTTCCTAATTACCTTTACTAAACTCTGTATAATCATTATATAAGTCAGCCATCTACTATTGCACCTCTCAAAGCATCAAGAGTTTCTTTAAAACCAGTAGATAATAAATATCCATCGCTTTTGTATTTTATTTAGTCCTTTAATCATCTTCAAGTCAAAAACATATCTCCAAAATATGTTTAATAAAAAATCTATACGTACCCTCCCAGTATTCCTGCGAAGCAGTGAAGTACGACCGTCGCGGATACAAGCCACGCGCGCGCAGTTTGCTGGCCTCAGACAAGGCACTGTACGTCCTCGACGCTGCTGGACGCAAGACATACAAGCTGAAACATCGCCTGCCCTTCGACAAACTCAGGGTCGTCGTCACCAACGAGTCCGATAGCTTGATCCTCATCAAGATTCCACAGGAGCTGAAGAAGGATAAGGTGGGTTTTGGTTTGTCTGGTGAAAAGTCTGAATGCTACAATAGAAAGTAGTCAAAATGTATGCAATTACGTCAATGGATGGGGAACCGTTACAATGAAGAATTTGAGGAGCATTCAAATACAAAAATATCTTTATTCAGTAGGTAACATAGTTACGTATTAATTAAAACACATAATAACGGGTTCTTACCGCGTAAACTTAAAACAACATAGTTTACATTTTGAATGGTCATTTTTACACAAGGAACTCTCCGCCTAAAACTACTGCAGCTTCTCACAACCTGTATAGTCGGAGAAAAGACGCTGCAAGGAAAACCTCGGCACGGGGCCCTAGACATTCTTTAAAAAAAAACATGAAATATATTTTACTAAATTTGTACTTAGTTGTGTTGTCGATTAATTCTTTAATCTTACTTAATAGAAGTTTATACCAACAAGTCGATGACCGTCGTTCAAAGGCAGCTATACTATACTCATATCCAAACTTACTTGTTAAAATGTGGCCTATATTTTTCTAGTTTTAGCGAATTAAGTGTGATGAGTAAGTAATATTATAACTTTGAAAAATGCACACTTCGGAAGTTGTTGTTGGGTTTTAAAAAACTTAAAGGGAGGCATCGTAAACCTGTAAAATGTAGAACGATATGAAAGAAAATAAACAATTTTTATTTTTTTGTTTTAATTATGAGTAATAATTATGTGACTTCTTTTCAGGGTGATCTGATCATCTCGGTGTCACACCTGATCGAAGCGCTGTCTATCGTCACTGACTACACCAAGAAACCCGAAATCGTCGAAATTGTAGACACCAGGACGTGAGTACTCTATTTACATCTATACTAATTTGGCGGCGAGGAGGTGTTGCCGCCAAAGGATGTTTTTCGGGGTACCGAACAGAGCATAGTACCCCGCTAGTCACGAGTTATCAGTGTGATTAGGGATCGACAAGCCAACAATGTTGTGTTGGAAGTTGTATATATGCGTCTTACTGTGTAAACTTCGATATCGCGTTTCATGACTGCTTGAAGACTGCATTATTGAATGTGGCGCCATCTGTTGCATGTGAGCGGAACTAGGTGGCCAACTAGTTGGGTCCGTCCGCCACACTAATATTATAAATTGGAAAGTGTGTGTGTGTGTCTGTCTGTTTGTTTGTCCGTTTTTCACGGCAATACTGAGCTACGAATTGACGTGATTTTCTAAAAGGATGGAGAATGACATAGGCTATATTTTGTCTCTTTCTAACCCTCCACTTCCCTAAAATGGGGGGCGGAAGTCTATATGGAGTATTCCGCAATTTTCAAGGTAGAAAGCTAAAAGTTAGTATGCGAACTATTTGTGACTAACAAAAAAAATTAAATACATCATTTTTTGTGAAAATCTACCCCCAAACCCCTTCAAAGAGGGGGTGAAACTTTATATGGGACTTTTCAAAGTTTTCAAGGTAGGAAGCTAAATTTTGGTACATTAGGAAAGAGGAACTGTATTACTCCTAACTTAACGCGAGCGAAGCCGCCGGCAAAAGCTAGTTCTCTATAAAATGATATTTCCAAGTGGAACTTAGTTTTTTATATGACGTACTTTCCAGAACCCGCAGTTTCGTTTGTAGCACCACTTATTTTAACGAGGTTATTTACTTTTTTAGTCGGATAAAATAGTTTAGTACCAATCAAAAGATAAAACCACTGATATTAGCGAGGTTTTTGATTCTTTCTTAGTCGGCTAAAAAACCAATCAAAAGATAAAACAGTAATAACTAACACCAGGATGACATGGACTTACACAGTCATACTTACTAAGTGACGCTTCCCTAATATGATAAATAGTTAGCTATTTATTACCCTCACCAATACTTTAATAAAAACAATGTTAAATGTACGCAGGATCGCCCACAACCTGGTGAACGGCAAGCAGGGTGGCACCATCGAGGTAACCAACGGCCCACAGCCGACCATCCACCGTGCCAAGAGTGGCAACCTGCTTGTGGTAAGTTTGCTGACTTTTATGATGGCCTGGTATATTAAAAAAACAAAACGCGATCAGTTGCTTATCTTCTCGATAAAAATCGTCAGAGATATGCTTTTTAGCAGAATAAGCGATGGACTAATCAGATGTCACCATAAAATTAAGCTTTTTAAAAAAAATAACGCGCCAGCCAGTCTGGATGATATGCCTAGAAGAGGTCATATCATATCATCACAAAAAATAATTGTTAAAATACCGTCTTATTTTTTTAGCATTTAATCATAAATAGTTGATGAATATTTTTTTACACGTATTAAATTATGTATGTACAAGTGTAAGTAATGCAGAGTACCTAACCTACTATTTACGTATATGTAATACTAAACTTATTAATATATCCGTTTTTTTTACAGGTCGCAACACCATGAAAGAATTGATCAGTATTTTGAACAAAGTTAGGTATTTAAACGTAACAACGACTTTTATACTTCATCGAAGCTAGTTCAATATTTCCATTATATAATTTATTTGTTAATTTATAATTGTATTTAAAAAATATGTCGTTATATAAACTTCGTAAATGTACGATAGATTCTACCATATTTTTGTTAACTTTGCATTTTCCGGGAACTTGGAAATTCCACAGCCATACCCTTAAAAACAACAACAAAGATAAAGAATAGTGGCAAGATTTAAAAAAAATCGGGTTTTTTTTAAATTATATTATGATGTACTTTTCTATTCGAAATGTTGTTATTTATATGAATTTGTATGGATTAACCGTTTCTTTATATTCATCGAAGTAATTTAAGTGTGATAATGATACCTAATATAACTGTTACGTACAAAGTACTTATTATAGATTTTTGTATGCCATAAAATTGAAAGGTTTAAGTATTGAAATGTGTCAAGCATAACATAACACTGTGTAAACATTAATGTAATGTACTTAATGTAATATAATTAGGTACGTACCTAAATACAAAAAAAAGGTTATAACTTGTTGGTACTACTCTTCTATAACCAGACCACCGGACGCCAGGGTTGATGAGGTTGATCAGCGACCTAAAAAGCCAAAAGGAAATCTGAGTGTTTTAACACTAGAGCGGTTCCATATCGCCACAGATATTCAATCAATCAATTATTAAAATTTATTACACTACTCTATTATTTTTATTTTATTTTATTGATATTATTTTTCATATTCTTGACACATTTCACTCCATTCATGTAATTTGTAAGCTGAATCGAAGGTGCCTAATGAATGATAAGAAAAAAAACAGTTAGTTGTAGCTCGTGTAACTAAAAATGGATACGTCAAATACGATAATAAATAATTATTATTCGATATTTAGAGTACGCGCAACGAAACAAGTCCCGCGGATTTGAATGGAACTATTTGACAAGTCATACAAAGTAACCTAGATAAATTATGAAATTCTGTCTAAATAAAAACAGATCTAAAACTGACGAAAACATTTTCTTTTGTCTATTTTTAACTTGAATCAAGAAAAATGTAATAATAAGTTCGACATTTTATCATGTTTTTATCATGTGTTGTTTTTTTATACAAATTCCGTAGTAATTTCGTAATTTGACGTTTAGTAAAAAGTTACTGATTTGACTAGTCGGGAATTATGAAGATACTGCAACAACAGCGCCGCGGCCGAGGGACTTGTTTTGTGGCGCGAACTCTAGATTTGATTCGAACCGAGCGCAACGTAGAGTACTATTTTTGAATATTCTAATTATTATTAATATTATAATTATTTTTCTAAAGACCCGTTTTCCCGCCAAGTAGTAATATGTGTTATTTAACACATAAACAACCTATAAATTGCCAAAACCTAAGAAAAGAAACAGCCTTTAAATGTAGTCCTCCCGTTAATTCAATCAAACAGAATCCTTCTACATGGTGCAAGCACGGTGCAGCTTAAAATCAATGTAACTGTTGCCTCATGACAATTGCGAAAAAAAAAACATTATAGAATCCTAAATTCCGCACATTCTAAAATTAAAAATGTATTTTTTGCTTTTCCACACTAAATACGCAAATATTATCTACGCTTCGCTCGGTTTGAATATTAAAGGTTACAATCGAATGAAGTGGGTATATTTTCATACTAGTTCTTGGGAGATAGCAGTTACAAAATACCTTTAATAAAAATAGTACAGGCTTAAGTTAATATTTTTTTATTTAACTTCCTATTCCATCTTTACATACTTACATCACATTTTTGAATTGAGTTATGCCAATTCTAATGAAACGTGGATAAAATATCGATTTAATTTGACAGTTCGGAAAATAGCCCCGTCCTTCACTTATGATGAGTTGAAAACAGAGATAGAACGAGATTTAAAACTGTCAAACTGAATAGGTACCTTAGTTAAATTGAATTAAGTTTATATCTGCTTGAGGCACCTTACCTTAGTAGGTCTAATCCTTTTATATTCAATGTTTTCATAGGCTTATTTACGATTAAATTAAATGGTAGAGAATGCGCCACGAAAGAAATCCCGCTGATTTTAATGTAACTAATTGACATGCTATGAGTAGTTCTTCGAACTCCGGGCGGCAATATCATGACCATTTACGCAAAAAATATCCTAAAATCTTTGGTCTTTTTGCAAATATCCAGTTGGAACTTACATAAGATGGTGACATACAGAAGTTTTAACTGGATATTTGCAAAAAGACAAAAGATTTTTGGATATTTTTGCGTTAACGGTAATGATAGTGACTGCAGGTATTCGAAGAACTACGCAATAATTCTATGCACATAGTGCAACACTAGCGCCGCAGCCACGGGATTTTATTCGTGGCGCGGACTATGTTTCCTTTGTAATACAAACTGCTGTCTTCTTCGAATTTAAGATAGTTCGGCCATACTTTAGATACAGGCTTAACGTGCCTTACAATGTAAGCCAGTTCCTTTAAAAGTCATTTTATTAAATAAACTTATTTTGATATATTTTTTTGTTTTATTTCTATGTTACATTAGGTGAGGGTATTAGATATCTAAAATAGGTACTTCGTTACCCCGTTTTACAAGACTACTAGTGACATCTATTGTTGACGTTTAAAACTTATTATACACATTAATATTTCAGCAATCGCGTCTAAGGTCTCTTTGAATCTTTGGAAACCAATTTATTCAAAAGAAATAGCTTCGTTGTCCACTTAACCGAAGAATAAGGAATAATACCAATCAATTCATTACCGTGAACACAAAAATATCCTAGAATCTTTTGTGTTTTTGCGAATATCCAGTTAGAACTTAGTTCGCAACAAACATAAGTTCAAACTGGAGATATTTGCAAAAAGACAAAAGACCAAATTATGTTCGCATTCAAAGTAATGATTTTTACTTCCGGTGTTCGAAGAACTACTCGGGGATAGCTATATTGATGTTCGTCTTGAAACCAAAAGATCATTTTATGACAGCATAAGTCTTTAGCTACGCCGTCGACATGCAGTAGTCGCTGGAGTATAAGTCTAGAGGTATATGTCATGGTTATAATTCGACTACTGAAAGGCAATCATCGTGCCATTCATAATTGAATATGAAAGAAAACCTAAAATCGTTAATGTTTCGTCTATTTGACCAGACCACCTACATCAAACTTATTAACTAATAAAATGAAACAAAGAAATATAAATATTTAATTTTTTATTTCTCAAAACTTAATTACTGTGATCATTTGTTAGATTTAAATTAACTACCTACTTAGAACTTAAATTACATCAGTCTTTTTTTAACATTAAATAATTATAATTATTTAGTCACTAGCCAACATAATACTGATTTAACATTACCAAAATAAATACTTATATTTAGAACACTTCTTCAATAGTTGGGCCATCATTGTTTTGATGGTATCCAGGCATTCCTCCGGGCATTCCTCCAGGCATACCTGTTCGCATACCACCGGGCATACCGCCAAACATTCCGCCGGGCATTCCTCCAGGCATTCCACCTGGCATACTTCCGGGCATTCCTCCAGGCATACCGCCAAACATTCCTCCAGGCATTCCTCCCCGCATCCCACCGGGCGTTCTTCCAGGCATACCTCCGGGCATTCCTCCAGGCATACCTCCTGGCATTCCTCCAGACATACCATCAGGCATTCCTCCTTGCGCCCCACCGGGCATCCCCCCTTGGCCGCCGCCATGCATCTTGCTCATGATCGGCGAGCAGACTCGCTGCAGCTCCTTCAGCCTGTGCTCAAACTCCTCCTGTTCAGCGAGTGCGTTATTGTCCAGCCACTTGAGTGCGTCTTCACACTCGCGCCGCGCCGTGTCCTTGTCCTGCTCGCTCAGCTTGTCTCCCGCATCATCCAGCGCTTGTTTCACGCTGAACACATACGACTCGAGCTGGTTGCGAGCTGCGACGCGCTGTCTCTGCCTCTCATCTTCCTCCTTGTACTTGTCAGCTTCCGCCAACATCCTGTCGATCTCCGCTTGCGACAGACGTCCCCTGTCGTTCTTTATGACGATGTTCTTGCTCCTTCCAGTGCCGTTCTCCTTGGCGGATACGTTCAGAATACCGTTGGCGTCGATGTCGAAGGTGACGTCGATCTGCGGGACTCCTCGCGGCGCGGGTGGAATGCCGGTCAAGTCGAATCTGCCCAGCAGGTTGTTGTCCTTAGTCATCGCTCGCTCTCCCTCGTACACTTGGATGGTCACAGCCGGCTGGTTGTCCGAGTAGGTGGTGAACGTCTGAGACTGCTTGCAAGGAATCTTGCTGTTTCGCTCGATGATCTTCGTCATCACTCCTCCGGCGGTTTCGATGCCCAGAGACAGTGGCGCCACGTCCACTAGAAGTACGTCTTGAATCCTCGTGTCGTTCGATCCGGACAGGATCGCCGCCTGGACAGCCGCTCCGTAGGCCACCGCCTCGTCTGGGTTGATGGACAAGTTCAATTTCTTCCCACAGAAGAAGTTCTGCAGCAAGTTCTGGATCTTAGGGATCCGAGTGGAGCCCCCTACGAGGACAACGTCGTGGATTTGACTCTTGTCCATCTTCGCATCTCTCAACGCTTTCTCCACTGGCTCGAGCGTGCCTCGGAACAAGTCCGAGCATAGTTCTTCGAAGCGAGCGCGGGATACTCTCGTGAAGAAGTCGACGCCTTCGTACAGAGCGTCGATCTCGATGTTCGCTTCAGTGCTGGATGACAGTGTGCGTTTGGCGCGTTCAGCCGCTGTACGCAGCCGCCTCAACGCTCGAGAGTTCCCTCGCAAGTCCTTCTTGTACTTCCTCTTGAACTCCTCCGCTAGATGGTTCACCAGTCTGTTGTCGAAGTCTTCGCCTCCTAAGTGCGTGTCGCCCGCCGTCGCCTTCACTTCGAACAAGGAGCCCTCGTCGATAGTAAGGATGGACACGTCGAAGGTGCCGCCGCCCAGATCGAATATCAAAACGTTGCGTTCGCCTTTCAAGTTCTTATCGAGGCCGTACGCTAAGGCGGCGGCTGTGGGCTCGTTGATTATTCGTAGAACGTTCAAGCCGGCGATGGCTCCCGCGTCTTTGGTAGCTTGGCGTTGTGCGTCGTTGAAGTATGCAGGCACTGTGATCACCGCATCTCGCACTGTACTACCTAAATACGCCTCGGCGGTCTCCTTCATCTTCGTCAAAACCATGCTGCTGATTTCTTCCGGCGCGAACCTTTTCACTTCCCCTTTGAATTCCACTTGGATCTTCGGCTTACCGCAGTCACTGATCACTTTGAAAGGCCAATGTTTCATGTCCGCTTGGATCTTCGGGTCGTCGAATTTGCGTCCGATAAGCCGTTTCGCGTCGAACACTGTGTTGTTGGGGTTCAAAGCTACCTGGTTCTTGGCAGCATCGCCGATCAGTCGCTCCGTGTCTGTGAACGCGACGTACGATGGCGTCGTCCTGTTTCCCTGGTCGTTGGCGATGATCTCCACGTTCCCGTGCTGCCAAACACCGACGCACGAGTACGTCGTTCCAAGATCTATTCCTACAGCTGGCATTTTCACTTCACAATTCACTGTTTACACTCACACGTAGAATACAATAATATATCTCGTCGATAAAGTTTGCGTTCGAGTGGTTATTCACCGCTCAAGTTCACTTGTTCTCACTTTCGTGTTTCAAATAAGACTGAATTGCCGCGCGTTGCCCGGCCTTTATATACCCAACCAATCAGCGACTAGAACACTCCACAACATTCTAGAACGCCTATCGCGATTGGTCGAGAACAGTCGAGAAACATCGATTGAGGTCGCCCCGTGCTAGATAAGGACAGTGCTATACGTTAAAAAGAGAAACAAAATATATATTTCAGGCAAAACTGTTTTGAGCTGACAACACTGGTACTTGCTTCTCTGTCACTTTAAACAACCTCTCTTTCATATTTGCACGAAATTTATTTCACACCAACGTCTTTACACACTTTGCTCGGTCAATGATTCTGCCCACCAAAAATAGGTCAATGAGTAATTTAACATTTTCCAATCACTTGATATTATTATTACAGTCCTGTAATATATATGTTTTATTATTTTATTCAAATAATGACCACCAAATCAATAAAGCCGATTTTTCTAAGAATGATAACTACTTAAAATTATAGCGTATTATTACGCAAAATACTGGTACATTAGCTATTATAAACATGATTTAAAAGCGTTTAAAAAGGTTGATGTGAAATATTTTCGTGCAAATGTGAAAGATAAGTTATTCCACGAGAGAGAGAGAGAGAGAAACATGTTTGCGAGTTGTTGTTTTAAACTTGACATTGAAACGATGCGGCGTGGTGATAAATGATAATGAATAATAACACGCCAAGAGTAACCTGGGGAAAGGTAGAAAATTGTTCAGAGAGATTAAAGACGGAAGTTTCAAGCTCACGCGTTCCGCTCTGCGAAAGTATATGAAAGATCGGTTTGTTTTGTTTTTATTTAGTTTTTGTTTTGGCACGCATTCCGTATTCTATAGTTTTGGTATACCGTTCTGTGCGGCAGTGACTAGATGTGTGTTATACTTGTGTACTTCACCTTCCCAAAAAGTGGCAAAAAAATGTAGTTTAAAGTAAATGCCCAAAGGAAACTTCCGTCTACAATTTACCAGAGACATGCTGTCCATTAAAACTAACGGATCAGGGATCACAACTTCTTCTATCGTGTGGATTGAGGTGTGTTAGGTGGATTACCAACCCCATCAACCCTGGTGTCAGGGTTATGACTGAGCCGCCATAGGCCCCTGACATGACTCAGGGACCAACGTGCCTTCCGAAGCACGGATCACCTTACTTTTTGGACAATCAGATAATCAGCCTGTAATGTTCAGACCAAACTAGGGATCACAAAGTGATTTTTGTGATTTGTCCCCACCGGGATTCGAACCCGGGACCTCCGGATAGTGAGCACAACGCTCACCTTACCTATTAAAGACCTTTACGAAGCCACTGACAATGCCGTAAGCGTGGCCAATTATTGGTCAGCAAAAATTTTGTATCGATCGCCATCGACTCGCAAAGAAGAAGACCTGCCTAGGATAAAAAAAAAACGCAAAACTTTTATTCTTGATTTCGGTGAAAATCTAATTATATACCTACCTAGGCATAAACCAAAATAAAAATAACAAAGGAACAAATAACAATCAACACATTAATAAATTAAGACACTCTTTGGTATTTTTTGCGAAATAGTGGTGTTTTCATTTTTCATGTGTTAATATGAGGCCCATAAATTTTGCTCGACATATTAAAACCTGCCGTAGAAGAAAATAAAATTGACCTTAATGTTCCTTGCAGTAGGATCTACCTATAAATAAAAAAGTGTTAAAGATCTGGGTTCATTTTCATTTAATAGGTATAATATTTGCAAAAAGATCTTCATCCCCCTAGCATTATCTCGTTTTTCACAGGGTCCGCTTACTATCTAACCTGAGGATTTGACAGGTCCGGTTTTTTACAGAATCGACTGTCTGACCTTCTAACCCCCGAAGGGAAAACCAGCCCAATACAGGTTACAGGTTACATACCTCCGAAAACACGAAAAAGGTAGGTAAAATTGGGTTCATTTTGCAACACTCGATTGATCTGGAAACTAGAGATAAGTATACGCACTTAGGTATATTAGTTACTGATACAGATGATACTGATTTTTTACACCCAATTAAGAGTAAATTCTCATCGGAAGTTCGCATATACTTTCATTTTAATAGTCCGCGAGTGAACTTATAAAAGTCTACATGAT
The DNA here is from genome assembly GCF_024362695.1 of Pectinophora gossypiella. Lineage (NCBI taxonomy): Eukaryota > Metazoa > Arthropoda > Insecta > Lepidoptera > Gelechiidae > Pectinophora > Pectinophora gossypiella. The sequence continues at coordinate 14,011,443 of NC_065416.1, read as the reverse complement.
AACCTAAGTAGTCAAATGACATTGGTCTTTGAATGAGATATTTTTTTTTACAAAACGTCAAAACATAATTTTCTGTAGAGTTTGTATGGAAATGTTGTCCTGTGACGTCATCAATAAAAGCGGTCAAACGTCGTACTCGTTATTAAAACACATAGTAACGGGTTCTTACCGCGTTTAAATGGAGATATGAGACTCCCGATATTTCGACCGACACTGTTGCAGACATATGTCTGTCTGCCCGTAGAAAATTATAGATTTACCTACTCCACTCCAATCTCATCAGTCATCCCGTGATCATGGCACTTGCAACAGTGTCGAAATATCGGGAGTCTCATATCTCCATTTAAACGCGGTAAGAACCCGTTACTATGTGTTTTAATTATGATAATAACCGACGTACTCGTTGTTACTTAATTCATAAATAAAATTCGAAAATAAGTCTTCTATTTCTAGATTGTGTCAAGTAGTTTCTATTTCTAGATTAGCGTTTTATATTTTATTTTTGACCCAGTCAATTAACGTATTTTGTAAAAAGTTTTAATACGTGCCTCTCTCACACACCTGACCTGTACTTATTAGCAAAAAATTATTATAGTATGAAACAGACGATGAACCTGGTTTTACAAACGAGTCGCTCAGAGACCTATGAAGCTACTATTTAGCCAGCAACATGTCAGAAAATGCGGTTTTTGTTTCGACAAAATGCCACTACGAAGGTTTGTCCAGTAAATGGCGATAATAAGATAGTTTCCAACAAGTTAAATCAAGTACTTTTTACTAAACGTCAAAACACGAAATTACTATGAAATTTGTATGAAGAAACACACTGTGACGTCATAGAAAAACTTGATTATTACATTTTTCTTTATTAAAAATCATAAATAAGTAAAATAGAAAAAATAAAACGTTTAGTCACCTTCAAATCTAACTTTATTAAGTAATTAGAATTTCATAATTTATCTTTGACCTGGGAAACTTGTCAACTACGGACACGATGTGGAAAATGATGTTTTACCTGTTGCAAAAGGAGCCCTAGGGGGAAAGGCCACATTGTTTATGCAATTCGTCTAATAAAGCAATATTCCTATTTGTCATCTAATGCACACTAACTTTTATAATGTGAAGATGCCAAATTGCAATATTGCTTTTTTAAAATTAATTGCTTCAATGTGGCCTGTTCAGATCCCTAGGTATTCATGGTCACATGTTTCAATGGAAGTTGGAAACTTCTGGTAGGTGAGTCTTTACCCCACTGCCAAGGAAGAGGGTAATGTTTTTCGAGTGTATACCTATTATGTATGTCTGTTTCTCTGTGGCTTTTGCTTTTGCTTTGTGGATTTTGATGTATGAGGTATCGTTAGATTAAAAGGCACCAGCCTTAACACTTTAGCTGCTAGACCCATGTGACAAAATATGAGCATTTGGAACCTCAAGGCGTACGCTACGCACACGCGTAGCTATCGCGAAAGCTGTACCAACGAATGTGCTACCAACACGCCAGCTGTGTCTCGCTGTCCACACGAATGTGCGCAGCCGCACCGGTAACGCGTAGTGCGTTCATACAATGCATCGACGGACCGGCCGACGCGCCACGCCGGTCCTTACAATCTCGATACAATATGTACTGCGCGGCCGTCTCGTTTACGGGGTGTTCACACTGCACTTACCTAACTCCGCTCCCTTTAATTAAAAGTGTGTAATTATTACATTTCTACATATTATCTACCTACCTTATAAATTACCTTGTATTTGTGCTTGTACGTGTCTTGTTCTGGTAATTGTATTAGTTGTGTACCTAATTTAACTTTTTTTATGGGAATTGTCTGAAATATTTTTTGTCCCTTAAAATTAAAAAAAAAAATAGTTTCAAAATTTACTTTTGAGTAATTAAAAAATAATTTGAAAGTGTAACGGTTTTTGTTAAATAGTTTAAAATAAAATATTTTAATTAAGTTCTTATAACATACTTTATTACAATACAATATACAACACAGGAGCACAAAAATAAGTCTCTTTTATCTTTATTTTTTGGTTTGCAATTATAATAGAAGTTAGTTTTTTTTAAGTTTAAGAAGAAAATGGTGCTAATTCCTGTAGGTACCATCTAATTTTATTTAAGTTATACCTCATTAGCTAATCCGCCGAAAAGAAAGGGACGCACACTGGAATTCACTGGATCGGATTTGAAAAAAGGAACTTATTTTTGTTTTTGTCAAAATGTCATTATTTTGTTATGCCAATCGATAGGAAAAATCGATACAATCAACATTTAATACTTGTGTTTTTCGGTATAAACACTACAAACAAAATAATGCCATTTTGACAAAAAAAAATCGTAAGTTCTTCAAATCTGATCCAGTGTGGCACGGGTAATCGACGGACATAAAATTTATGAAACATATAAATTTTAGGCAGAAATCTAAAACCCTCTAAAGTTTACATTTGCTAATAATCCGTCAGAATTACATCGACAGCACACGTCAAACGGGCTGCATACCATCGAGATACCTATTTTATTCGCCAGGGTTATTCATTCATATTAAAATTAATAGATAGTCTACAGGAATTTGCATCATTAGTGCGCTTAGCTAATTAAGGTTTTTTTTATTATAGTTTCCCTAGGAGTAAAATTCTATTATATTCTTATAAATATTACACGTCAACGAATATTTCCGTATTAGATATTCCGTAGTAGATACACATACTTTAGGTAGGTAGATACAGTAATGAGCAATATAATGTACCCACTTTAGGACTCTGTCGCACTAACATATTTGACATTTAGTGAGACTTACAGTTCAATTGGTCAAAAAAGTTAATGTGACATGGTATCAAAGTGTATATATATTAATGCTCGTGACCGTACTTATTTTCGTTGGTGGCGGTCAAGTCCCCGCCTGCGATACTTTCCGTCAACATTTATAAATTATTTTTTAGTTAGTGTTTACAATAACTTTTTATTTATTTAACTATAGATTACGAAGATTTCAGCATTTTATATTGTTTAAAACAATATTCTTGTGGGGCTTGTTTTCATATTTTTAGTGTGCAGTCGGAATTTTGTTTTTTTTTTTAGTTGCAAGAGTTACCGCAGTACAAAGCGTCTTTATGATCCCGGGATTCGTACATGAACATTTATCGATTGTGACACTTTTTTTATAGATAAACCGGTAATTAAGATGTAGATACCTAAATACCTAATACTTAAGAGTATAAAATGCTTCATGCTCTCGTAGACGATGAAAATACTGAAAACATATACCTACCTATTTACTACTAGTAATAAATTGCAAATAAAAATATAAACTAACCAAAATAAACACCACCAATTAAATAGCTATTAAGTATATTAATTGAATTAACTTAATTTGGTAGGTACACCAACCTCAGTATCTTCACCGTCTGTATCTCATTCATGTACCTATGTACTTATAAGTAAAAAGAAAGTGTATAAAATAAAACAAAGAAATAAAGTTATTCATATTTTTTTATTACTTCTATCCAACAAATGATCACAAGTTCTTTTGACTTAAAATAAAACTTAATTACATCAGTCTTTTAAAGCACAATTTACAAATCTAATAACTAGTTAATAAATCAGGTACTTAGTACACTTCTTCAATAGTTGGGCCGTCGTTGTTTTGATGGTATCCAGGCATTCCTCCGGGCATACCTCCAGGCATGCCCGCTCGCATTCCTCCTGGCATACCGCCAAACATTCCGCCGGGCATACCTCCAGGCATACCTCCTCGCATCCCACCGGGCATACTTCCGGGCATTCCTCCAGGCATACCGCCAAACATTCCTCCAGGCATTCCTCCGGGCATTCCTCCGGGCATTCCTCCGGGCATTCCTCCAGGCATACCTCCGGGCATTCCTCCAGGCATACCTCCTGGCATTCCTCCTGGCATTCCTCCAGACATACCATCAGGCATTCCTCCTTGTGCCCCACCGGGCATCCTCCCTTGGCCGCCGCCATGCATCTTGCTCATGATCGGCGAGCAGACTCGCTGCAGCTCCTTCAGCCTGTGCTCAAACTCCTCCTGTTCAGCGAGTGCGTTATTGTCCAGCCACTTGAGTGCATCTTCACACTCGCGCCGCGCCGTGTCCTTGTCCTGCTCGCTCAGCTTGTCTCCCGCATCATCCAGCGCTTGTTTCACGCTGAACACATACGACTCGAGCTGGTTGCGAGCTGCGACGCGCTGTCTCTGCCTCTCATCTTCCTCCTTGTACTTGTCAGCGTCCGCCAACATCCTGTCGATCTCCGCTTGCGACAGACGTCCCCTGTCGTTCTTTATGACGATGTTCTTGCTCCTTCCTGTGCCGTTCTCCTTGGCGGATACGTTCAGAATACCGTTGGCGTCGATGTCGAAGGTGACGTCGATCTGCGGGACTCCTCGCGGCGCGGGTGGAATGCCGGTCAAGTCGAATCTGCCCAGCAGGTTGTTGTCCTTAGTCATCGCTCGCTCTCCCTCGTACACTTGGATGGTCACAGCCGGCTGGTTGTCCGAGTAGGTGGTGAACGTCTGAGACTGCTTGCAAGGAATCTTGCTGTTTCGCTCGATGATCTTCGTCATCACTCCTCCGGCTGTTTCGATGCCCAGAGACAGTGGCGCCACGTCCACCAGAAGTACGTCTTGAATCCTCGTGTCGTTCGATCCGGACAGGATCGCCGCCTGGACAGCCGCTCCGTAGGCCACCGCCTCGTCTGGGTTGATGGACAAGTTCAATTTCTTCCCACAGAAGAAGTTCTGCAGCAAGTTCTGGATCTTAGGGATCCGAGTGGAGCCCCCTACGAGGACAACGTCGTGGATTTGACTCTTGTCCATCTTCGCGTCTCTCAACGCTTTCTCCACTGGCTCGAGCGTGCCTCGGAACAAGTCCGAGCATAGTTCTTCGAAGCGAGCGCGGGATACTCTCGTGAAGAAGTCGACGCCTTCGTACAGAGCGTCGATCTCGATGTTCGCTTCAGTGCTGGATGACAGTGTGCGTTTCGCGCGTTCAGCCGCTGTACGCAGCCGCCTCAACGCTCGAGAGTTCCCTCGCAAGTCCTTCTTGTACTTCCTCTTGAACTCCTCCGCTAGATGGTTCACCAGTCTGTTGTCGAAGTCTTCGCCTCCTAAGTGCGTGTCGCCCGCCGTCGCCTTCACTTCGAACAAGGAGCCCTCGTCGATAGTAAGGATGGACACGTCGAAGGTGCCGCCGCCCAGATCGAATATCAAAACGTTGCGTTCGCCTTTCAAGTTCTTATCGAGGCCGTACGCTAAGGCGGCGGCTGTGGGCTCGTTGATTATTCGTAGAACGTTCAAGCCGGCGATGGCTCCCGCGTCTTTGGTAGCTTGGCGTTGTGCGTCGTTGAAGTATGCAGGCACTGTGATCACCGCATCTCGCACTGTACTACCTAAATACGCCTCGGCGGTCTCCTTCATCTTCGTCAACACCATGCTGCTGATTTCTTCCGGCGCGAACCTTTTCACTTCCCCTTTGAATTCCACTTGAATCTTCGGCTTACCGCAGTCACTGATCACTTTGAAAGGCCAATGTTTCATGTCCGCTTGGATCTTCGGGTCGTCGAATTTGCGTCCGATAAGCCGTTTCGCGTCGAACACTGTGTTGTTGGGGTTCAAAGCTACCTGGTTCTTGGCAGCATCGCCGATCAGTCGCTCCGTGTCTGTGAACGCGACGTACGATGGCGTCGTCCTGTTTCCCTGGTCGTTGGCGATGATCTCCACGTTCCCGTGCTGCCAAACACCGACACACGAGTACGTCGTTCCAAGATCTATTCCTACAGCTGGCATTTTCACTTCACAATTCACTGTTTACACTCACACGTAGAATACAATAATATATCTCGTAGATAACGTTTGCGTTCGAGTGGTTATTCACCGCTCAAGTTCACTTGTTTTCACTTTCGTGTTTCAAATAAGACTGAATTGCCGCGCGTCGCCCGGCCTTTATATACCCAACCAATCAGCGACTAGAACACTCCACAACATTCTAGAACGCCTATCGCGATTGGTCGAGAACAGTTGGGAAACATCGATTGAGGTCGCCCCGTGCTAGATAAGGACAGTGATATACGTTAAAAAGAGAAACAAAATACATATTTCATGCAAAACTGTTTTGAACTGGCAACACTGGTATTTGCTTCTCTGTCACTTTGAACAACCTCTCTTTCATATTTGCACGAAATTTATTTCACACCAACGTCGTTATACGCTGGGTTAATAATATGGAATCGCGTTTTTGCGGTTTTTTTTACTTTGTTTTATGTTTTATTTTATTTTATTTATTTTACTTTGCTGTTATTCGCAATCAATACTGACCCGGAGTGTTAGCGGTAAAGTGATTAATTATTTAAGAATTTCATAAGTTTCAAACAAAATGTTTTGCATTTTTTTTTTTATATTACTTACGTTGGTGACGTTGGTGTACAATATTGAATATTTCTATAGAGAATGTTAGTTTTCTAAAGTACAGAAATAGTACTTAAAAAATATATATATTTAAAACTAATCTCTGATAATAATGATATTTTGAAGTCAACAGACGGCTATTTAATTCGGTGTGAAAGTTTTATAGTGTCGAGAATTTTCTGGGTGGTGCTTGTGACTCTTCTAGATTTCTCTATAACATACTAGATGGCGCTGTTGCGGAGTATAAATATGTGAGGAAAGCGCGGCAAATCATTCAGTTTGAAACAAGCGATCGAAGAGTAAGCGAGTTAGCGAATTCTCTGTTTCTTGACCTGACCGAAACACTTTTACCTCTCACGTCGACGGAACTAGTAACAGTTGTAGTGAAAAATGTCTCTTCTACCGTACATTTTTGATAACGAGTGGCCGTGGCCTCGACGCAACCGCGTTTTCAACCAGGACTTTGGCTTGGCCCTAACACCTGAAGACGTATTATCGCCTGTGGTACGTGGATCCGGCGACTTCTACAAACCGTTCAGACAACTGGCTCAAATGACTCAGGACTTGGGATCGAACATCAAGTCTGACAAGGATAAATTCCAAGTCAACGTGGATGTTCAACATTTTGCTCCGGAAGAAATTAGTGTGAAGACTGCGGATGGTCAGTTAATCATCGAAGGAAAGCACGAGGAGAAACAAGATGAACATGGTTATATTTCTCGACAGTTTGTGAGACGTTACGCTTTACCGGAGGGCTGTGTACCCGAGAATGTGCAGTCAAAGTTGTCTTCAGATGGGGTTCTAACCGTGGTGGCGCCGAAACAACATTTGGCGGTAAAGGGCGAGAGAGCTGTGCCCATACAACACACAGGCCCTGTGCGGAAACAAATCCAGGATACACCTAGCACTTCTGACGCCAAAAAGTGAATCAGTTTTAAGACATTTTATTTGAAACTGCTTATGACTGATTAATGTTGTTTAATTCCCATTCGGCGTAAGTTACTTAGTTTCTTGTAATTTCTTTTAAGTAAAAATAAAACAAAAGTAGATTTCATTTAGTTGTTTTTATTTATAGGTATTGCATTCCACTTTTCAGGCACTACAAATTAGGAACCCGTAACCTGGTATGTTTTATCAGTCTTGCTTATAACGAAGCTAGCTCATTGGGATGCAAATGTAAAAAAAAATACATTAACTTGGTCGATTCGATTACCATTTTGAAACTTCGATGTATCTTTAGTACCTATATCAAACAATCATCCATTCAATATTGTAAAAAAATCATCTCACTCGCCGACTTACGGGTTACTAATTTGTGGTAAGCATAACATATGGATTATGGACATTATAACCACAAACTACAAATTGAAAACACGGAAATCTAAAGCATATTTCAGGAAATCCAAAAAATATTCATACTCTGAAGATTTCAACATGTTTTCAAATGAGTGGATGATTACCAATTTAAAATAATTTATTCATTATTGGCAGCTGCAGGTTATCAGGTGTTTCTAACTTGACATCATGGAATTAAAACCAAAGACAGTTTTAAATAAACATATAACATTAAACACCTAATTCATGGAAGATTTTGGTAAAATCGAAATACACAAGACCAATTGATAGGGAAAATTAAAAAGAGTACCATTTATTATTAACAATTATTTACACAATCCTACTTTTCAATGTACAGACCAGGATCATACGTTATATACTCGCGAAACTGTCATATATTAGTTTAATTGTAGCTAATTAATACAAATATACATATCACTTATAAACTTATTGCTATATAAATGCCAACTAGTTTCTTGTGATAAAAAATTAACCTATTTGGCTATACACATAATTCCTTGATAGGACCTGGTGAGTTGACCATTCAAATACATAGTAAATGGCGGAATTTCCAGACTACCATTCCCCAAAAATAATGTGTGCGTCAAGCTAGCGGCCTCAAAAAAAAAATGGGCACGAAAAAATAATTTGACCATACCAAAAAATAGTACTCTTATTGAAAAAAATAGTACCTGTTGTAAAAAAATTAGTACCATCACGGTTCTGGATTTATAGCCATGTTTTATTGCACTTGCTAGCTTGACGGTGAGCGAAATTTGGCGAGAGTTAACGACAAGGTCTTTCGCTTTGATTTAAACGCCAAAAAATAGTACCGAAATAGTACTCACCCCCTGCAAAATACCGAAAGTAGTACTTCAACGGTTCCAAAGTTATAAAGGCAGTTCTTTGATCCCGCTAGCTTGACGTTTTGAAAATACCTATTATCTGGGGAACGCTTGCATACTTCAGTATGTAACTAATGTCAATAAACTCGTATGAAATAGTACTCCCTACCATCATAATTTTGATCCGATTCTCTTTGTAGAAATGTTAAAAAATCATCATAACCTATGCCATACATTTGTTGTTGATACAGTCACGTAGACAATTACATAACCTCACAATTTATTCGTAAGTATTGCCATTTTGGAGGTCTACCCTACCATTTCTTTGCACTTCAGTGCTGCTATTACAAAAAATTCCTATTGCATACACCCATATGCACTAATTTTAATAGAAAATGGCTGCATGGGTCTAGTTCTTATCGAAAACAATCTGTGATTTTAATACATCATAATACATTTTTAATCTGCTGTTTTATTTTATAATTTATACCTTCATGTTGAATTTGTTACGGATCGAAGTGTTTGTTAATAAACAATTTGCAGTATTTGTAGAATAACTCAAAGAGTTTCAACAATGATATTACTTTCATCTAACAACCCTGGCACTTCACCAATTTTTACCCAAAAATGGGGAAAAATACTGAAATCTGACAACATTCTTGACCATGTGTAATAATTTTGTTCGCGACTGTACTCGTCTTGATAAATGTATGACATAGGTTATAATGACTTTTTGACATATTTCTACAAAGAGAATCAGGTCCAAATTATGATGGTAGGGAGTACTATTTCATACGAGTTTATTGACATTAGTTACAAACTGAAGTATGCAAGCATTCCCCAGATAATAGGTATTTTCAAAACGTCAAGCTAGCGGGATCAAAGAACTACCTTTATAACTTTGGAACCGTTGAAGTACTACTTTCGGTATTTTGCAGGGGGTGAGTACTATTTCGATACTATTTTTTGGCGTTTAAATCAAAGCGAAAGACCTTGTCGTTAACTCTCGCCAAATTTCGCTCACCGTCAAGCTAGCAAGTGCAATAAAACATGGCTATAAATCCAGAACCGTGATGGTACTAATTTTTTTACAACAGGTACTATTTTTTTCAATAAGAGTACTATTTTTTGGTATGGTCAAATTATTTTTTCGTGCCCATTTTTTTTTGAGGCCGCTAGCTTGACGCACACAAAATAATATAGATGGCCCTGTTGAGATTTTACGAGATAATTGCCTATTTTCTCATTACTCGGGTACATAATTAGTCAAAAATAGAATGTAATGGCAGAAGTATATATGAAAATAATTATTGCTTATTTGGATCTTATTATGTATAGAATTATGTTGCTACCTATATTGCTTCTCTTAATTTTTATCAGAATAATAATGGGTGGAAGACATAATTGTGCCTGGGTGTAATACAAAGGGTCATCATTTACGCCCAAAAACAATGATAAAAGGATGCATGTTTGTTAACCATGAAATTAGAAAGTTAAATGAAAGAAAATTTTTTCAGCACCATCTATTATGTTTTTGAAGAACATAGCCTGGAAAGTCCTTCATTCCAAAATCATTCACAAAATGTTGAGCCCGATAACAAAAACAAGCATTGAACATCCTTCTTTAACAATACACACTTATGTCACCTCACATTTGAATCGGCAACAATTATTTTGTCCCAGTGTTTTAATACCACAATTCATTCATTACTTTTGCATTCCTATTACAAATACTTAACATAATAGTCTAAGGCCCTTAGAAATCTTTTCTCAGTCACACTACAGCACTTTTGAGACAATTATGGACAACTTAATTACACTATGTACATTATGAACAAGTCATTTACATTTTATGCTGCAATATCATTATATTGGCAGGTAACTAGCGCTATGCTCAATACTTTGGTTATTCTATTCAGTTAATTTTGGTACACACTAGAATTTTGAATGATCTAAAATATTATCATCATGAAATAGTGAGGGCTCAGTACTTTTAAGGCCATATTCAATACATTGCTAATCACGGCTTAGAAGAGTTGAGAGTAATGCCCGTTCCAATGTTTACACACGACAATGCTAAAACGGAATAAAACAAGGAATATGGTTATCATATCAATATATATTTTACAAATGCCCTCACATTCCCAGGATGTTCAGGAAGCCATTACATGGGTATCTGTGGCCCCGTTTGTCTTACATATAAAATCACAAGTCAAATTGGTCGAAGCACCGTTTTCACTAACTAAATAGCACTTGTCCTTCGAATGTTTATTGCCACTTATCATCACTATGTACTTGATACATCACCATGGGAACAACACTTGATAATCATTTTTCTTAGTGACGAGTTACCCAGGCACATATAGTATACAACAGTCTTAAACTGAATACTTTAATGCACTTCACTATTGCACTATAAGCATAAATGAATGCGAGTGGCTGTCAAGACTTCTCCTGAGTGGAGATCCTGATCCTGAGCCCACCCAGTCATTCCCCCGAGTTAGTTGTGTCGCGCGCACTTATAACGTCTGCACTTACGACACTTCCTATATCATCTGAGTTGTCGCCCTCAGCCACAATAGTAGTCCATATACTATTTCACTTGTCCGACGGCTTCCTGTGCCACAGGGCCATCTGTGGGTTTGAAGGTGTCGGATTTGAAGCTGGAGTCTGATTGGTTGGAGTCTTGCTTGAAGTTGGGATCGGGCTTGTCTTCCGACCCGAAGTACTGCTTCGGCTTGGACTGCTGGTCCTGTTCGCGCTGCTGCCGCCGCCGCTGTTTCGACCACAGCTCGTGGCAGTCCTGCCATGTTGGTAGCTCTGGAGCTGTCATCCTGGAAGCGAGATGGAATTTTACATACGTACATAAGATCACGCCTTTTTCCCGTTGGGGTGGGTAGAGACCACGGAATTCCCCTTATTACGATCATAACACACCACTTCACTTGGTATTTTAGATACAAATCTATACAGGATGTTAGTGACATCGTAACGAAAACTTTGAGAGATGATTCCAACTATGATTCTGAGTTGATAATAAGTGGAATTTTCCGTCGCAAAAGTATAGAAATGAAAATAATTTAAAAAAACTGAATTTTGCGACGGAAAATTCCACTTGACAATAACTCAGAATCATGGTCTGAATCATCTCCCACAGTATTCGTTACGATGTCACTAACACCCTGTATATAATAGTAATATGACATCTATCAGTGCCTGTATAACGCGGCAATGCCGCTAGCGCGATGGATTTGTTTGAACCTGGTCACATTCAGAGCTCTTCAGCTCCTAGGTTAAACGTGACGAATTTTTGCGACGCTTAGTTTTTAAATTGATCATTAATTGAAGAATAACTTATGTACCTGTAGTAAAACCTGATCATCCGATCAACAGGGTCCACATAATATCAGCGTCGTGGTTCACGCCGCGACTTGTGCTGAGTGAGGGCCTTTTATCTCAGGACGTCCACCACCACCTTATGATCATTTCGACAAACATCCGTCTTGCTTTTTTGTAATTGTTTTAGTGGTGATATGATGTTCTTGTCTTTTTTTTTTGTGTGGCGTCCTTTTATAATAACGTATTTCTATTCTATTATATTATATTATATTGTTGGCAACAACTAACAAATTATATTTTTTATGTAGGCACTTTGTTTTCTAACTTTTTCTATTTCTTCTTACGATCGACTGCAAGTAATATGCAATTCTTGTCTCTATTAAAAATATATTGTGGTCAACTGAATCGCCGTATTCTTTACCGTCTTCTGAGCACAACATCTGTGTGCGACAATGTAATTAAAACAAAAATGATTCCTTTTTAACGCCTGTAGGGGTAAGCAGAGGTGTACAGTCATGAACAATATCATGTACCCACTTTAGAATCCTGTCGCACTATCATATTTCACATTTAATGAGACTTACGGTTTAATTTGTAAAAAAAGTTAATGTGACATGGTTTCAAAATGTATACATATTAATACTCGTGACCGTACTGGCTACAATAACTTACTGATCAGGTACGACGTTCTTCAACCAGGGGCTCTTGAGCGCCTCCTCGGCAGTGATCCGCTTGTCCGGGTCCAGTTCCAGCATCCTATCCAGCAGGTTGAGCGCCGGCTGCGGCATGAACGCGAACTGTTCCCGGACACAGCGCTTGTGGAACCTGGAAACGTTGAGGAACATCGTTGATAAAAAAAGAATTACCTATAAACTGCCTATATACGTCCCACTGCTGGGCACAGGCCTCCCCTCAATCAACCGGAGGGGGTATGGAGCATACTCCACCACGCTGCTCCACTGCGGGTCGGTGGAGGTGTTTTTACGGCTAATAGCCGGGACCAACGGCTTAACGTGCCCTCCGAAGCACGGAATCATCTTACTTTTTCGGACAATCAGGTGATTCAAGTCTGAAAAGTCCTTACCAAACAAAGGACAGTCTCACAAAGTGATTTCGACAATGTCCCCATCGGGAATCGAACCCGGACCTCCAGATCGTGAGCCTAACGCTCTAACCACTAGACCACGGAGGCTGTTGCGCCCCATACACCTACAATAATATTGCACAATATATCTGCATGCACAATATTATTGAACGTTTAGGGATAGTATTGAAACATTGCACAATGATTGAACAAAAGATTGAGCGAGCTTAATTTTTATTGCGCAATATTTTTTTCTTGCACTGTGTAGGCTTAACATTGCGCAATATTTTTCATTTTTGAAACTTCGTCGTCAGACATGTTGCTCGCACGAAAATATTATTCAGACTGGTTTGTCAATTTTATTGAGAGAATTTATTGAACGTTTGGAATCAAAGGGGTTATTTTTTTAGGGAAAAATTGCCCTCTTGTCTTAAAAAAGCCCCTCCCTCTTTTCAACCCTTTTGCGGATAATTTCCGAGATAATATTATAAAAATGCAAAAAAGCCGACTGCACACTAAAAAGAGGAATACAAGCCCTAGAAGAATATTGTTTAAACAACATAAAATGCATTACGAAATGTGTTCCTAACCGATAGTTAAATAAAAAAATATATTTAAATACTAACTAAATAACAATTTATAAATCTTGACGGAAAGTATCACAGGCTAATAACATCGATTACAAAAAAAGTCACTGCAAATAAATAATAATAATAATAAAGGTTTATTTCTTTTAACCTGAAGATTTGACAGGTCTGGTTTTTTATAGACTGCCTGCCAACCAACCCGCGATAGGTAAACCAGCCCAATACAGGTTAAGTCACATACCTTCATACTTCTTTTACAGAAGTTTTTTAGTTTTTTTAGTTGGTGTTTTTTTTTAGTTTTTTTGTGTTTTTTTAATCTATATAATAATGGTTTTCCTTTTAGTAAAAAAATAAGCCTGTGTTAGGAGTCTCCACCCTTCCAAGTACATAAAAATATAATATCTCTCTCTCGTCACGTAGGTTAGCTGGAAGAAATCTCTTTGTTTAGAGAGCCTTTTTGCGTGTGTGCGCGGGTGTGTGTGTGTGCGTGGTGTAGAGTAATAAACACATTTATACATCATAAGTAGCGAACTATAACATTTTTTGCAAGCTTGAAGCGAGTTTTGCTGGCACGTTTTTCCGGCCAAGTAGTTAATGCCATCTGCGACAAATCTACAATAAGTCACGTCAAAAAAAAGCAGGCACGATTATGTTTAAGACTTTGTATCAAGATTAAGTTGTGTTCTGATTACTTGTGGGATTTATGCATGTTTGTATGAATAATGCGCTTACCTTTTCGGACGGAGTGTGTGCCATAGAGGCAGGTTGACGACGTTCGGCCAAACGCCCGGCACGGGGGTGCCGCATACCCTTGAGATCATCTCCAATTGCATCATTTCTACGTTAGCCTAGAAATGCAAAAATGATTCATTAAGAACATAATTTTATACATATCATTCTATGCGTGAAACATTAGTAACTTCGTGTGAGTGCATCATACATCTCTGCCTGCGTACAGTCCAAACAAAAATCTATCAGGGAATTTGACTGGGTCAAAGATAAATTATAAAATGCTAATCTAGAAATAAAAGCCAGTCTAAGACGATCTTCAAATCAAGCCACCGTGGACCTCCGTGGTCCAGTGATCGAGCGTTGGGCTCATGATCCGGAAGTCTCGGGTTCGATTCCCGGTGGGGACATATCACAAAAATTACTTTGCGGTCCCTAGTTTGGTTAGGGTTTTGGTTAGGGCATTACTGGCTGATCACCTGATTGGCCGAAAGTAAGATGGTCCGTGCTTCGGAAGGCACGTTAAGCTGTTGGTTGTAATTGGGATATAGTCGTGAGGTTATGCTATGAGATCTGACCTGGAAGAGCGGGTGCTTCAAGAACAGCTCGCCAAGGATACAACCCATGGACCAGACGTCGACGGCGGGGCCGTACCGCTCCTCCCCTAGTAGTAACTCCGGCGGCCGGTACCACAGCGTGATCACCTTGTTGGTGTAGGGCCGCTGCCTGTCTTCAGCTGACCACAGGCGGGCCAGACCGAAGTCCCCAAGTTTCACCTCGCCCCTGAAAATAATCAACGCTTGTATTAGTGTGGTTGTGTTATGACTAATCACTTTGTGAGACTGTCCTTTGTTTGGTAAGGACTTTTCAGGCTTGAATCACCTGATTGTCCGAAAAAGTAAGATGATTCCGTGCTTCGGAGGGCATGTTAAGCCGTTGGTCCTGGCTATTAGCCGTAAAAACACCTCCACCAACCGCATTGGAGCAGCGTGGTGGAGTATGCTCCATACCCCCTTCGGTTGATTGAAGGGAGGCGTGTGCCCAGCAGTGGGACGTATATAGGCTGTTTATGTATTATGACTAATAATATAATAAGTACACAGTACGGTCACGAGCATTAATATGTATACATTTTGGTACCATGTCACATTAACTTTTTTGACAAATTTAACTGTAAGTCTCACTAAATGTCAAATATGTTAGTGCGACACAGTCCTAAAGTGGGTACATTATATTGCTCGTGACTGTACAGAGAATCGAACGCTTGCCTCTCACTTTGAGGTCGCAGGTTCGAATCCAGCACAGGCCTAAACCAATGATTGTCGAATTTGTCTTCGAAATCATGTTTGGATCATAAATGATTATCACGTACTCAGCGGTGAAAGAAAACATCGTGAGGAAACCCACATTCCCGAGAAATGAATTTTCAGAGGTATGTGACTTATCCTGTATAGTTTGGAAGGTCAGACAGGCAGTCGATTCTGTTAAAAACCGGACCTGTCAAATCTTCAGGTTAGGTAAGCGGACTTTGTGAAAAACGGGATAATGCTAGGAAGATGAATTACAGTATTCTACAATTATTATTTCTGTGAGTCAACTGTGTTTAGTGAAAAGTGCACTTAAAATATAATAAACTCATTGGTGAAAGTCGGGTTCGAGGTTCGAACTGGCAAAAAAAAGATAATATTATAATACAAAGCTAAGACATACTCACTTATTATTCATCAATATATTACTGCACTTGATGTCTCTATGTAGAAAATTCTTCCTATGACAGTACGCTAGGCCGTCAAGCAGCTGTCGCATGATTGACGCGTTGTGGCACTCCGTGAAATCAACCATCTTCGACTCTAGGAGCCCCATGAGATCGTGGTCCATATACTCGAATACCAGATAGAATGAACCTTTGTCCTGCAAGTAGAAAGTTCTCGAATAAATACTAAGGAAAATAAAGTTTTTGGGGTTAAAAGGAACTCTTATAAGACATTTTTCCGCGTGGACATCGGTTATCGCGCGTTATATTCATCCCCTTTTCATCCTCTTAGGGGATGATTTCCGAGATAAAACTATCCTATGTTCTTATCTAGGTCTCATACTATCCCGTTACCAAATTTCATCTAAATAAATCTAGTGTTTTGAGCATGAAATAGTAACAAACAGGCAGACAGAGTTACTTGCGCATAGTGTGGATATTTCTTTCTGTCAACCAGTGGAATGCGCTCATTACCCTCTGGTCGTTATTTTATGCTGATTTTCTCTAATTTGTCCTTGATTGGATGATTTTCCAATTCATGTTTGGATCATAAATGATTGTAACGTGCTCAGCGGTGAAGGAAAATATCGTGAGGAAACCCACATTCCCGAGAGAGCGTTTCGGAGGCAGATGACCTAATTTGTATTGTGCTGGTTTACCCTTCGGCTTGGGTCAGACGGGCAGTCGCTTCTGTAAAAAACCGGACCTGTCAAATCTTCAGGTTAGGTAAGCGGACCCTGTGAAAACTGTGACCCTGAACCCTGTGATAACGCTATGGAAATGATGATGTTGTAACTGGTTCGGGTCTGACCAAAATCGCACCTGATATGTGTCTGGGGTCTAAAATGGAGCACGCTTCTAATTAATGATCACAATGGTTTTGACGTCCTGGAGGCACAAACTTAATTTTAATTTAGCTTGACAGTTTTAAAATTAGCGTTATCTCTGTCTTGCACTCTTTGTAAATGAAGGATAGCATTATTTTGTAGAGCCATCAAACTGCAATAAAATTAAGTATCATAAAGCTGTGCACGCCTACAAGGCAGAGCATGAGCATCGTAAGGAAAACTTTGAGGGATGATTCAGATCATGACTAAGTAGATATCAATTACAATTTTCCGTCGCAAAAGTATGGGACTGAAAATAATTAGAAAAACACTAAAATTTTTAAGAATTTTCTGACAGGAAATTCCACTTGATATCATCTCAGAATCATGGGTCTGAATCATCCCCCTCAGTATTCGTTACGATGTTACTAACACCCTGTATTTGTAAACATGGTTCAGACCATGTTTTAGCAAATTTACGTATTTGTAAGCCTGTATTCCCAAAGGGGTAGCTATTTACTCCCACTCATCGCCAGCTAGGTTTCTCTCTCTCTTTATTTAAGAGCTGCGCTCTTGTCGGTGTTGTAATCGCCAGTACTCCATAGATAGGGCGTGTAGAACGCCCAGCAGCAGCTAGGTTTAAATCCTATATAATAGGAGGCGACTCTGTTGCCATTAATCGGGCACAAATCCTCGAAATAAGTGAATATGCAGGGATTATAGTAATTATCCGGAGGACCTCTCAGAATGGCTTCTCCAGACCTCACACGCAACACAATTTGCGTTGCAGCCACTTTTGTAACTGGACAAAGTGCAATTTGTCTTTTGACAAACTGGTTGTCAAAGTCCGGTCTCCATGTTGTCGATTTTTTCCATTGAACGTTAATCAATAATTTATACTATACAGCATCACGCCTGTATCCTTAAAGGAGTAAGCATAGTATATTCACTGAATCTTCGCTATGTTTAAGTTCCATGTAACAGGGGTAACAATTTATTTGACAAAAATTACAAGTACACTAACTACTCAAAAGATTTTTTTTACAATTACATTTTATAATTCTACATCATTTCAAAAGGTGTTATGGCTGAAGAGAAGAAATGACAAGAAACTTTACAGCAACACAATATCTGTTATTTTTGAAGGAATTTCAAATAGCGCAAAATATTTCTCTTTTTAAAACCTAGTCTAGAACGTACCTTTCCGCCATATCCTTTCTGGTTCTGCAATCGCATGTGTGGTAAGATATTACATAATATTAGACAACAAATATGGTTTGTACATGTTTATAGGACGCAGCAAACAAAACGCCGATAACAATCGCACAACAGCGCAGACGGTATTTCACAATGTTTTATGTTTTTTAAGAACGTCTACGGCCCTGTGCCGAGGTTTTTCTTGCAGCTTCGTTTCCTCGGCTATTCAGGTTGTGAGAAGCTGCAGTAGTATTAGGCGGATGAGACGTTTGTTATGTAAAAATTCAAAGTGTAAGTAACTATGTTATAGGTTCCGGCAAACTTCTTGAGCATCGACCTTGACTGCGCACAACCGAATCAGAATCAGAATCATTTATTCAACGTAATTATCATGGATAAACTTGTTGAAGGTCAATGTAACATTTTGAATTTACGTCATTTCGCAAGGTGTTGAATTTTAGATCTCTTTGGTGGTGCGGTACGGGGCGCGGGGGCGGGTGAGTCCCGCATCGACCGGCTATTGGTAGATCAGTCGATGCTTCCCCCGCGCACTCTGTCTTCGTCCCTTTGACTCCCGAATACACTTGCGTGCAGTGAAACTGTCACGTTTTTGTTATTGCTCTTTTGTTCGTTTTTTTGTTATTATTCATTTGTTTAAGTTTAAGAATTAGTTACTAGCACGAGGTCTATGTCTACAGATCCAAAACCTAGCACTAGCTCTGGTATTGCTGGTTTCAACCTCATGGAAGGAATATCATACTTACCTGACGATTAGTTTTTTTATTAAATATAATAATATAATATAAGTTTTAATAAACTATAATAATATAAGTTTAGTTTTATTTACATTATTAAATAATATATAATAATTGTTTTTTTTTAATGAAGTTAAGAAAATAATCAAAACTTCATTTTTTTTGCACGGAAGTGTACGTGCGCGAACTTTCCCCCACTACGACACTCGATGCTCAAGAAGTTTGCCGGGAGTTACACCTATGTGTATCTTAGAATTTGACGCCTCGCGCGGCGCGAATGTTATCGAGAACCGTGGTGCTGATCGAACTGTCACGTTATTACCGTCTTTTCAAAGTTGAATTCAGGCAGGCCTGGAGATACCATTCTTGGAGAGGGGTCCCGGTAGTAAATTAGAATTATGAAATATGTCGCTCCCTGTATAGCGCAGACCAAAAGCATTGAGGACGCGATCAGTTCCTGATATCACATCATAATGTAACCCCTTCATCATCCACCTGGCACGTCGGTAGTGTTGCCGAATAATCGATTATTTATAGTATCGATTACATCGATATTTAGATTATTTAGGGGCATAGAAAGTCATCGATTATTAATCATACTGCCTGGCTGGAATCGCTCACCGGGCCTCCCTCAATAGGGACTCACCTGGGGTCTGTTTAATAAAACTTACAATTGTAAATTACAATGACAATTTGATGTATATTGCGGAGTTAGTGATCATAAATATTTTGCAGTGTCATATTAGCTACGTAATAAACACCAAATTGTCGTTGTAATTTACTATTGTAAGTTTTATGAAACAGGCCCCTGGTGGGCTGACTCGCCGGCGGCAACCTCAGATCCCACACGGGCCCACAAAGAGGCGAACTTCGCCCGCCGACGCCAACCCCAACGGTCTAACAGAAAGCTCGGTAAAGCGTGGGTACTCAGTTCATCTTGCGATGCATGTACTCACTATCCCAATTGGGAAAATACTCGTGAGCTTATAGCGTTATCCCGTTTTCACAGGGTCCGCTTACCTAACCTGAACAGCCTAACCTAACCTAATTTTTGACAGGTCCGGTTTTTAACAGAAGCTGCCTTCCAACCCGAAGGGAAATCCCAAAAATTAAACCCCTATTTGTGCCCCTGAAAGTGGCAATAGACTCGCCTCCTTTTACTTAGGACTTGAACAGCCTACCCTTCGGTATCCAGCCTGTATACCCTGTCTAGTACATAGCCTGCATAGATGTGCTATAACATAGTGTTACCTTTAAAAGCAACATTATGATGTTAACAAAGTTTAATTATTCAACGTTTTCACTTTTTCAGATCACATCGTGATATGACGCAACCGGGATTTGAACCCGGGACCTCCGGATCGTGAGCCCAACGCTCAATCCATTGGACCACGGAGGCCGTTACCGATTGATATCGATGCAGAGCTAGATTTTCCTTACCCCCCCGTTGGGTCTCACTTTAGTCTAAGCCGTATGCTAATAACCAGTACCAAGGGGATAAATTTTATAATATAAAGGAGAATGTTTACCTTCCTAAAGTCCATAGCGTCTTGCTTGTCAGTGACAATTTCCCTCAAATTGACTATGTTCTTATGGTTCAATTGCCGTAGAATCTTGATCTCCCTGACGGCTGTGATCGGGAAGCCTTCCTTCTCGTTCTCAAGACGGACCTTCTTCAGTGCGACTAGTTGTCCCGTATTCTTGTCTTTGGCTTTGTATACTTGGCCGTACGTGCCTTCACCTATTTGTGTTATGACCTGGAAATTAAAAATTGGTCACTGGGTCAAAGATGCTTGATAATGCTTGTGGTGGACCCAACTAGTTGGCCAGCTAGTTCCGCCCACATGCAACAGATGGCGCCACATTCAATAATGCAGTCTTCAAGCGGTCGTGAAACGCGATATCGAAGTTTACATAACAAGACGCATAATACAACTTCCAACATAACACCGTTGGATCGTCGATCCCTAGTCACACTATCAACTTGTGGCTAGCGGGGTGCTATGCTCAGTTCGGTACCCCGAAACCATCCATTGGCAGAAGAACATCCTCGCCGTCAAAATGTTTATATAGAAATAGAAGCCAGTCTAAAGTCTAACATGTTCAAAAATCAATCTCATTTTACTTTTCGACTTATTTTCGAATTTTATTTATGGATTAAGTAACAGTGAGTTCGACGTTTGACCGCTTTTATTGATGGACAGTATTTCCATACAAACTCCAAAGAAAACTTTAGTTTTGTCGTTTCGCAAAAAGCACTTCATTTGGGTAGATTGTCAATTAGCTTATTGTGAATAAATCTCGCGTAGATTCGAATCGCAGCACGGGCCTAAACCAATGATTTTCGAATTCATGTTTGAGTCATAAATACCACTTGGTCGGCGGTGACGGAAAACATACTGATAAAACTCACATTCCTGAAAACTATAGCGTGGGTGGACATCGGTTATCGCGCGTTATATCCATCCCCTTTTCATCCCCTTAGGGGATTATGTCCGGGATAAAAACTATCCTATGTTCTTGTCTAGCTCTCATACTATCCCGATACCAAATTTCATCTAAATCGGTTGAGCAGTTTGAGCGTGAAAAGGCAACAAACATACAGAGTTACTTTCGCATAATTTATTAGTGTGGATATTTCTTTATGTTAAACACAGCGAATGATTTTCAAATTCATTTTTGGATAATAAATTTATATCACTTGTTCAGCGGTGACGGAAAACATAGTGAGAAAACCCACATTCCTGAGAAATGCGTTTCGGTAGTATGTGACCTAACCTGTATTAGGCTGGTGCCTTCGCGGGCTAAGGTCAGACAGACAGTCTTCAGGATAGGTAAACAGACTATGTGAAAACGGGATAACGCTAGGGAGAAAAATAATAAGTTATTTACCTGGAAGCCATCGACACACTTCTCGCCCCAGTCCTTAGCGTGGTGCGTAGGAGTGGCCACGGGAACCACTTTCGAGCCTCGTCTCTTCAGGATGCGAGGCCTCTTCAGTTTTGGTCCCGTCTGAAAATATACATACATGAGACTTTTATGGATAAACAGGCTTCTTGATAAGTTTAAAATAAAGTGCTTATACTAAATAAATGAATTCCAGAGGATAAAGATTTAAACAAAAAAAACTAAAACCTATAAAAATGAGTTCAAGAAAAATACAACAATTCAATCAATCAATCAATCAATCAATAATACTTTATTGCACAACGACAAATAACAACAACAATTCCTGTCGGGCGCTGAGTTAGATTTGCCTCAACTTCTCTTGAGTCTTACTTGGCCGTTTTTCTTTACAGAGCAAAGCAGCGCACACGGAATATCAGTCCTGCTTGGACTAGATCTATTGTGGCTAAATCTATTTATTATTTTATTATTTAAGACTCCTCCTCTAGACCGATCCGTCCGATTAGATCGAGCGTCTTTTTGGCAGGAAGCTCCATGACTTCCTGGGGATCAATTATAATATCACCCTAACAAAGAAAGGAAGTGATTGTTTTAGGTTTACGCGGTTATTAACATAATTAAAACACATAATAACGGGTTCTTACCACGTTTTAATCAGGGATATGAGACTCCCGATATTTCGACACTGCAATATCGGGCTCATATCCCTGATTTAAACGCGTTAATTAAAGGAAGTGATTGTAAATCTGCTAATACGTACACTATCTCTTGCCCTCTTGGAGGTGAACATGTGCGAATACTGGTCCCGGCGCGACGCGGGCGGCGGCGTCGACCCGTCCAACTCGTCTCCGCTCAACTCTTCTGAGCCGGGTATCACTGGAACATTATACGAACGAATAAACACATACATTCTGGACACTTCTCTCTGTGGGGAATAAGATAGTAGATACTTAAGTAGGATATTTGGCTGAGTCAAGATAAATTATAAAATGCTAATCTACAAATAGAAGCCAGTCTACGACGATCAAAAATCAATCTCATTTTACCTTACTTATCTTACTTTCGGACAATCAGGTCTTCTTCTGCTATCGTGTGGGTTGTGAGGTGAATTACCAGTCTCATCAACTCTCGTGTCGGGGTTACTATTGAACCGCCATAGGCCCCTGACATGGCTCATGTAACGACTACTTATTTACATCAGTAAGTAGTAATCCAGACCAACGGCTTAACGTGCCTTCCGAAGCACGGATCATCTTACTTTTGGACAATCAGGTGATCAGTCTGTAACGTCCTAACCAAACATGGGATTACAAGATAATTAATTGTGGTATGTCTCCACCGGGATTCGAACCCGGGACGTCCGGATCGTGAGCCGAACGCTTAACCACTGGACCACGGAGGTCGTTAGGGATGTAACAGTAGGTTAGTTACCAGGAGGCATAGGCAGGTTCATGATGCCAGTCTTCTTGGGTTTGTCGGGCTTCTTGACGGGGCTCGGCGACGGCGTGCTCAGTGGACTCTCGTTCGCCAGGGACTTCAGATCATCAACCTGGAAGACAAGGTACTATAAGGTGCAAAATTCCAATCAGTTTCTTGCAAAGTAATAAATTATCTGGTTGCATTTAAGACCTCCTGGTTACATGTCGTTTCTGTAATAGACCAAAAACACCTACAAAAACATAAGGAGGAGCTCGGTGGCGCAGCGGTTAACGCGCTCGGTCTGCGATTGTTGAAGTTAAGCAACTTTCGCAAAGGCCGGTCATAGGATGGGTGACCACAAAAAAAAAAGTTTTCATCTCGAGCTCCTCCGTGCTTCGGAAGGCACGTTAAGCCGTTGGTCCCGGCTGCATTAGCAGTCGTTAATAACCATCAATCCGCACTGGGCCCGCGTGATGGTTTAAGGCCCGATCTCCCTATCCATCCATAGGGAAGGCCCGTGCCCCAGCAGTGGGGACGTTAATGGGCTGATGATGTTGAATGGTTCATAATTTCACCACTGTTTACAAAAATTAGCTGGGTTCAGTGACTGCACTTTTGCTCTTTGGTTGCACATAACTTAGGCGCCCTATACACCTACAATAATATTGCACAATACATCTGCACGCACAATATTATTGAACGTTTAGGGATAATATTGAAACATTGCACAATGATTGAAACAAAAGATTGAGCGAGCTTAATTTTTATTGGGCAATATTTTTTCCTTGCACTATGTAGGCTTAACATTGCGCAATATTTTTCATTTTAGGCTCCCCATACACCTACAATAATATTGTACAATCCTTTAATTGTGCAATAATATTGAATAACCCCTTTGATTCCAAACGTTCAATAAATTCTCTCAATAAAATTGACAAACCAGTCTGAACAATATTTTCGTGCGAGCAACATGTTTGACGACGAAATTTTGGCGGCAGCCGCGCTGGTAATTTTGTTGAATAGAAAAAAAACGTATATGGGTTAAAGAATGGTTGAAAAGAAGGCCAGTTAACACTCATGAAAGGCTTTTAAACGACTTAGCCTTAAACGAAGAAAACGATCGTTACACTATCAAGAACAAAAATGCGACAACCCTTAACAAGTAGAGATAACATACCTGTGTGTTAGGCGGCATGGGCAGTTTGGTCAGGCTCTTGGGTTTGGGTGGTGGCGGCTGGGTGTTCTGGTTGTAGACGCCCTCCACCACGCTGCCCGACACCTTCGGTAGCGGCGGCAGCGGTGCTGGCGTCACGGGACCAACCTTCGGGGAAGGTTACATTAGTTATTTGTTAACTGTGAACACTTCTTCTATTGTGGGTTGTGAGGTGGACTACCAACCCCATCAAACCTGGTGTCAGGGTTACTATTGAGCCGCCATAGGCCCCTGACATGACTCATGTAACGACTACGTACTTACATCAGTAAGTAGTAACCGGGACCAACGGCTTAACGTGCCTTCCGAAGCACGGATCATTCTACTTTCGGACAATCTAGTGATCGGCCTGTAATGTCCTAACCAAACTAGGGATCACAAAGTGATTTTTGTGATTTGTCCCCACCGGGATTCGAACCCGGGACCACAACGCTCAACCACTGGACCACGGAGGCCGTACTGTGAACACTTGTAGATTGAAAGTCAAATCAAATACACTTTAACTTGAACTTAAAATTCATATAAAGTTAAATAGAAAAAAGAAAACGTTTTTGTCTCCTTTAGATCTGTCTTTATTTAGTAGTCAGAATTTCATAATTTAGCTTTGACCTAGGAAACTAATATCAATATTGCTTTATAGATGAATTGCTTTGATGCGGTCTTTTTAGACGCCTGGAAATTAAAAGTAAATCAGTCATTTTCTCTCTCCTTCTGGTTCGATATATCTATTCATAATCCACCATTACCTCATTCAACCCACAATACTTAGGGGCCGTGATGTTTTTCTTCTCATTTTTATTTGGTCTACATTCAATCAAGACTATGTGATATATTACTACACCCTCCCCCCTTATGATATGTATTTCGTGATTTTTTAATGGACCCCTCCCCGCCTCTCGAGCCTCGCATGATTAATGGACGGCTCCTTACTATGCTAGCTAGTAAAAGAAAAGTCTTTAACACATCAGTAAGTACACCTCTACTCACCTCTTTGCGTCGTAAAATTAATTATTTTTTTTTAATTATTTTCAATTCTAATTCTAGACTTATGATCTGAATCATCCCTCAAAGTTTTCGTCACGATAACACCGTGTATGAGTCATAATATACAGAGTGTTAGTGACTGAGTTTATTTAGATATTTCAATTTACAAATTACCACATATTTTTATGTTTTAAATTGAATGACGTTTATATTCGTTACGCGCGTTCTTTAAATATGCAAAATTAAATGTATATTTTTTAATCTTTCTGAGAGATTTTCTTAATATTTTTTTCCGTAAGAACCTTGTACAGATTATTAGTAAACTACAAAAAAACAGCCAAATCGGTCAAGCCGTTTTTATGTTATGTCGTGACAACGGAAAACGGGTTTCATTTTTTTATATATATATATATATTATATTATATTTATAAATTTTTATAGATTGTGAAATGACAATGGGCACATTTGTATGAAACTTGGTCCAAGAACCTCCACTGATGAGACTTATATGTAATGAAAGCTTATACTTTCCCTATGATTCTGGCAAAGTTCTATCAGATTCTGTCCCAGGGATCTTTTTCTACAGCCATGTTTGTCCTGGCTAAAAATGTGATAAAATACAGTGGGGGACTAAAATCGACTCAAGATTTGTTGCTCAGTAACTAAATCTACATAGCCAGGACAAACACGGCCGTAGAAAAAGAATCCCGGGACAGAATCTGATAGAACTTTGCCAGAATCATAGGGAAAGTATAAGCTTTCATTACATATAAGTCTCATCAGTGGAGGTTCTTGGACCAGTTTCGCCCATTCTCCTTTGCCGCCCCCTAAAAAGAGCCGCCCGGGGCGGGCCGCCCCTACCTCCACTACGCTACGCCGCTGGGGCAGTCCAGCTGAGATTCGTTTATTAATACCCCCTTTAATATATGAGCAAAGTGCACTCACCATATCCCCGTCGGAGCCGTTGGCCTCCCCGTTGGCGGCGGGCGTGGGGGCGGGCGCGGGGCCGGGTACGGCGCCCGGCATGGGGATGTCCACGACGTCGCTCTGGCTCTCACGGGTGTTCTCGCCGTTTTCTTTTGATGGCTGAAAAGATGGGTTACGTCAGAAGGTTCAACTATACAGGTGTCAAAAAAAAAATTAAATAAAAAAAGATTTTTTTTTTAAATGTACTGATGAATACAGTGTTAAGTCTGATTGTTGAAATTTAGTTCTGTGCAATAAAGTATATTTGATTTGATTTGATGTTAGTGACATGGTAACGAAGACTGAGGGGGATGATTCAGAATCATTCTGAGTTAATATCAAGTGTAATTTTCCGTCGCAAAATTCACGATTATATATTTTTTTAATTATTTCCAATTCTATACTTTTGCGATGAAATTCCACTTGATCTTAACTCAGAATAATCAGCTGAATCACCTCTCTTAGTATTTGTCACGATGCCACTTATTTCACCTATGCTTTTATCCTTTTCTGTCACTCTTTACTAGAGCGAGATAGAGAGGGATTGCGATCGCCTCGTCGATTCTTCAATTTTGTACCACTACAAACATCCCAGTGCCGAGGTTTTTCTTCCAGCTACTTTCCTCGGCTAAACAGGATGAGAAGCTGCAGTAGTTCTGGGCGGACGTGACGGTCGACAAAAAAATATTTATACAAAAATTGACGAAACAAAGTGCAACTATGTTATCAACATAGTTCTGTTTAATTACCGTCTTAAAAGTACGTACTTGCGAGGCATTGTCGACAGTGGCGTTGGACAAGTCATCGTTGTCTTGCTTATCTGACGCGGTGGTGGAGACTGCGCCCTGAGACTCCTCCTCCTTCTGGTTCAGGATCTCTTGCAGCTTCTGAGGGGAAATAACATAAGCGATTAACGAATAACGTCACGTAACGTTAATTAACTTAAACGTTTCCGACAAATAAAACAGTTACCATCGTTTTTAGTACAATCAAGTAGACATTCTATTTTTTTTACGGGTGA
Organism: Pectinophora gossypiella; assembly: GCF_024362695.1. NCBI lineage: Eukaryota > Metazoa > Arthropoda > Insecta > Lepidoptera > Gelechiidae > Pectinophora > Pectinophora gossypiella. The sequence continues at coordinate 13,984,066 of NC_065416.1, read as the reverse complement.
TAGTCTAATTACTAAACAAAGACAGATCTAAAGGTGACAAAAACGTTTTTTTTTACTTATGTATAATAAGTGCGACATTTTGTCACGTTTTCCTACGCCGTCACATGTTGCTTTTTCATACAAATTCCGTAGTATTTCCATTGACATCCAGGACCCCGATACCGACCCCGCCGGCGTGGTCGACGATTTCCCTCATTCAGCGCTTATCGCTATCGACCCACTAGGGTCGATTAATTCTTTCAAATATTTTTCCTCTCAGACGACGCCCTGAGCCGAGGTTCGCGCCCAACTGGGCACCCTCAGGACTGTTGTCTTAAACGTTGTACCGGTTGAGAGCCTTCAGCGCTCCCCATTTGTCCGGCCAAGTAGTTAATGCCATCTGCGGCAAATCTACAATAAGTCACGTCAAAAAAAAAACCATTGACATTTAGTAAAACTAACTGATTTGATTAGTTGGAAACTATCCTATTTCTATGTAGTGAAATGTATGAGCGAAGTCACACAAAGGGCGCTATAGTCCGGCAATCTCGTGCGCGACCCTCCTGCGGGGCGACAGACGGTGGCGGGGACGGGGTAGCGCGTCATCCTCTTGACATTCTAGAACACGGCTGCACACGTAGAGAAGTGTGCCAGGATAAATCTTGCAATAAGTTGTACTTGTAGGAGTGAATAAAAAGATAGAACTATTTTATTTTATTTTTATTATTATGCTTGAGGACCAATTATTAGGAAAAGTAAAATATTAATAGATTGTTTTATTATAAATCAATTTCCATATCGCTTTCATTTTCACTCTCCGTTTGATATTCTTCGTCACTTCTCTTTGATTTCTCCGTGTTTTGCTCATTAATTATTTATGTACAACCTCCTTAAGTTGTCTTGAGATCGCCTTACTCATCCTCAGATATTAATCTCGTGTGCGCAGATGCACGCGTTTCCCTTCCCCGCTACACCACCTGCTACCCACTGACATCTTAGCTACCCCGTCCCCGCCACCGTCTGTCGCCCCGCAGGAGGGTCGCGCACGAGATTGCCGGACTATAGCCGTCGCATGACGCCGACAGTGTGACATCTCTCGTACATTTAAGCATATTACAACTTCTAGATCCGCGCAGGCGTCACTAACCTTAGCCCTCTTATGCTTGTCCTTGACGAGTTCAGCAAACAGACTTGTGTCGCTGATCTTCTCCTTAAAGTCGATCTTCCTCTGCAGTACCGTGGATGGTGGACTCGGCGAGTGTTTACTTCTGAATAATTACAAGTTACAAGTTAATTACTACTCTAACGTTCGGATGTGGTTTCTTGCATAGGGAGATGAACTTGGGATATCGATCATTCCTTCAATTTAGGATCATAAAGACACCCAAAGACACAAAGGAAATTTAGTTACATACTTAATTGAAAGTTAAGATTCTATTTTCAACAAATGTAACATAGAACTCTAAAGTCAGAATCGTAGCAAGTGAAAATCCGTGTTCTCAGAGCCTCAGTAGCCAAGTTGCAAACGTTTCGATGTCGTTTAATTTGTTCGTATAATGCAAAAAAAAAGATTCCGACGAATTGAGAACCTACTCCTTTTTATGAAGTCTGTTAAAAGTTAACAACTTATACTTTCAGGGAACTACTTATTCCGTTTTCGCTTACGTTTTGACGTATCGTAAAATATATCTCATTTTTTTTCCTTGCGAAATAACGTTTGCAAATTAGATAGGACTCTGGAAAAACATATTAGCAAGATTCAGAAGAAATAAGACGTGTTAGATTATATGTGTTATGTGCAATACTGTCACGTCGTCTTAACATTATTAGTGGCAGTGATATTACCAGAAAAAAAGGAAAAAAAAAAACAAGAAAAAAGCATGTGCTCATAAGTCTGTTATGTACAAAACTCTCACCTCGCCTTAACAGTAGTAGCAGTAGTGACGCATGTAATCTGCATGAGTGCCGTCTTACACGGCTTCGCCACTTCCCTTTCCCTTAGTTAGCAGCGTAACAGTAACACACACATTAGCACATGCAAATGATCATGAATGAAGGTTTTAGTACAAGCCAGGTTAGTATGAAACAGTCGCAAGTCGGGATCGTTATGTTATTTTATAATTATTTCCACCAAGAGCCATGTCAGCCTTTGGCGGCTCAATAGTAACCCTGACACCAGGGTTGATGAAGTTGGTAATTCGCCTCACAACCCACACGATAGAAGAAGATAATTATTACCTACTTTTGAAATAATATCTGATGAGGGACTTTCCAAGCCGAGATTTAAGTTGATAATCACCTATTTTCCCATTACTCGGGTACACAATGATTCATAAATACAATGTAATGGCAGAAGCATAAATAAAAATAATTGTTACTTGATATTTGTATCCCATTATGTATTGAATTAATTTGCTTTAATTAATTTTGATCAGAATATAATAAGTAGATGTAATTGTGCTTGTGTGTAATAAAAGGGGTCATTATTTATATCTAAAAACAAAGATAAAAGATATGCATCTTCATGTCTGTTATCCATTAAATTAGAAGGTTAAACGAAGGAATATCTTTACAACGCCATCTATTTTATTTTTCAAAAACGTAGCCTGGAAAGTGCCTCATTTAACAAAGTATCTTTATTTCTTGTGAGTTTTCCGACATTCCACCAAAGCATACAAAGTACAAATATTAAATTACTGAAGCCCAATGAGTTGTAATAACACATACATTTACCGAAAAAAAAACAAAGATTGATGTATTACATAAATATAATATGGTGTAGATACACTGACAGATATTTTTATATTTAGTTTCCGTGTTAGACCATAAAAATGCACTATAATGTCAATGCAATGTTTTGCTTCCCAAACGTCAGTGAATGAATGAAGAATGTTTATGACTCATTCAGACATACATTTATATTATGTTATTCACAGAAATACTTTTATACAAAAAAGCATTTAGTAACTTTTACGACCAATTGGCCGTTATTGTTTCTTGAAATTTACATTTATCATGCCGTCAACAATAAATAACACTTAGAAATGTTGCCCCACAAAAACTAAAGGTCTGGCCACATTATTGCCTTGCTGGGGCGCTCGCTAGCGTGACAACTACCACACTGCGGGCGCTTGCCGTTGCGCCGAGGGTTATCTTACATTTCAGTACATAACCAAGCTGGCGTAGCGTTAGCGCCCCGTCACGCCAGTAATGTGACGAGTCACCACACGTTGACCACACCATAAGATAAAATATAGTACCTGTACTATCTATAACCGATTAACATTCAACAAGAAACTAGGCATCACGGCTACACATCGCCCATTCGATGTCTCGACACAGAGCCGGCGTGACGGGGCGCTAGCGTTACGCTAGGGATTGTAATTTTCGAGACGTCATACTGACGCCTTCACGCCCGCAGTGTGACGAGAGCTTGAGAGAACACAAAATGTGCTGTTAGTCACCTGTGTTTATCTCTGGATGCGTCCCTGTGTCGGGGCCGGTGTCGCGGCGGGGAGGACGTGGAGCCGCGCCGGCGGCCGCGCGACGACGAGCGGCGGCGCTTCAGCGAGCTGCGGCTATGAGACCTGCAAAAAATGTTAGTTATTACTAAATATTATAAAACAAAGGCGGTTCTTAGTGGCAGAAAATAATAGAAACAGGAAAATGCGTTGCGGTGCGGCCAGATGTAGTTCAACCCTAAACGTGCTCTGCCACTCTTGTCGTGTTAAGCCCGGTTTTAGAACACAATAAGATTCACATTCAGAATTTACCTTTGAACAGTTTTAATTAAACAGAAACTTTATAAAAAAGGTTATTCTAAGATTAGTGATTATCTAGAAGATATGCATGCATGGGATTCGCTGTCTGGGAACTGATATTAGGCAGCAGCTAAACTAAATTGTATAAAAAAAAGAACGTCTAGGGCCCTGTGCCAAGGAAGCTGCAGTTGTTTCAAGCGGACGAGACGATCGTTATGTAAAAAAATACGATTCAAAGTGCAACTATGTTACCTACTGAATAAATAATTTTTTGAATTTGAATTGAATCGTGTACTAGTTTCAAGATAAATTATGAAATTCTGATTACTAGTGTGCTTTTTAGTACAAATTCCATAGTAATTTCGTATTTTACGTTTAGTAAAAAGTAACTGATTTGACTAGTTGGAAACTAGCCTATTAGAGCTGGTGGTAGGCTTCGGCCGCGATTGGTTTCTTTCGACAAAGACAGATAACCAGTGTATTAACTTAAAACACATACAAAACCTGAAGGAGAAACTCTTAAATTAGTATTTATGGAGTTTCCTTGTACACTGACCTGTGCAAGGCTCTGGAGTCGCGATGTCGGTCACGATCTCGACTGCGGTGGCGGTCGCGGTCCCGACTACGGTGTCGCCGCCGCGGCCGCCTCGGACTGTAGTCGCGGCGGGTTGTCTCGTGTACTGGAGAATCTAGGGGAAAGTATATTTATTGACTATGTGTTCCTAACATAACACAAGCTCACGACAGCATACCAATGTGGCAACCCACCGCCTTCCCATGGTCCTACCAACCTTTAGGTCATACGGACCTAAGGACCGAATGACGGATGATGCGAGTGGTGCTTGCTCGGGGCTCTTTCCCACCCGCACTTCTTGACACCAAATTCTTATCCTGTCCCCTGGACTTCCCTTCCCTTCCAGAGGTACATCCATCGCAAGATGCAGTACCCACACCTCACGAGCTTTCTGTTAGACCAACGTGTGGTGACTGGTGAGCCGTATCGCTGTCTGTACTGGTGTTGTATACAATTATATTAGTGGTTTATGTACCGAGGTTCGAACCCGTTTGAGAAACAAGCCGGTGTAAGGTGGCTGGCTGGCAGCAGCTGGAGGAGAAAATTACGATGACCGAGCTCAGTCCAGCAGTGGACTAGCGTAGGCTACTGATGACGATGAATCATTATATCAATCCCTAACTGCCTCTATGGTCCAGTGGTTGAGGGTTATGCTCACGATCCGCAGGTCCGCAGATCCCTCATTTGGTTAGGACATTACTGATCACCTGATTGTTCGAAAGCAAAATGATCCGTGCTTCAGAAGGCACATGAAGCCGTTGGTCCCGGTTACTACTTACTGATGTAAGGAAGTAGTCGTTATATGAGCCATGGCGACCTTTGGCGGCTCAATAATAACCGTCACCAGGGTTGATGAGGTTGGTACTCCACCTCACAACCCAAACGATAGAATAAGAAGTATGAATAACAAACTCAATCCCGAAACTGTCGAAATGATAGTGATAGTGATACGCAATCCAAGTCGACATATATAGCCACTCTTCGTAAGATAGTGACAGATTACAAGCCCATCATGGCGGCCTTTGGCGGCTCAATAATAACCCTGTCACCAGGGTTGATGAGGTTGGTAATCCACCTCACAATCCACACCAAGACTTAAGTATCTCACCTGATATAATCATGATCGGCGACTGCGGGTGCGCGTCATAGTAGTCCCGCCTGCGATCGTACTCCGGCTCATTGTCGGAGTCTATCGTGACTGTGTCGTGGAGGTACGGCGGGGCGACGGGCGTGTGCGGCGTTGTAGACTTCTGTCGCCTTCTATGCGGAGAATCCAGTGTTATACAATTATATTAGTGGTTTATCTAAGGCACGGATACAAATATCGCTCTGCCGCTTCTTCTGCGCACTTTTTTTTGTCGTGACTTATTGTAGATTTGCCGCAAATGGGGAGCACTGAAGGCTCTCACTCACGTTTAAGACTACAGGCCTGAGGGTACCTAGTTGGGCGCGAACCTCGGCTCAGGGCGTCTGAGAAGAAAAATATTTGAAAGAATTAACCGACCCTAGTAGGTCGATAGCGATAAGCGCTGATTGAGCGAAATCGTCGACCACGCCGGCGGGGTCGGTATCGGGGTCCTACTTCTTCTGCGCAAACTGCGGCCCAAGTGTGTTAAATACGAAATCAGTATAACCTCAATAGTGTCTTATAAGAATAGTTGAAACTGTGACACTGTGATACCTACTTATTTGGTATTCTGCAGGCTCTGCACGGCAGCCGCGCCGAGCGCTACAAGAATTATATCGAGGGCTTCGACCAAAAGATGCGGCGATTGCTATCTACGTGGATAGACATCGTATGGTTATTGGTTAAAGCCCTCGATATAATTCGCACCGCGCGCGGTGCGGCTACCGTGGCGCTCGTGTAAAGAACGTGGTTCATATAAAAACGCCGATTGTACGTTTGAGTCGAGACAAATTTAATAGTCTTTAGTTAAGGGACAATACCAAATGTCAGAAATGCTGTAGACATAGAGACACTGAGACACTGGCGCCTCTAATAGCGAAAGAGCGTAATTTGTTCCGTGCTCTGTGGTCGTAGACGCCTACACTATACTGCTGCTAAAAGCAACGTAATGAAACTAAATAAACATGCATTGAAATTAGAGGAAGATAAATCATGATTTCGGTGGTGAGCGTTCCTTGGACATCCATTTGCTAAGAGAGGGCTTGTACGGTCACAAGTACTAATATGTATACACTTTGAAACCATGTCACATTAACTTTTTTGATAAATTAAACCGTAAGTCTCATTCAGTATCAAATAATATATGATAGTGGTTCTAAAGCGGGTCCATGATATTGCTCGTGACTGTACCCAATGGAAAGTCCAAGTAAGAAAAAGCGGAAATAGAAATAGACTCAAGACTACAAGACTTTACGCTACCAATGCATCGGCCCCGATACGTCGAGATCGGGCCTAGATCGTGCAGTGTAAGCCCATCGGTGGGCGTGACGATTTCGCATTACATTTTATACCTACACCCGATGTATCGGGCCCGGTGTATTGGGTGGTGTATTAAGCCCACGGAATAGAAGAATAAGGTTGGAAAAGCCCTAACGCGCATTTTGTATGAGAACCGCTGTCGCCGGTTCATCCCCGCTCTCTTTTACTACTACTCCTACAAACAGATAACTACGATAGCTCTACTGCTTCTCAAATTCCATAGCCCCTTTACCGGCAATGTATATTTTATGTGATAAGCTGCAATTTTATCATTACTTTTCGGAGATACTGCATACAAAAGTATTTTTTTATGAATAGCCGATCATTCTAAGCTTGCATGATAGTCGATAATTATTTTTTGCCGGTTATAATACGCAAGACGATCTTTTAAAATGCTATTACGGAGATCCGTGCGTCGTAAAGGTTGCGGACGAGTGGAGTGCAAAGTTGAAGTATGAACTATTTGCTCATACTTGTATGGCGCGCGTTTCTTGCTCACTTGGCCCTTCCAACCTGCTTCTTCTATTCCGTGAATAAGCCCTTACAGCTACGCACTATTTTAAGATACCGTACTTTAAAGGCGATGACGTCATATCGCCAAACATTTAAATCGATATTTTTTCGTTCATTCAAGCTCTAGTGCGGACGTAGACGGGCGTACGCTAAACTCGCGTGATTCCAGCGAGGTTCAGACCAACTTACGCTGGATAACTCCCGAAATGTCTTCATTGCCCAATGTAATTTGGTCTGACCCCAGGAGCGGATCCGGCTTTTATGTCAGAGAGGGGTTGGGGGGGGGGGTGTCACCAGGTCGCAGACAACCTATCTCCATAGAGAATTAGATAAAACTGCTGTAGCCACCTATGACCACCTGTCACCCAGCTCACGCTCTCTGGATCCGCCTATGTCTGAGCCGCGTGACCACGTGACTTGTAGCGTACGCCCTAAGAGTACGTTCAGATGACAAGCGCTCAACGCGCGTTTTGATAACGCGCGTTTACAACTACATACATTTTATTCAGGCTGTACACATGCTAACGCGCGTTTTAATACAGCGCACGTTGAACGCTGCGCTAGCGCTCGACTGTTGTCAACGCGCGTCAACGCGCGCCTTGAGATCAGTGTGCGTCAAGCTAGCGGCCTCAAAAAAAAAATGGGCACGAAAAAATAATTTGACCATACCAAAAAATAGTACTCTTATTGAAAAAAATAGTACCTGTTGTAAAAAAATTAGTACCATCACGGTTCTGGATTTATAGCCATGTTTTATTGCACTTGCTAGCTTGACGGTGAGCGAAATTTGGCGAGAGTTAACGACAAGGTCTTTCGCTTTGATTTAAACGCCAAAAAATAGTATCGAAATAGTACTCACCCCCTGCAAAATACCGAAAGTAGTACTTCAACGGTTCCAAAGTTAGAAAGGTAGTTCTTTGATCCCGCTAGCTTGACGTTTTGAAAATACCTATTATCTAGGGAACGCTTGCATACTTCAATATGTAACTAATTTCAATAAACTCGTATGAAATAGTACTTCCTACCATCATAATTTTGATCCGATTCTCTTTCTAGAAATATGTTAAAAAATCATCATAACCTATGCCATACATTTGTTGTTGATACAGTCACGTAGACAATTTACATAACCTCACAATTTATTCGTAAGTATTGCCATCGCCAGTATTGCCATTTTGGAGGTCTACCCTACCATTTCTTTGCACTTCAGAGTGTTGCTATTACAAAAAATTGCTATTGCATACACCCATATGCAATAATTTTAATAGAAAATGGCTGCATGTGTCTAGTTCTTATTGAAAACAATCTGTGATTTTAATACATCATAATACATTTTTAATCTGCTGTTTTATTTTATAATTTATACCTTCATGTTCAATTTGTTACGGATCGAAGTGTTTGTTAATAAACAATTTGCAGTATTTGTAGAATAACTCAAAGAGTTTCAACAATACTAAAATCTGACAACATTCTTCTTGAGCATGTGTAATAATTTTGTTCGCGACGGTACCTGTCTTGATAAATGTATGACATAGGTTATAATGACTTTTTGATATATTTCTACAAAGAGAATCAGGTCCAAATTATGATGGTAGGGAGTACTATTTCATACGAGTTTATTGACATTAGTTACAAACTGAAGTATGCAAGCGTTCCCTAGATATTAGGTATTTTCAAAACGTCAAGCCAGCGGGATCAAAGAACTGCCTTTATAACTTTGGAACCGTTGAAGTACTCATTTCGGTATTTTGCAGGGGGTAAGTACTATTTCGGTACTATTTTTTGGCGTTTAAATCAAAGCGAAAGACCTTGTCGTTAACTCTCGCCAAATTTCGCTCACCGTCAAGCTAGCAAGTGCAATAAAACATGGCTATAAATCCAGAACCGTGACGGTACTAATTTTTTTACAACAGGTACTATTTTTTTCAATAAGAGTACTATTTTTTGGTATGGTCAAATTATTTTTTCGTGCCCATTTTTTTTTTGAGGCCGCTAGCTTGACGCACACTGAGATCATTGGTTTTCTATATTTCCGTTCACTTGAGCGCGCGCTTTCGACGCGGATAGACGTATTTTAGGGTTCTTCAGTATCAGTCCGTCCAAAAATCGTCCGGAGGAATTATTTATAGATGAAATAGAGAAACGTCCTGCGATTTGGGACATGACAAAAAGAAGAAGACATGACATTCTGAAGAAGTTAAAAAATTTGGGTCCGAATTGCCTTAACTTAGGATACAAAATTATGTACTGGCTTTCAGTCAGCCTGTGTGACAAAATTGGGTGGACCCAATATCTGCGTCTTCTGTCGCGTCGTTTCACGTCCATCTTCAACAAATGTAAGAACTGTACTGAATACCATGACGGTCGCGGCAACGCGCGTTCGACGCCTGACAAGCGCGTGTCATGTAAACACTATACAAAAATTTTACGCGCGTTGATCGCGCGTTGAGCGCTTGTCATCTGAACGTAGCCTAACACCTGAGGTTAAACTACGAGGAAACTACTTTGGCAAAATTTAAAACATGCAAGAATAAAACAAGATTTGGAAAAGCTTTAGTGGGAAAAAATGATTATTGGCCCCGATTCCTTCAGACACCTGCTAATTTTAAGTTATACCTGTCATTTTTACCGACTTCAAAAAAGGAGGTTCTCAATTCGACCGTATATATTTTTTTTTATGTTTGTTCGGGCTTAACTTCGTCGTATATGAACCGATTTTGATAATTCTTTTTTTGTTCGAAAGGAGATATGCCCAAGGTGGTCCCATGTCAAGGAAGTCAGGGTCTGATGATGGCAGACCAGAGAAATCGAGGGGAATTTTCAAAAATCGTTGGGGCGACTAGTGCGTTTGTAAGGTCAAATTGATCGGATTATTTATTGCATAAACAAAAACCTTCTAGAAAAGGTATTAAAAAATATATAAATGCATGGGATTGGCTGACTGGGAACTGACAATGGCCCCAATTCGTGAAACGGGTTGCATAACAGCGAGATGCCTATATAAATCGCCTGGGTTATTCATTCATTTTAAAATTAACAGTTGTCAATCTCCCGTCCCTTTCCTTTTCGGCGCATAAGAAAATGACAGGTATAACTTAACACGTTGACAGTCCCGTGATCCATACGTCCGTAACCCGTAATGGATGATTTGTTTTTGTATAAATACAACATAAGTTTCATAGCACACAAAGTGTCATCTTTTGAACGTTCCACTCATGTGTAAACAGGGATGTTACGGAGCTTCGTATCCGAAACCGAAATTATCGGATATTCGAAATAAAAAAGTATCTGTAACTGATTCACCACAAGGTTCATCACATCCATCTTAGGACTTCGTATCAACAGTGGCTGCAAGTTGTCTTTAATTACTTGTGGCTTTACCCACCCCATTAGAGATTACGGGCGTGAGTTTATGTATGTACAGCACAGTTTCAGATAATTTGCATAACTGAAAAAATAAAAGTACCTACTCATGTGGTCCCGGGTTCGAATCCCGGTGGGGACATATCACAAAAAATCACTTTGTGACCCTTAATTTGATTAGAACCTTACTGGCTGATCACCTGATTATCCGTAAGTAAGTGCGTCTTCGGAAGGCACGTTAAGCCGTTGGTCCCGGTTACTACTTACTGATGTAAGTAAGTAGTCGTTACATGAGCCACGTCACCCTTTGGCGGCTCAATAATAACCCTGACAGCAGGGTACATGAGGTTGGTAATTCACCTCACAACCCAGACGATGGAAAGGGGGATTTGTTGACAGAGATTTGCGGAGGACCGTAACCGATATAAAAGATTCGGATAATTTCGGATATTGGCAAAGTCGTTACGTAACAGGTTTTTGTTTCTGCCCGCACGTTTCCGACACCGCATCCCATGCATTGTTTTGTCTATGGCTCATTAACTGGTCAGTCATTGAGAAATAACTTACAGTAAAATTTTACATTTATGACTCGTAAATAAAGTCAAATCATTTCCCTTTTGTATTGTATTTTTATGATTCTTTAAAAAACTCATATCCGTAACCGAAACCTTTCGAAACTAACGCATAATCCGATTTTAATAACCCGAATTTAATATCCGTAACCGAAACCTTACGAAATTAATTAATAATCTGAAATTATTTAATGTCTGTATCTGAAACCGAAACTTCATATCCATAACATCCCTAGGTAGGTGTTAACACATGTAAATGCAACATCTTTTATTATAGAAAATAGTAAAGAGCATATATTTTTTAAATAGGATCTGTACACGAAAATAATCATTCTTTCCCAAACATTTAAATATTTTACGTCTTTTTGTATTAAATAGATGCTGTCAAAAATTACCTTAGGTCAATAATGCTAGACATGAAATACAAACACACAATAATTAGTTTACATATATGGTTATATAATGAGGCAATCGTTTTGTGCAAAGCTCTCAACTGATTTTGATGTGGTTCTACTTGTAAATGGATGTAGGAATTATTTTTATGTTCTGAAGATTGCTCCATTTGAAATTATTGCAAATATAAAATGTAACCTATTTGCCACTGATAAAGTGATATGACACAAAGTATTTTATGTTGTATCTTTGTTGTAGTAATATATGACACAAACTCTACAGTAATTTCTGATGTTTCACAATATTTCAATTACTTAGTTAATTTGTGTTCAATGAGCTAATGTAAATCAAGGAGACATTAGATTCAAATTAATTAGCAAAGCTATTGCGTTCGAACAGTGCAATGAACATTTATAAAAAATATATACTTTCCCTTACCTGACTATTGTTGGAGAATCTCGACGTGGAGAGAAAGGTATCGGATGCAGCGAGGTTTCCCGATGTGGAACCGCGCGGTGCAGCGGAGACTGGTGTCTCTGCAGGGGCGGCGTGGTCGGCGACACCGGGGAACACGACCCGTTACGCAACGGCGACGATGGCTTCTCCCACTCACTCACAGGAACCTTGTCATATCTCTGGGGCGACACAGGGGGCCTCACAGGTGTCTCCACCGGCCCAATGTCATCAGGAGAGAGGCTCTCAAGACTAGCAGAGCGAGATGGGTGTCTAGACTTCTTCTTACGCTTCTTTTTGTCCTTCTTCCTCTTCTCTTTCTTCTTCTTGTAATGGTGATCATCGAATTCTACTTCTGGGTCGACATAATCAAGCCGGTTCCGCTTTCTAGCTGCTGAAGAAGAATCACGTGTAAGAGGATATTCTTCAATTGCCCGACGGGAAGTTGTAGTAGTTGTGACAGATATTGTCTTGTTATCGACAAAAGTCCGTATGGAGTGGGACTTTCTTGTTCTGTCAAGGTCGTCTGCAATATGCCGACTTATCGAGCTCGCCTCGCTCTCAATCTCTCCGGCCTCTGGACCCGTCAGGTCCTCTGAACTGACGTCAGAATACTCCACCAACGGTTTCATAGAATTGGAAGTGGCGTAAGATTGGTCATGAGTACCACTGCGGCTCCTGTGCTTTCTATGCTTCTTGTGCTTCTCCTTGTGGTGCTTGCTGTGACGCTTCTCGTAAACTCGATCCATGGTAGTCGGGGGCGGGGCTCCGCCCTTGAAGGCTTCACATTACACCAACTGAAATGTTATAACAAACGTATCGTGAGTTTGAAAAGTTCTAAAATTTATTGATTTGTAAAGACCTAAGTATGACACTAGTACTAAGTATTTATTAAGGATATAGTTTTTACCGCCTACAAGTCTATTTTACACAAATAGCAAGTTAAGACATATTGCCATAAAAACGTAAGGGGACAATTTATAATGACAAGTAAATATTAAAGATATTCCAAAAATAAACCAGTCATGCATCCATTTTCGCACTACTACTCGACAAAAAAATTAGAAAATAATAAAACAAACATAAATACTTTTACACAAATATAAACAAATAGTACTTACCTAGGTAATAAACGGACATATATCCAGTGCAGACACGAAAAGTCCTTTTTGCGAATTACTGAGTTGTGATAAATGGTCTGATTTTATTTGGTATTTCTTATCCTTTTCAAAAGCTTTCTTTAGCAAATATATAGTAATCTCAGTTCTTTATTGTTTTGGCAGTCTTATTTTGCTAGTCATAATCATAAAGAGTGCATAATTCATGGAATTAAATTGGATTCTATAGTCAGGGAATCTCTAGCGACGTATCGTCAGCCATTTGCTTTTTCATCATCCCTATGTTTAGTGCTGCCAAGTTGCTAATATTGTTTGTCGATGTCGATAACACCTCATCATGAGGAAATAGTGCATTAAAACCGCAATACTATAAATAAAAACCTCTTGTTATATAACTATCTTATAACCAATAAACAATACTAGTAAATATTGTTATATATTATGTATGAGGCTTTTCAGTAAATAAAGATATTATTTATCATCATCAGCCGTACGACGCCCACTGCTGGGCATAGGATGCGGTGTCGGAAACGTGCGGGCAGAAACAAAAACCTGTTATTAATTACTAACAATTTCTTTTCTATATATCACAAACAAAGAACCCTAAATTAAATAAAGTACCTGCAATCAAGCTCATATTTCCTCGATAAAACTTACCTAGAATTGATAATTATTATATCTTTTATACCTGAAAAGCCTCATACATAATATTATATAACGATATTTAGTAGTATTGTTGAAAAAATATTTTAATTGCATCTAAATAAATATTTTCATTTTTTTAAATCGTTTGAAAAGATATCGTTATTTTCTTAACTAATCTAAAACTTTTAATGAAGGTATGAGTATTTATTCGCATAAACAATTACAAGAATTGTGTTCTTTTATAGTTTTGATAAAATGGTTATCTACTTTATTTCGTTTGTAACCTACAGGTTTCCTTTAGGTACGTTACAACATAACAAACATATTTGCACCTAAATAAAAACAATAAACTATTCGTTAGAACTTAAGGCCATTAATTGTTCAAATACGAATTTACATGGTTATAATAATAAAATATCAAACTAAATATCGATATTGATTTCTTCCATCACTAGAAGGAATGTCCGAATAATACCGAAAAAGTTAGTTTTCATTGCTTATTTTATAGCGGGTAAATTTGAAATAAAGAAGTCAGCAAACTTGTTTTTAACTTATATAGCCCGTTATAAATAATTTTCCATAAATATAACAAACAATTTGAAAAGTAAATGTCAATATAGTTGCTAAATAATTGCAAACTCGTCTCATGTCTTTTAACTTTTAACACATATTATGGAAAAAGAAATGTAAATGAAAACAGAACATTTTAGCGAAAGCACTTCGGAAATAAAATCATATTTTTTTAATTTATGAAAAAAATTTCAACCCTGTTTGGTGTGAATTAGACAAAGATATAAATAAATTAAAATGATATCCTTTTATTTTTTAGTTTCTTACTAAGCATTACATGAAAATTTTGGACCAAATTTTGCGTGTAACGGATTTTTGAAACTATAATAGTTGCCATACGAGAATAATGATCCAACTATCGGGATTGGTCTTTGATTGGGATTCAGCATAATTCAAAAAATAATGCTTAGATTATTCGAAGTATTATATTTCGAGGGTTGAAAGGCAAATGGGTTTAAGCGACATTTTGGGCGAAATTGACTTATATATATATTTGGAATCAGCGATTTTTTCCGCGTCGACTGATCTTGGTTTCAGATCAATCGAAGCTACTTTTTGGCGCTTCAACCAATTAGCACTTTGGGTACATTTTTAAAAACTCTTGTTTTAACCGACAAAAAAATGCACAAAATTCTGGGCGGGTGGCATATCAGTCGTATTCCGGGATATGAGTCGGTCACATAAGCTGTTATGTCTTTTCATTTTCATGATTCGAAGTCTGTTAAAGCGTTTTCCCTGACAGTGTTTTGTTATAGATAAGTCGGTTAAATCATTTGTCCTTAGACGAAACGAAAATAGATTTGGCGCTTAAATCTTTTTGCTTTAATCCAGATTTTATAAATATTGTCGCTTCAACCGTTTTGCCTTCGACAGTTTAAAAGTAAAATTGGCACTTGAACTGTTTTGCCTTTACCGAAAATATTCATAGAATTTGACTTCAGCTATTTATGCTACATTTTTTTAATTTTTTTGTCGTATAAAACAACTATCATTTTCTTTTGAAAGGACTTAAAACGTTTTTCCAAAACAAAAAAGAAATAATGCTATTCTTTCAGTCATCGCAATTTTGTATGAAACCTTGTGCCCGCATCACTTCAACATATCAAAATAAGTATGGGCAGGTCCTGGTTGGGCGGTTCACACAGCTAAAAATTACGATTGGGAAGACCGGGAGTGTGCGTGTCATCATGTCACCCAAGCCGTATCCGTTGATGGTGACTTCTATTTGTGTCTATCCCAAGTCGTTGTTGTGGTAGACTTTGACGTGGCTAGCGGAATCGAACTTCGAATTGAAAATCTGGTCACATGGCATACAATCAAGCTGGCCAGCCGAGTTTACCGTGTAATTGTAGGAAGGTTTCCGTTGAGTTTTCCGTATTTGGCGTCTTTGACTAAGATTTTCGAGGACTATATCACGCGCTATTCCAGGTTCAGACACACTCATCCCAACTATCAGTTGGCATGTTGAAAGCCACATGGTTGCGCTTGAGTACGTCTTTGTACCGCAGGTATTGTCCACCTTGTTTACAGTTCCTTATAGACACCTCGAAATAGAAAACCTTTCTGTCATCCATTCGCATGACGTGACCGCACCATCGTAGGTGATGTTTTATGATGAGAGCTTCTATTCCGAATATGCCAGAACGACGTAATACTTCTGTTATTGGAAAACCATCTTGCCGCTTTATGCGAAGAATGGACCTTAGACATTTAAAGTGTTACGTATCAAGTACGCCGCTGAGACTTTGTACACTAATATTTTAAGTTTTCCAAAGGCTGCCACCGCACCTGTTATCCGGGCTGGCAACTCCGATGACTTTGGAGTCATTTCATATTTGAGAACCCAAATATTTTAATTTTGAAACTTCCTCCAGCTCAGCGCCCTTTAAAGCAACATTGGAAGAAGATACATCCCCGGAGCATCCTCTGGATGGTTATTTTAAAAGGGTTTTGCACAAAACTATAAATATTCTGGTGTGTGACTTAATTGAATCGGCCATTCCTCGGCAAGTTTGGTTAACTGACGCATAGATGTGAGACGTGAGAGATCAAAAATGATCTTATTCATTTTAGCCTTAATTTCAATTAAGCTATAAATAACAATTCCACAGAGTATCCCACTTATGCGTGATACAGAAGCGATATATAAAGAAAATATACTAGGAACCATGGCTCCATGTGTTATGACATAGCCTTGTTTCGCGCCGTAGGTAACGACGAATAGCTCTGAAAAGTTACTTCTAAATCAAACTGTCGTCATCATGTCGTCATGATATTGTCGTATCAGGATAAGTCATAACTTTTCAGGACAATCTGTTTTCTTTAGAGCAATCCACAAGCCGCGTGAAGCCTCACGCAGCACATAACAAAGGCCGATGTTGTTCAAGCCTTTTGGCCTGAATCTGTTTAATAACAAAACCGTACCCCCATATCTCTGTCCGGGCAAAATCATCATTGGGTTTCCGGAAGTACCTTTTCTGCATCACGGGATAGAATAACGTTAAGGCTAAAATTTAATATCGATCGCCATCGACTCGCAAAGAGGAAGAAGGCTAAAATCATTCCAGCAGCTGACTCCCATATCTTCAGGATGAGTTTGTATAACCAGTTATTAATGTGTAGGCATATTATACAGTTCAGATGGTATTTTTGATGTGTTGGTATTCGTCATCCTTCTTAGCGCGGTAAGAAGTTCTTCAAAGGTCGGGGGTGCCGCTAGATCTTAAGCGAAACCCCCGACCTTGTTGTAACAAACTCGACCGATATGTTGTAACAAACAAGTCACTGGTATTACTATTGGGATTTAAGACATCGTTAAAATGTGTCCAAAGCGCTGCTAATAAGTCTTTCTGATCAGTGAGGCGTTGGGTCTTTTCCTTGTTGTAGATTGAAACTCTCTTCAAAGTTTGTGGCCGAAAACAGTCTTGAAGCTGTCGAAAATCTACCGGAACTGGATTGATAGGAATCAGCATAGAGCTGAATTTCACAAGCTTATGCCACCTGGCATTTGTTTTTGAGACATATGGTGACAGAAAAGCCCGCCTGTAGTTCCCCACGAGCTGATTTTCACGTTAGAACCATCGCACCAATCTTAGTTTTGCGGTCTGGTTTACCAACCAATAACTTCGGTAGAGCAGAGCACAGCTATAAAAATGCTAGGCAAAGGAACACCGTCTATTTATTATTATTATTATCATCTATATTATCTCATCGACAGATGTGTCTGCTGCGATCTATCTACGTATCTCGGCTTTAAAAGCATGATCGAGTTCTGTTATTGTTTGTCAACTTCGACGGTATCTTATGGCCAGCTCGAAGTGGAGGTCTTAGGCGCAAATGTAACAGAAATTTTGATCAAACAAGTCGCTGATCTATCCACCCCTGGCCGCCTCTTAATATGAGAGCAATCAGTACTTCACTGCAGTCTGTCCTAGTACCGCGTACCATCTAGTAGGAGCCAGTGCTTGGAACTTGCATCCAGCCACGTGGTCTTAAATTTTTCAGTAAATCGGAAACAGGTTGTGATAGTGAGATTAAACTCAGCACAGAGTATAAGCATATTAAGACTTTTTCAAAGCTATTTGTTTCTTTTATTGCCCGCATTCAGTTGGTGACAGTCATCTGTCATCCGCCATCATACGCGGTTTACCATATACTTAAAAAGTCGAATTAAGCATGTGTAACAATATTTATGGTTATATTCTAGATCCTGTTTCTTAATGAAATCGATTTACTCATTATATCCGCCGTGATTTTTCCTAATATTGTAAGGTACAAATGCCTTGCCCGACTAAAATCTCTCCCAGGAAAAACGGCTTAAGGACCGACTTTATTTCCGATCTTACTAATATTTGGATTTCATACAATTGAAATTAGTAGCGGATGGTCACTTAAGATATTTTCCTTCCCTGTCATATAACCTTTTATGGAGGTTAAGCTGATTTGCCTCTAGTCTTCTTTTTTTAAGAAGTCGTTTAACTCATTTAGCTTTAGTCAAACTAATAAGTGAGAGGTCTCTTAAAGCATTTTGCTTTTAGCCAATATTTGGCTCTAGTGGATATCAACCGTTTTTCCTTCAACTGTAATTTAGTTCAATTGAGGCATTTTGTATTAAGCGACTTCTAAAATCTATAACTGATGTGTTTTTCGAACCAAATAAATACAGAATTGTGCAACGTTTAATTTAAAATAATTCTTAGCATTTT
Organism: Pectinophora gossypiella; assembly: GCF_024362695.1. Lineage (NCBI taxonomy): Eukaryota > Metazoa > Arthropoda > Insecta > Lepidoptera > Gelechiidae > Pectinophora > Pectinophora gossypiella. The sequence goes on along the minus strand of NC_065416.1, from coordinate 13,965,474 downwards.
GAACACTTTTGATTCAGTAGTTTTTTTTATATGAATTTTTTTCGAAAAAATAAAACTTTAAATGGCTCTCCTGTAAAGTTCACAAAATGTCGCTTAAACCCATTTGCCTTTCAACCCTCGATTTAATTTTATAATTCAGGTGAAAAACAACTTGACGCGTAAAACCAGTCGTCATTATATTTAAAACGCTGAAGATAAAAAAATATATAAATATAAAAACTGCTTTGTTGAAAGTTGTGTTGTGCCTGGGTACAATAATAAAGGTCAAAAACAAAGATAAAAGATGCATAATATGTCTGTTATCCATGAAATTAGAAGATTAAATGAAGACAACTCTGTACAGCGCAATCTGTATATTATTTTGGGGAACACCGGGAACGTGGCCTGGAAAGCTTTTCATTTAATAATAGTATAAAAGCATTTAATAGTAGTATAAGCGCACCAACCAAGTAAAAAGAAAAGTAGAAAAGAAAATTCTAAAAACTTACAGACATACTAAAACCAAGCTCTACCTGTGCAAGTGATGGTACAATAGCGATTGGACTGATTTCGGTGCAGTGCGCCATCTACACGATCGAATTTGTCCGGTACCAAACTGAGTTTGATGCGCAAGGCGACCGCGCCGCCACTGAACCGAGTAATAATAATTTCGATTTAATTGTCATAAGAGGCCTCTACGTGTTGACTTCGGCCCCACGTACACCTTACAAAAGTCCGGGACTCCCTAGGCCCGAAATATGGAAACGATATAGGTACATAATAATGATAATGTGCAGCGCACAGCCCTCCACACGATCGAAATGGAGCGATGCCGATCTAGGTTTGCGGTGTGGTCCGCACCGATTCGATCGTTTGTTACCACTATAAGAATATCTGATAACAAAATGGGTAATTTAAAATTTAAACTGGCAACACCATAGTTTGCGTGCCGCCGTGCGAGATTGCGATTTGCGTCCTTTGATTGATACTGTTTTATTATTTTTCTTATTTAAATTATTTGTAATAATGTAAAAAGAAAATATTTTTACGTGCTTTTATACTTTCTCTAGTGTGGCCTACTATGTGTACCAGCTAGAACAATCGGTGTGCGGCATTTCTTACCAAATTAGTCAGTGACCTATAGGTTCACGGCTGCCCTAACTTACGCATTGCCTGAATTACCCAACTTGGGATAGAAATTGCGAGCATTTTAGGTATTCCTATTGTGTTATTCGTTTTTAAGTTATTACGTGGGTATATCGTCGTGTCAGTGCAACAAATTGTGGGGCGAGCGTTTCGTTATGGTTAGGATAGTCGTTTCCGAGTCATTGAACCTATCGGCGTGACACTCTGACTTTGTGAGTCGGAAATATGTAAACATGAACGATATAAGCGTGAAGATAGTGGAATCTCCGAAGGTGGTTGAAGTAGCGGAGTCTCCCGTGACGGAGCCTGGTGACAACGATGTGGACCCGCTGGCGATCGAAGACGACGCGGGCAAGGTGAAAGACTCGCTGTCGGTGGACGACCAGGCGACGAGCTGTGATGAAAATGCCAAAGAAGAGAGTCCGAGCGGGAGCCAGAATGACGATAGTGAAAATTTAGCATTGCAAACAGAAAAGGTCAAGGGTGAGTCTGATCTTTTTTTAAAGGCAAGGCTATGTAAGACACGACTTTTGGGTGATTCGCGCGTAATTTATTACCATTACTAATTCTATAAACTATAACTAGTCCAGTCAACAAAGTTCCAAAAAGGGGTCTTAAGAGTGGGAGAGGGGCCTTATTAATTCTCCAGAAATGTGTTTAGGGTGTTAACATAATTAAGTCCCCATGTCTAGGAGGTGAGGTGGAGAAAGATGTTTTATTTGGGTTTTTCGCGAATATCTCTAAAATGATGCATCATCGAGAAAAATGTTCTACTGCATAAATGCTCATAAAATTTTCTACAACTTCATGTGTTTATTTTTTATTTGTTTCGGACCATTACCCACATTATTTGCAATACTTCAACAGGCTTTAAAGTCAAATAATATTCCATTACACTGGGTGAACGAACATTACTTCTCTGATATAGCTATTCCACAATTGCCACAAAATAAAATGAACTTACTCATTTTTTATTAATTAATTATTATTATTAGTAAATGACCCATTTAATTCTAATTTATTTCTACTAAGCACTAGTACTATTAGGAACTATTTGGGTTTTTAGCAATAAATAAAAAAAAAAAAAAATTTATTTGCGCTATCCATTTTCTTTGATTTCTATCTCTTTAAAAAGTACCTATAGCAGTTTTGGAAACTGGGAAGGCCCTTATCTTTCTGGATGTCCACTACCACCTTATGACTATGACAAATATCTTTTTTGCTTTATTGTTGTTTTGTGAAAATTTTGAATGATGATAACATTGTCTAGTTCTTGTGTGTGGTATCCTTTTGTATTCAAAATTCAAAAATATTTATTTTTCAAAATTGGCTTACAAAGTTAGTGCTTTTTGAATGTCAAAAAATAAATTTCATATTATGTAACTAGCTGTAAAACTACTACCACATTGGAATCTGTAACACTGAGGGAAAGACATGGCCAGAAAACCTCCCAGCATGGTCCTAGTCCTACTGTTTTATGTTTTCACTAAAAAAAGGACATCTTATTTAATAACATGTCCTTTTTTTTGTTATATATATACACTTCTCATCAAAAAAATCGAAACACTTCCGTTTTCATTGTTTCTGTCCGAATTTAACACAAAAAAGAATTCATACGATGAAAAAAAATACATAAATGTATAGCTGGCAGTTTGGCCATTACAGTAATAAGCGAAAATTCTAAATTCAAAATTAGAATTTCATTTGTTTATCTTATAAACGAAATGAATCACTGTTTTGAGACAAATGTGTGTTTAGGGTTGGAGTACATTTAGCGTTTAAAAACTAAAAATTGGCGCCTATCCTTAAACTTTTTGTTTTTTATTTCAATACTGTGACTTTGGGACGTCTGAAAAAAGGTTTTTTTTCTAAAACGTATGGATACTTCGCCCACAGAAGCCGCCCAAGTTGTAGCATTGCTGGATTCTGGCCTTAGTCAGCGTGTTGTGGCTGCAAGACTGCATCTAAGCCTGTCATCTGTTCATAGAGTCTATAAACGTTATCGGGAGACTGGTTTGTTCACGCGCCGTTCAGGATCTGGCAGGAATCGGGTCACTTCTGAGCGAGATGATCGATTTATTGTAACAACTTCTTTAAGAAATCGACGCCTTAACGCTTTTCAACTGCAGCAGCGGCTTCGTGTTGTACGAAGGGTGGCTGTAAGTGACTCTACAATTAGAAGAAGGTTGAAGGATCGTGGACTGGTACCGCATAAGCCAGCAAATGGGCCGAAATTAACTGCAGACCATCGAAGAGCGCGCCTTAACTTTGCACGTGAGCACCTAAATTGGTCATACCTACAGAACCGCCACCATAGCTGACCTTTTCTTCAATGCAGCATTGTGCATAGCGTTCTCCGTCTCTTCTGTAGACCTTGTTCCTTCCGTCGTTACCAATTTTACACTCATCAGAAAAGAGAACTTTGCTCCACTGTAGGTATGACCAATTTAGGTGCTCACGTGCAAAGTTAAGGCGCGCTCTTCGATGGTCTGCAGTTAATTTCGGCCCATTTGCTGGCTTATGCGGTACCAGTCCACGATCCTTCAACCTTCTTCTAATTGTAGAGTCACTTACAGCCACCCTTCGTACAACACGAAGCCGCTGCTGCAGTTGAAAAGCGTTAAGGCGTCGATTTCTTAAAGAAGTTGTTACAATAAATCGATCATCTCGCTCAGAAGTGCCCGATTCCTGCCAGATCCTGAACGGCGCGTGAACAAACCAGTCTCCCGATAACGTTTATAGACTCTATGAACAGATGACAGGCTTAGATGCAGTCTTGCAGCCACAACACGCTGACTAAGGCTAGAATCCAGCAATGCCACAACTTGGGCGGCTTCTGTGGGCGAAGTATCCATACGTTTTAGAAAAAAAACCTTTTTTCAGACGTCCCAAAGTCACAGTATTGAAATAAAAAACAAAAAGTTTAAGGATAGGCGCCAATTTTTAGTTTTTAAACGCTAAATGTACTCCAACCCTAAACACACATTTGTCTCAAAACAGTGATTCATTTCGTTTATAAGATAAACAAATGAAATTCTAATTTTGAATTTAGAATTTTCGCTTATTACTGTAATGGCCAAACTGCCAGCTATACATTTATGTATTTTTTTTCATCGTATGAATTCTTTTTTGTGTTAAATTCGGACAGAAACAATGAAAACGGAAGTGTTTCGATTTTTTTGATGAGAAGTGTATAACAACAACACCTATTCTCCGTTGGGGTGGAGACCACGGAATTTCATGGTCATGATGCACCACTTTCACTTCTTCTGGTTTTTTATAGTAAAAAAATTTGATCTGTAAAATAAATAAATACTAAAAATAATTCTATTCTAACTCGAAATCCTACAACAATTCGAACACCCGTGATTCAATGAAAATAACACCTTCCCCCAATTACATTTTAAGATGAATTTAGTGTTGACTATGGACATTAACCTGGTCATTATATTTTCCACTAGCCATTAAGAGCTGGGGAATTTCTTATTAGATTTCATTAGTATAACTATAAAAGATTTCTTCTTATATGAACACTCAGGACACTCCAAAGAAAAGCGTCATTCCACCATGTGCTGCAAGTGAGATAGATAGTCCGTGCACGCTTTCCCTTACTCCTTAACTGCTTAAATAGACTAAAGAGTTACCATTCTATAAGCAGTTTCTCTTTAGTCTATGCTAAATGTCAAATAACACTATATTACACAAATGTCTTCTTATTCTATATGCTCAGTGCTGAGTACGGCATTTGTCTGGCTAAATAGTTAATGCCGTCTGCATCAAATCTACAATAAGTCAAGTCAAAAAAAGGAGGAGTCTCTGATCTAACAGACAATCACAGTGCTACTTGAAAAATTAGTCAAATGAGATGTTCTTTACAAGACATGTAAAAGAAAATTAGTAGTGGTCACCATGGCCAAAATCGGTCAGAGATCTCTCTGATCATCATCAAAAGAAAATTTTCTATGAAATTTGTCATCATTATAAGTGTCAAATGTCGTACCTACTCATTGTTAATTAATTCATATTTAAAATTCGAAAACAAGTAACAATCAAAAATTTGGTTGATGTTTGATGGTCTTAGACTAGATTTTATTTAGCATTATTTTATAATTTTATGAATAAACAATTTATTTTTTATTATTTATTTATAACTTGCCTTTCGCCCAGTCAAATATCCTATTATAATTATTTTCCTTATAAAAAGTATCATAAATTATTACATTAATAACAACTAGCCAAGTGCTAGTCGGAGTCGCGCACGAATGGTACCATTCCGAAATAGGCAAAAAATTGCATTTCTGTATGGCAGCCGCCCATTAGGAATAATAATTACAAATTACTATATTATAAATAGGAGTATAATTACAATGCCCTCTTTAATTTCCAGCGGAATTACTAAAAGAAGATTCTAGTTCCATCAATAGTGCTCTAGAAGAGTCTGTTGAAGCCAATCTCTCACCGAGTACAATCAACAATGTGGAGACCACTGTCCCTACTCCGGAGCCAGAACCTAGCACTGTGACTGAAGAACCAGAAGCCGAAGCCCCAGCGCTTCCTGACCCTGTAGTTGAAGAACCTGTTCTAGTGCAAGAACCCCCACCAGCCCCAGTGGAAGTCAAAGAGGTTCTTCCACAAAAAGAACCAAGTCCTGCCCCTGAGGTGCCTATGGAAGCGGAAGTACAGCCCGAGGAGAAACCGACTGAAGTAGAAATAAAAGAAGTTGCAAAACCGGTGGAAGAAAATACTCCGGTAGTGGAGAAAGAGGTTAAAGTAGAAAGAGAAGTTATTGAAGAAAAGGTTGTGAAAGAACAGAAGGAAACTAAGCCTAAAGTTCAACCTGTGAATGGTGATATCTCGAAGGTGTGTAAGGTAAGCTCACTGCAGTAGTATTAACTGTAAAGATAGTATATTATGTTGGGTAGGTTGATCACGCAGCCGCACGCACTGAAGTGATCGCATTTTATAAATCTTTATATGAAATCGTATTTAACGTCGCGCAGATCTCCGCACTGCCCGACCTGCATTTTGCTGTAAAATGTGATGACTTCGGCGCGTGTTGTCTAGGTGCGCGTCACCTTAATAATTCTTTGCTATGAAAAGGTAATATAAGACAACCAACTTTTTTTTTTTTTTTATTTATATGAAATTTTTTTTCAGCTTCCAATGCATAATGACTTAAATATTAAAAAATAATCTGAACATAAAATTCCCTGAACGCGTATTGACAATAACATAAATGCAGCACTTTCTAGCTATAGAAGTTAATGTAATATTTTTCCATATATAGATTTATTCATAAAAAAAGTGTCCAATATGACAATTCATGCGAAACTTACTTACTTTTTTATTAAATAAATAACGCATTCACTCATCCATTGTAGGAAGAGCAAGCAACAAAGAGACGCGCCTGTGACGAAGTAGACACAGAGTCCCCCCTCAAGAAACTCTGTCAGGAGGTCGAAAAGACCTTCCCCCAGCATGACATTATGATCAACGACTACATACAGAACGCAACCAAAAACAACGTTGACGAAATCCAAAGACACACCGAACAGCTCCTAGCAGAGATCCAGACTTTAAGAGAACTAGCCCAGAAGAAAGAACACGAATGGAACAATATTCTGCACCTAAAGAAAGTCAAGGAAGAAATTCTCTTACGACTTCTAAGACGCAAACAGGTTCTGTCGTTTGAAAAATCAGCTGAGATCAACGGCTCCGACCGGACGGATCCGTTCGACTACTTGAATCAAGCGAAGAACTTAGCGATAGACAAAAGCGATGAGATCTCTGGTCTGGCGATAAAGCAGCCCGGGTCTTCAGTCAATCCGATGATCCAGGCGCCAGTGATGCCCGTGTCGTCGCATTTCAACCCGTTATCTGGCCTTCCGCCTCCGTACGATAAAGCTGCCCATATGCAAATGCCAAAGCCAGTATTCCAACCCATGATGATGCCAGGCCCAATGCCAGGGTTCCCTAGAGACATGAATGGCCAGCTGCCGACGTCCTTCGGTATGCCAATGGGTCGGCAAGGCCCCACGAAGGATGTGAAGTCAATAATAGCGGATTACAGGCAGAGGAATCCTGAAGTGACTCCCAGAAGAGGCAGGCGGATGAAGTCGATCCTAAACCCTGGAATGATGAACGCACCAAGACCAATTGCGCCGAAAGTGGTGGATAGTTTAAACAATATGAATAATTTAAACAATTTGAATATGCTGTTCAACAATTTGGATATGGTAAGTTACACTTTTGTTGCTTAAAATTCGATAGTATTAAAACAATCCTGTTTCTGTTCAGATTGATGTGCAATTTTTCGCTACGTCACTTGTATTCGTCATTTGCCACACATGTGTCCTTTAAAGGTCAAACTAACTATAGAAAACTTTGGAAGGACATTGACGTTGGTACACAACACATTTTTCAAAGCGCACATCTGAAATTGACGTCAGAGAAATGCAGAAGTCCGCACAAAAGAAATAAAAAGCAATAGCGTTCGAACATTGTCTATTTACGACTTCAATAGTTCATTACCAGTAATTGGAATAGGTGCACCTACTGGGGCAATGACCTGAAAGGTTATGTTAATGTGGATATTCCATTGGGACTCCTTGTCCATAATATAACAATAATGTTACATACATACTTTTTTGTCATAATGGTGCTAATTCCTGTAAATAATTAATTAATTGTATAAGTTATGTACGCCGTAATTGTCATATATATTAGTCATAATACCGTAACCTTATATGTAAAATGTTTTAATATATGTGATGTGGTTGTACTTTATAAATAAATAAAATAAAATAAATACCATCTAATTTTATTTTAAGTTATATCTGTCATTTTCTTATCCGCCGAAAAGGAAAGGGACGGGTAATCGACAAGCATAAAATTTATGGAACACACGTCAATTTTAAGCACAAATCTAAAACAACCGTCTAAAAATTTTACATCAGTCAATAACCCGACACAGTTAGTAGACAGCATGTCAAACGGATTGAATACCAGTGACGTACCTTTTTGATTCGATCGGGTTATTCATTCATTTACTCATTCTTCCTAAAATTAAGAGCTGTGAATCATCCGTCCCTTTCCTTTTCGACGGATATGAAACTGACGGATATAACTTAAAATAAAATTAGGCGGTGTCTGCAGGAATCGGGGCCAATATGTTTCTTAGAACAGCGTGATTTATAATTTAAACCCATCTAAAAATTACACATGAAATATTCTGTCGGTTATATACAATGTACAGCACCATCTTTTTTTTTTGGGGAACGTAGCCTGGGAAGTCCTTCATGTCTATTACCAAAATATTTAAAATTATGACCAATATAATTGTAAAAGTAATAAAAAAAATAATAAAAATAATAATAAAAATAAAAGGCACATTGGCGCCGATTCCAGCAGACACCTTCTGATATTAAGTTATACCCGTCAATTTCTTACCCGCCGAATAAGAAAGGGACGGATGATTGAAAACTGTTAATTTTAAAATGAAAGAAACCTGTGCGAATAAAATAGGCATCTCGCCTATATGCAATCCGTTTGGCGTTTGCTTCTAACTTAATACTGTCGAGTTATTGGCCAATATTCAATTGTGGAGGGGTTTTTTAATTTCTGCCTGAATTTGACGTGTGTTCCATAAATTTTATCCCGACGACCCGATTACTTCCCGACGACCCGATTACTCTACCCATAGAGGCAGCCAATCAGCTCGCGACACCAAACACTTCAGGACCCCGATACCGACCCCGCCGGCGTGGTCGACGATTTCCCTCATTCAGCTCATATCGCTATCGACCCACTAGGGTTGATTAATTCTTTCAAATATTTTTCCTCTCAGACGACGCCCTGGGCCGAGGTTCGCGCCCAACTGGGCACCCTCAGGCCTGTTGTCTTAAACGTTGTACCGGGTGAGAGCCTTCAGCGCTCCCCATTTGTCCGGCCAAGTAGTTAATGCCATCTGCGGCAAATCTACAATAAGTCACGTCAAAAAAAAAAAAACATAAATTTTATGCCTGTCGGTTACTCGTCCGTTTCCTTTTCGGCGGATAAGAAAATGACAGGTTCAAATAAACTTAGGTGGTTTGTACTGCAATCAACACTATTATCTAAAAAGGACATCCAATGGCGAGAGATGAGCACATTGGACCTCAGTCGCGCGGTCCAATTTACGATTAAATCCTTGACCTCCTTACGTCGCGTCGTACTATGCGCCGCTCTCGTGTTTTCTATCATTAGAATTACTTCTATAAGTACTTACTGTAGTTATAAGCACTGAACAGTGGGTTGGCGTGTCTACATCGTAGGTAAAAGCTTAAAAGGCATGTAAACTAGTAAAAATGAATATTCTAGAAGGATTTCGTTTTACCTTTTGAGGTTCGGAGCTATAAAAATACCCTCGCTCATTGAAATCATACATACATAACATACATAAACAGCCTATATACGTTCCATTGCTGGGCACAGGCCTCCCCTCAATGAACCAGAGGGGGTATGGAGCATACTCCACCACGCTGCAAAAAAAAATTGAATCTTCATCTTCTTAAACTGGCTTCTATTTTTATTACATTAGAATTTATTTATGTACTGTAATAAAAAAAACGTAATAATAAGTGCGATATTTTGTCACATTGTTCTATGACGTCACAGGTTGCTTTTTTATACAAATGCCATAGTAATTTCGTGTTTTGACGTTTAGTAAAAGTAACTGATTTGACTAGTTGGAAACTACCCAATTCTATAGTCACTGCTTACCACAAAAGGAGAAAGCTTAATAGGCGTGAGTTTATGTATGTATGGATGTTAGTGCTACTTTTTAACATTGAGCTTAAATAAATAAAAGCCCTTTAAAACCACCACAAACCTCTTGATAATGTATCTCTTCAACTCATTCTTAATTCTGTTCCATGTAAACTCTTCTTGGTCTTCCCCTTCCTCTCTATCCTTGTAGCTTCCCTTCTATGACGTCTTTAATAACTTCGTGGTGTCTTCTGTCCTCAATAACTCTTAATATTTGCCTCTTCTAGATGTTTTAATAATAAATGCTTTCTTTTTTTCTTTCTTTCTTGCAGAACCAAAAAGCGATGTTAGAGCGACTCCAGCAGATCCAAGCTGGTGGTCTACCGAACAGCATATTCAAGGACGCGCTCGTCCAGTTCGCCAACATGCAGCAAGCGAACGCCGGCCTCATCCCACCCCGTCCTACCGAGACCATGACCAACAGACCAGAGCATCATGTGAAGGTGAGAGCCATACGCCTATTTTATGTACCTTGTGTTATATGTGCCCAATAATGATTATGGCCTTCGTGGTCACTGGAACGTCTTGGGATCGAATCCCGGCGAGGGCATATCACAAAAATCACTTTGTGATCCCTAGTTTGGTCTTCATCTATTTTGTGGGTTGTGGGTGTTACCAACCCCATCAACCCTGGTGTCAGGGTCACTATTGAGCCGCCAAAGGCCCCTGACATGGCTCATGTAACGACTACCAACTTACATCAGTGAGTAGTAACCGGGGCCAACGGCTTAACGTGCCTTCCGAAGCACGGATCATCTTTCTTTCGGACGGACGGATCAGGTGATCAGCCGGTAATGTCCTATAACCAGACTGGGGATCACAAAGTGATTTTAGTGATGTGTTCCCACAAAAAAAGTAAAAAAATATAACTTGTTGGATATTGCCAACAGTTAGGTAATAATGTTCTTTTTACATAAAAAAAATAAATAAAATAAAATCTTTAATGCCAGGAACAAAAAAAAGACGCTAAACTTATGTAAAAAGAGCATTATTTATTACCTAATTGTTGGCAATATCCAACAACAACTTTTTACTGCCGGGAACCTTTTTGTCCGGCCAAGTAGTTAATGCCATCTGCGGCAAATCTACAATAAGTCACGTAAAAAAAAAACTGCCAGGAATGTTCCCAAAGTGAGAACATTCCATGAACGGCACAACACTGAGTAGAACGTGACGTGGCTATTTATGTAATGAATTTGATTTGAAGGAACGAAGAAGACCTGAGAGGAATCATGAGGAGCATAAGCAGCCGGAACGAATGCCTTCCACCAGTCCAAGGTTACCACCGCCACCACCGTACCCTGAGATATCTCTTCTGCCAGTCACCACGAGTCAAGAGACGCAATCGTCACAGCAGAATTCTCTATTGCACGGTATCTTGACTAAGGTTAGTAAGATCTTGTACTGTGTAAAGTTGTCTATATTTTGGTTTAGCATATTCACTGCCAGGTCATAATTTTATTTTTAAAATAAACGAATCATTTGCAGGGTTTCCACAGCTTAAAAACACTTTGGCCATTTAAAAAAAAATAACGCTTTTCCCGCTTATTAATTAATTTGGTATAATAGGGTTGCCATAATCTTCTACAGGAAAAATACTATTTATTTTAAAGTGCAGTGAATATGTTATTTGTTTTTTATTCATTTTATTATTCACACAAAATTGAGGGGTCATTTAACTTCATTTTCAGATGCATCCGACTGCATTCCATTTTACATTATGTGCATTATAATTGGTCATAAATTAATTACATGATAGCTTATTAGTTAATATTAGGCTGTTGTCACGCGCATAAATGTAAAAGCTATTAAAATAAAAAAAATCTAATTCTTGAATTTCGTATTATTATTTGCTGAGCTTGCTACTTTATTTAAAACTATAGTCCTATTATAATAAGAATTAATAACAATTTAAATTATAAAAGACTTTATTATAAAAAACAACAGCCTGTATAAGCCCCACTGCTGCACTCAGATTTTCCCTCAATCAACTAGATGGGGTATGCAGAATAAGATAACAAAGCGTAAATAAAATCTACTAAAAACCGAATAAACTAAAAACAAGTTTTTTTTAATGACTAAATTATCAATAACATTTTCCCGCCGTGACAACAGCCTAGTGGGAGCAAGAACTTTGAATGAGCTTGAATGAGTGTTGCCACCCTTCCAGCCGGCGCCAAGTCAGAGTTTCTCGCCGACGTTGGCTAAACTGCTCACGTCCCCGGAGCGGAAACAGAGCGCCTCTGCGCCCCAGTTGCCATCTTTCGGTCAGGCCAAGGTACCACCACTCAATGTGTACAAAAAAAAACCTAATTGGTGTGCTAATTGGCCTCGATCATTCCAAATTCGAAATTTAGATTTTAAGAGCTTCGTTTTTTAAATTGTTGCAGCTTTATTTTTGGCCGGCGATGAAAATATTTTTATTTATAAATAGTAAGATTTTATTCTTAAAACAATTTTATGAACTAATACGATCATTTATTCATAAAACTTCTCTATAAACAATACTTTTCAATATTCTTTATCGTTGAATCACTTTATAAACAAAATATAAAAAACCTCATTGCCTCAACAATTTAAAAAGCATGACTATTTTTTACTTTTTTCTGATTGAAAATTTTATTTATAAGCAAACAGAATGGCAATACTCATTGGGAAATGCCACCTCATTTACATTTACGTATCATATTACATATTTTACAAACATATTAATCATTTATATATATGCGCTTCATAAACTTTCGCAATGAAAACAGCATTATTATGTTATTTAAAAAAAATACTATAATTATACAAAATTGTTTGCAAGTTAAAAAAAATGTTTTTGGGTGCTCTTTTGTTAAATGTACAATGTTTTTGCATTCTTTACCCTAAATTGAGGATTTAGTAAGAGAAATATTACGAAAATGTTATTATAAAACATAAGTTATTAATAAAACAATGATGAAATGTGGTTTCACACTGTCCGTGAAAGAATTTTAGAACATAATTTAAAAAAATACGAACCAGTTTTGCCTCATATCATTTACATCTACTATATCTAATAAAAGTAAAAAATATATTACAGGAGTTTCCCATATAAACACAACGTCTCTGTCTATATAAAATCAGACCAAAAATATTTAGAAAGGTAAAAAATAATTAAATCTGTGTAACGCGTGTAAAAACAAAAGAAATGATGGTGCTAATTCATGTACACACCATCTTATTTTATTTTGTTATACCTGTCATTTTCTTATCCGCTGAAAAATTGGAGATACCAATTAAATGGTAACACAGTGGTAACACTTACGTCATCAAACGTCTAGCAATGACAGCTTTTCTTAGGATTGAGCATACCTGGGGGGTTAAAATGGCCACATCAAAGCAATTCATCTAAGAAAGCAATATTGCTATTTGACGTTTGTTTGCATTGCTCACTTACTTATATATGCGCAAATGTCAAATTGCAATATTGCTTGCGTATGTGGCCATATGAACCCCCCTGGTTTTGTTATAGATAGATAGATAAAATACTTTATTGAGCACAATGGACACAAAATACAGAGATAAGGACAACATATACAGAAAAGTACAACAGGCGGCCTTGTTGCTCATGCAGCAATTTCTTCCAGGCAACCTTTGGGTACAGGAAAAGTTTGTACAAATATAATAATAGCGGGTTAGTGCATTCTAACAAAATAAATAATTAAAAAACTACCTACATAAAATAAGTACATTTAACTATTCATATGGAAACTAACTTGTTTATTGCGTTTTGTTAACAAGAATCACATCCGAAAATGACTGTTCAAAAGGCGCTGCATATCACTATAAGACAGCGATATTGTGTTCAGTACCAGTGAACTTTCCAGAGTGCAGTCAATATTGTTGATGGTGGTTTCAGAACTGCGGCGAGATCACCATCACGCCGGTCCAGCCTGCGCCGGCGCCGGAGCCCCAGCCGGAGAAGACTGAAGAGGTTGTGCAGCTGGTACGTATCTCTCGGTGAATAGAAATGAACATGGAAGCATTCTTGAGGCTCCAAAATGACGCAATGAAAATCGTACCGCGGGAGGCGGGGCTTCAAAATCATACCACCTGGGGCCTGTTTAATAAAACTTACAATTGTAAATTACAATGACAATTTGATTTACATTGCGGAGTGTGTGATCACGAATATTTTGCAGTTTCATATTAGCTACGTAATGAACATCAAATTGTCGTTGTAATTTACAATTGTAAGTTATATTAAACAGGCCCAGGCCTTTATTGCTGTGGTATAAAGGTATAAATCGGCGCGCGCCTTTTGTCACTTACCGATATGTCAACTTATTCAAATAGTAACTTTGATGCTTTATAAATATAATGTGACCAGTCCTATGATCTCTACTATTTTACTTTTGATACGAAGCGAGGTCCGTAAACGTATTTATAATTATAGCATTTAGAAAGATGTATATCTCCAAGTCGCGATGTAAATGAATACTTTTGACGCGGTGAACGGGAGTAAACATGGAAGCATTTTTGTCGTTCAAAAATGACGCAAGGAAAATCGTACCGCTGGGGGCGGGGTTTTAAAATCATACCTGGCCTTTATTGTTGTTGTATAAAGGCATAAATCGGCGCGCGCCATTTGTCACTTACTGGTATGTCAACTTATTTACGAAACAGCGTAAGTGGCTAAGCACACAAATAGCAACATGAATGAGAGACTTACCAGACTAAAAAAATGGCGATGTCGCTGTTCAGATAATTATTATACATAATTATTCAAAAATAAAATATTATGGCAGAGGCGTATATAAAAATAATTGTCACTTGATATTTGGATAACTATAGAATTTGGAGGAGCTCGGTGGCGCAGCGGTAAACGCGCTCGGTCTGCGATTGTTGAAGTTAAGAAACTTTCGCAAAGGCCGGTCATAGGATGGGTGACCACAAAAAAAAAATCATCTCGAACTCCTCCGTGCTTCGGAAGGCACGTTAAGCCGTTGGCTGAATTAGCAGTCGTTAATAATCATCAATCCGCACTGGGCCCGCGTGATGGTTGAAAACCCGATCTCCCTAGCCATCCATAGGGAAGGCCCGTGCCCCAGCAGTGGGGACGTTAATGGGCTGATGATGATGAACTATAGAATTATGTTGCTACACTATTTTGATCAGCGCTCGTCTTTGGCCTAACCCTGATTTCAAGCTTGCTATTGAGCCGCCAATGTCATTTTACTTGTTATTTTTCCTGGCAATTGTAACTAACTAATCTCCTTTATACATACATACATACATAAACTCACGCCCGCAATCCCAAATGGGGTGGGCAGAGCCACAAGCAATCAAAGACAACTTGCAGCCACTGTTGATACGAAGTCCTAAGATGGATATGATGAACCTTATGGTGATAAGGGATCAGCCTATCGCCCATAACATTAGTCCATCATGTTAGAGGACGCAATCCCTCTGTCGGTTTTTACGACATGCCCGGGAAGACAAGCAGCTGAACGTGTTCTATGTTTCCTAACGTGTTAACGTTGAACGTGTTATGTGTTGTAATCTCCTTTATATATGTTGTATATGATGTTGTGATCGTTCCAGGATGACGAGGAGAGCCCAGCGGCGTCGGAGGGGTCGGCGTCGGGCTCCCCCGGCGGGTCGACCGGCCGCCTGGTGATCGACGAGGGCGGCGCCGACGCGGGCGACGCGCCGCTGTGCCAGGGCTGCCGGCGCCGCGACGCGCAGTTCGTGTGCGCCGGCTGCGCCAACCAGTGGTACTGCAGCCGCGACTGCCAGGTACATACACACACATAACATTTACACTTAATAAATACATATGACACATACACATGACACAACACATGCACATAACTCATACACAACACTTACACACAACACATACTCATGACACACACATACACACGACACATACATATAATACATACACATAACACATACATATGACACACACGCACATAAAACATACACATAACACTTACACTTAATAAATACACATGACACATACATATGACACAACACATACACATAACTCATACACAACACTTACACACAACACATACATATGACACATAACACATACACATAAAAACACTACGTACAGGCACGGTGAAAAAATACATTACGTTATTTGTGAAATTTATGTGGCGCATGCGTACTAAAGTCACTGCCTTGTTAACCATATGTGCCCAAAAACGAGCAAGAATGATAATAAACTAGGAACCGTGCGAAGATACGTCTGTATGTAGTTGTACAAAGACCCTGCATATACTACGGCAGGGGTAGGATAAAAAAAAAACGCGACAGCTAATGTCTTAGCGAAGCTTCAGGATTATTCAGACCTTACTCAAATGGTTTGATCCTTTTTAGTCTTCTCATTATGTCCGCTGGTAGAGAGCGGAGAGTTGCCGTTCTATACATAGTATTCCTTATTCTTATGATAGATGTTGTTGTTATTAAAGTTTTTTTTTTCAGGTAGCAGCATGGGACGATCACTCGGAGATGTGTTCCGGGTAACGCCGTTAGAGTGAGTGCGACAACGCGCCTCGATAAACATAATCTAAGTGGTCTAAGGACGTCTGCTCGTCCTAGGACGGCCACGTTGTATCATTTGCCTTATAGTATATAACTTGTTGGTTCAAGGTGAATCTCTTTGTGAAGTTGTGGGTTACTGCTTGTTGCAGCTCTTTTAAGTTACATACATAAAATAATAAAATAAAATATTCTTTATTTCACAAATTTTTAGTTACATCGCGGCCGAGACCTCCCATTAAGTAATCCTAGGATACTTGTGGCGGGAATGTCTCGCAATGCCCAAGGGGTAGGTACAGTTTGTGAGTTAAGTAATAACAAATATGACTTCTATAAAGAAAACACATAATTAAGTAGGTGTAATCTAAAGATTTTCAGAGTAAAATAAAACTAAATATTATTTTTTTGCCCATAGCACTATGAGTGACATATATAGTCATACACATATATATACACATGCATACATACATACATACATGGTACAACAAAACAAGTTATACTCAATCCTATTTTCTTCGATCGTGTGGGTTGTGAGGTGAATTACCAACCTCATCAACCCTGGTGTCAGGGCTATTATTGAGCCGCCAAAGGCTTCTGACATGGCTCATGTAACGACTACTCACTTACATCAGTAAGTAGTAACCGGGACCAACGGGCTAACATTCCGAAGCATGGATCATTTTACAAAACTAGGAACACATAGTAATTTTTGTGATATGTCCCCACCGGGATTAAAACCCGGGACCTCCGGATCGTGAGCCCAATGCTCAACCACTGGATCACGGAGGCTCAATCATATGAAAAGCCGCCGTTGCTAGCCGTCTGATGACGTAAGTGTTGACATGAGTGTAACCATTAAATTGGTATCTCCAACATTCCAAGGACTTAAATTTTATTATTGAAAATTAAACGAATTACTGACTGGCGTACTTAATTACTAAGTAAATCTTTTACTGAAAGTTCAAAAGTGGCTTGCAAAGTAAATTAAAAACATTAGTCGTGGGTAATTTTTAAATAAAAATGGCAACTGAGGGTGAGATGACGTCCGCGGCTAACCTTGAAATGTTAGCTGTCACTTTTGAGCATACCTAGTTTTATTATACCATGCATACATACATAAGTTGACGACTATAGTCGTATGTAGTCAAAGGTACAGTCATGAGCAATATAATGTACCCGCTTTAGGACTCTGTCGCATTAACATATTTGACATTTTGTGAGACTTACAGTTCAATTTGTCAAAAAAGTTAATGTGACATGGTACCAAATTGTATACATATTAATGCTCGTGACCGTCCATCTATCGCAAGATGAACTAAGTACCACGCCCCAAGCATTCTGTTAGACCAACGTGATAGTGAACCGTATCGCCGAGTATAATGGTTGAGCCAACTGTGTTAGTGAAAACTGCACTTAAGATACATTAATAACTCATTGGCGCTCCCTGTTTGAGAAACAAGCCGGACCACAGAGGCAGTTTTAAGATATAAAAATGATGTTATAACTTCAGATGAGCTCGGTGGCGCAGCGGTAAACGCGCTCGGTCTGCGATTGTTGAAGTTAAGCAACTTTCGCAAAGGCCGTTCATAGGATGGGTGACCACAAAAAAGTTTTCATCTCGAGCTCCTCGGTGCGTCGGAAGGCACGTTAAGCCGTTGGTCTGTACGATAAGCTGAAAAAGTACAATCAGTTTCTTTCAAACTAATAAATTAACTGGTTGCACGACCTCCTGGTTACATGTCGTTTCTGTAATAGACCAAAAACACCTACAAAAACGTAACTATTATAATTATGACAACTAATGGTTCATAATTTCACCACTGTTTACAAATAATTCGCTGGGCTCAGTGACTGAACTTTTGTTCTTTGATTGTACATAGTCGATCGATTTCGATCTATCGTTAAAAAGTGACTGCATCAAGCAACCCACACTGTATAGTTCACCATTATAGCGTGCTGTGTCATACTGCCTTTCTCATTGGATTTGGTTAGGCTATTTCTATTCCTAGATTAGTATAGGCGTGGGCAAACTATACTAGAGGACTGTCGATCGCCATATTGCGGCGTGTAACTCGGAAAGAATAAAATAAATAAGGGGAAATCGATAAGGAGGGAGGGGTAAGGGAATTATTCATTTGAATAAATTATCTTGATTAACAATTGTATTAGAAGTCGATGTCGCTTTTCTTCCAGTGGGATATAAGTTGCATTCATTCAACCGCTAGGACCGCTAACGTCTACGGTAAAAGAAAATAACATTTTCTAAGTTCTTTTTTTACCTCTCCTCTGTGCTTCTGTGGTCCAGTGGTTAAGCATTGGGCTCCGGAAGTCCCGGGTTCGAGTCCCGGTGAGGACATATCACAAAAATCACCCTGTGATCCCTAGTTTGGTTAGGATATTACAGGCTGATCACCTGATTGTCCGAAAGTAAGATGATCCGTGCTTCGGAAGGCTTGTTAAGTCGTTGGTCCCGGTTACTACTTACTGATGTAAGTTAATAGGACCTCCGGATCGTGAGCCCAGCGCGTGTACCATGGACCACGGAGGCTATTAAAACAACTAAATAACGGTTTACGCCATCTATTGGCGATTGTCAGTCCTAGGTATAGTTCGTCTATGTATAAGTTATAATTGCAACTACTGCATTACATTGGCAACCGTTGAACCTATAAGTCTTGTATGTTACTGTAACTGGGATGATTTGATCTGATACTTTATTTGATCGTAATGAAGCTTAAACAATTTAAAGTATTATATGAGACTGCACAATATCGTCTTGTAGAGAAAACCGCGTAAGCGTCTTTATGAAAACATTGTGATGTGTTTTTTTTTTAAATAACCTCGATTAGAAAGAAAGAAACATTTATTATTTAGGACACCACAGACACAGATTACATATTTATACATTGTAATGACATCATATCAAAGGACAAATAACGCACACACGAAATATTTTATATATCATCATCATCAGCCCATTAACGTCCCCACTGCTGGGGCACGGGCCTTCCCTATGGATGGATAGGGAGATCGGGCCTTAAACCATCACGCGGGCCCAGTGCGGATTGATGGTTATTAACGACTGCTAATGCAGCCGGGACCAACGGCTTAACGTGCCTTCCGAAGCACGGAGGAGTTCGAGATGAAAACTTTTTTTTTGTGGTCACCCATCCTACGACCGCCCACTTCAACAATCGCAGACCGAGTGCGTTAACCGCTGCGCCACCGAGCTCCTCAATTGATTTTATATATAGAAACATGGAAAACGAACACAGAAACTTATACCTAAATTAAATGTGACGTCATGTCGGCTTACCCATGTGTAGGGGATGGTGTCCCGTATAAAAGGTCCTCACTCAGCTTATGCCGCGGCGTGAGTCGCGATTAACGATTACTTTCAATTATTTTATTGAAATTAATTTAATAAAAATTGAGCCCACAATTTTTGGAACTAGCTCGTCTATTCACATCCGAATGTGATTATTGAAAAAAGCGCTTACGTGGTTTTGCTATATGTACGATAATGTTTATAACCGTCAATGCGGCCTGGATAGTGCAAAAAATGATTTTCACGGATATTTTTTTCATTCTGATACTTCGATCCGTACCAAACAGCATCAGTAAAGACTGCTTAAGTTAATCTACGGGGTTCTATAGAGCGCTCAATCAAGCTAAAAGTAATGAATTTGCCATATAAAAAAACCGACTTCGAGAAAAGGTTATTTGATTTAATCGCTCAGAGGCACACAAAATCGCACGCACTTTACCCATTATTTGGTCAAAAGTGATGTTGTATACTTTTAATTTAATAATTATTTTAATTATTGTTCGAAAATATTGTCTGAAGAATTACAGTGATGCCACTTTATCACAAAATGATGACTGAAAGTATTTTCGCTTTATTTTAAGGTTTAAAATATAGTACCCGCCATGCTATAACAAAACCAGGTATGTTCAATCCTATGAAAAGCCGCCATTGCTAGCCGTTTGATGACGTAAGTGATACAATGAGTGTTACCATTAAATTGGTATGTCCAACATTCCAAGGACTTAAATTCTATTTTTGAAAATTAAGTGAATAACTGACTAATGTATTTAAATATTATTATTTGTCACATATACAAAAATCGTTAAAACTGTACATAAATCTTTTACTAAAAGTACAAAATTTCTTTGCAAAGTAATCTATTTATTACGAAATGGCAACACAGGATCGGATAACGTCAACTGGGCTGACCTTGAAATGCTAGCTGTCAGTTTTGAGCGTACCTGGTCTTTTTATGCCATGATTATATGTAGGATCTGCAAAACTAGCGCTGCTCTAGAGCTTCTCTTGTAGATTATATCTTAAACCTGGTATTTAAAAATGAAACTAAAAAAGTCTTTAATCGTTTTGTGATAAGGTGGTTAGTGTATGAAGTATGTAGGTATATTGTGTGTATGAGTCTTAGGATGCGTTCCTATGTTCCTAAATTTAAAAGTCAAATTGTGAAAAGTAAAGATTGGGAAAAGAAAAATAACATAATAATGATTGTTGGAACGCTTATTGGCAAGTTTAGCAAGTGCATTGATGCACATAGAGGCGGAGCGAGAAGTTATCACGTTTCATATAAATGTCTCATTCTTACCGTAAGTGCGAATGAGACAGACGGTCCGTGCTCTGTCCCCCTCACTCCTTAGCGGGTAACGGCCATTTAAGACTAAATTAAGACCCAGAGGGGGTGAGGTCGGCGCCTATACGAATTGGTGCGGGGCGGAGAATTATCAGGGGGGTTAAAAAGGCCACATCGAAGCAATTGGGTCGTGTACTAGGTTCAAGATAATTTATGAAAGTCTGATTACTAAATAAAGATAGCTCTCAAAGTAATGAAAAACGTTATAATAAGTCCGACATTTTATCACGTTTTTCTATGACGTCACAATGTGTTTTTCCATACAAATTCCATAGTAATTTCGTGTTTTGACGTTTACTAAAAAGTAACTGATTTGACTAGTTGGAAACTAGCCTATCTATCTAATAAAGCAATTATTGCTATTTGACATTTTGTTTGCATTGCGCACTTTTAATGTCAAATTGCAATATTGCTTTTGTAGATGAATTGATCCGATGTGGCCTTAATAACCCCCCTGGTTTTCTTCATAAGTATCATATATCCCAATCGATTTTTACCTTTCAAGGTCAAGGTTCACAAAAAGCAACACGGATCTAAACGAAACTCAATACTTTTATTAATAATGGTTGTGTCGTTTTCTTTATTCCGTATAGAGTGCGTTCGAAAACTGGATTATTAATGCTTATGATATGACTGAGCTGCAACGAAAGCAGTAAACCTGAAGATGCTGACCCCGCCGGCGTGGTCGACGGTTCTCATTCAACGCTTGTCGCTAACGGCCCGCTAGCGTGGATTAATTCGTACAAGTACATACAGTAGCCATACAAGTAGGTAGGTAGGTAGGTAGGACGAAAAATTCCACTTGATATTAACTCAGAATCATGGTCTGAATCATCCCTCTGAGTGTTTGTTACGATGTCACTAACACCATTTTCTACGAACTATATATTCATGAACACATTTCCAGTTTTCGAACAAACTCTTTTGTTTCTGTGAACCATCTACTAAAAATATTAGTTTCTATTTTTAACAAAAACCCCTTTACAAAAAGTGATTTTAAAACTGAATATTAGACTGATAACAATGATACTGAAAAATGTATAAAACATACGTTTTGTTTTTCTTTACAACGATTTATTTAATATAGTGACATTTTGAATATTAGGAAGGTTAAAGATCTCTATAGAAAGAAATTGAAGGAATAAAAACTGTATGGAAATTACAAAAAAAAAAAAAAAAAAATTGGACTGTACACTTGTTAGAAACAGTGACTCGTTTTGGATTCATTCAGGTGCATTAGACATACATATAGCTTTGTAATGAAGAACTTTCCAGGCTACGTTCCCCAAAATTAACACAGATGGCGCTGTCCAGATATAACGTGGTAATTACCTATTTTCTCATCACTCGGGTAAATAATTATTCAAAAATGCACAATGTAACGGCAGAAGCATATATATCCTTCAAACGGTTCAAACTTTGTAACGGGAGAGGGCGTGCGTAACCGAAAAGATGTTTGGGATGTATAAAGGAAATAAAGCACTAATTATTCAATAATTATTTATTTATTTATTTGTACTTACATATATTATCATTGTCCTTAAAGTATAATTTGTCAAAAAAAGTTATAAAAATTATGAAAAAAAAAAAAAACAATTAGTAAACTATTTAAAATTGGCGTGTGATGTCTTCAAGGATCCCGCTATGTATAATAATCCGAAAAGTGCTTGAAAAATGTAAATGTAATAGGTAATAATAATAATATGAACGAAAATGTACTAAGCGCGGTCGATTCGACTACGCGCGCCCGCTTGAAGGATATAAAAAAAAGGTGGAAGATGTATTTGTGCCTGGGTGTGACAAAAACGGTCATATCAAAGGTAAAAGATGCATATATCCGTTATCCATGAAATTAGAAGGAGAAATGAACAAAAAATATTACAGCGCCATCTCTATATTTTTTGGGGAACCCAGCCTGGAAATAACCTCATTAAAAAAGTATTTTAAAATTTCGAATTCCATTAAATTTCTTCAAAACACAATGCTAGTGCCCATTATAGATTCATTCCTACGTGTTTATATAACATTGTACTGTAAGTATGGTATAGTAGAAAGCAAATTGTTAGGTGTATCAATATTTATGAATGGCTGGATGACAGTTCTGAATTAAGCCTCGCGTCGAAACAAAAGTAATTGTTATGCGTTACGCAAATATTGAGACAAACTTGACATAATATACTAGATGATAACACTAAGATTTTATGGTGACTTTGACGTGATTTAAAAATTTGTATGTTCTCACTGTAAACGTTCCTTCGTTTTAGTTATTTAAATCTGGGGGGTTAAAATGGCCACATCGAAGCAATTCATCTAAGAAAGCAATATTGCTATTTGACATTTGTTTGCATTGCGCACTTACTTTTATATGCACAAATGTCAAATTGCAATATTGCTATCTTAGACGAATTGCTTCGATGTGGCTATTTTAACCTCTCAGTTGTCAAAACATAGCGACAATAGTGCCTAATACAATGCGATTTCATTCTTATTTTCGCAGCGTTATGTGCCTTTATAAATTGTAAGTTGATTCACCATACAAAGCATTGCGCCTGTATCCCCGAAGGGGTAGGCAGAGGTGGTATATACAGCCAGTTCTCGCCAGCTATTACGATCCAAACACACAATACCGCGGCCTAATTCAGAACAAAGTGTATAAAACGCATCTACGAAATAAGTTAGCGAATAAACACATAAATAATTATGTAATTACCTAAAGTATCTTCGACAGTGTGTAAATGAAGAAATATTGTATTATTATTGCAGTTAATCATATTGAAATCAAATTATTTTTCATAATAAGAATAATCAATTGTAAGTAGATATATTTTGACTGTGCTGAGTAATGGTGACTTGGGCAAGTCTTTGTGAAAGAATATAAATATGTCCCAGAATTTCTGACTATAAAAGCATATAGATCCTAGCGGGTGCAGACCAAGAGCTAAGCTAAGTTAGCTTGCATAGTTGTCTCAGTTACCCATAGTTTCTTGCGAACTGTAAACCATGCAAGCACTATGGGAAAATGGGTAGTTTCCTTGGTCAAAAATAAATTGTCGTTTCTGTAATAGACCAAAAACACCTACAAAAATATACATTTTATAATTATGACAACTAATGGTTATGAACCATTTGCTCTTTGACTATTTCATCACTGTTTACAAATAATTCGCTGAGCTCAGTGACTGAACTTTTGCTCTTTGACTGTACATAGTTAATACCATACGCGGCTAATCTACAATAAATCGCGTCAAAAAAAAACATAGAAATTCCTTAGTAATTTCTTGTGTCGACGTTCAGTAAGAAGTAACTGCTAAGTGGAAACTACCTAACTTAGCCTAAGTTTAGCTTAGCTGTTGGTCAGCAACTGGAATGAAGCTGGACGCCTTTTGTCGCGGGCGCACAATCTGTACACGTCGATACAAGGGTTAAAAAGGCCACATTGTTGCTATTAATTTAATAAAAAAGCACAAGCTCACGACTATATCCCAATTGGGGTAGTCAGAGATGAATTAAGTATCCTCACTACACCGAGCTTTTTGTTAGACCAACGTGGTAGTGAGCCGTATCGTCGTCGATAATGGTCGAACCAACTGTGTTAGTGAGAACTGCAGTTAAAATAAATTAATAACCGATTGGTGCAAGTCTGGTACCTGGCTTCGAACCGGCACTCGCTGATTGAGAAACGTGCCGGTATACCACAGTGACAATACAGTGTCTTCTCAACTATTGTACTACACTGTTTTGGGAATAAAGTAATTCTATTCTATTCTATTCAATATTACTATTTGACATTGCTCACTTGCTTTTATATGTGCTAATGTCAAATAGTTATATTGCTTTTTTAGATGAATTGCTTCAATTTGGCCTTTTTAAGCCCCCTAATCACGTCACTGACACGCCCGTTTCAAATTCCGTTTAATGTATTTTGTTAATGGTCAAGAGAAAATTCATTTATTTTTACATTCGTATTTGTAACTTCCGACGATCTTAGCTATAGCTGTATGGCTTTTTATTTCACCCCCGAAACAATGTATAACATAGATAAGTATATTAAATATTATAATATAGTTTTTGGGGTAAATATATACCTTTATATATACCTGTTTTATCTGAATATGTTTTCTATTCCCGATTGATTTTTAATGCGTATTATTTAAAACTTGTCCCACGGGCTATAGCTAGGTCGTCGTATCAAAACGCTGTTAAAATATAACTTTTGTCAAATAAATTATTTTATTTTAAACGAAATTGGTATAAGCATGCTAAATCGGACAACATTTCTTACAATTGGCCAATCACAATCACCGTTTATAACGAGTGTTGGCAATGTAATGATTTAAATTGACAGATGGTATATTTTAATGGCAATCACTATAGTAGTATTATATTTTTGATGTGTTTATTTTCCTACCCTCGCTACCGTGCCAAAACTGCAAAGTTTGTTCATAGTAAATCGTCTCACTTTTGTGATGGCAAGGGATCAAAATGTTAGCTTTTGGATATCTTGGGGTTTTTCATGGAAACAAAGAATATCCTGTGTTGACAGTAAAAAATAAAATTGCTTAAGTATACAACGCCTTCATATAATAATTAAAAATTTACCCACAAAAAAATTGTGCTCATAACCGTGAATAGGTGGATCTTCGAACAACGGATATCCTTACCGTAAAAATATCCTAGGATAAAATTGCAAATATCCAGTTACATAAGTCCTAAATGGATATTTGCAAAAAGATAAAGGATTTTAGAATATTTTTGCGTTTACGATAATGATGCTGACTTTCGGTGATAAAAACCATTACATTTGCTATTTTGCCAATATTGGCTGTAAATTGGCTTATAGGTACATATTATGTATGTACGAGTATATACGTATACAAGTGTCCCAAGATATCCGTGGGCCATCAGGCCACACCACAACTGCAGCTGAAGTGTCTGGAGCGCTAGTCACGAGTTTTGTTACCTATATACCTGTTTATGTATTTTTTAACTTATATGATGTTGTATAAGATTGTATTAAAGCAGTACTGTCTGAAACCGTATGACGACTTTTATTATTTACCCTTAAAATCCGTGATAGCCCTGTTCGGACGAGTGACTTACATTGTAGTATCCCTGGTTGGAATCCTGGCTCGTGCTTTATGTCTGCCACTGGATTCGACTGTAAGTATGAATTCATGTTTGGATAATAGATAATTGATATCACTTGTTTTCCAGGATTTATGCCCGGTTATTGACAATTTAGTCGCCCCATATTACATGGGATAACTGGCGAGAAATGGGTTTACTATACACCTCTGCCTATAACTTATTTAAGGCGTGAAACGCTTGTAGTTAAACCTAAGACACAACGAAGGCTATGACGTTAAAAAAAGAAAATAATGAAATGAGGGTAGTTACACGTTATAATAGTCATAAGTCATTGTCGATGTATCTACCCTCATGACGACTAAGTTAGACGAAGAAGAAGTGAGTTAGGCTTAGACGTCAAAAAAAATGTATTGATGGTAGTTATATCCGACATATGACATTTGACTAATGTTGTCGGTGTAACTACCCTCATTTAATTTTCTTTTTTTTGCGTTTTGTCCTACCTAACTCGTAGCAGGTAATATTTTGTGTTATGGCTGTATACTAGGGTGGAGCGAAAATATATGAAATTAAAAAAAAAAATTTTTCTTCAACGGCATAGCGAGGAAAAGTTGTCTTGTTATATACAAAACAAACATAGAAAATATCACACAATTATCTTAACGTTTTGAGGTGCCCCAGCAGGGATGAGAAACCAACGAAAAACATTTTTTTATGTTTTAATTATTTATTACAAAAAATATCCAGAAACATTAAAAATACAGTTTAAATATTAATTATAATAATAATAAAGGCGTAGCGATGTGACGACCCCATCGCCCCTGGTGAATTCATCAGCAAACCTGGTGAATTCAACAGTGCAGTCTGTCTCCGCAGGCCAGCTTGTGGCGGGTTGTTGGTGAGTGACGACACCGCGGAGCTGAGATCCCCCGAGAGTCGGTCAGGCCCTCCGTCTCCGGCTTGCTTTCACTGGCCGACCGGAGTGGACCCCAGCGGGGGCCGCAGGACTCTCACCTCTGACTTGCCTTCATTGGCCGGCCAAAGTAGGGCGTTAGAGCTATACGCTCGCAGGGTGGAAGTGAAAGATGCATAAGTCGCGAGTTGGTGAGGCGGTTAACCACCTCGCAGAAAACGGTGTACACCTCTCGACACCCTGAGCTGCTCACAACCATGTTGCTGCCTTGCCGTCCAGTCGCGTTGGCTAGATAGGTGGCCCATCCAGTAAGTGGCGAGTCACCGCCTGCTCATTTTAACCATGTTTACCAACATTGGTCGAGCAGGCGCCATAGCTCCAGTATCCCGGTCCACTAAACTCCAGCCCAATAGCCCAGTTGCCTTTGTTCCCATAATCTGCAATAGTCCTACACGAACCAGGGATTGTCTTTGGGTGCACTCCCATACTGTATACAGGGATAATCGCCGGTTGGCGTCACACCACATTTAGATTAAACTGTCTTGAGGGGCCTCTACGTGTTGGCTTCGGCCCCACACACGCCTTCCAAAAGTCCGGGACTCCATAGGCCCGAGATATGGAAACGACATACAAATAATAATAATAAAAACATTTTTTACAATTTCCTTCAAGGTTTCATCAGACAAATTTGAAATTAGTGGTGGCTCAGTTATGTCACAGTCACGCCACAAAATAATGTCAGTGTAGTCTTTTGCATCGGAATTGAACACCGGCACCTTCAATTTTCGAAGTCCTCGAGTATTCTGTGATCTTGCTTTTATAATTCTTCGATATGCCAGATCTCGGATAGCCTCTCTGTCATCGCCAAGCATGGCAATGAGGATATTTTTTTGGATGACCGAAATATCCATTTCGTTGGATTACTTTGTCAATAATAGCCTTCATATCGGAGTTCAAATAGCGACTAAGAGTTTGTCACAGGTGCTTAGCCCCGTCGATGCACGAGGAATTACATTTTATTGTAAACCACATCGGTCCATAAACTTTAATTTTGTACGTGGCTAATACCACCAATTTTTTTTCAGGGTCAGTTTTTGTGGCATACAACCTTTGAATTCGATTAGCTGTTGTTAGCCATCTAGAATGGTTAAGGAGTCCAGGTTCTATATTAGCTAAATCAGAAGTAAATATACCAGTACTGACAGCGGTCATAATATCGTATAGATACTTTTGGTCGGTACTCAGCTCTATCCTAGTAATTTCAGGTAATATTGTGGGTATAACGGAGAATGCTACTATCGGCATTGTTTGACAAATTTGTA
The DNA here is from genome assembly GCF_024362695.1 of Pectinophora gossypiella. NCBI lineage: Eukaryota > Metazoa > Arthropoda > Insecta > Lepidoptera > Gelechiidae > Pectinophora > Pectinophora gossypiella. Next base: position 13,937,029 of record NC_065416.1, on the reverse strand, counting down.
ATTAAAACCCAATGGTACCTGAAAAGCATTTCGGCCCTTTAGTTTTTCCATCTAATTGTAATAACAAATGTCGCAGTGGTAATTCATTAGAATGCAACTTAGGATGCAAATAAATGAATGCCAAACAAATGAATTGCTGTAAGCGCGCGAACTTACTAAATGTCACTAAATCGGTGTTTGGGTATGAAGGCGCGGACGAGGGGTATTTCGCTGAAATACCCCTTCCCCGCGTCCCGCTTCCTTAGAGGGTCAATACGCATGTTTCTACCGGTAATAACTGTCGCTCAGGTGTTTTATAAAATATTTGCGATGTTTTGAAAAATTTTGGCAAACTCATAATTTGCCTAAATTTTTCAAAACTTTATGACGATGGGGGCACCTCAAAACATAGTATAAGCCAACTGATTTTTTTTGTGCCTTATGTTGACCTGAAATAGCAACTTTATACAGGTATACCGAAGCGAAAAAAAACAAAAAATTAAATCGCTCCACCCTACTGTATACTCTTAAGACATTGCGAGACATGCCGAGTCCGAGAATGTAAATAGTAGATCGCGCCTAAATTCTCGCGGACAGGAATTGTATTGGTACAGAATAAAAACAAAAAACTATCCAAAATACTAAATTTAATGAGTCACTTTACATTTAACATAACATCAGTACACTTACACAAATATATTGCAACAATAACATGAATTTATATGTCAATAATAGCACAAATTATATCAATTTACAACAACGTATAACGAGAACATAATGGATAATCTCTTCATAAACTAAAACATAATTATTATAATGTGATTATATCCTAATTCAATAATAACTAACTACTGAATTAGGGTACTCAAGATTTATACATTTTGTCTTGACTAGGTAAAACACAAAAGCAAGTTTTGTATGTGCAAGTTACGTAAAGAATTTAAGTGAAGTCCAATTTATTGGTGTCTCATCTAGGGGGACTGAATTTAGTTTAGTTCCACATTTCTAAAACTAAAGTTAACCTATCTCTTCCATTACTTGAGGCAATGACGTACCGTTCCCGTTGTATAAACTCTTTAATAGCAAGGACAATGGCCCCTATTCCTGCAGACACCTCCTAATTTTACTTTAAGTTATACCTGTCATTTTCTCAGTGCCGTAACTAGGGCGGTGCCAGCGGTGCCCAGGCACAGGGCGCAGACCCTGGAGGGGCGCAGAAATGACCAGACCAGTATCTAGTTTTGTTTCATGCATGGTAGTTAGTAGGTACATTTTGTTTTATTGCGAATATGGTGTAGACGCGCCCTCTGTACTATTTATATCTATAGAAGTCGTACTATTGATTTATACCTTTTGTATCCTATCACCTAGATATGAATTTAACAAACTGAGAGCTCCATTATTTAATCCATAGTGCCTCTTTCAAATATTATCTGGTATTTTATTGTAAAAACGTATACATAACCCCAAAAAAGATGAATTTAATTTACTTAATCTAGAATTTTGAACAACAATTTTATTTTTATTCCTTGTATTGTAAGTATGCCTTTCACAGTTTCTCGGAAGGAGAGATACATGTTAACGCACATACATAATGTTTTCATAAATATATTGACTTGCGACCGTCAGTATATTTATTTCTTTAAACAGCTCCCTTAAAGAGTCCCGACAACGCAGATTATAAATAGCGCGAACTGCCCTTTTTTGAATAATGAAAATAGTTTCTACATCAGCGGCTCGACCCCACAATAAAATACCGTAAGACATTATGCTGTGGAAGTAGCTGAAGTAGACAAGTCTAGCAGTGGGTACATCTGTGAGTTGTCGGATTCTTCTGACGGCATATGCTGCTGAACTTAGCTTGCCCGCTAGTGATACAATATGTGGGCCCCATTGAAGTTTTGAATCTACAGTAATTCCTAAGAAAACGGTGTGTTCAACAAAATCTAGTTTCTCGTCGTTAATTTTAATGTTATTATTTACTTTCTTTATGTTTGGTAGAACAAATTTAATACACTTCGTTTTCTTAGCATTTAGAACTAGGTTATTTACTGTAAACCAGCTTAGAACCTGCGACACAGCGCTGTTTGCTTCGTCAAGTTCCTCTAACTTTCTATCGATTTTAAATATAAGAGAAGTGTCATCCGCGAACAGTACAATGTCAGCTTGGTTCTGTACTACATAAGGTAAATCATTTATGTACACTAAAAAAAGGAACGGCCCCAAAATGGATCCTTGAGGAACTCCCATTTGAACATGAGAGCCCGAAGAAGTCGTACTATTGATTTGTACCTTTTGTATCCTATCACCTAGATATGAATTTAACAAACTGAGAGCTCCATTATTTAATCCATAGTGCCTCAATTTCAAAAGCAAGGTCTCGTGATCCACGCAGTCGAATGCCTTAGACAAGTCACAGAATACTCCTACGGCATTCTGCGACTCCTCCCAAGCATCGAAAATGTGTCGAAAAAATGTGACACTCGCGTCTGTTGTAGACCGACCCTTAGTAAAACGAACGACCCTTAGTGATATTTTTAACGATGCCAGTGACTGTAGCTTCCTGCGAGCGATCATTCAGTAAGCTCAAATTAATAAAGACGTACCTGCGCTCGACGATGGGCCAAGAAAGATTGTCTGGCCTAGCGATTTTGTCGATTGAACGCGACATAACACGGCTCCTGTCGTATGACAATGTAATTAAGGACTTGAGAAAAGCGCGGAAAGTAAATCTTTGAGTAGGTAGCTGTCCTTTTTTTGTGATTACGGTTTACCTTAGCCTTGGGTCTTTACTATCGAGTACTTTGTGTCATTTCTGTATTTGAGCAAATATTTTTGAATAAACAATTTTTATCTTAAAGAAATCTACTAAGTACCTATACCTTCGTAAACAAAAAATAGATAGATTTATTTTTGTGCACATTTGTCCACTTTATTGTCAGAGCCTGGTTAGAGCATTTTTCAAGGGCGCAGTTTTGAAAGCTCGCACCGGGCGCATAAAAGGCTAGTTACGGCACTGCATTTTCTTGTCCGCCGAAAAGGAAAGGGACGGATGATTGACAGCTCTTAATTTTAGGAAGAATGAGTAAATGACTGAATAACCCGGGCGAATCAAAAAGCTAGCTCGCTGGTATGCAAACCGTGGGACGTGTACTGTCAACTTACTTCTGTCGGGTTATTACTAAATTTTATGCTTGCCGATTACCCGTCCCTTTCCTTTTCGGCGGATAAGAAAATGACAGATATAGCTTAAAATAAAATCAGATGGTGTCTACAGGAATTGGCACCATTGGCTGCTTTTCTTTTTCATATTGTTCTTTATTGTACTTTGGGGGTTAAATGGCCATATCAAAGCAATTCACCTAAAAAAAGCAATATTGCCATTTGACATATTTTTTTTGCATTGCGCACTTACTTTTATGTCAAATTGCAATATTGCTTTTTAGGTGAATTGCTTCGATATGGCCTTTTTAACCCCCCTCTTCCCTAGAAGATAGAACATCTTCGTAGAGGTTAGGTAATAAAGCACATTTTACATAAATTATAATACGCCTTCTTTTACACATCATCTGCTTGGGATTGAAAAAGGCTAGTAGAGTTCGCATTACGAAAGAAGTCCCGCGGCCACAGCGCTAGTGTCGCAGGCAGTATATTAAATTCTCAATTAGTTCCATAAAAAACCGCGAGACTTTCGTGGCGTATACTGTAGTTTTGGAACTGACAAACTAAAATTAAGATTTCACTTACCACCACCAGATTTGACACCAATGTAGAAATATAAGTGTGAATAAACAGAAAAATCTGATCCTGACTAATAGGTACAGGTGATTTCTCAGAATCATTTCAAAATTATTTCTTCTACATAAAGTTGTTGAGATGAGCAATATGGCTGCCCATTCGTATTGTTGATAAATGTTTGTATTTATTCTTTTGTTTGTGTGCAATAAAGTATATTTGATTTGATGTTTTTTTGTTCACTTTTAACTTTTTACTCTTTATGTAACTGACACATTTTACGTATAACACGACTAGATTCCACTAGAAGTGACATAAAAACACATTAAGACTAGCCGTAGACATATCAGAAAACAGTAACTTACGCATGGAAGGAATAGTATAAAATATCATATTACTATATATGACTATTCTAGCGGGGAGTGGGGGTTAGATTTAGTCGGTATAATTATTGAATTTAATGAACATCGACTGTCGATAGTCCCACTATTGTTAAATAGTCGCTTAGGACCTATTTATATCGATACTCTAAAACTATTATTAATCCGCGGCGTATAAATAAGTTGAACAAAAAAAAACCTTGAATGCACAGTAACTGACAAGACAAGTGATTATGGTATGAAGTGAGAATAGTGAGATGCGAGTGGCAGCGCGTAACCATGACAAATAGGTTTTTTTCGAAATTTAGACCCGGATTTTTTGCTCCGAACTTATATATTATTTCCTGTAAAACTAGTAGCCGCATCGATGTCGGAGTTTTGTTCTAATGTTTGTAATCATGAAAAAAAAAACAGATGACGCGCAGGAACGCGACCGGACGACCGCCATTTTGACCTCTAGTCTCAGTAGTACGGTTGTTTTACTGAGCCCTTTTTAGTCTCATTAGTACGGTTATGACATCAAACCGAACTGTTGAGCCTATAGCTGTAGTTCGGTTAGTGGTGGGCAAAACCTGGTGTGACCACGAGTCCGAAGGGCTTTAAATAACAGCCGGCATTCGGGTAAAGCTCACTCTGCAGTGAACGTTGGCATATCTATGTACATTGGTATACGAACTTGTTAAACCTAATCATCTAGTTAGCACATTTTAGCATAGAACAAATTAAAAAATTTGGAGTGAAGGTAATGTCGAAAAGGGCGAAAAAGGATATTGACCGGGAAAATTTTATCCAAAATTGTAAGTTGCATCTTGTAACAAACCAAATATCGACAGAAACTTATTTACATAAAATTACATCGTATATAGCATCTTAATATGAGTAGAAGAGATGAAATGAATGAAGAAGGGAAGTTAGGCAGAAGAACAGGTTCTAATTTTTTCACAAAGAAAATGATTTTGGTTCCGATTTTTACTATTAAATATGAGTACTGAAGTAGTACTGAGGTACTGAAGTTAAGTACAAGAAGTAAGTAAGTTATGTTATGTTTTTTTACAAAGAAAATTATTTTCGTTCAATATTATTTACTATTTAATAAAAAATATTTCGCTTTCTAATACTTTTTGTGATTTTTATATAACCTCCTTAACCGGACTACTGATACCAAAAAAGTCACATAAGTTCGGTTTGACGTCATAACCGTACTAATGAGACTTTTTTGGTATCAGTAGTTCGGGGCCGGACAAAACAACCGTACTACTGAGACTAGAGGCATTTTGATTCAACTTATACGCCGCGGATTATACAAAATACAAGTCATCAATAGTATTGAAAACAAGGTCAACTGTCTATCAATAGTGAAACAACAGTTCCGCACCGCTATGTTTTTATCAATCAAATGTCCAATGTAAAAAGTCTATACACAAAAGCAACACTGATATTATCTCCTTCTCGCTTCAACCGCGTTTTGCTCTTTACAATACAAATTACAGATACACATCTACAAAAAAAATAATTGTTCGTTACACAACTTTAACGGCATAGACAATTTGTTATTTTTTCCAAACCCAACGAAAAATAATGCTTCTGATCTTTTTATGATGGGTGAAAATGAAAATGTCAACGACAAGGAATTATGATTTACATTTTATCAAATCCAAGATAGGAAGGAAACAACCTGGCCATCCCTTGAGATTTGTTAGCATTTGCAATATAGTTTGCAAAAGTTCGTTTAAACCCCCACATAAATCTATGGTTCTATCCAAACTCGGTGGGAATATTCTAACCGAATTCTTCACTAATTATTTATAAAAACATTATAAAATATACAAAAAGTTGGTTTGAATAGTTTAGTAAGTTATAAAATATTGTTGTTTAGTTTTTATAGCCGTAAATAGCAATATGAATGGCAGTAGAAAAAAAAACACTTTTTGTTCACTATTCAAACCAAATTTTTGTTTAGCACCACCAAGATTTTATGTGATTTTATATATACAATCATATAACAGTATACACAAATATTATTTATATTTACATTTAGCTAAAAGTCTAAAACTAATTAAATATATTGAGCAGATTTTGAACTTCAGTAAAAGTATAAAAATTATTTAGTACAGCCATCTTCAATAAAAGTTTTTATACAATAAAATAGCAACATTAAAAAAGGTAAAAAATAAATGATTTAAAAAGAAATCGATGATTGAAGAGGACTATACGCCGTCAGTTATTTAAATAAGTTTCAAAATATGTACTTAAAAAGTGTACTTTTTTGATAGAAAAATATTTTTTATATAAAATCTAGCTTACTAATATATCATATACACTCATATTCACATAAAAATACATTTTGATTATAACTCCTCTGACACTCTATATTAACTTGTTACTTTTGGTACTTTATATAACTTTAGTAATGAGAATGACTAACAAATATAATATAAACTCGTTTTTAGTTACAGTTACATTAATAAACATTTACGTCAAAACGGAAATAAACTGGGAAGCAGCCGCTGTAGTCGACTATTGACGCTAAAAATCGCTCAAAATATAACACAATGTAAGTAGCAAAATAATATTCAAATAACACGTTATTGATTTTATGTCGCTATTTCGCTGTGCTTAGCCACTTATGCCGTTTCGTAAATAAGTTAACATACCGGTAAGTGACAAATGTCGTGCGCCTATTTAATACCTTTACACCACAGCAATAAAGGCCATCCGGGACTGCATGACAAGCGTGCCGCGTGCGGCGCAAATTATATTGAGCACCAACAAACGATACGAATACTATCTACGTAGACGGACGTCGAACGGCTATTGGTCGAAGGCTTCGATACAATTCGCGCCGCGCTCGGCGCGGTCGCCGTGCAGAGCCTACAGGTACGACGGTATGATTTTGAAGCCCCGCCCCCCGCGGTACGATTTTCGAATGACAATAAAAAAAAAATGTTTGAACGACAAAAATGCTTCCATGTTTATTCCCGTTCACCGCGTCAAAAGTATTTAATCACTTACATCGCGACTTGGAGATATACGTCTTTCTAAATGCTATATTATAAATACGTTTACGGACCTCGCTGCGTATCAAAAGTTGTTAAATAATATCGTAGAGATCATAGGACTGGTCACATTATATTTATAAGCATTAAAGTTACTATTTTAATGTACTTCTTTTGTGCGTATTGACGGCTATTGCAGCGGATTGCAACCTTCAGAGCGGGTATTCGGTTTTAAACTAGCGACACTCTATGTTGGCCTTTTGACGAATGTCCAGCTAATCAAATTTCGAATTCATTTTTAACTTTATTGACGGAGCAAATTGCTATACTTTATTTTCGCAAAACTTTTTTTTATGTACCTATGCATTAAGCAGAAATTTGCATAATGCAGTATATTGAGGCAGAGCGGTTTCTCTTATAATTTCACAACATATAGGTACCTATATAAGTATTTTAATTAATTGACCAGTAAATATATATCATATTAGTTAATACTACTAGTACTTTCCTTTACAGACCAGCTGATAATGAAACACTGATTGTCAATTTTAGCAAATTAAGGTAAACTAAGACTAAACCACAATGAAGACATTATAACATTTTATCACGAGTGCGAGAGAGAGGCTGGTAATTCTATCTCACTCACTCTCACGCGTAACTACAGTTATCTTAAGTTATAAGTCTTCAGGTATTAAGTTCATCACATAGTAGCAAATAGATAGTATAGATACCATAAAAATGATGTTTAAGTATAAGAGTGAGATAGAGCATCATTCTTTCCCCCTCACTCTTACCTGTTACCTATATGTGCGTGTTTATCTGTTATATTAAGATAAAATATTATCTTGACCATGGTATAAGAAAACCAGGTTATTCTCAAAACTGACATATATTGGTGGCTATTCGGGCGGACATAAACATAACCTAATTTTCGTTTGACAGCTCAACAACTAGTGATGTCCTTCACTTACAATAAAAGCAAGAAAGAGGTAGAGCTACTTTTGATCGTGTCAAATTAAGTTAAAATTTAGTGGTTGCCCGAATTAGCACCATTATCTTTCTGCCTTGCTGTTATAAAGCAACAAGCAAGCTATTTTTAATATTGGATGTGAGATGAGATCGACCACATCAACCTTGGTGTCAGGGTTGCCATGGTATAAGAAAACCAGGTATGCCCAAAGTGACAGCTAACATATCAAGGTTAGCCCAGCTGACGTCATCCAACCCTGCGTTGCCATTTATTAAAATAAATTGCCCACAACCCATGTTTTTATATTTAACCTTCAAAGCAATTTTGAACTTTTAGTAAAAGAGTTACTTACAGTTTTAATTATTTTTATATGCGTGACAAGTACTAGTAATTAAATACATTAGTCAGTAATTCAATTAAAATAATAACACCAGGGTTGATGAGGTCGATTATTAGTTTCACATCCAATATTAAAAATAGCTTGATTTAAACGACAGCAAGGCAGAACTACATTTTAACTTAATTTGACACAATTAATAGTAGCTCTATCTCTTTCTTGCTCTTAATGTAGGTGAAGGACACCACTAGTTGAAGACATGTCAAACTAAAATTAGGTTATGTTTGTGTCCTCCCGAATAGCCACCACTATATAGCCTAGTGCGAAAGGGACAACAGGAAAATATATTATTCCGACAGCATTCTGCCTAGACTTCCAGACGCAATAGTAAAACAATGGGCTATGGTTCTTCAAAGGACTTTGGGCCTTATGGACTGTGTTTTAAGGGTGTTTAGAAGTGATGAACTCATTTGACAATGAACACAACGTTACTGTCTCTCTCCAGCTGCTCCTCGAGTTGGCTGGCGGAGATTCCTCCCTGACAGCATAGCTCGTCGAGGCAGACCAGCCCGTTGTAAGTCCGGACAAGGCCTTGGCTGCTGTGCTCGCTACGGAGGGACACTGTATCTTCGTTGTTGAGCGTTATTGGGTACTGGGGACAGAAAAGATTTAAGTTAGCATTATAGGGATAATGACCTCGATTCCTGCAGATACCTCCTAATTTTATTTTAAGTTATACCCGTCATTTTCTTATCCGCTGAAAAGGAAAGAGACGGGTAATCGACAGACGTAAAATTTATGGGATATATGTCAATTTTAGGCAGAAGTTTAAAAATATTGGAATTCCATTTGCTTCGATCCTGACACACTTCTCTTGCTTCCTCCACACAATCGTTTCATAAACGCACGCCGGTTCAGGGTAGATCGTACTGAACCTTTTCTAAGGACATCTCCTATTTAGTCAATGTACGTCCTCATAGGTTTTCCTCTGACTTTGCTTTGTATACCGCTTTCGTAATCCTATCACCTATCCTTCAGTCGCTCTATGTGTCCAAACCAACTTAACATTCCCTTCTTAATCTAAAAAAAAAACAAATAATAATAATTGTCTACAGATGATGTTATTGAAATTCGTTCATCTACCCACCTTGTAGACCCTCCGGATGAGTCCCTCCAGCACCCCAAAGAGCACCAGCTTCCTCTCGTTGATGGCAAGCTCCTGCGGGCGCATGCGCCTGCACAGGTCGCGCACCGTGCTCCCGTACGTCATCCCCGCGTACATTCGGAACAGGTCGCTCACTTTTGGCAGTTGTCGAGCTGGAAATGACGAAATTCGCTTTTTTACACCCAAATTCTAAGATGTCAACTCTACTAATATATTAATTATACAGGTATACTTTAACAACGTTAGAAAGAAGCAGCTACATTGTATGAGAATGTCAAATTTTCCTTCAAATCTGTCTGTCTTGCAATATTTGAGGTCAAATTACTTTTTGCCCGTATTAAGGGTACTTTTTTTGGATGTTTCTAAAAGCCTATTAAATGGAGCAGTTTTCAGAAATAATTTCAGGGTCCATGACAATCTCATGTGTTTATTATTCTTCGGCGAAGTTTTAACAACTGTAACCATTTTGGTCGAATTCTCACTTTGACTTCCGATAACTTTTTTTATATACTTGATTTGACTTTGATTTATCTTTGATTGAGCGGTACACAGCCTTAGGCATAGTTGTGAAGTAAAATAAAATAATTATTAAGAAAGGGATAGCGACAAAATGATTATTTCTGAAGTAAGGTAGAAAATCTAGAAAAAGGTACAAAATGGGTCATATCTCCTAAACCGTAAATAATTGCTGAACATACATGGGGGTGTTTCTGGTAGCTAATGAGCCCCTCTATCTAATTTTTCATTTTGAACCTGAACTTCTGGGCCACCCTGTATATATATTGGCCTCGATTCCTGCAGACACCTCCTAATTTTATTTTAAGTTATACCCGTCATCTTCTTAACCGCCGAAAAGGAAAGGGACGGATGATTTACTTTTGTTCATTTATGTTATTTTAAATTAACATTTCTACTCTGGGCGCCATCCCACTCGCGTCAGACAGAGTAATGCGGGGCGGAAGGTAAGAGGGAAACCACTGCCATATTTTCCCTAAAAAAGTAGCACGGAGGATGCTACACCGACAAGAGCGTGGCTCTTAAATTAGTGATGATGAAATTGACATTTACATCCTCGACTTGAGGACTTTATTCACTGGAGTCGAGCATATCATACGGCCAAGATAGTAACTAAGGAGATCATCGGATTTCGGCCCAGAAGTCAAAGTGCCGGCCAAAAAATAATTTTGCTATATTCCGTTAGATCTTATCCGTCTGAGTATTTATTACTATGGCACCAAAGCTGTAGGGTCAATATCTTCGGTTTTATTCGAATTAAAAGAACTGTATTTTTCATACATTTTTGGTGAAAATGTAAAGTGCCGGCCAAGTAACAATAATGGTATATATCCTTAGAACTTATCCATCTGAGCATTTATTACTATGGCACCAAAGCCGTAGCGCCGATATTTCTGTTTTTATTCGAATTAAAAAATAAACTTGTATTTTTCATACATTTTGGTGAAAATGTGAAGTGCCGGCCAAGAAACAATATTGGTATATCCCGTTAAAACTTATCCCTTTGACCATTTATTATTATAGCACCAAACGTCTATGACCATTATTTTGGCTTTTATTGGACTTTACGTTTTAGTTTCTAAGTGAAAAGTGCCGGTCAGCAAAAACACATATCAAAACTATCGAGAAGATACCTGTAAACATTATTCACTATGACAATAAACGTGTATGACCATTAGTTTGGCTGTTGTTGGATTTTTAAAATCTCGATTCTTGATTTATTTTGTTATAAAATAAAATATGACAGGCGCGTTATTTAAAGGATCGTCAGAATGCTTATTACTATGACATTAAACGTCTATGACCGTTATTTTGAACTCAATTACATTTCTCAAAAATCTGAAGTTTTCATAGATACCTACACTTTGGCGAAAAAAGTTTTATCTGGCGATAATGCAGGTAAAGGCGTAATATCGTGGTCGTCTTTGGACACATTTTTATTAATCAAAAATAAGTTTTCGTTTGACCACTATCTCACCTGATGGTGATACACGCTTTAGAAGCTTATTTTTTTTTAAGAAAAGTGAGGTACGATGCTATGTCGGCCGAGTAGCACCAGGACATTGTGATCGGCATACATGCAAAGTACAACTGCCCGACTCCTGTCTTCCCTAACAGCTACTTTAGACGTCATGCCAAAATACGAGTTTCGTCACTAGATGGCAAGCTTATCTTTGGAGGGTGGTAACCATCTACGGTCAAGATGAATCAATACCATAATTCGACCTAAACTTAGGCCGTAACGTTGAGTCGAATGCAAAAACTACAGCCAACGTCATATCTAAAATCAGATAGTATTAATATAGAAGTTCACCTAATAACACACAAAACAAAAACACAAAGTATTTATCTGACTAATAACTAGTCATAGGGAAAGCTCTGCTTATTGTCATTGTTAAAATGTATATAAAAAAAGATTTTTTTAAAAAGTCTAATAAAAGCCAAAGTCGATATTTGGTAATATAGCAAAAAAATACGTTTCAAGTCGTTTACCAAAAGATTTGACTTATTTTGTTTCGCTGGCTGACATTTTCCCATTTGAACCAAAACGGAAAGAGAGACGAATAAAAGTCAAAATAATGGTCAAAAATGTTTTGCGCCAGATTATTAAATGTTGTAAAGGTCCTTTGTAATCCGCCGTACCGCAAGTTTTGCCTAAAGCACTTTATTTTTAAACAAAACAAAAAAGAAATCAAGATTTTTAAAATACAATAAAAGGCAAACTAATGGTCATACACGTTTGGCGCTATAGAAAAAAATGTTAACAGGCATCTACTCGATACTCTCAACATGGTATTTTTGGTGGTCGGCACTTTTCACATTTGAACTAAAACGTAAATTCCAATAAAAGCCAAAATAATGGTGATAGATATTTGGTGTCATATTAAAAATATTGAGAAGCAACTATTAGACAGATTTGACGTATTTAATTCGATGGCCGGCATTTTAACATATTAACCAAAACGGAAAGTCCAATAAACGTCAAAATAATGGTCATAGAAGTTTGGCGCCATACTAATAAATGTTCTAACGGTCCTTTGTAATACGACTGTATCCCTTTTATTCCCAACGGACATAATATTTTTTTTTACAAAATGTATGAAAAATCGAGATTTTTAAAATCCAATTAAAGCCAAACTAATGGTCATACACGTTTGGTGTCGTAGTAAAAAATGTTCACAGCAATGTACTCGAAAGGTTCGACACATTTTTTTTCTCTGGCCGGCACTTTCGAATTTGGGCCGGCGAAAGTATGGACAGCCGATGATCTCCTTTCTGTCTATATTATGTAAGTAGGTAAAGTTTACTTACATGATCTTGCGCAGAATTCCATACACTGTCTCTGCAATCCCACGCACCGCGTCAGTTGTCTTAACTTAGGAGTAGCACTGTATACCTGAAAACGTCAACTTATAGTCATACGTGTGTAGAATGCAGCGTGGTGGAGTATGCTCGTGGTGCTCCATATCTGGGATGTTATGGATATGAAATTTCGGATTCGATACGGATTTAAAAATAATTATTATATCGGAAACGGTTACGGATAATAAATTATTTCGTATTATCCGCTTCGGATAATTTCGGTTGCGGATATTATTTTATTAAGGAATTTCAATCCAAAAGGCCGATCAAAACTTGTCATAAGGTATCTCAATTAGGCTCTGCCCCTATCAGATGTTCTCCGAAACTTTTATTTCGCATTTGGTTACGGTTGATTTTTTATATCGGATATCCGATAGCTTCGGTTACGGTTGAGGAGCTGGATAATATCCCTGCTCCATACCCCCTCCGGTTGATCGAGGGGAAACCTACGCCCAACAGTGGGACGTGTAAATCGTCATCTAATAGAACCACGATAGAGCCTTTTTAAAAAATAACATTCAGATGTGATTCTCTTCAACGAAACCTCGCAATAGATAAATTAACGGCCTCCGTGGTCCAGTGGTTGATTGAGCGTTGTGCTCACGATCCGGAGGTCCCGGGTTCGAATCCCGGTGGGAACAAATCACAAAAATCACTTTGTGATCCCTAGGAGATTACAGGCTGATCACCCGACTGTCCAGAAGTAAGATGATCCGTGTTTCGGAAGGCACGTTAAGCCGATGGTCCCGGTTATTACTTACTGATGATGTAAGTACGTAGTCGTTACATGAATCATATCAGGGGCCAGTGGCTGCTCAATAATAACCCTGACACCAGGGTCGATGGGGTTGGTAATCTACCACACAACCCACACGATAGAAGAAGAGAAGTTAATTTCAATCTAGGCAAAAAATTGAGGTCTATTTTTTTAAAAGAAATCGAGGTTTTGTTGAATAAAATCATATCAGAATGTGATTTTTAAAAAATGCGCATAGTTACCTACTTGTTTTTCATTATAAGGCAGCATTTAAGTTTTATGTAAGTATCTAGAATACTTCCTTCTATGTCGGATTGGGAGCAGACTGTGGTCAAACACAAACTTATTTCTTTAAGAAAAGAAAAAATGTATACATAATACTAATCAATAGATAGAACACGGGGGTTAAAATGGCCACATCGAAGCAATTCATCTAAGAAAGCATCATTGCTATTTGACATTTGTTTGCATTGCGCACTTACTTAAACATGCGCAAATATCCAATTGCAATATTGCTTTCTTAGATGAATTGCTTCGATGTGGCCATTTTAACCCCCCTGGTTATTTTGGTTACTTTCTCAAATAGCACGAGACCAATTCGGCGCGTCTCTAATAATAACCAAGATCTCTGTCACTTATTTTTGTAAAAAACACCTCCACCAACCCGCAGTGGAGCAGCGTGGTGGAGTATGATCCCGGTTGAATGAGGGGAACTCTGTGTCCAGCAGTGGGGCAATTTTATTTTTATTTCTTAAGTTAGTATGCCGTTCACAGTATCTCGGAAGTAGAGATACCTTTTTACGTACATACATAATGTTTTCATAAATATATTGACTTGCGACCGTCAGTATATTTATTTCTTTCTATTCCTCTAGTTATTAAATAACTTGTAATGTATACCCTCATTGATTGAAAGATGTGTTGCTGTTGCAAATTCTTATCATTTCTTCTCCTCAGCCATAACACCTTGCGAACGTACGTAAATTCATAAATGTTACATTGACCTTCAACAAGTTTATCCATGATAATTACGTTGAATAAATGATTCTGATTTCTGAAAACATAATACCAGACATTTTTATCATTTAGGTAATCATTAATCTTATAATACGCTTTTTTTAAATAAAGTAAGCTTCAGATGTTTTCAGCAGTCTACTCACAGCGCAGTACTGGAAGATGGGTACGAGAGTGACGACCCCGTAGTAGACGAGGTTCTGCACGCATGCGCGGACGAGGCTGATCTCCACGTCCGTCAGCGCAGCGATCTTCGAAACGTGGTTGAACCCGTCGATGTACGGCAAGATCTGGAACCAACACACGTTCGACTGAGTTAATGTGGGTAGCATAAAAAAAACTATATTCCTTTTTGCTTTCTTTATCTCTTGAAGGCAAAGGCCGTGAAGCCATAAATCCATTGCACAAAAATAAACAGAAAAAATAATAATACAGGGTGTTAGTGACATCGTATCGAAGACTTTGAGGAATGATTCAGACCATGATTCTGAGTTGATATCAAGTGGAATTTTCCGTCGCAAAATTAATGTTTTTTTTTTATTATTTTCAATTCTCCACTTTTGCGATGAAAAATTCTACTTCTATTCGTTACGATTTCACTAACATTTTGTATACCTATACAAATTAAAACCCAACAACGGAAAAATCGCGTTCTAAAAAGTATGGAACAAGAAAATATTTCTTTGAAGTTGTGAGTTTAGGAGATAGCCGTGGTCCATGGAATAGAAGAATAAAGGTCTATTCCATGCTGTGGTCGAATGCCAAATAGTCCTAAGAGTTTACTTATCACGGCATACGACAATACGGTCTCCTAAAATATTTTCTTGTTTCATATTTTATGAATGCATGGGATTCACTTTATGAATGCACGGGATTAACTGTCTGAGAACTGATATTAGGCAGCTAAATTACTCAATTGTATAACAATATTTTATGTTTTTTTTAAAGAAAGTCTAGGCCCTGTGCCGAAGTTTTTCTTGCAGCTTCTTTTCCCCGGCTATACAGGTTGTGAGAAGCTGCAGTAGTTTTAAGCGGATGAGACGTTCGTTATATAAAAATTGACGATTCAAAGTGTAACTATGTTACCTACTGAATAAAGATATTTTTGAATTTGAATATATTTCAGAGCGCGATTTTTCCGTAGTTCTATTAATTCCTTAATTTAATATCCGTAACCGATACTGTTCGAAACTCGGTTTACGTTTCAGAGGTCCGTAACATCGCTGTGTAATATAGCCTCTCCTTTATTTAATTAAGCATTTTCTTTCTTTATTTAAATATTTTACAGACCGGAAATACTTTCTGGTCGGAGCCCTTTTAAAAGTAATTTTCTTTTAATGCTTTGATGTACAATTTTTACTTATCGTACACGTGAAGGTAGGATGAGCCATAATACCCCAGTTGCTAGAACGCTTGCCTCTCACTTTGAGGTCGCAGGTTCGAATCTAGCACAGGCCTAAACCAATGATTACGAATTTGTTTTTGAATTCATGTTTGAATCATAAATGATTATCACGTGCTCAGCGGTGAAGGAAAACATCGTGAGGAAACCCACATTCCCGAGGAATGCATTTTCGGAGGTATGTGACCTAACCTGAATTGGGCTAGTTTTCCCTTCGCGGGTTGGAAGGTCAGACAGGTAGTCGCTTCTATAAAAAACCGGACCTGTCAAATCTTCAGATTAGGTAAGCGGACCCTGTGAGAAGCGGAATAATGATACTCTCTGGCCGGATTACTTTTAACATTAATTTTCTTTTAATGCTTTGATGTACTATTTTTTCTTGGTGTACACATGAAGGTAGAGATTAGGTAGATTTTATTGATATAATTAGAAGTTGTGAAGCGAATAGTGTTCCAGCCAGAGACCATCACATTACCCAGCAGTGGATTTTACTTTATGTATAGAATGAACATCATTACAAATGTAAAAATAAACATCGTTAGCAATGGTATCAAGGGATGACAAGGCAATGCCGTCACAATACATTGTGCCCACAACATACATTGCAAATCCCTTGAGATAATATTCAACACAGTAGGTACTTTAATCATAAATTATGTTATGTTTACTTTATTCTACTCTTGCTTAGGAAAGATGACCGTTTGCTTAAGGGTGTTGGGACCCTAGCTCGACGACAATAGATGGCGTAAGTGTAACCATGCCAACCGGTGATCGAAATTATTATATTTGTCATAGATAAACTAAGCTAAATGAGCTCCCCTAATGAGCTGACCTTTTTGCCACAACTTGAAGGTCTAGAAAACCTACAAACAATAAAAAAAAATTAAAAATCCTTTCTAATTTTTAAAAGTAATTTTCTTCAGGTTTACTCTGGGTCTAAAGTTTTCTTTTTTTTCTATTTACTTAAATTATTTTAATAAAGAAAAATGTAATAATAAGTGCGTCATTTTATCACGTTTTTCTCAGGTTGCTTTTTCATATAAAATCCATAGTGATTTCGTGTTTTGACGTTTAAGTAAAAAGTAACTGATTTGACTAGTTTGAAACTACACCATTATCATAAAAATGCATTCTGTCAGCATGTTGGACTGAATGAACAATCTACGAAACAGAACGGGTCATTTGTTTTATGTTGTGTTTTATATTTTTACAGCGGCTTTTTTAATTAAACGTTACTTATCTTTCTATTTATCTTTCTTACATTGCTCTTCAAAGTCAACTTTCCTGCGCTTCTACTCATTATCTACCATCTAAACAATGTAATGCAGTTAGATAGAGTAGGTACAAGATTAGATATGATGAGATTGCGCGTGAGAGCGAGCTGAGACTGTCTGTTGCCAAGTGCAGTGTGAAGCAACCGTGGCCACAGCCCGGACAGTCCATACAAAAATCTCATACACAGACAAATACAACACAGCGGTATGTGCCGCCTTATCTGTGCGCATGCGTGCGGAATAAGACTTAAATAGACTAAAACTCACACCGGACATTCCATACAAAAATCTCATGCTTACGTTTGCCGCGTAAGTGCAGGTAAGATACAGTCTGCGCGCTCTCCCCTCACTCCTGAGCGCCTTACGGCTATTTAAGACTACAGTAAGACCCAGAGGGAATGACGTCGGCGCAATATACATACGATTTGGTGCGCGGGGGGGGGGGGGGGAAGGGTTACCGTTCTATACGTAATATTCTTTATTCTATGACTAAAGAGACTCGTAACGGGGGGTAAGTGAGGCAATCCAAGCTGTCGACACTAGGGAATGCAATCCCGACTCGAGATCTCTAATTCGAGATCCCGCGGGAAAGATCCCGAAACTTTCGGGATCTCGTCTAGTTCATAGAAAAGTGTTGAGTTAGGATGACTGAAAACGATGAAAACTGCTTGTTTGTGATGTGAGGTTAATTAAAACAATTTATTTTTTTGTTTTTTCTTTGGAAATCAGCATCATTAAAACAAAAAATTATCACTCAAGGAGATTCGCCCAAGAGATCTAGTCATATTATGTTTCGGGATTGATCCCGAAAAATTTGACGAGATCTCGCAAGATCCTTTAGTAATATTGTTTACTCTGTGACGCAGCTGCATTATACGTGCATTTCGGATGTTCGTACATAATGGATCTTCTATCGTGTGGGTTGTGAGGTGAATTACCAACCTCATCAACCCTGGTGTCAGGGTTACTACTGAGCCGCCAAAGGCCCCTGACATGGCTCATGTAACGACTACTTACTTACATCAGTATGTAGTAACTGGGACCAATGGCTTAACGTGCCTTACGAAGCACGGATCATATTACTTTTTGGACAATCAGGTGATCAGCTGTAATGTCCTAACCTAACTAGAGATCACAAAGTGATTTTTGTGATATGTCCCCACCGGGATTCGAACTCGGGGCCTCCGGAGCGTGAGCCCAACGCTCAACCACTGGACCACGGAGGCCGTTCACAACATACATAATGGATGAAAGTAGATTAACGAAACAGATTTATGAAGCGGATGTACGGTCACGAATACTAATATGTATACACTTTGCAACCATGTCACATTAACTTTTTTGACAATTTAAACCGTAAGTCTCATTAAATGTCAAGTATGATAGTGCGACAGGGTTCTAAAGTGGCTACATGATATTGCTCATGACTGTAAGTGATTGAGTCGGAAGAGGAAGGACTAGGCGAACATACCGCGATCAATTTGAGGGTATTTTCCACATTTTCGAGCGAGGATTAGATACCATATTACATGGGACTTAAAAGTAGCTGGCGGGAATGGGTTTACTTAACACCCCCGCCTACCCCTTTAGGGATACAGGCGTGATGCTATGATTCTACGCAACAACTTATTCGATTTGAATCATATCACTAACATTCATGATGGTACTTGGATAGTTTAGTGCTAAGCCGCGGGCACAGATAGTTCTATTAGATATATTTGCTTACCAGTTGAAGAAAATTAAAAATTTAAAAAACCCCCGACCAAAAAAGTACTCAATTATTATGAAAAAATGCTAAACCCTATAAAAAGCAAAAAATAACTTATCCCACATATGCTTGCAAGCAAACTGAGCGTGTAACATTCCTATCACACTTAACAAACGACCTGATGACCTTGAAGACCTGAACCAATTTCCACCAAACATAGCTAAGAACACTCTCAACTAATATGCCTTTCAAACACAAAAAAACCGCATTAAAATCGGATCATCGGTTTGGGAGCTACGATGCAGACAGACACACATTTACACACACACACAGACACGTCAAACTTATAACACCCCGTCGTTTTTGCGTCGGGGGTTAAAGAAAAAGACAAAGTTAATTGTATCAGTACCTTCAGCTAAAAATAGATAGTAATAAAAGTTGATAACTCGTGCCGAAGGGGACTATTATCATTTATTTATCATTGAAATATGCAATTTGATCCGACTGAGTGGAGGCCAAACAGCCAAAACGGATTGCTTCTGATTGATATTGTGTTGACACGATTTAGGTAAAGTGTTTGATATACACACACTAAAACATATATATATACATAACACACCATGGCAGCCTAAATAAAAGCTTGACTCACATAGTAAGGTCGCAGGTTCGATTCCACGGGCCTAAACCAATGATTCTCTAATTTGTTTTCGAATTCATGTTTGACTGCATTCACGTCATTTTATATGATTATCGAGGGCTCAAGGGTGAAGAAAAATCGTAAGGAAACCACATATACCCAAGAGGTATGTGACTTAACCTGTATTGGGCTGGTTTTCCCTTCGCAATTTTGAAGGTCAGACAAGCAGTTGCTTCTGTAAAAAAACTTGTAACCTGTAACCTTCAGACACACCTTGGAAACTTCTTACAAAAAAAATCGGTTTACACAGATTCTACACATTAACGCTATCGTACACGTGCATCTGTGTGTGTGTCGTCTAACGCCCAGACGGTTGAAGACTGAAGTAAAACCGACGGGGGTGAGGTAAACCTGGTTCTGCGGCTGGTGGAGAGCGGAGAGTTGCCGATCTATCATCATCATCAGCCGTACGACGCCCACTGCTAGGCATAGGCCTCCCCCAAGGATCTCCACGACGATCGGTCCCGCGCTACCCGCATCCAACGGCTTCCCGCGACCTTTACCAGATCGTCGGTCCACCTTGTAGCGGGCCTACCCACTGAGCGTCGTCCGACACGTGGTCGCCATTCCAGAACCCTTCCGCCCCAGCGGCCATCGGTTCTCCTCGCTATGTGTCCTGCCCACTGCCACTTCAGCTTTGCAATTCTCCGAGCTATGTCGGTGACTTTAGTTCTCCTGCGGATCTCCTCATTTCTGATTCGATCCAGCAGGGAAATACCGAGCATAGCTCTCTCCATTGCCCGCTGAGCGACACCGAGCCTCCTCACGAGACCCATAGTAAGCGGCCACGTCTCACTGCCGTAGGTCATCACTGGCAACACGCACTGGTCAAAGACTTTCGTCTTGAGTAGCGTTGAAAATTCCGAAAGAAACAAATTGTTTTTTTCGGTGAAAAAAACGTCAGTTCGTTTTTTACCGTTTTATTTGTTTGTTACATTGAAATATATCCGAAAAAAACCTTAGGAAAAAAACGGGTATTTAATGAATTTTCGCCGTTTAATTCGACAAATTAGAAAAAAACGATTGAAAAAAACAAGTTTTTATTACCAAATTTTTAAAACAATAATGCATTTTGTATTTCTATCTTGCTCACAAATCAGATACAAAGTCACTGTCGCTTTCTGAAGAATCAGTATTACAAGGCTCAAATTCAAAAGATTTAGATTGCATTAAATGTAAATTTGATCTAACGTATACTAGCACGTTGCTTATTATTAGGTATTTTGTGTGTACTATTTATTGTATATATGCTAGGTTATGTATATAGGTTAGGTATATATTATATTTGTAAGTATGTTATATATTTATTTGCATGTATTTGTTGTTAAGTTGTATGCATAGTTTGTACCCGCAATCTTTCAATTTTTTTTTTACCTTTTTCCTCACCTTATGGTTGTCTGGAAGAAATCGCTTTAAGCGATAAGGCCGCCATTTGCCATGTACTTAGTTAAGAGACTTTTTGTAATTATTTCTTTTTATTTTGGTGCAATAAAGTGTATTTGTATTGTATTGTATTGTATTGTGAATTGTTAAAATTATTCAATAAGACTGAAAAGTACCTAACTACTAAAATTAGGTACATGTAATGATTGTAGTAGTGCGTGCGTGACATGAACTAAGTATCTGTGGGTCGGAATGAGCGTATGACAACAAAACAAGAAAAAAAACATTCGACCCTCCAAAATATAATAAAAATATTCTTCTAAAAACATTAATACTTTTCCGTTTCTTTCATATTTTTCCGGTTTTTTTCGTTTTATTCATAAAAAACATGAAATATTTCATATTTATTTTTCTTGAAACTTTCGAATAAAACTTGTATAAAAACGAAAGAATTTGAAAAAAACGGGAAAAATTCCCGCTTTTTTCAATTCAACGCTAGTCTTGAGACACTGAGGTATTTTGCCGATCTATACGTAGTATTATTTTTATGCTTCAGGTTAGGTTAGCGAACTCAGTGAAAAAGGGATAGTGCTAGGAGGTGATGATGAGGAGGTGACGCAGTGGCGGCCGTAGGGCGGTGCGAGGTGTGCCACCGCACCGGGCGCCGAAATATGCGTCAAAATCAACCAAGACTGGTTCACCCTGGCCGCAATCTAACTTCATCGGGTTACATTGCTCATACCGGGTAGCCGTAAACAACATTTTTTATTTTAAGGGGCTGAGGGGTGCCACTTTAAGGTCTCGCACCACCTAAATATTTTGTTAGGGCCACCACTGATGATACGCACTTAATAATAAATGAATTACCAACCTCATCAACCCTGGTGTCAGAGTTACTACTAAGCCGCCAAAGGCCCCTGACATGGCTCATGTAACGACTACTACTTACATCAGTAAGTAACGTGCCTTTGAACGGCTTAACGTGCCTTTCGAAGCACGGACCATCTTACTTTTTGGACAATCAGGTGATCAGCCTGTAATGTCCTAACCAAACTAGATCACAAAGTAATTTTCGTGATATGTCCCCACCGGGTTTCGAACCCGGGACCTCCAGATTGTGAGCTCAACGCTCAACCACTGGACCACGGAGGACGTTAGCACTTGGTTGATAGCGGGTGACACGAGGGTATCCTCACTCGTTAGGTACTTGCTCTGTGATGTGCACCGTTGCGCTGATCGAAGTGGGTGCGCGGGACAATCGTGAGGACACGAGCGGAAATTACGAACATAAAAATATAAGTATAAAAACCAAAACCGGACTACGGAAAAATTATGAAAAATAAAATAAAAAGTATGAAACAAGAAAATGTTTCTCCGAAAATCATACCTACAAACAATTAGAAAATATACACGGTCAACTATACCTGATGGTAAACATAGAGAAGACTACTTACATCAGTAAGTAAAACTTTCGAAGCACGGATCATCTTACTTTCGGACAATCAGGTGATCAACCTGTAATCTCCTAACCCAACTAGATCACAAAGTGATTTTTGTGATTTGTTCCCACCGGGATTCGAACCCGGGACCTCCGGATCGTGAGCACAACGCTCAACCACTGGACCACGGAGGCCGTACGAATAGTAGTAGTGTCAATTGTCATCAATACAGTATTTTGTCTATCTATCTATCTATCTATAGTACGGTCACGAGCATTAATATGTGTACACTTTGGTACCATATCACATTAACTTATTTGACAAATTGAACTGTCATCATCATCATCATTACCAGCCCATTAACGTCCCCACTGCTGGGGCACGGGCCTTCCCTATGGATGGATAGGGAGATCGGGCCTTAAACCATCACGCGGGCCCAGTGCGGATTGATGATTATTAACGACTGCTAATGCAGCCGGGACCAACGGCTTAACGTGCCTTCTGAAACACGGAGGAGATCGAGATAAAAACTTTTTTTTTTGTGGTCGCCCGTCCTATGACCGGCCTTTGCGAAAGTTGCTTAACTTCAACAATCGCAGAGCGAGCGCGTTTACCGCTGCGCCACCGAGCTCCTCACTGAAATTGAACTGTAAATCTCTCTAAATGTCAAATAAGTATGTTAGTGCGACAGAGTCCTAAAGTGGGTACGTTATATTGCTCATGACTGTACATACACTAACAAGATCATAACAAAACCGCTATTGCCTTAGAGTTACACCAACCCCATACACGTGGAAGCAACAGTGTAGCAGCTTAACTAATTGTTCATACAATCATACACTACTTAGGTATATTTTATCTATATTTAGTACTTGAAGTAAACAAGATAGAACTCTTTCAGCTGTGTATATTCTTTTATTCCATTTGCACTTGTAACAATATTGTATGTATTATTATATTGCTTGTAACATAACATAATACATATACAAGTACATACATGGAGCTATACAAGTACATATGGGTGTTAGTGACACCGTAACAAATTCTGAGGGCAATGATTCAGACCATGATTCTGAGTTGATATCAAGCGGAATTTCCTGTCGGAAAATTCATGAAATTTTTTGTGTTTTTTTAATGAATTTCAGTTCAGATACTTTTGCGACGGAAAATACCACTTGATATCAACTCGGAATCATGTCACTAACACCCTGTATATACCAAAGGGGTAGTCAGAGGTTAGAACCAGGGTAGCCCAGTTAGTAGAACGCTTGCCTCTCACTTTTAGGTCGCAGGTTCGAATCTTGGATCATAAATGATTATCACGTGCTCAGCGGTGAAGGAAATCATCGTGAGAACCTGGGACTTCCGGATCATGAGCCTAACGCTCAACCACTGGACCATAGCGGCTGTTATGTCTTATGTGCAGTAAATAATATGTATTGTGTAAGTAGCATAAAAATATCTATTCGTCCCTTTCCCACCATGCATAAAATAAACAAGCCTCGCCACTTAACGGCATTGTTAATGGAATAATAGCTTTGGATAAAGTCATTAACAACTTAATGAGCGCGAAGTGTGGAATATAAATCCATTTTCTACACAGCGTTTCATTTAAATAACTATTCTTTCAACTATATTATTATTATTATTTGTCGTTTCCATATCTCGGGCCTATGGAGGCCCGGACATTTGGAAGCCGTGTGTGGAGCCGAAGCCAACACGTAGAGGCCCCTTAAGACAATTTAATCTAAATGTGGTGTGACACCAATCGGCGATTATCCCTCTATACACTATGGGAGTACACCCAAAGACAATCCCCGGTTCGTGTAGGACTATTGCAGATTATGGGAACAAAAGCATAACACCCTTATAATGTCGTCTTATAGTGGAAACCACGAAGGCGCCTTTTTTAAAAATCGAATGTGATTTCTGTCAACAAAACCTCAATTTCCAATCGAAGTTCACCAAACACACGATAGATGGCGTTGTTCACTTTTAACATGATAATTACCTATATTCTCATTGCTGGGGTACATAAGTATTCAAAAATCTAATTGCAGAAGCATATATATAACTAATTGTTGCTTGATATTTGGATCACATTATGCATAGAATGATGTTGCTACCTATACTTACTTCTCTTTATTTTGACCAGAATAATAACGGGTGGAAGTTGTATTTAAGTGTAATAAAAAGGGTCATAATTTATACCCAAAAACAAAGATAAAAGATGCATATGTGACTGCCTCCGTGGTCTAGTGGTTAGAGCGTTAGACTCACGATCTGGAGGTCCCGATGGGGACATTGTCGAAATCACTTTGTGAGACTGTCCTTTGTTTGGTAAGGACTTTTCAGGCTTGAATCACCTGATTGTCCGAAAACGTAAGATGATTCCGTGCTTCGGAGGGCACGTTAAGCCGTTGGTCCCGGCTATTAGCCGTAAAAAAACACCTCCACCAACCCGCATTGGAGCAGCGTGGAGGAGTATACTCTATACCCCCTCCGGTTGATTGAGGGGAGGCCTGTACCCAGCAGTGGGACGTATATAGGCTGTTTATGTTATGTTATGTAAGCATATGTCTGGTATCTATGAAATTAAAAAGTTAAACGAAGAAAAATATGTGCAGCGCCATCTATATTGTGTTTGAGGAACGAAGCCTGGACAGTCCATTATTGAATTTCAACAACTTCTAAAAGTTTAAACGAAGAAAGAACTTAACAACGCCATCTATCGTATTTTTGGGGAACGCCGATTGGAAAGTCCCGCATTAATTTTATTCCGTCAAAAAACTGAGACCGCAAATTTTTACTTGGATTGAAACCAGCTTGTCTATTTTTTATAACACTTCATAAATTACACATAGATTGTTTTACAAACATCGCTAAACCTAAACAGGTCTGTCTCGATGCCTTCTTCTTCGGCATACGCCACGCTTTCTCATTATTAATAGCCCTCAATGTCCCACTGCAGGGCAAAGGCCTCTCTTCCCTTCTTCCACTCCTCCCTGTCCCCAGCTTGTTCATTTTTACATTTAAAGTGTTGCTGGCAACACAAGTATAAAAATAATTAATATTTTTTGGTATGGCAGTGTTGTACGAATCGAATGGCCGACGCCTCCCGCGAAAGTGTTTAAGTGTATTTTATTATAGTATTTTATGCAACAGTTGTATAAGAAGGGTTAAAAAAATGCGAGTGGCGTGAGTTGCGATGTGAGCCTTGGCGAACATCGCAATAAGAGACGCCACGAGCATTTTTTGACCTAGTTATACAACGTTGCATACAATACTTTTTCTACGACGACGTAATTTTAAATGAAACAAAAATTATACAAAGAAAAATTTTATTTATAAAAATGAAGATGTAAATCTTGAGCTAACGTTGAAATTTCTTCTGGTGTAGAATTCAATAGTTCTTCATCCATTTTTCCTTTTTATTTTATACTTTTTAGTGTTTTGAAACGAAACACAAAAATTTTCCAATTTATTTTCCAACGCGCGGGAAAATGGCGGCAAATGTATACTTTTCTTTATAGTATATCTATGGCACCAAACAAAGTAAAGGTGCCAGTTTCCAGGTCAAAAAAAAAAAAAAACAACAACAATGCTTTTTTGGCGACATTATAGTACAGTTACACTTTGTAAACAATGCTTTTATAGGCCATAGAGCGTACACTTTTTCAAAGAGTTTAATTATGTATGTACTTATATTAGACTTTTTGGTTATTTAAATGCCAGATTAAAGTAGAGGAGTAGAAAATAGTATTTTATGCAACAGTTGTATAAGAAGGGTCAAAAAATGCGAGTGGCGTGAGTTGCGATGTGAGCCTTGGCGAACATCGCAATAAGAGACGCCACGAGCATTTTTTGACCTAGTTATACAACGTTGCATACAATACTTTTTCTACGACGACGTAATTTTAAACGAAACACAAAAATTTTCCAATTTATTTTCCAACGCGCGGGAAAATGGCGGCAAATGTATACTTTTTTTTATAGTATATCTATGGCACCAAACAAAGTAAAGGTGCCAGTTTCCAGGTCAAAAAAAAAAAAACAACAACAATGCTTTTTTGGCGACATTATAGTACAGTTACACTTTGTAAACAATGCTTTTATAGGCCATAGAGCGTACACTTTTTCAAAGAGTTTAATTATGTATGTACTTATATTAGACTTTTTGGTTATTTAAATGCCAGATTAAAGTAGAGGAGTAGAAAAACAATTTAATTAAATAGTGAAAAGTAACAATCTGGTGTTTTGCAGCAGTTGGAATTAGAACCCTCGACCTCTCAGCATCTACATAAAGAACTTACACAAAACAGATCTTTACCATTCACCTAGGTGGTTACTTAATTAATAGGTAGGTATCAAACAGAAATCACACATTGACCGTCAGTAGGCATTGGATTGCGAGGTTTTGTTAACAAAAATAACATACGAATATGATTTTTCAAAATGTCGCTTATGATCACTGTAAAACGACGATATGACGGCTGCAATTGCATAATCCATTCCGTATCTGTCTGCGTTGATTAATTTAGACGGGTGACGCACTCCCGCGCATGCCATGATAGGGTTACGCACACTCTTCGTGTAACATACATAAACTCCCGCCTATTTTCCCCCGGGGTAAACACGACAGGGGAGGGGGGGATCTTAGTGTAAAAAGTTCTTAATTTAAATTAAACTAACATTCGGAAGTTCACTCAATGAATCCCAACTCTATTAAAATGACAGTCACTCTGGCATTCGAGCGCCATATTATTTTTCATCTTACTATGGTACATCCACCGTACTCTCTGCCTACCCCATTGGGATATAGTCGTTAGGTTATGTTATGTTGTTGTTTTTAATAAGTTGGCGACACGTTATTTTATGTGTTTTGCCCTGAAAATGGAATCCTTGAAAAATCTGATGAGTAGGTTTGAGTATTTGAGTACCTACTTATACAAGATTGCAGTTAGTAATTTGATGAGTAATAAAATAGGTAAGCGATATCCATTCATAACAAGTAGGTGTCTCCTGTCCCGTGAGAGCAAACAAAAACAAATGCCCGGAATCGCAACTGAAATGCCATTCAGCGCACACGCAGCATTCGGTATCAAATTTCATTGTCCTTGGGCGCAAGCGCGCGAGCACGTGGAAAACAAGGCCAGGGTTCGCGAGGTTGGAGAAATACATACCTTCGAGGATCACTCGAAGAATTTTTACCAATTTCTAGTACTCCCTACTTCATAGGAATTCAAGGTACACCATAAGAAGAACCTCTAAGCTTCCTAGATTCAAGGGTTTAGGCTCGGTTTGATGAATCAGGAACTCAGGACTTTTCTGGTCATAGGTTTTACTGATGACTTAAAATCATCAATATTGGTAATATTGGTGATTTTAATTTTATTGGTAATATTAAAACGCGTTCGACTGCCTATCTTCCCTCTTACTAACAGACAGAGGGACTGTGCCCCTTCCAATATGATGGATAATACGATTTCATCGTACAAATACAAATATACTTTATTGCACCAAAATCATGAGTATAGCTATAATGTATGCGCATATAAAAGTAAGTGCGCAATGCAAACAAATGTCAAATAGCTTTCTTAGATGAACTGCTTCGATGTGGCCATTTTAACCCCCCAGTACATAAAAAGACTTCGTGTCAAAAGTGACTACAAGTTATCTTTTGATGAGCCTGCAACTTGTAGCTATATATTATATTCTACTATTATCCTAACCTACCCTATTTGGGATTACATGCGTGAGTTTATGTATATATGTATGTTTTAGTACCCCACCACAAACAATAATGCATCATAAATATGCATCTCATCATCATCATCATTACCAGCCGTACGACGCCCACTGCTGGGCATAGGCCTCCCCCGAGGATCTCCACGACGATCGATCCTGCGCTGCCCGCATCCAGCGGCTTCCCGCGACCTTCACCAGATCGTCGGTCCACCTTGTAGCGGGCCTACCCACTGAGCGTCGTCCGACACGTGGTCGCCATTCGGGAACCTTATTTTGAGGAGATCCGCAGGAGAACTAAAGTCACCGACATAGCTCGGAGAATTGCCAAGCTGAAGTGGCAGTGGTTGTAGTTGGATACAAAATGAACTTACAAAATTCGTCACTCTCCCGTAAGCATCTATGTAAATCGTAATCGTAAATTTCAATATGTTTTATTTCGGAAGTTCCATGGAATAGAAAGTAATTTAATTTGTGGTAGTAGTCCTTATCTGTAGCAATGTTTTAAAGGAAGTAGTAAATTTTAATTCTTCGTATTTAAGCCAGAAAAAAATACAAACAAAAGAGAAGGTGCAGGTCGTGTCGTATCAGGAGGTGAAGGTTTTGGCGCGAAGAAGAGAGGAATGGCGATTACCCAACCGACAAGAGTGCAGCTCTTAAATAGAGAGAGAGACGGGTTACTCATTACCGGTAAGAGTTAGCGCGGCTGGAATCGGGTCATAAAATAGTTGTTGGACACTGGTATTGTGTTATAATTCAAGAACTTTTTTTCTATAGCGGTTTGTGCAGGAGATTTTTTTTTGCCAATTCCGGACATGACACTTTGACAAAGGATTTATCAAAAACCATTTGAGTGAGGTTCCAGGGAGTTTCACTCTTGCATTCAGAATAAAAAGCTTAATCTAATTCATACATAAAAACGGGATTCATTCTTATTCCATTTTTAGGGTCGAAAAGATGGTTGGAAAGAGAAGGGAAGCCTTTGTCCAGCAGTGCGACATCAATTAGGGTACAAAAAATTATCGGTGTATAAGTATTTTTATATTTGTTGTTTGTGGAAGTGGCTTTTTGGCGGGAACGTGAACGACATGGATCTTCATTGAATAATTAAAATAATTAATACGAAGTGATGTTTTGTGGTTAATGATCGCATTAAGTTGGTCGGAAAACATTCGCGATAGTGTTATTATATCGGAATATTCAATAAACAAAGTGTACCTAGTTATGAAGCCGCTTCATAACTCGAAAGTTTATGCGGACTTTTGAGTTAATTTGTTTGGGGCTCGGAGTACGAGTCTGCTCCGAGGGTGGGAGCTTAGGTTTCATTATTCATCGTTATCACCTCCTATCATTTCATTAATCATCATCAAGAAAAAATATATGTGTTGGCTATATGGGCATGGTTCCCTTTGCCTTGCCCTTCGGGTAAAACAAAAAAGAAAATTTTGTGGAAGCTTTTATAATAAATGGGTAGAATAAAACGAAGAAAGTCAAACGTAATAATTGCATTGCAACTGCCAGCCCTGCTATATTAGAACACATGTTCCGACGTCAGTATATGGGTTTGTTTACTTGTTCGTTGACACGTTTCTGATAAACACATTCTTAATAATATGCAATTATACTTCTCAGCTGGCATATAATAAAGAACACTACGTATAGATGGGTAATTCTCCGCCCCGCGCCAATTCGTGTTGAATGCCGAATTCACCCCCTCTGGGTCTTACTTTAGTCACAGTATAAGGAATAATACTACGTATAGAACGGCAACTCTCCGCTCCCCACCAGCGTCTGACCTAGGTTTACCTCTTCCCCTTAGACATAGTTCCGACTTCTTTGAAATATTTTTCCTCTCAGACGACGCCCTGAGTCGAGGTTCGCGCCGAACTGGACACCCTCAGGCCTGTTGTCTTAAAGGTTGTACCGGGTGAGCCTTCAGCGTTCCCCATTTGTCCGGCCAAGTAGTTAATGCCATCTGCGGCAAATCTACAATAAGTCACGTCAAAAAAAGGCCTTTCCAACCTGTTTCTCCTATTCATTTTTTCCATACCTTGCCACTCTTTGAATAACTTATACTTTGTTGCTATCGTGGTAACACATAGCTACCTATTATATTATTTGTGTGTTCAGCTGGTTATGTATAATACCGGTCATAACGATATGATTTCTATGAAGAAGTCTGTTAAGTATAATGTGTATCACAGTTAGATAAATATCACGTGTTTTAGAGGATTCATGGGAATGGGACTTAGACATAGCTGGCGAGGTGTGGGCGTATTATACTGTACTACTCAGAAACATGTGTGATTATGTATTTATTTATTTAATAGTTTCTCCGTGCTTCGGAAGGCACGTTAAGCCGTTGGTCCCGGCTGCATTAGCAGTCGTTAATAACCATCAATCCGCACTGGGCCCGCGAGATGGTTTAAGGCCCGATCTCCCTATCCATCCATAGGGAAGACCCGTGCCCCAGCAGTGGGGTCGTTAATGAACTGATGATGATGATGCTCCATACCCCTTCCGGTTGATTGAGAGGAGGTCTGTGCCCAGCAGTCTATATAAGCTGTTTATTTATTTATTTATTTAGATAGGTATACCAACAGTACACATATTATAAAGTTATAAAATGCAAGTCTTAAATTAGCTGGCTGTTGGCTGTTTATAGATATAGTTCTGGGATAGGAAGGGCACATCGCTGGTTCACACCCAGTCAAGCGAGAAGTACACAAAAAGCTATCTTCAACAAGATTTATTCTTCGTTTGTCCTACTGAGTTTTGTCCCACATAAAAAATTCCTATGTCGTCCCGAACAATATTCTTCCTTCGTCCCAAAATATAATTTTAAATATTTTATTCCTACTTCGTCCCATTTTGTATTCCTTATACGGCCCATGTATTTTTTATATGCCAAACTTACTATATTGTACAATCAGCAAAAAAGGATTACCTATTATTTTAAATATTACTCGTATTATTTTATTATAATAAAACTTAATAAATCATTTTTTTTATATTTTTAATTGTAAATATTGCCTAATTATTGTTTCTCATAGATCTGACTGTTCTGTATTTATTTAAAATTATTATAACATAACATTTCTGTGATTTTGAATGTGATACTGAATAATAAAAGTGATTTATATTTTAATGATAAGACTTGTTTTATTTGTATTTAACTTTTAAAAAATAAGTAAGTAAGTATTATTTTTTGTTGACTATACCTTTAAAGTACCTACTTATAATTTGGGACGAAGCAAGACTTCGAAATTGATATGGGACGAACTAAGAATTTTTTGGAATGTGGGACAAAACTTCAGGACGAACGAGGAATAAACCTTCAACAATATCAGGTAATTCCAACAATACTTGAACAACATCCCAGAGCCCTTTCGTATCTAAATGACCGATCTCGCCCAAGGTCGAGCGTGATCACAGCGTATAGTGCGGAGTGACCTTGTGTAGGTTTGGACCTCGTTTAGACGACTTCCCGCTTAAATAGGTACTGGGCCTATAAATTAGGTACTATTTGTATCTAAACTACGCGCGTCAAAAACAGGACGGGACTTGTAGTAGCTTTATTGTTTTATACATATATAGGGTCCGTCCGTCTGTCTGCCAAGACCTTCTTCGCGGGAACGCGTGGAGGTATCAAGTCTTCTTCTTATCGTGTGGGTTGGGAATACCAACCTCATCAACCCTGGTGTCAGGGTTACTACTGAGCCGCCAAAGGCCCCTGACATGACTCATGTAACGACTACATACTTACATCAGTAAGTAGTATCCGAGACTAACGGCTCAACGTGCTTTCATCTTATATGGATCATCTTACTTTCGGACAATCAGGTGATCAGCCTGTAATGCCCTAACCAAACTAGGGATCACAAAGGGATTTTTGTGACGTGTCCCCACCGGGTTTCGATTCCGGAACCTCCGAATCGTGAGCCCAACGCTCAACCACTGGACCACGGTGGCCGGTATCAAGTTGAAATTAACATCTAATACTTATGCCTGCGGTCTCTAGGAGTTGTATAAAAATCAAGCTTCTAAATCAACGCAATCCAAAAATATAGCCATTTTTATTTGTCTCATTTTCATACATTTCGCCGTTGACCAAACCTATGGGGTACCTAGAATAATAAATTTTAGCAAAAAGGAAGGCCTTAAAGCAGACGTAAAGGATAAATTCCGACAATTCTAAATTTGTAATTGTAATATGTTTTTGTGATTACAAACGCAAACTTATTTGCAGTTGGTAAACTAATCATGACTGCAGCGAAGCAAAAACATGGGTTATGTGTTTGACAGCTGCGTATGTATGTACAGTCATGAGCAATATAATGTACCCACTTTAGGACTCTTGTCGCACTAACATAATATTTGATATTTAGTGACTTACAGTTCAATTTGTCAAGAAAGTTAATGTGACATGGTACCAAAGTGTATACATATTAATGCTCGTGACAGTACCTACGTCTGTTCCCTTAAAACTTCTTAAAATACTCTGTCCTAAGAGTTTTTTTACCAAAAAACATGCTCCCACGGCTATCTTCTAAACATCATTTTTTTTTGGAAGAATTTCAGAGAAATATTTTCTAGTTTCATACTTTTTTAAGCGTGATTTTCCGTAGTCGGGTTTTTTGTGGGTCTGTCTGCCCATCTCTTTAAGCATAAAAGGCGCAAGTTTGTGGTAAGCTAACATCTTTTTAAGATAAAGTGTTGCTACCGGCTTATCGCGTTAGCTAGCTACAAATTGCTTGGAAACAATCAAAAATAACTTTGCTGTGCATTTCCAATTTTATTATGTTATGTTCATAAGCGGAGCGAATTTAACGTACCTTCACCGATAGCTGCGAGATTTGAAATCACCTTAATTAAGCAGGTGACCTTGTGATAACAATATAAATAATCTTATGCCTCCCACTGTGGACACGCTTGCTTTGTCAAAGGAAGGTGAGGAGAGGACTGAAATCGGTAAAAAAACCCGTTTTATAATTATACCACACCCCGGACACTTCATACAAGTATAATAATTAAAGCCTTCCTGTTATAATACTTTTATTTTTGTCTCACAACTATTTTCAGAATTGTCTTTGCTCTCGTTTCTCTTCGCGTTCATTCACCGAAACCACCACGCACGCGCTGTCAAAAAAGTTGCCCGTCCAAAAACTGCAGGTGGCGCTGGGCACCTGCGTTCAGAAACCGAATGATTTTCTAATAGTGACTTATCAAAATTATATTATTAAATATTAATTATTTATAATTTCTAACACAAGACACCTCGTTTTACACAGACACTACACATTGACGTCACGCGCATCTGTGAGTATATTATGCGATTATAGACTAAAGTAAGACCGAGGGGGTTGAAAGAAGTCAGTGAATCTGTTCATCGACTGCTTGAGTTGGTTTCCCCCTTTTTATATTTGATATGTTGATGTGGTTTCTATTTTCCCCAGTGGAATGAGGTACGAGAAAAGTAATTTGTTTGTAAATATGTATTATTTGGGGCACAGCTGAAAATCAGCATGGTGGCACTCCCTCAATGTCGGAGTGTCACAACATATTGCTGAGCTGACGGCCCTTTTTAGAAATCATTTTTAATTATTATGTTCACTCCTACTGTGTACCAATACCTACTTATATCTAAAATAAATGATTTCTATTCTATTCTTTTATCGCTAAAAGAAAAAATATTCGTGTGTCACCTCCGTCACAAGTTGACAATCTACAAATACATAATTTGAAATTACGTCAAAACTATAGTGCCTCTACCAAGTAGGTTCTATCTACTGTAGTATATTCTGACAATA
Source organism: Pectinophora gossypiella (assembly GCF_024362695.1). Classification (NCBI taxonomy): domain Eukaryota; kingdom Metazoa; phylum Arthropoda; class Insecta; order Lepidoptera; family Gelechiidae; genus Pectinophora; species Pectinophora gossypiella. Next base: position 13,902,860 of record NC_065416.1, on the reverse strand, counting down.
ATAAGAATTTTACGAATAAACATCGAAGGAAATGGAATTCCATAGTCTCTGCTTACCCCGGTGGGAAATAGGCGTGAGTTTATGTATGTATGTATATATGTATGTTAAGAATAAACATGTTGAACACATCTCCCCTCGACTTTGTCTTAGTTCCTGTCGCCGTTTGTACTGCGGTAACTCTTGCAACAAAAAAAAAAAATATAAAAACCAAAAACTCGACTGCACACTAAAAATAGGAAAACAAGCCTCACAAGAATATTGTTTAAACAATATAAAATGCACTACGAAATGTATTCGTAATCTATAGTTAAATAAATAACAAGTTATTCTAAACACTAACAAAATAATAATTTATAAATGTTGACGGAAAGTATCGCAGGCGGGGACTTGACCGCCACCAACGAAAATAAGTACGGTCACGAGCATTAATATGTATACACTTTGATACCATGTCACATTAACTTTTTTGACAAATTGAACTGTAAGTTTCACTAAATGTCTAGTATGTTAGTGCGACAGAGTCCTAAAGTGGGTACATTATATTGCTCATGACTGTACCCTACCGGGATAACATTCCCGGCGTAGGAAGTTAGTTCGAGTTTGTTTGCACCAGGGGCCTGTTTAATAAAACTTACAATTGTAAATTACAGTGACAATTTTATGTACATTGTGGAGTGTGTGATCACGAATATTTTGCAGTTTCATATTAGCTCCGTAATGAACACTAATTTGTCGTTGTAATTTACAATTGTAAGTTTTATTTAACAGGCCCCTGACCACGGCGTTCATACGGAAATCGCCGCATTTCGCGCAAACTCTCACTTCCTCAAACGACCTCTTGTGTGTACCGAGCAGTGGGGGCCCTAGGCGATCGCACCGGGCGCCGCTTTAGGGGGGGCGCCAAAATCAGCCACGACGGGACCTCCCAGTCTTGGAGTTTGAATTGATTTTTGGTTAGGGCGCCAGCGACCTGGTTCCCTTTGTCCCTTATCTGCAAGGTCGTCGATGACCTAGTAACCCAAATATTTTAACTGCACTGTGGTATTCCGCAGAGTCTAATGGCACACGCCAGTGAAAGGTAATTTTTTTGACGTGACTTATTTGTAGGTTTGCCTCGGATGTTATATTCAATACTTGATCACTGCCACTTTCATACATACCTACGTAAGTAAGATCACGCCTATTTCCTTTTGGGGTAGGCCTCATACGCCAGTTCCAGACGATTCATGGCTATCATTGTCGCAGAGTCATGCACTTTTTGGGGTAGGCAGCTCCCACGGAATTCCACTTACGACGATCCTGTCGTGCGACTTTCGCTTCTTCAAGTATTTGTCGATTTGTCTTCCACTTTCATCAAAGACTTCAAGCATGCTCGCCGGTTTAGAGTACTTTTAGCCTGACCTTTCTGAATTTTTTTATCCGCCGAAAGGGAAAGGGTATCTATCTATTTTCTTGTTTGTGGCTGCATCGTTCAGAAACGATGATTCTGTCAACGTCAAGTTTCAAGAGAAAATACTTCAAAAATAAAATAATAAATATAATTTTGATCGGTTAAAAAAAGGGTAATCGACAGGCATAAAATTTACGGAACACACGTAAATTTTAAGCGGAAATTTAAATAAACCCTCCCAAAATTTTATATTGGCCAATAATTCGACAGAATTAAGTTGACATCACACGTCAAACGGGTTGCATATCAGCGAGATGCCTATTTAATACGTACGGGTTATTCATTCAATCACTCATTCATTTTAAAATTAAAAGTTGTCAATCATCCGTCTCTTTGCTTTCCGGCGAATAAGAAAATAACAGGTTAAACTGAAAATAAAATTAGGAGGTGTCTGCAGGAATCGGGGCCGGGAAGTGTGTGAAAATTCCACTTGATACTCAGAATCATGATCTGAATTCAGTATTCAGTATAAAATTAATAGGTATAAAAAATACAGACAAAAACAAACATAAAATAACCTAAAAAAAGTAAAACGCATAATAAAGAAAAACGAAGTCGACAGATTTAATTTAACGACAAACCCGTTTTAATATAACGACGCATATTTTCTTTATAGATATCTGAAAATATGCTTTTATCCTTCATAGATGTGTGTATATTGGCATCGAACGTTCACTTTTGAAATTAAAATAGCATAGAATTTATTACGTCTTTCAATCTTTTAACAGAATAGTATGAGATCTGTAAGTTAGGTATATTCAAATGGGTCATGATCGTTCCCGGGAATGTTACCAAAGTGGGAATATTCCCGTTGTAAAAAAGTCTTTAATACTAACTTACTGAGGAGCTCAGTGGCGCAGTGGTAAACGCGCTCGGTCTGCGATTGTTGAAGTTAAGCAACTTTCGCAAAGGCCGGTCATAGGATGGGTGACCACAAAAAAAAGTTTCCATCTCGAGCTCCTCCGTGCTTCGGAAAGCACGTTAAGCCGTTGAACCCGGCTGCATTAGCAGTCGTTAATAACCATCAATCCGCACTCGGCACGCGTGATGGGTTAAGGCCCGATCTCCCTATCCATCCATAGGGAAGGCCCGTGCCCCAGCAGTGGGGACGTTAATGGGCTGATGATGATGACTAATTTACTGGCTACTTTGTTTTGAAATTGTTGTTTCTTGTAGTCTGATCCTCTGCTTAAAGGCTAGATGATGAAGTTCTTTTTACATAACTTTTGCGCCTTTTTACTGCCGAGAACATTCACAAAGTGAGATTATTCCCAAAGTGGGAACGGCACATAACTGATCATGATTACAACACACGCTATTCGATGGTGCATCTATTTTTGTACTAAATATTGGATGTGACATATAACTGTTTGTAAAATGAGTACTGTGAAGGGGGCCACACGTTAGAAGCCAATTGTGAAGGGGGGTTTGTCCTAGCCGCGTAACACGGGAGTACAGAAAAGACTACGTCACTATAAAATACGTTTATTACGCAAACTTTTACATAGAAGCAAGGCACAATGATCACTAAGGCACAGTCCCTGTCGTGACGTCACACGTAGTGCAAGCGTCACAGTCGGAAGCAGTCACCTTGAGGTAGGCAAGCTATGCACGAGCATTAGTATCCTGAGTGTGTTAGCAGACCGGTGGGACTCCCCGCTGCTGAAGCGCTGGATGCAGCTGCACGCTACTGTGCCAAGGGTCGCACGTGTGTATTAGCTTAAGTTGTATAAGTTGTTACTAACATTAGAATATAAGTTGTTTGTTACTAACATATATGGATACAGTCCGAATTAAATAATTTGAATTTGATTTTGAATTAATAAGTATACACTTTGGTACCAACCATGTCACATTATTTTTTTTGATTTGTGTTGTTGTACAGTCATGAGCAATATAATGTACACACTTTAGGACTCAGTCGCACTAACATATTTGACATTTAGTGAGACTTACAGTTCAATTTGTCAAAAAAGTTAATGTGACATGGTACTAAAGTGTATACACATTAATGAACCCTAGCCTTTTTTGGTGAGCTGGGGCACCCATATTATGTTTTCCAACTAAATATTAATGTGTGTATATTTTAATGTTGTAAATGTATATGTGTGTCGTAGGTTTTACCTAAATAACCTTTTTTTTATTATTATATTGCCCCGGCAGACCCAGGGTACGTGCCTACCTGTCCACCACCGTCAGGTATATTGTTTTTTTTTTACCACAGGAATATTGTTAACGTTCCCTATTTGCCTAGCCAAGTAATGAACACCATCCCAGTGAAAAAACATAATCGGAATTGCGGAGTCATGATATCCATACACAGTAATTAGACAAAGGGGTTTGGATTTTAAAAGAAGATTCGGTCGTACGACTTAAACATATAACATAAACAGCCTATATACGTCCCACTGCTGGGCACAGGCCTCCCCTCAATCAACCGGAGGGGGTACGGAGCATACTCCACCACGCTGCTCCAATGCGGGTTGGTGGAGGTGTTTTTACGGCTAATAGCCGGGACCAACGGCTTAACGTGCCCTCCGAAGCACGGAATCATCTTAATAATAATGTCCCCAACGGGAATCGAACCCGGACCTCCAGATCGTGAGCCTAACGCTCTAACCACTAGACCACGGAGACTTTAAAGGTGATGAAAAATGTCAGGACTAGTGATGAAAGAAACTCGCGTCCTTTAGTCGTTTATAATACACCTATTTTTACACGACTTGGCTTTAAAATTAAGACTGTAGCTGTTAGTCTTAATATTACTCAGTCGGTTAACATATAAGATTTGCAGACTAAAAGACTTAAACCACTTCAGTCCTTTGCTAAAAAACTGGCGTTTAAGTAAAGCGTGACAATTGTAATTAAAAGCTCTTTAGGCTGAAATGAGATTACTTTTTAGGGTTTCGTACCTTAATGGAAAAAAAATCTTGAAACTACTGGACCGATTGAATTAAAATTTGATACACACATAATTATGTACAGTCACGAGCAATATAATGTACCCACTTAAGGACTCTGTCGCACTAACATATTTGACATTTAGTGAGTGAGACTTACAGTTCAATTTGTCAAAAAAGTTAATGTGAAATGGTACCAAAGTGTATATATAATGCTCGTGACCGTACATGTAAAACAATGCCTTATGAACAAATGTTATAATTTAAAGGAATATTTTGAACATAAAAATAATTAAATTTTGTATTTTTTAAATAATAAGTATAATTTTCAATAATTTTCTTTTCAATGTACCATTCCTTTATTATTATTATATTTTTTATGTATATTTGTACGCTAGCATGCGGGCCGAACACATCACAACATTGTTATTTGAATAATTTTACCATCTTTTTGTGTTTTATGTGTTCAAATTGATTTGATTTGATTTGTGGCCTAAGGACAGAAGTGTAACGTTATTTTTTTTTTTCATTATATGAAGTGAAACTGTGTATTGAATGAATGGATAATGAAATAAATAATTAACGTGAGGCTTATAAATAAAAATAAATGTCTATAATTTAAATCATTCTCTATTATAATCCTCATGATTAGAAACATTCATCCATGACGACAGACACATTGACGCTCTGATGCTTTTATCACTCTTAATTTACGTTTTTTTAAGATCAGGTTGATAGATTTAAAAAGGCTTATATTAATCAACGCCTAACGACTTTCGACTCGCCAGGCGATGAGTCGCCAATCTTTTAAGTCCTTTAAGCTGTTTAAGCTTAAAGACTGGCTACTAACTGCTCAGATTTTTACATTAAAAGACTTTGACTAAAAATACTGGTCTTATGACTAAATTTGGGGACTAAAAGGCTGAGGCAGTTGTGAGGCGTCAAAAATAAGGCGAGTCATTATTAAAAACCTTAAAAGACTGAGTCACTTTCGTCACTAGTCAGGACTCATTTAGCCTAGAGTAAACTTATTTTTTCTGGGTTTTGAAGTGAGCTACCTGAAAAATAATGACCTCCTCAAGAACCTAGAAGAGGAGTCCGTCGAAAAAATATCGCAAAGTACTTATACAGAAGCCTACAAACAGATACGAGACGATTCTATCAAAAGATATCGTTAAGCTTTTAATGAGGACTTAGAGAGGCAGCTTTGATCTCTAGTGACAAGAAGTAATACGTATACGTATACGTTTTCCATGTTTCTATATAGAAAATATTTCGTGTGTGCGTTGACTTCTGATGTGACGTCATTATAATGTATATACGAAGCCACTGACAATGCCGTAAGCGTGACCAATTATTGGTCAGCAAAAATTTAGTATCGATCGCCATCGACTCGCAAAGAAGAAGAATGTATATATATGTAATCGGTGTCTGTGGTGTTCTAAATAATAAATGTTTCTTTCTTTCTTCTTTCTAATATGCTAGGCGATTTGCACACTGCTGTGAGCAGGTGAAGGTTCTGTTCAAGGCTTAAAGCCAGTCGTTCTACACCAGTCAGTTGTGAAGTACCTGCACGAAGAGTGCATTCAACACCCTTCGTGTACAACTTAATAACCCATTTAGAATAAGTTAAGAATAATATTATGAAAGCAATATATAGCGAAAGTTGGTGGTAGGGCTGGCAGAGGAAGACCTAGAAGGACGTACATTGACCAAATTGGAGATGTCCTTAGAAAAGGTTCATTACGATCTACTCTGAACCGGCGCGCGATTGATGAACGTGGAGGAAGCAAGGGAAGCGTGTCAGGATCGAAGCAAATGGAATTCCATAGTGTCTGCTCACTCCGGTGGGAAATAGGCGTGAGTTTATGTATGTATGTACGTATTTAGAACAATGCTCGGCAGTCAAACCTTCAGACTGGCAAAGGACGCAAGGAATAACGCTAGAGATATTTTATTATGATGATGACACAAATGTTTGATTTAAAAACATTATATTTTTAACCCAACATTTTTTTTTGTTTTTTTTATTTTAGTTCTGTGCAATAAAATATATTTGATTTGATTAAATACTTATTTTTCTTAATTTGTGCCCATGTCATATATCCTATCGGGCTAATTCCCCATACTAACGTGTATTTGAGCTTAATGTTTATAAAGCTTATTTTTTAATAAATTAAGCAACCAACACGAGGTGTGTTGAAGTTTGTAAATTAGCTTTATTTACATAATCAAGCGGTATGCGTCCTATTGTTCGGCGCACGCCTTCCCTCAACCAACGGGAGGGAGTATGGAGCATACTCCCCCACTGCGGGTTGGTGGTTTGTCTATACATATACACTTCATAAGCTCAAAGAAATGAAATATAACAAGGTCGCAATACTGTCGCGACTGAGTAACCCTGACAATGAATCAAAACGGGACATGATGGTCACACACAGTGTATATAAACAGTGACTCAACTTAAGAATATCAACGCCAATATTTAGAACTAATTTAACCCGTTCGGTGCGTCGTCATCGTACCTAAAAAGTTGCAGAACAAATGTCAGCCTTTCAATACATTTGATAAACGTGTAAATTCATCCACATATAGCGCACATTTTTAGAAACATTCGAATCTACGACATTGAAATGGTTAATTCCGGCACTGTAGTTAACGCCGTCTGCGACAAATCACGTCAAAGAAAAACATATAAACAGCCTATACACGTCCCACTGCTGAGCACAGGCCTCCCCCCAATCAACCGGAGGGGGTATGGAGCATATTCTACCACGCTGCACCACTGCGGGTTGGGTTGAAAAAAAAATAAGCACTAAGATTTTTTAGTGATCATATTGATGGACAGTTCGAGTTCGCCTTGGAATGAAACAAAAATACGTATTAGTCATACAATCGCGTTCAGAATTGTACCTTGATGTTGTTTACATTTAGCTGTCACACTACACACAACTGTATATGTATTGTGTAATCGTTCACACACGTGCAAGCTGTCGTCAAGTGCTACGCTAGAAGCTATCCGGCCAAAGTAAATAGTCCTTTATTCTCAGCTGTTTATAGCAGTTGTATGCAAATTGATACGATAAACATTGGACATGGGTATAACTAAGCTGTCATCTTATTTGGCCGTGTTATTACTTGCATGGACTTGAATAACATAAGCATTAGGGAGTCATATATAAATTATATGTTTATTAGCTTAATATGTTAATTTGCAAAAAAGTACAACATAATAGTAGTAACACAATTGTTTGTTACATTATAGACGGCGATACGGCTCACCGCCTATCACGTGTGTAAGGCAGAAAATAAGGAATACTACTACATATAACAGCCTCCGTAGTCTACTGGTTAGAGCGTTAGGCTCACCATCTGGAGGCCCGGGTTCGATTCCCGATGAGGACATTGTCGAAATCACTTTGTGAGACTGTCCTTTCTTTGGTAAGGACTATTCAGGCTTCAATCACCTGATTGTCCGAAAAAGTAAGATGATTCCGTGCTTTGCAGGGCATGTTAAGCTGTTGGTCCCGGCTATTAGCTGTAAAAACACCTCCACCAACCCGCAGTGGAGCAGCGTAGTGGAGTAGGCTCCATACCCCCTCCGGTTGATTGAGGGGAGGCCTGTGCCCAGCAGTGGGACGTATATAGGCTGTTTATGTACTACATATAGAACGGCCACTCTACGCTCTCCATCAGCGTTTGAGCGAGGTTTACTTCACCCCAAGGATATAGTTTAGTCTTGAATCGTGAAGGACGCGCGCGGACCTTTGTTTTCTTTTATCAGTTTAATTTATGTTTTCGAATTTTGAAAGCAGACGCCGAAGTTCTTTCATGGTATTTATTCATCAAAACATGCTAATAATTTGCAATAACATCGAACTTTACTAAGTGCTTAATGTAAAAATAATGTGAATGCAATTAATTAGTTCAGTGATTTTTTAAATCAAGTGACTACTTGTTTACTATTTATAATGTGTGTACCTTTATTGCTAATTTTGTTTGTAAGTGATTTGTGTGGTAAATAGATAAATAAATATTAACTGATGATTATAAAAGCTTCTTTCGTAAGTACTACCTAACTAAGTAATGACGGTTAAATTAGGTATTGTAATTGGCAGCCCTCCGACGTCACACATACAGTTGCGCGTGTACGATAATGTCAATGTGTTGTGTCTGTGTAAATCAGGACCCCGATACCGACCCCGCCGGCGTGGTCGACGATTTCCCTCATTCAGCGCTTATCGCTATCGACCCACTAGGGTCGATTAATTCTTTCAAATATTTTTCCTCTCAGACGACGCCCTGAGCCGAGGTTCGCGCCCAACTGGGCACCCTCAGGCCTGTTGTCTTAAACGTTGTACCGGGTGAGAGCCTTCAGCGCTCCCCATTTGTCCGGCCAAGTAGTTAATGCCATCTGCGGCAAATCTACAATAAGTCACGTCAAAAAAAAAAAAATCTGTGTAAATCGAGATTTTATGTATGAAGTGTCCGGGTTGTCTATAGGGAAAAGCGAACTTTCATAATTTTGACACTACCGAATACAGCCTACGAAAATATTGATAATTAGCACATAAATACATGTCAGGGTTGGAAGGTAAGACAGGCAGTCGCTTCTGTAAAAAACCGGACCTGTCGAATCTACAGGTTAGGTAAGTGGACCCTGAGAAAAAAAAGGGATAATGCTATGGAGATGATGAGCACATAAAGACATGTACTTACATTGTCGCCTTACAGCGAACACCATTTAAGTGTTTTTTGACAATATCTCGCATCAGACAAGCTAGCTAGCTACAATCCAGGCAAAAAAGTGGTTTAGTTGATGAAAATCACATTCCGATGTGATTCTGATCGTCACCTAAATAGTGTCAGCGTCTTTTTGGAAAATCAATCAAAATGTGATTGTGATTCTGATTGATTTTCCAAAAAGACGCTTACACTATTAAGGCGACGACTTAAAGAGATAAAAATCCAGGGACGCACACAGGCTACTTTACAGAGATTCCAGGTAAAATCACGGATAGAATTCAATTTTTCCCCAATAATAAACAATTACATAAAATACTATGTGAATACAATACGGGCTGAGATAAGCCAAAACACATTCCGTTATCATTTACACTATTTACATTTAATTCCTGTCACAGTATATGTGTGACGGAATATTCTATCTGTTTGTTTATCATATAACCCACTTTACAAAAACAGGTTATATACCATTAACCCTGCCCCAGGCAAGACGGAGTCAACTTCTCTGCCCGCCACTGGGGCAATTCAATTGCAGCGGGGGTGGGTGCCTTTTACTTCAGTAAGCCGGATGAGATGACGGCTGAGTTCGGATAGGGACCCAAAGCTGCTGGGTATAACGTAGAACCCTTGCCCAGGGATACGGGTAAAGAACTCAACGGTTAAAGAGGCGGAGATGGGAGCCATCGGTACGGCAATGCAAGACGGAAGGGGTAAGTCACGGGAACTGTAACCTGGAACCTGACAGGGCAGCAGTGACTGTCAGTACTATTGAGAGGCGGAGGCCAGGAGTCCTGGTGCCGCTTTGGAATAGACTACTCTGGGCGCCATCCCACTCGCGTCACAGTACTGCGGGGCGGAAGGCAAGAGGGAAACCACTGCCCTCTTTTTCCCTACAAAAGTAGCATGGAGAATGCTACACCGACAAGAGCGTGACTCTTAAATTAGTAATAATTCAATAAAAGGTCGATAATATGTTTTCCAGTTTATTGTTTACTTACTTGTTAAGATCTCTTCCTGTCCTATGTGAAGGATTAATTAATTTGTGAAGGAATAAAAAATTAAAGGTACAAACTACAAATCAATGTTTGGACACAGCCTGGACACTCGATACAAAAATTTCGTTCTTACTATGTGCCGCCTCATTCCGTGTGTTAGAGCGAGACAGACAGTCCCCGCGTGCTCCCTTACTCTTTAACAACATACATAGATATTTTTTTTATAATATTCATTGGTCTATATAGTATAGCACTGGTTCAGTTAATATTTAGGTACAAATACGGGGTGAAAGTGAAATCGTAAAGACTAATGAGGGCGATGATTCAGCTCATTATTCTGAGTTAATATAAAATGAAATTTACTCACCAACTATCTATATAAAATTTTAGATTGAATACCGAAAGTTGTACCTGAAACAAGCAAAATAGGTATATAAGTTTATATACGTAACATTTTATTCGGTAATATTCAAGGTAAAGACAAACACAAAGAACAAAGAAAACAAAGGCAAATATAGTAATAGTCAAGATGTCTAGCCGACACGTTTCTACATCAAGTTTACACACATATCGTGGAACAGTCGTGGAACAGCCGTCCTCTTCCTTTTCGGCGGTTAAGAAAATGACAGGTATAACTTGAAATAAAATTAGGATGCGTCAGCAGGAATCGGGGCCAAGGACGTAGCAGGAACCCGTGAAACGTTTAAGTGTAAACAAATGGTCATTTCGCTAGTTATGAGTCAGACCTTATTATTAGTTGTTTACGGAACGCCACGTGTCGATTGTGCATATTAATGGCCGACACACTGTGTTATTTATAATTTACACGTTTGCACGTCTACAGTGAATGCTACTAGACGTTTGTACTACAGACATCGGCCTAGACTGGGCTCGGGTATTTGGGATAGTTTAACTGCCGATAGATATACTTTAGTCTTCTTCTGGGTCTGCATGACAACCGAGCGCTTGGACCAATAAACGATACGAATGCTATCTACGTAGATGGACGTCAAACAGCTATTGGTCGAAGCGCTCAATATTATTCGGCGCGGCGCGGTATTTCCTGTCGGAAAATTCATGAATATTGGTGGTATTTTTTTATTATTTTCCGTTCCATACTCGTGCGATGAAAAATTCCATTTGATATCGACTCAGAATCATGGTCTGAATCATCCCACTCAGTATTCGTTATGATGTCACTTACACGCTGTATACACCTTTGCATATCCCTTTCGGAGATACAGGCGTGATGCTTTATTAAGTTATGCAGGTTATCCCCAGATGTTGCTGTACTGATGACAAGGTGTTCTGTCAATATTGTTTTTGTGATAATCGATAAAAGAGATAGCCTGCTTCTTTTGCCCTAGATACCCTTTGTAATAAATTCTTCATGCCCTTTTTAAATCACCTTTCCTGCTCATCGCTCTGTTGGTTCTTAGTTTGGTTTTGAATACCAATGGATAAGACGCTTCACTGGTTTTCGTGCAGGCCTTGAGGCAGATACCCGACGGGAGTAGCTGGTAGCGACTGGTCTATCGAACAACTAGACTACTATGGGAAAAAATATCATCCCGTGACGGCTCACGGGATGATATTTTTTCCCGTGAAAGGAAACGCAGCCTTACGCGGCCGTAAGGCTGCGTTTCCTTTCACGCGGAGCTGCTCGGAGATGAGCGGAGATGTGCAGGAATCAACCAATCACCGTGAGGGAGAGAGTGACAGAGCGTCTTCGTTTTTCGCTCTCTCGAACGCTGTGATTGGTCAAATCCGCACATCTCCGCTCTTCTCCGCCCATCTCCGCGTCAGTGGAAACCCGCCCTAAGTGCGAGCGAGACAGACAGATGGCGCTCCGCCTTACGGCGATTTAAGACTAAAGAGTATGAGTATGAGTATTTATTCGCATAACAATTACAAGAATTGTGTTCGAAATACTGAAATAGAATGGTACAAAATAAGTTTAACAAGCAATCAAAAAAATAAAGGAACTTAACATAATAAAAATTTAAAAGAATATAAGATAAAAATGCCACAGAATAAGTAGTTATAAGTAATTTTACAATTTTAGGTCACAATATTACCATCAAACGTGAAAGGAAAACAAAAGTAAAATAAAAAAAAAATACCGTATAACATTGCAAGGGAGTCGTTAATCACGTTTTAGTCTACCACAATCTCTATCACCAATAAAATCATGAACTGAATAATAACATTTACTTAACAGGAAGGCTTTCAACCGTGACTTGAATATAGTGTTATTTGTTGTTGTGTATCTCTTTAAAACAAACAGGCAGTTTGTTGTATAGGTAAACTTGTTGGTAAGCAACACTATGTCTAACTACGTTTAGACGGGGTATGATTTCGTGCACCACATCCTTCCGACGGGTACTCAATCGCGACGATCGCGCTTCTACTGTTTCCTCGAGACATAAAATGTTTGTGAAAACTAGTCAAAATAACAAACATGTAAAGACACGGTGCAGTAAGTATACCTAAGTTCTGAAAGTGCTCTCTACAAGAATCTGTTTGCTTTATTCTCGTGATGTTCCGTATGGCTCTTTTCTGCAGAATAAACGCTCTTCTTATATAAGTAACCATTTCCCCAAAATTTGATGCTATATCTCAATTTAGATTCGATAAGGGCAAAGTATACACCCCTCAACTGATCAGTACTTAGTTCATCCCTAAGTTAAACCCAGAGGGGCTGAGGTAAGTCTAGCTACTAATTGGTGCGGGACGGAGAGATACCGCTCTATATGTAGTATTATTCTTTTTTCTTACAGGCAAATTCGTTTAATCTCGTGAATATATTAAGCAATAAAAATACAAAGCTCAGTGAACCGTGGGTACTTAGTACTTATTTCATCTTGCGATGGATGTGCAATCAATGAGCAAAAATTCAGTCACTGTGCCCAGCGAATTTATTTGTAAAGAGTGGTGAAATTATGAACCATTAGTTGTCATAATTATAAAATTTATGCTTTTGTAGGTGTTTTTGGTCTATTACAGAAACTATATGTAATATATATATATATTTAGTATATAAGATTGTGCATGTATATATAAAATACACTTCAGCTGTACAAATGTACCATATTCTTCGCCGAAGGTTGTCTGGAAGAGATCGCTCTTAGCGATAAGGCCGCCTTTGCCCACCTTAGAATAAGTTTATCCTGTAAATGTTTTGTGAATTGGTGTGCAATAAAGTGTTTTTATTATTATTATATTGAACCAATAGGTCTTAAGTGCAACCAGTTAATTTATTCCTTTGCAAAAAACTGATTGGACTTTTGCACCTTATCGTACGTTTGGCTACCCCATTTGGGATATAGTCGAGAGCGTGTGTAGGTATGTTATGTTATGTTAAAAAATACGAGTATATTTAATGACTTAAAAGTACAGTGCGCAGCAACTATGAACAAAGGTAATAAATCCTATGGTCCCTTTGCAGTGCCTTTTCTACCGCATCCAGTTTATGGCAAACATGTCCTTGACATGCTTTCCCTGGTAAATTACTCCTTTCTCGGCCCCCGGGGGAAAAGGACCCGGGGTCATAGCCTGCTTCAATTTGTTTAACAAAGGCTTTTCAAGCAAAAGCCCAATTCGCATTTGTTCGTGGGTTTTTTAACTCCACCCAGGTAGCACAAAATTGCTGCATAAGCGCTGAACAAGTGCTGGTTAAGAATATCAATGCTGTATGACGGTATTTAAATTGGCTGTATTAAAGCTGAAAAAGCGCTTTTTCAGCCAACAAGGGCCCCAAATTAACCAGCCTTTGGTATTATAATGGCTGAAAATAGGCTGTGGTTTACGTTAATAAAGGCTTAATTAAAGCTGCAATAAACACTTTCGAAACGTTTCATTCTGTTTAAGATTACCATATCCAGCGCTTGCGCAGCTTTTGACGTACCCGGTATCCAATTGAAACGTTTTTTCAGCTTTCCATATAAAAATATTTAATATTTTTAAATTTTTAACGACAGAAGAATAAGTTTCTATTCAACAGCGACAGGGCATCCATTTTTAATTAAAATATTACTGCTTCGAGTTACGGTAACTTGAACCAGTGATTATTATAATAAGTTCAGATTGCGAGTGCAACTTTATCGTGTAGTATATACTAATTTATGACTAATAATTGATGCGCCCTTAGAATTATTTAATTATATTGAAAGAAATGTGTAGATAAGTTTCGAGTGAAAAAGCTTTTGGTAAAATTTTACTTGTAATCATATAATACCCTTTTATGAACGTACTTTAAGTTGAAACATAGTTACTATGTGAAATAAATGTGTAGTTTTGAAGAATTTAGGATTTAAAATTTGATACAAACTGTACTTTTGAGGTTAGTTATGGCGTCCATAAGGTTTCAGCTTAAGTCGTTGAAAAAATATCTTGTGATTCTATTTGCTGAAAAGAATACCAATAATCAGCCACAGGCTGCTTATGTTCTGCATAAGATACTTTCAATTACACTTTTAGTTTTTACAAGGTTTTGGGGTACGCAGTTCTAATGACTAATGAGGTATATCGTATTTCAGCAACTACTTTATGCAGCATATTAGGGCTCCTTTGGCAAATAATAAAAACCGTTAAACCAGTATTATCTATCTATATATATATATATATATATATATATAGATAATACCTATATATATATATATATATATAATATATATATATATCTATATATATATATATATATATATAATCCTTTGTCCTTTGTAAAATTACACAAAACAGCTTTGCAATCCAAGCTGTTAAAATATACGACTCGATACACTTTTACAGCTTCAGGAGTAATTAAATTATACTTTAACGTATTTTAAGCAGCTGCAGGCTGTTTAAAGTATTTATTTTACAGCTTTAACCAGAACTCTGTTTATTGGTTTCAAAATAGACCACAAATAGTGTAAAAGCTTGATAAAAGATGCCTTCACCATATATATATATATATATATATATATATATATATATATATATATATATATATATATATATATAATCCTTTGTCCTGAATGGCGGATCACAGCCCAAACCTGAGTCATCAAGAACAACAAGTTCCATAAGGGTTTGCCGGAATGTGATAATCTTTATAAAAGTACGTATAAATGACACTACGTTTCTACAAGAATTATAAGCCACTTGTAAAATTACACAAAACAGCTTTGCAATCCAAGCTGTTAAAATATACGACTCGATACACTTTTACAGCTTCAGGAGTAATTAAATTATACTTTAACGTATTTTAAGCAGCTGCAGGCTGTTTAAAGTATTTATTTTACAGCTTTAACCAGAACTCTGTTTATTGGTTTCAAAATAGACCACAAATAGTGTAAAAGCTTGATAAAAGATGCCTTCACCAGCTTTAAGCGTTAGAACACCACTGGGCCGTACCATTAACCAGCTGCCGTTGTAAAAGAATATTTTTCAGCCATTCAACAGCAAAAAACGTTATAAAACACTAACTATGAACTCGTATGCAGTCCACAGCTTAATTACGTATTTTAGATGTACCTTTTACCAACCACTGATTAACTAACTTATTTCAAAGTTTCATAACAGCCTATGGAAGCTAAAAAAACCATTAAACATCTTATATAACACTTTTACACTTAAATAAGAGGCAGGTTCGACATTTAATCAGCCAGTGTGCTACCTGGGCATTTCACAGTTTAGAGGTCCATAATATATATAAAACAAGGTCGCTTTTTCTGTCCTTATATGCCGATGTATGCTTAAATCTTTAAAACTACGCAAAGGATTTTGATGCGTTTTTTAAATAGATAGAGTCATTCAAGAGGAATGAGAATCCTCTTGAATCACTCTATTTATTAAAAAAAAACAAAAATACTGTTATTTTTGAGATTTTTAAATCAGGGATATGATACTCCCGATGTTAGAGGGTAGACAGATATGTCTGCCCGTAGAAAATTATGGATAAACCTACTCCACTCCAATCTCATCAGTCATCCCATCATGGCACTTGCAGCAGTATCGAAATATCGGGAGTCTCATATCCCTACTTTAAACGCGGTAAGAACCCGTTATTATGTTTTGATTATCGAAATAATTCCTTCAAACAGTTCAATGACTCTTAAAAACATTTTTTTTGTAACATTTTATCAAATCAGCATAAGTGTAGGCTTATGATAGTAGATATCATATCATATCACATATTATCATCATACAGACAGATGGCAAGTTGCAGTTACTATGTGTTAAGCCTACCTAAATATAGAAGTGTTGTTGATAAGATAGACATAGGTATAGAAACGCAGACGGACTGTCTGTGCCAGATTAGATATACTTCCCGCAAAACAAAACCGAAGGCCAAATCTACTACATAATCATCATCAGCCCATTAACGTCCCCACTGCTGGGGCACGGGCCTTCCCTATGGATGGATAGGGAGATCGGGCCTTAAACCATCACGCGGGCCCAGTGCGGATTGATGGTCATTAACGACTGCTAATGCAGCCGGGACCAACGGCTTAACGTGCCTTTCGAAGCACGGAGGTGCTCGAGATGAAAACTTTTATTTTTGTGGTCACCCGGTATGACCGGCCTTGGCGAAAGTTGCTTAACTTCAACAATCGCAGACCGAGCACGTTAACAGCTACGCCACCGAGCTCCTCAATATAGCAATAAAGCATATCATATTGATTTTCATCATCATCATCATGTCGTCCAAACCGTATGCGGCGACGGCGACTCCTAAATATCTATCCCGGGTCGTTGTTGTGGTGGGGTCTGATGTGGCTGGCGAAACCGAACTTCGACTTGAAGGTGCGGTAGATTTTTGTATTTATATTGATTTTATAAATGGGTCAAAAGCCATTACTGGAATAAGTATTAGTGAAACTTTTTGAATTATAATTAAAAAATATGTTTATCTCTGAATCTGTTCACAAGTATAACCCGACCTTAAAACACGTTCCACATCTCCATCTGAGTGGGCAGACCGTATATTTAATCTTGCTTAGTCATATCAATTCAATCAATCACCACAAACCCCTACCCTCAATCAGTTCTAAGCATTTCATCAACCGTTGCATTAGCTGCGCACACGCAAAAACAGCGCTATTTATACCGCGGGACACGGAACAATGATCTCAATGCGCTCGGAAAACTTTCGCACAGACCATACAGTCACATAGACACCGCTTGCGCACCTCTAATAATCTACCATAGAGTAAGGAATAATACTACGTATAGAACGACAACTCTCCGCTCCCCACCAGGTTACCTCACCCCGCTTCGGACATAGTTTAGTCTTCAATCGTATGGTAATAGACGTCACACACACAGATGCGCGTGTACGATGACGTCAATGTGTGGTGTCTGTGTAAAACAGGATATTTGTATGAAGTGTCCGGGGTGCGTCTCTACTAAGCAAAGAGAAAAGTGGAAAGAATTTACAATGAGAGATTTTCTTCGAGCAAACTTATTTCATGTTTTTAATCAGAAGCCCGAATTAAGGCTTATCATTTCATATTTTAATTTTTTTATATATTAAGAATTTTAAAAAGTTTATTTATTATAAAATAAAATCGTTTAACACGCTATCAAACCAATGCCAAAAATAAGATAATCCGTGCTTCGGAAGGCAGGTTAAGCCGTTGGTCCCGGTTAGTACTTACTGATGTAAGTAAGTAGTCGTTACATCAGTCATGTCAGGGGCCTTTGGCGGCTTAATGATAACCCTGACACCAGGGTTGATGAGGTTGGTAATTCACCACCAATGCTATTCCACCGCACAAGTTTTTTTCCGCCGTGACTCATTTAAGATTTGCTTCGGACGGCGGTCTCAACTTCGCTTAACAAAGGGAGAGCTCTCACCCGGAAAATAAAAAACAACTTACTTGTTAACTGTTGTAATAATTAAGTACAAAACATTAAGTTTTAAATTATCTTTAGACCAACGGAGGAATGTGGCATTATCTACATATATACAGGGTGTTAGTGACTTCGTAACAAAAGCTTTGAAGGATGATTCAGACCATGATTCTAAGTTGATATCCACGTGATTTTTTTCGTATTTTGACAGAACGCCAAGACTTATTTGGGTTCACATATTAGCACCAATCGACAAAACGACATAATTATATCGTCAGAGTCGATAAAATAACCGTGACAGAATTTTATCAGGTTGCGCATATTAGCCCTACTGATTTTAATTTCCTCACAGTTTGACATAGAAGTATCACGTCTAGTGACTCCTATATCTGTGTCTAAGTATTAATAGGCGCGCACGCATATTTTCTCGATGCCAGCGGTTACATTTTAATAGAAAAAGCAGTTATCATCTCCTGTTAGTTTGTTTATAAAAAGTCGTTGTTAACGTGTTGTTGGCAACAACTTGTTACACGTTGAACGGGTGGATGATCAGAGCCCGTTAAAAATGATGTGTTGATACATTTTTTGCTACGTTATTTACTATGAAGTTTCGGTGTGTGTTACGGTGAAATCCCGAACTACGGTACGGTACGGAAGTACGGTTCGGCAATTATAAGATTTCCCGGTAAAACTTAACCCTAGCATAATCCCGTTTCTCACAGTGTCCGCTTACCTAACCTGAAGATTTCACAGGACCGGTTTTTTACCGCGAAGGGAAAACCAGCCCAATATAGGTTAGATCACATACCTCCGAAAAAACATTCCTCGGGAATGTGGGTTTCCTCACGATGTTTTTCTTCACCGCTGAACACGTGACAATCATTTATGATCCAAACATGAATTTGAAAAAAAATCGACATACATTGGTTTAGACCTGTGCTGGGATTCGAAACTGCGACCTCAAAGTGAGAGGCAACCGTTCTACCAACTGGGCTACCACGGCTCTTCTTAAGATTTACCAAGTACTAATAAAGTGATGAAAGTCCGAATTGTTTATCAATAATCGTTCATTTAGGACTTTACCGTCAGGCACCACGAGCACTTGCTAAAAAAAAGCAAAAAAAAATCTTACTAAAATCATATGATTTATCGGTAAAGCTTAAGATTGACCGTAACACATATACATAACATATCGTCGTTGCCAATTTAAAAGCTCTTATGTGTCGCCCTTACCAAATTTCTTTTTTGTCAGGATCGAATAGTATTTTGCTCCTAAAACATTCTACAAACTCTTATTTACGTAAATATCAATTATGTTTTAATATTTTTAACACACAATCATAATTAAAACACATAATAACGGGTTCTTACCGCGTTTAAATGGGGATATGAGACTCCCGATATTTCGACACTGTTGCAAGTGCCATGATACCAAAAAATTTCAGACGGAAGTTTTTTAATTTCTGTAAAATTGACCCGATTGCACATAATCAATTTTAAATTGGCAACGACGATATATACATTTACAATAACATATAGATTTTTATTTAAAAATCAGTCATCGTTAGATTATGTTGTTTATTATCAGTCATAATTAGGTATCCTTTCGAACCCTGTCTTCTTATGATTTTATAATAGCACGGAATTCATATAGTACTACCTAATAGTTATGGTTATGTAGGTTTATCCACCGGAATCGGCATAATTGCACCTACTTTATTTTGCATAGCAATACAAGAAATATCGCTTAAGCGTAAGTTATTAATAGGTGCATTTCGAATTGCCTTGACATCATTTGGTGGTGGCTAGCGACAAAATAGGATTATGTTACTTATCTGTAATTGCCACTAATGCTAATTTCGACCTTTGTAACTATGCCTTGTTGATATAATTGGTCGTAAACTATATTAAATGTCAAGACTATTGTAATATTATTAGCTTAATCTATATAAACAACCTATTCTTATTCATCTAGTGGTGCTGATTCTTGCTAATTTTATTTTAAGTTATACCTATCATTTTCCTATCCACTGAAAAGGAAAGGGACGGTAAACGACAGGCATAAAATTCGCTACTTGACAACCAAGTCAAATGAGATACGTTTTACGAAACGTCAAAACTTTTCTTTGGAGTTTGCATGGAAATACTGTCCTGTGACGTCATCAGTAAAAGCGGTCAAACGTCGTAGTTATTATTAATTAATTCATAAATAAATTTCGAAAATAAGTTGAAAAGTAAAATGAGACTGATTTTTTCTAGATTAGCATTTTATAATTTATTTTTGACCCAGTCAAATACCCTGTTTATGGAACACACGTCAATTAAACAAAAAATTAAAAAACCCTTCCAAAATGTTATATTGGTCAATATCTCGACAGCACACGTCAAAGGTTAAATATCAGCGGGATGCCTATTTTATTCGCCCGCGTTAGTCATTCATTCACTCATTCATTTTCAAATTAATAGTTGTCAATCATCCGTCCCTTTCCTTGTCGGCGGATAAGAAAATGACGGGTGTACTCGTAACTTAAAATAAAATTAGGGGGTGTCTGCAGGAATCGGGGCCATTGTCTCTATGCATATATTTAGTTACAATTAGGGAATGCAATCCCGACTCGAGATCGCAAATTCGAGATCCCGCGGAATTGGAAATATCAATCCCGCGAAATCCCGAAATTTTCGGGATCTCGTCTAGTTCATAAAAAATGTAAAGTTAGGATGGCTGAAAACGATGAAAACTGCTTGTTTGTGATAGTGAGATTAACTAAAACAAAATATTTCTTAAAAAAAAAACACTTTTATGCTTCAATATTACTAACTAAATAATTATTTTTCTTTGGAAATCAGCATAATCAAAACAAAAAGTATAAGTCGAGGAGATTCGGCAATCCCGTCTCGAATGAAATCTCGTCATATTGTGCTTCGGGATTGATCCCGGAAAATTAGACGGGATCTCGCGAGATCGGGTGTAACGGTTGGAACTATTGGAACCTTGAAGATACTAAAGGTAGAAGAAAACATAGAATACCCTAATAAGTAACCATGTTTGTCAAAGCGAAAATGGCAATGGTTTCAATAGAACAATAAATATGAATATTATCATAACATGTGTTGTTTGTTGGAGGGTACTCACACAGCAGCTGATTACACAAAGTAACAAACAAAATACAAAAAAAACATAACAAAAATAGAGAACAAAGACGAAGAAGAAGTGGGAGTATCTCTACACAGTGAATCTACATTCTCGAGTATTTAGCATACACAATACTCTAAGATTGCCAAATCGTGTCGAATTTTGGAGCATTAGTAACCTTAACACGTTTTAACTTCAATGTTAATTAGCACCAGCTAACCATAAGTTGAAAATTGTAAGAAGTGACATCATGCCTATTTCTACGGCCTCCGTGGTCCAGTGTTTGAGCGTTGTGCTCACGATCCAGAGGTCCCGGGTGCGAATCCCGGTAGGGACAAATCACAAAAACAAAAAAAAAACCTATTATTATTATTAAAATAAATATTATTAATTTATTATTAATTTTATTATTTTTATTTGCTTATTTTGTAAAATATTTGTGGTTGAATAAACTTCTTTTATTATTATTATTATTAAAAATCACTTTGTGATCCCTAGTTTCGCTAGGACATTACAGGCTGAATACCTGATTGTCCAAAAGTAAGATGATCCGTGCTTCGGAAGGCACCTTAAGCCGTTGGTCCCGGTTATTACTTACTGAGGTAAGTTTATAGTCGTTACATGAGTCATGTCAGGGGCCTATGGCGACTCAGTAATAACCTTGACAGGGTTGATGGGATTGGTAATCCACCTCACAACCTAGTGTTTAATCACTCTTGCCTTGAAAATCCCCAAATTTAGATTAAAGGGTGTTAGTGACATCGTAACGAAAACTTTAAGTGATGATTAAGACCATGATTCTGAGTTAATATCAAGTGGAATTTTCCGTCGCCAAAGTATGGAACTGAAAATAATTTAAAAAACACTAAAATTTTCATGAATTTTCCGATAGGTAATTCCACTTGATTTCAACTCGAAATCATGGCCTAAATCATCCCCGTCAGTATTTGTTACGATGTCACTAACATCCTGTATGTATCGAGGAAAAATTACGCGAAGAGAATTGATGTCCTAAATAATATTATGGACTCAATTTACGAATTCAACTTGAGTATAGCGCCACTTCATTATGTAGTCACAACAGGTTGTCACTATTAGCATAGAAATTATATATATAGTACTATAATAGAATTGCTGCTCAGGGGACACGTGGAGCTAAAGCACCTGTCAGCTCACGTTGCCCTGGTTCTTCTCAGGGGTAGCCTCTCTCTTCCAAAGCTCACCTACTTAATAAGAACCAGTCCTACTTGGTTATTTCCTCGAGAGGTTGCCGACATAGACGAAGTTCTCAGGTGCTCTCTGGAAGATATTATTAACATTAGCCTGGGGGAACGGGAGTGGAGGCAGGCTGGTCTTCCGGTTCGTCATGGAGGTTTAGGGGTGAGGCGAGTGCAGGATATCGGGGTGTCTGCTTTCTTGGCTTCGGCAAACGGCTCACTGGAACTTGTCACTAATATTATCTTTTTCGAGGGTGACAGTTTCAGGATCCCGTTTGCGGACGAAGCCCAATCAGCATGGAATGCGCTTTGCCCTAATACCACGTCCCCCGAAAAGCCTCAGTATCAGAGGAACTGGGACGACCTTTGGGCCAAATCAGCTGTTGCGGACCTTATGGAGTTGTCGTCAGGGGCGGACTTGGCCAGATTGCGTGCGGCCCTCTGTCCCGAGTCCGGAGCTTGGCTTCACGCCCTGCCTTCGCCGCACGTGGGCACGCTCTTGGACGATAACACCCTGAGGATAGGAGTTGCCCTTCGGCTGGGGTGTAGAATGTGTGAGCCACATACATGCCGCTGTGGTAAGCCGGTTGGCTCTGATGGGCGGCACGGCCTCGCTTGCCTAAAGTGCGCGGGAAGACACCCCCGGCATCATGCGCTGAATGATGTTATCCGCCGTGCACTGGCGTCGATCGACGTGCCGTGCAAGTTGGAACCGCCGGGTCTAAGCCGTACAGACGGTAAGAGGCCTGATGGGCTCACGCTCATACCCTGGGAGAGGGGGCGCGCTTTATTGTGGGACGCCACCTGTGCTTGCACGTTTGCAGCAACGCACCTGCCTCGTACTACTCGAACCGCAGGGGCAGCTGCCGAGTGGGCTGCTAGCCAAAAGCTGGCGAAATACGGGGACTTAACGCGGACCCACGATTTTGTCCCTTTTGCCGTCGAGACTTCGGGTGTGTGGTGCTCGGCGGCCAAGGATTTTATTCGTGTTTTGGGGAGGCGCTTGAGGGACCGCGGTAGTGACCCCCGCGCCAGCTCGTTCCTGGTTCAACAGGTTTCCTTGGCAATAGTGCGCGGTAACGCGGCCAGTATAATGGGCACCTTTGAACCGGGTACGAGAGGGGGCGGTATTTTAGACTGACTCACTAGTCATAGTTTGTGTTATAATTTCAAATGTTTTATAGTACTACTATTAGTAATATTTTGCTTAATGAGGACAGACTGCCCAATGTTGCCAAGTTTGTGGCTATAGAACATAGTTACCTACTTCTGATTATTTGAATTTGAGTTATTAAATGTTCCTTCGGTTACCATGGCAGCTAATAATGCTTTTGTAGTTTCGTTAGTGTTTACAACGCTAAAACTGTTTATATAAAAAATAAAAGTTAAAAGGCTAAACCACGCTCAAATCACGCTCTAAAAAGTATGAAACAAGAAAATAGGTATATTTCTCTTTTCTTTTATCGTGTGGGTTGTGAGATAGATTACCAACCTCATCAACCCTGGTGTTATTTTATTTTAAGTTATACCTGTCATTCTCTTATCCGCTGAAAAAGAAAGGGACGGGTAAACGACAGGCATAAAATGTATGGAACACACGACAATTTTAAGCAGAAATCGAAAACAACCGTCCAAAATTTTACATCGACCAATAACCCGACAGATTTAAGTAGACAGCACGTCAAACGGATTGCATACCAGCGAGATGCCTATTTTATTCGTCTGGGTTATTCATTCGTTTTAAAATTAACTTGTTGACAATCATCCGTCCCTTTCCTTTTCGGCGGATAAGAAAATGACGGGTATAACTTAAAATAAAATTAGGACGTGTTTGCAGGAATCGGGGCCATTATATTCCCTAACTAGTTCAGTTGTACAACATTAGCTCACGATTACATCCTAACGGGGTAGTCAGAGGTACATCCATCGCAAGATGAACTAAGTACCCACACCTCAAAGAGCTTTATGTTAGACCAACGTGATAGGTGGTGAGCCGTATCGCAATGGCTGTATACTTAACATCACTATTTAGAAGAATTTCAGAGAAATATAATGAGTCATGTCAGGGGCCTTTGACGGCTCAAGAGTAACCCCGACACCAGGGTTGATGGGGTTGGTAATCCACATCGCAAGCCACACGATAGAAGATTGTTTTTACACAATATCATATACAACTAGCGACCCGCCCCGTCATATTGGGCGTCAACTTACGTTATGTTATATAAACAGAAAAAGAAAACATATTATTGACTTTAGTATGATGACGAAATGTTTTGACAACAATTTAAAGCTGGCATTAAGGCGAAACGGTTGTAAATAGCGGCGCAATCGGCGCCTATTCAAGGCCGAACACGCTTTAAAACGAGTATGTTTACGGGTTTTGAGTGATCTCAACTTTACTAGCCCGGTTCAATGATGGTGTATTTTTTTTTACAAGCAGAACAGGTACTTGTACGTAATTATTATGATAATGATACTAACGGCCTCCGTGGTCCAGTGATTTGAGCGTTTGGCTTAAGATCCGGAGGTTTAAATCCCGGTGCCGTCTTGACGGGGACCTGTGGACGGTGGTCGAGGGACCGCCGTCCACAACATAGGTCCTGTGCTGTAGGGCTCCCCAAGCGTTCCGGGCAGCCCTCGGCGGAGGGGGAGGCGCTTGACGCGCTCCCATGGGCGCTGGGCCCCAAAGGGCATCCGCCGGCGGGGACGTGGTTGTGTGGAATTGCGTTCCCGTATCCCCGCCACACGGCGGCAAGGAGGAACAAGATGGGTTTTAGTGGGTATAACGGGTGGCGATACCCGGGGAGTTCCACATAACCACGTCGCCCTCCCGGGCGGCGAGGTATGCGTAACGCATTTCCCAACGTTAAAAAAAAAGAAAAGAAAAAAGGGTTTCAATACCTGTGGGGACATATCACTTTGTGATCCCTAGTTTGGTTGGACATTACAGGCCTCTGACTACGCCAATATACTCGTGTACTTAATTGGCTTATTTATCGATCTCTTTGAGGGCTTAAGAGCTTTTGAATATCTTACAAGTTGGTTCTTTTCCATTTGCAAACATCTTGAAAGAGGAATAACGATTTTCTTCCTTGTTGCCAATGTCAACAATATTATTATATTATGTTGTTTTGTTTATAAGGGAAGCAAGAAACGAGAACAAAAGTTAAGAACTATTTACGTAAAATTATCTCTTTTGATTTATAAAATAATGGGGCAATGGTAAAGACAACAGAGCACTTATATAGCCTAAAAATAGTGTTATAGAACCATCTGTAACAAAGCACGGCTAGGGGTTGCTACACATAATAACGGGTTCTTACTGCGTTTAAAGCAGGGATATGAGACTCCCGTTAAGTGTCATCCCGTGATCATGGCACTTGCAACAGTGTCGAAATATCGGGAGTCTCATATCCCTGCTTTAAAAGCGGTACGAACCCGTTATTATGTGTTTGAATTAAAAGGTGCAAAATTTGTCTGTTATCCATGAAATGAAAATAGAGGTTAAACGAAAAAACATCTGTACAGCGCCATCTGTATTTTAAGAAACGTAGCCTGGAAAATCCCTGATTAAAACGAGGCTATTTACACGTTTTAAAGTTCAAGGGAAAAATATTAGCTTCAAAGTCAAGATGAAGACAGTTGAATAAGTATTATAGCGCAACTTGTTGGTTGAGTTGTTTGGCATTTGACTCGATGGTGTAGAGTTCAAATTATTTTAACTAAATGAGTGCAATTATGTCCTTATGTTATTGGCTTACGTCTCTATTGTTGAATATCTGATTTCAATGTTTTGTTTGTGTTGTTTACTGATTGTGAATTTAATGTTCCTTTACTTATGGTCTGATATTTCGTTAGCTATCTGGAAATAATTAAAATTAAAAAAATGCTTTATTTCAGATTACAATGATCCACAAATAACATAATAAAACATTCAAATAAAAAAAATCATATCAAATAAAATCAAAATCATAATCAGTCATAAAATAATAGAAAACACTGATGAGATAATAATTATGTACCCTAATAATGAGAAAATAGGTAATTATCACGTTAAAAGTGAACAACGCCATTTATCGTGTGTTTGAAATGAAATGAAAATTCATTGTCATAAATGTGGTAAGTATATCGATGGAAGTAAAGCTTATAGCGCTCAGCACATTTAGTGATGTTGTGACATACAATAATAACTACTTACATAAAGTACTGGAAAATATTACAAAAACACTTAGAAACGTCGATGGGAAAATCCTTTATTGATGTAATTTCGGCTATAAATTGATACCATAAATGTTTACCTGGATTAGGCGATTCTCACACTGCCCCGCATGATGCTGCGTAGCGCGTGGATGCGTGTTCTTCCGTTGCTTGTAAGTATCTCCGTTTGTATAGAAAACACGCACGGTCTAACACACAGAAAATGCATCCACGCGCGTTGTGAGAATCGCCTTAAAACTAGCGTGTCTTTTGCGAGGTTTTGTTAAAAAAAAACACATCCGAATGGGATTTAAGGCGCTTACGAGGTTTTCAATTTTCACTAGAAGACCACGACATATAGTTTCTGATACTTGTCATCTACTCTATTGTAACAGACGCAGAACAAGGGCCCTATTCCGGGCAGAATATAAATAATATGGTATATGTTGATAAGATACGTATGTTGCTAACGAAAGTCCCTGCCTATCTTGCGCGGCAGGGGTATAACGGAAAAAAAAACCAGACGCAGAAGTCTTTCTTTTTTTCACGTTCAGATATTACACGAATTTCAAATTGTAAGCTCAAAATATGCGCATACGCACAGGCCTCCCGACAGACTTGCCAACCTCATTATATTCATAAGGAAGTCGTTTTATTTTTACTACAATGAATTTATTGGACTGGCACACTTGTTTGTTTGACTGAAAGTTTAATGGACACGCTGAACGAGTTATGTTTTTATTTTTTTGTGACACATAGCAATTTACATTAAGTATTCTTACAACGGCCTCTGTGGTCCAGTGGTTGAGCGTTGGGCTCACTCACGATCCGAAGGCCCCGGGTTCGAATCCCGGTGGGGAGATAACACAAAAATCACTTTTGTGATCCCTAGTTTGGTTAGGACATTACAGGCTGATCACCTGATTGTCCGAAAGTAAGATGATCCGTTGGTCCCGGTTACTATTTACTGATGTAAGTGAGTAATCGTTACTTAAGTCATGTCAGGGGCCTATGGCGGCTCAATCGTAACCCTGACACCACGGCTGATGAGGCTGGTATTCCACTTCACAACCCACTAGATAAAAAGAATTAAATATTATCGCGGACGGATTGTCTCGCACCCCGGACACTTCATACAAACAACCTCCTCTTACACAGACACTATACATTGACATTATCAACACGTACAACCGTGTGTGTGACGTCTGAGGGTTGCCAATTACAAATTTAGTTTTACGTCATTATTTACTTAGGTTGGTACTACTTACGACAGAAGTTTTTATAATCATCAGTTCATATTTATTTACCACACAAATCGCAAACAAAGAATTTAATACGAATAGGGTTTACACTTGCGTTAAAAATTCACTGTACTAATTAATTGCATTCACATTATTTATATATTAAGCGCTTAGCTTAGGGTAAATTTTATTGCAAATTATTAGCATGTTTTGATGAACAATCACCATGAAAAAAAAATATTTATAGGCGCCACGTAGACGCGCCGGCGTGGGCAATTACTATGAGATCAAATATTCGAATTAGGCGAAAGAATGTCATGACAGAATGACGAACATATAAACTAAACTGATAAAAAATAAAAACAACGATGCGCGCGCAGGCGTCACGATTCAAGTCTAAACTATATTCGAGAGGGGGTGGGTAAACCTAGCTCAGACACTGGTGGGGAACGGAAAGTTGCCGTTCTATACGTAGTATTATTACTTATTCTTTGATTGTCTGTAGTACACACTAAGGGTGGTATCAATAAACTAATCTCAGCTGAGACTGCGCTCAAGATCATGCTCAAGTCCCTGTTTTTGTATAAGAACTGTCACGTTGACATGGTCTTGAGAGCAATCTCAAAGCTGAGATTAGTTTATTAATACCACCCTAGAATTTATGTTTTTTTTTTGTTTTATGGCAACACCTTCTTCGTCTTCTACCCTATAACATCATGGCGACGGGTGATGTTTTTTCCCGGAATGCTCCGTGAAGAAGCTATAAAAAGACGTAAGTAGCCCGTAAGTTATAAAGAGACAAAAAGTACCCCATGTCACTTTCTATCCCTTCAACTATCTCCATTTCAAAAATAACGTCAATTCGTCGCTCCGTTTTGCTCTGAAAGACGGACAAACAAACACACTTACACACAGTATGGATTTGCAGTTGGTAAAACAATCAGGGCCTATTTCGATGTATAAAGATAACAGTTTTACAACGGCAAATACGCGAGATGGAACAGCACATGACCGGCTGTTTTTTTTTCAAATTAGCCCATAAATTGTACAGTTTGATGCGTCAGTGTGCCGAGCGAAGTTTGGCCCTGTTAACCTACCAATTTAGGAGGCCCTACCTAAACCGTGGAGGCCAATATGGTATGGTACATTTGACTTTAATTTATTACCCATTGTCTGGCTTACAGGAGATTAACTTTAATAACATTAACATAACATGAACAGCCTATATACGTCCCGTTGCTGGGCACAGGCCTCCCCTCAATCAACCGAAAGGGGTATGGAGGATACTCCACCTCGCTGCTCCACTGCGGGTTGGTGGAGGTGTTTTTACGGCTAATGTGGAATCCGAAGCTCGGAGTCATCTTATTTTTTCAGACAAGCAGATGATTTAAGCCTGCATTGTCCTTACCAAAGGGCAGTCTCACAAAGTGATTTCGATAATGTGCCCATCGGGAATCAAACCCACATCCATCCAAGACCTTGCGGCACGCTGAGAGGTGAGGATATGGTATCCCGACGTGCCGGCAGAGTAGGGGAATGATTGGTGATAAAGTAGAAGCAACAGCAAGCAGTAGTAGTATAGTTTATTAAAAACACTTCACAAACTTAGTAACATAGTCACAAAAATAATAGTTCACAATATACACATTTCACAAAAGGAGGGCACTGAGGAGGGTTTCAGAGGGCACGGCCCTAAACAGTATAATACACTTGTTGTTTATATGAAGGTCAGGGATGCAGTGAGTCAAAAGTGAGTAAAATGAAAGGAAATGCGAATGGAATGGAATGAGAATTCGTAATTTAAAATGATGATGGTCCGAACAAAAGGCCAGTATGTGCAGAGTTTGTACTCTGCTACAACCTCTACATCGTGAGCGTAGCGTTCTAATCACTAGACCACGGAGGCTGTTATTAGTGTTAGGTTGATTTGTTTAATATACTCGTAACGTACGGGTTGCTACTTCTGTTGCTGCCTGCTTGGCCGCGCTGAATCCCGGAGTTAATTATTATTATTATTAATAGCCCTCAATGTCCCACTGCAGGGCAAAGGCCACTCTTCCCTTCTTCCAGTCTTCCCTGTCCCCAGCTTGCTCGCGCCACCGTTTCGAGAAGCGGTCTAACTGGTCGCGTCGCGTAGTTAATTATTAATCATTATAATTAATTTTAATTTAGTTTGACATTTCTAAAACTAGCTCTGTCTCTGTCTTGCACTTAACGTTAGAGAAGGATAGCATTAAAAAAAATCAAAATTCAAAAATATTCATTTTTCATAATTGGCTTACATAGTCAGCGCTTTTTGAACGTCAAATATTATGTAACTAGCTGTAAAACTACTACCACGATTTGTGCCCGAATCAGCTCAATAACCTCCTTCATTTTTGAAGTCGGTTAAAAATATCTTTATTAATGAATGTGTCACAACCATTATCAATGGTCCCATCGCTCCACGTCTGCTTACTATGTGCCTTGAGGCAAAAGTTATCTGGTATTCGCGCCTACGCATGCCTCGAAAACCGATCCTATTATTAAAACCTGTCGGCTGGTTGCCATGACAACTATTCTAACTTATAAAATTATATTGACGTATTCCAATGAAGTTACAGGCGTCGTATAACTTAGAAGAAGTTATTACGAGTAACGCGTGCGTGATAATTATGTCTCGAAGACTCGTTAATATTTATTGTGAATAATAAATACAGTAGACCTGAAGATGCTCTGCATATTATAATCTGTTGAGTGCGTAATAAATAAAAAAATAAAAAAGAGTAGAGTAGAGCAGAGAAAAAAAAGATAAATTATAAAATGGTAACGTAGAAATAGTCTGGGCGCCATCCCACTTGCGTCAGACAGAGTATTGCGGGGCGGAAGGCAAGAAGGAAACCACTGCCCTATTTTTCCCTAAAAAGTAGCATGGAAAATGCTGCACCGACAAGAGCGTGGCTCTTAAATTGATGATGAACGTTTTCAATCTCATTTTACTATTCGAATTGTTTTCCAATTTTATTCATGAATTAAGTAACAATGAGTACGACGTGGACCGACGATCTGGTGAAGGTCGCGGGAAGCCGCTGGATGCGGGCAGCGCAGGACCGGTCGTCGTGGAGATCCTTGGGGGAGGCCTATGCCCAGCAGTGGGCGTCGTACGGCTGATGATGAGTACGACGTTGACCGCTTTTATTGATGACGTCACAGGAGAGTATTTCCATACACACTCCGAAGGAAACTTTCGTTTTGACGTTTTGTAAAAAGCATCTCATTTGACTAGGTTGTCAAGTAGCCTGTGGAATAGGATCGAACAAAATTATGAGGGACTTTCCAGACTACGTTCACCAAAACAATATAGATGATTATGTTTTCTCATTACTCGGGTACAGTCATGAGCAATATAATGTACCCACTTTAGGACTCTGTCGCACTAACATATTTGACATTTAGTGAGACTTACAGTTCAACTTGTCAAAAAAGTTAATGTGATATGGTACCAAAGTGTATACATATTAATGCTCGTGACCGTACATATAACAATTATAACATAATTATTCCAAAATACAATCTAATGGCAAAAGCATATATAAAAATCATTGTTGTTTGATATTTGGATCACATTATGTATAAAATTACGTTGCTACCTATATTGCTTCTCTTTATTTTGATGAGAATCATAACGGGTGGAAGATGCAATTGTGCCTGGGTGTAATGAAAAAGGTCATCATTTATACCGAAGTAGAAAGATAAAAGATGCATAATATATGACTGTTATCCATGAAACAAATCAAATACAAAGATAAAAGATGCATATGTCTGTTATCCATGAAATTGGAAGGTTAAATCGTAAGAGTGCGGGCCAGCTCCAATGTCATCCCGCAAATGATCGGCGATAGGCTGGACTGTCCTTATCTCCGGCATTGCTGCGACAGACATGTGCCTGTATCGATGCCGGTGAGAAGGTATTGTTAATATTCTGTGGTCATTGTTGTCTTATATTTTAATTGATTTTAATTGTTTTATTGGAGAATTGCAAAGCTGAAGTGGCAGTGGGCAGGACACATAGCGAGGAAAACCGATGGCCGATGGGGCGGAAAGGTTCTGGAATGGCGACCACGTGTCGGACGACGCTCAGTGGGTAGGCCCGCTACAAGGTGGACCGACGATCTGGTGAAGGTCGCGGGAAGCCGCTGGATGCGGGCAGCGCAGGACCGATCGTCGTGGAGATCCTTGGGGGAGGCCTATGCCCAGCAGTGGGCGTCGTACGGCTGATGATGATGATGATGAATTGTTTTATCTGATTCTATTTTATTTTATTTATTATTTTAAGTTATTTGAATGAATGTTTTATTATGTAAATTATGGATCATTGTTATCTGAAATAAAGAATTTTTTTTAAATCAAGGAAAATCTGTACAGCGCCATCCATATTGTTTTTGAGGAACGTAGACTCCCCCCTCATTCAAGATAATTTCAGTAGTTAATTTCATTTTATTCCTTTCTATTCTACTGTATTGTACGTACAAATCTAATAAACTGAGGTTGGGTGTGTGTTGGGTGAGTAAACTGGTAGGGTGGTTACTGGTTAGTTAGGTCGCCTATTGTACTTCTTTTGTCCCATTTGTGATTTGTTATTTTCCTTGTGTTTTTGTGAAATAAATAGTTATTGGCCCCGATTCCTGAAGACACCTCCTAATTTTATTTTAAGTTATACCTGTCATTTTCTTATTCGCCGAAAATTAAAGAGACGGATGATTGACAACTGTTAATTTTAAAATAAATGTATAAGATATTTTATTATATATAATATTATAATATTTTATTTTACATTTAAAATCAATGTACATTTCGGGCTTGAATTATCTGATTGTCTGAAAAAGTAAGATGGTTCGGAGGGCACATAAAGACGTTGGTCCCGGCTACTAGCCGTAAAAACACCTCCACCACCAACCCGCAGTGGAGCAGCGTGGTGGAATATACTCCATACCCCCTCTGGTTGATTGAGGGGAGGCCTGTGCCCAGCAGTGGGACGTATATAGGCTGTTTATGTTATGTATTTATAACCCGGGGAACCATAGTCTCGCTAGTATGCAACCCGTTTGACGTGTGTTGTCAACTTAATTTGGTCGAAGTATTCACCAAATGTAAAATTTAGAGAGGGATGTCTAAATTTCTGCATAAAATTAACGTGTGTTTTATACATTTTATGCCTGTCGATTACCCTTTTTGGCGGATAAGAAAATGACAGGTACTTATTCTTAAAATAAAATTAGATGGTGTTTACAATGCCCACTTCATTAAAACGGTATTATTTAATAAAACCAGGATTCAGCGTAATTCAAATTTAAAGGTAAGGTTCATGAATAATTTGTAGGTCAAACTAAGTTTATGACTATGCGATTGCCCACCGAAATCTTCCATTAATTCACTTTAACAATGGATAATAAATTTTATCGGACAACCACAAGTTACAAGTAGAGGTAACAATATAAAAGACAGACAGTGGAGTAAGTAAATACATATTATACACAGGTAAATTAATATATAACGGCCTCCGTGGTGTAGTGGTTAGAGCGTTAGGCTAACTAGAGGTCCGGGTTCGATTCCCGATGGGGACATTGTCGAAATCACATTGTGAGACTGTCCTTTGTTTGGTAAGGACTTTTCAGGCTTGAATCACCTGATTGTCCGAAAAACTAAGATGATTCCGTGCTTCGGAGGGCACGTAAAGACGTCGGTCCCGGCTACATTCATATTCATATATTTATTTGTATTTGTATTTATCATACATTGTCATTATTTATCTATCATACATTATTAACATTAAGTTTAGTTGAACATCATTATTTTATAAAAAACAATTTAAATTATATACTTAATTCAAGATATTTTGTGTAACAAAAAGTAGTTAATATTTAATATGAACTAGATCAGAACACTTCACTATTCATTCATCAATGAACTCCTTAACGCTACAGTAAGCTTTTTGTGTGAGTAGCACTTTTAATTTACCAATGAAACTCGCATCAGTAGGTACATCCTTCAGATCCTTCGGTAACTTATTGTAGATGCGCGGCCCCATAACACGCAATGAGTGAGCAGTGCGTTCCAGCCTATGTATTGGGGTTACAAGTTGACATCCTCTCCTGTCAGACTGCCGAGGCGCGACAATAAACTCCGACATATTTCGGCTGCGTTTATGTATGTATGTGTAAATGAATATAATAATAAGGCCAGAGGTAAATCTAGCTCGGCGCCTGATACGAATTTGCGCGGGGCGAAGATTTACCGTTCTATTTTATACTTATCCTTTATTGTATGACGTGAGGTCACTAAATTGACCAATAAAATAGTTATCGGTCCAAATCTCGTTTGGTCTTGCCAATTTATTAGGAAAGTTGTCTTTTAAATAGTGTTTTATAGGTCGAGTCGAGACCGGTTGAATCAGGTAAGTCGAATCACCATAAAATAAATTTTGGTTTTTAGATTTAAAAGAAATACCTACGCCTTTACTTCCTACAGAGGTGGGCGATGTTGTAAATTACTTTAAAAAATAAAACTTTGCAGATTTTTAGTGTATATTATTTATATTTAAGTAGGTGTGTTTGTGTACAGATAGACAGAGAGAGACTCGAGGCCTTTGAAATGTGGTGTTGGAGAAGGATGGAAAGAATAAGTTGGACTGAACGAGTTACTAATGAGGAAGTGCTAGTAAGAATAAGGGAAAAGAGGCAAATATGAGAGTTATTGAGGCAAGTTGATTGGACACTTAATAAGACACGACGAATTTATTAAAAACATCATAGAAGAGAAGCTACAAGGAAAGAGAGGAAGGGGAAGACCAAGAAGAGCTTACATGGAGATTAAAGAGAAGGCGAACGTCGTGTCTTATAAGGAAGTGAAGGAATTGGCTTTTGATAGACAACAATGGAAGAGCTCGGTGGCGCAGCGGTTAACGCGCTCGGTCTGCGATTGTTGAAGTTAAGCAACTTTCGCAAAGGCCGGTCATAGGATGGGTGACCACAAAAAAAAAGTTTTCAACTCGAGCTCCTCCGTGCTTCGGAAGGCACGTTAAGCCGTTGGTCCCGGCTGCATTAGCAGCTCAGTCGTTAATAACCATCAATCCGCACTGGGCCCGCGTGATGGTTTAAGGCCCGATCTCCCTATCCATCCATAAGGAAGGCCCGTGCCCCAGCAGTGGAGACGTTAATGGGCTGATGATGATGATGAGACAACAATGGAGAATTCTACACCGACAAGAGCGTGGCTCGTAGATTAGTGATGATGATGTTTGTCTACAAGTATTTATTTAACAGGTAATTGTACAAAGAACAGGCTTTGCCTTTGCTAATTTTAATATTGACATTTTGTTTTGTTTGACAAACTGTGGGCGGTCCCTAGGAGTACTTAGGCCCAATAAGATAGATACGAATAACAATTTGTTAATTATTTATTTCTTTAATTAAGTTTGTTTAGTTTATGCTTCTAATAAACATAATGAGGTATAGTGATCGATCATCATTATTATTGAAGTTATTTCATTACGCTTGTTAAGCGCGCATTCGTAGGACACCTTACCCTTTTTTTTTAATGTTTTGGCCTGGTTACATAGACCATTAGGCCACGTCTTCATTTTGGAGCTGGTTCCAGCAGACACATAGTGATGAGCACAGATTATATTAAATTTTATTTATTATAAACGGCTTTTGGCAACGACAATTTGGGCAAATAGACTACCTTTAGAGGTCTTATGAAGATCAAATAATTAGACGATTATTGGTAAAATAAACACCTGATTTGAGAGATAAAACTAGAGAAATAAAGCTATTTAAGACGAAAATTCGAAATGGTTTTGGAATTAGCGTAACTTTTTTTCCCCTTACATACCGAATTGCCATTAACCGAGCACGAATCCCGGAAACCGCATGATGTGATCCCTTTTTCACAAGGTCCGCTAATCTCACCTGACGATTTGACAGGTCCGGTTTTTACAGAGGCGACTGATATTAAAAATAAAGACTAGTCTTATTTTAAATTTTATTAGGCGGAACATGCGTCTATATAAAAATTGCCAATAATACGTATAACCACGATGTTTGTTCGTGCTCACTTTATATCGAGTTGGCTTGATCTCGAAATAAAACGAAAATAGGTATACTAACATAAATAATAATATGAGATATTTAGGATAGTTCCCGAACACGTGATTACGACAGAACACGCATTAGTTTCGTTGTGTTTTTTTTTTATTTTTTTTTTATCTGGGAATTCCAACAGTATATGAAGAATTAAAAAAATGTAAGCCGCTCCTACAAAAACAGAATAACAACCCATCAACTAATATTCTGGCCAGGCCGCTCATGGATGAGCACACACAACTAAGACTAAGAAGGAGGCTGCCGCAGGATCTAGCCAACTAAGGCCCAAAATAGGAAGCGACACTGGTCGCTTACCTAAAATGATACCAATACACCACAAGAAGTGCTTATTATCCAAGGGTGATAGATTGCGCGCAAAAGGGAACAAAAAAAAATCCCACCAGGGTAAGCAGAGACAATTGAATTCCATTTGCTACAATCCTGACTCACTTCTCTTGCTTTCTCCACATTCATCAACCGCTTCATACACGCACGCCGGTTCAGAGTATACCGTACTGAACCTTTTCTAAAGACATTTCCAATTTGGTCTACGTACTTCTAGGTTTTCCTCCGCCAACCCTACCACCAACCTTCGCTTTTTATACTGCTTTCGTAACTCTATTCTATCCTTCACCCGCTCTGCGTGTCCAAACCAACTTAACATTCCCTTCTCAATATTAGTCACTATATCATCTTTTACACCACATTTCTCTCTTATCACCCTGTTTCTCACTCTATCACTCAGACACATAGATATTCTATGTTAAAGACGAAATGTTTTATTTTATTACACAATGTTGAACATCTGTTTGAATGCATTAGCTTCTAAAAAACATTATATTTTGATTAGCAGCAAGAGTTGGCAAGAGACTATAAATACACTGGTTCAACGCACTATTTATCGTCCAAATTAACTTTCCACACTTATCGTAGGCATATTTGCTCTGTGAGTGATTTTTTTGTAATAATGTTTCGTTTTCGTTTTTTTTAGTAAGATGATTCCGTGCTTCGAAGGGCACGTTAAGCCGTTGGTCCCGGCTATTAGCCGTAAAAAAAAAACACCTCCACCAACCCGCAGTGAAGCAGCGTGGTGGAGTATGCTCCATACCCCCTCCGGTTCGTCCGGCCGCTTACAAGACATTGTCAAAATGAAGGAAAAAACAAATGGCAATGTTGCCACATTACAAAAATACTAAAGTTACCATTTTAAAACTAAAAAATAAAAAGTTGTTATACACTTTCAATATTTATGTTTATGTATTGAACAGTTGTCTTAAACGTTGTACCGGGTGAGAGCCTTCAGCGCTACCCATTTGTCCGGCC
Organism: Pectinophora gossypiella; assembly: GCF_024362695.1. NCBI lineage: Eukaryota > Metazoa > Arthropoda > Insecta > Lepidoptera > Gelechiidae > Pectinophora > Pectinophora gossypiella. Next base: position 13,865,699 of record NC_065416.1, on the reverse strand, counting down.
ATGTAGTTAATGTAATCTGCGGCAAATCTACAATAAGTTACGTCAAAAAAAAAAAAAAAAAGTGTACCATAGGAGGTTGAGGAAGATTGAGGAAGGGGTAGACCTAGGATAACATTTATGAAATAAATAAAAGAGAAGGTGCAGGTCGTGTTGTATCGGGAGGTGAAGGTTTTGGCGGGAAGAAGAGAGGAATGGCGGTTACTCCACCGACAAGAGCGCAGCTCTTAAATAGAGAGATAGAGAATACCATAGGACCGCAGTGACATAGAATAAGGAATAATACTACGTATAGAACAGCGACTCTCCGCTCCCCACCAGCGGGCGAACCTAGCGGTTTAACTCAACACGAATCCTCGAACATAGTTTAGTCTTGAATACACAGATGCGCGTGTACGATAATGTCAATGTGTGGTGTCTGTGTAAAACGCGGTTGTTTGTATGAAGTGTCCGGGATATGTCAGCGTTCCCCGTTTGAGAAGACAGTCTACCACACGACCACAGCAACTCGGTTCAATGTAGATCCTACTAAACTTTTGAAATACACCAAAAAAAAACATACAGCATAAAATATCTTACAACTAAAATAAAAATTTGTACAAATAATAGAAAAAACAACACAATGAAAAGAACAATAAAAGAAAACACAACAATATACAATAAACTATTCAAATAATTCTCCTTTGAGTGACCCTTATACAAAAGCGTCTATTGTACCGACCCTCCATACCTACTAAATAGTCTGGATTTTCTGGAACTCATGTTATGTAATGAATGTGCCAGGAATAAGGTTAGGATTCGATTCCCGTGGGGTTGGAGTAAGTGGTATTTCTTTATCAAAGGCTTTAAAATGTTTATTTCCTTTAATTTAATAAAATGCCCTTAGAAAATTCATAGAACCTACGATCTGCTCTGAACCGGCGTGCGTGTACGAAACGATTGATGAATTTAGAGGATCGAAGCAAATGGAATTTCATAGACTCTACTCACCCTGGTGGACATAGGATGTTTATGTATGTACGGTTACGAGCATTAATATGTATACACTTTGGTACCATGTCACGTTAACTTTTTTGACAAATTGAACTGTAAGTCTCACTAAATGTCAAATATGTTAGTGCGACAGAGTCCTAAAGTGGATAAGTATATTATATTGCTCATGACTGTATGTACAATCTTCAGTGTTTACGCGTGGTCCCATTAAATGAGGATAAAAACTAGAAGCTCAAATGTAGGCGGCAGCACTGTTGAGTGTTCCATACTGTCCAGCTAAAATTCGAGATAAATTGCTTTTAAAATGTAGAGCCATGTCGAGTGTATCCCGTCTGAAGGATAAATTAGGAAAAAGAAAAGCCAGTTTTGATTAAAAATAAGCTTTTCTAAGTTGCCGTTTTTCCGATCTTTAGGGAATAAAATACTAAATATAGCACTATGATTTTGCAGTTAAATGCTGCGCAAAAGGTTACAGTGTAAAAATATGAACAAAACAATGTGTTTGTTTACTCAAATAGAATGGGGAACTGTCAAAATTCAATAACACCAAGAACACTCAACAGTTGCGACACCTGATGGGAGAAATATGCAGTTTTATTCTCATTGTCATGGATTACGAACTACATCATGGATTGAAATTGAAAACCATCAATCGAATTGAAACAATTCTTTGTTTACTAAAAAAAAATGAATAGAAACAGTGTATTATAAAAGGACGCCACGCACAAAAACAAGACAATAACATCATTACAAAAAAGGCAAAATGGAAGTTCGTCGTAATAATCATAGGGAGGTAGACGTTCTGAGATAAAAGAGCAGAAGCCTCACTCAGCACAAGTCGCGGCGTGAACCAATACGCTGGTATTATGTGGGTCAACTCATCGGGACCCCAGGTAGATAAGGATAATCTCCCGTGACTATTGATAAGGGATATAATGTAGATAATAGTGGACATATTGAATAATTTGGTCATTGTGGTCCTGTGGTTCACGGGCTTGCTTCTCAAACGGGGAGCACCGGTTCGAAACCCGGTACCGGACTTGCTCTAATGAGTTATTAATATACAGGGTGTTAGTGACATTGTCAGGAATACTGAGAGGGATAATTCAGACCATAATTCTGAGTTAATACCAAGTGGAATTTTCCGACGCAAAATTCATGTCTTTTTCGAATTTTTTAAAATGCTTTTACAATGGAAAATTTCACTTGATATTAACTCGGAATCACGGTCAGAATCATCCCCTTTAGTATCCGTTACACTGTCACTAAAACCCTGTATGTTATGTATATTTAACATATATTTTATGGTTCATCATAATATTCATCTTAGAACTTCGTATCAGTCGGGAGGTTGCCGTTTTGGGAAGTAGACGATTTGGGACAGAGATCCTTTTGGGAAATAGACCTTTTGGACCGAAAGGAGTAGCAGCAAGTAGTCTTATAGCTCTGTCCACCCCATTAGGAGTAACGGACGTGAGTTTATGTTTAAAAGCTGCGCTCTTGTCGGTGGAGGTTCTTTGCCCGTGGTCCTACTGCGTAGTCCTACTGCGTAGTCCTACTGCGTAGTCCTACTGCGTAGTCCTACTGCGTAGTCCTACTGCGTAGTCCTACTAGTAGTACCATGGGTATTTTTTTTTGCCCGTGGTTCTATCAGTAGCACTACGGACAAGTAATATTGCCCGCAGTTCTACTAGGAATAATAAGACCACCTTTTTCCTAGTTCAAATGTCGATTAAAAATGACGACTTCATAATGCAAGTTCAGATGGAGGTTATAAATTCAGAAATTTTAGTATTACATGCTCTAGACAAGCTGCGTTAATTGTACTTATTCCAATATTTTTTTTAACTATTCTGGTCAAAAATACCATTTTCAAACAAACACTGAATTTACTGTTTTTGAAACGGGCCCTGGGACCTCAGAACCAGTAACCACGGGCAAAGAATGCATTTCATAATATTGGTGACGATTAGTAGGACCATTGCCCATACAAAATAATAATATTTATATTACAGTCCTACTGATAGAACCACGGGCAAAAAAAATACCCATGGTACTACTAGTAGGACTACGCAGTAGGACTACGCAGTAGGACTACGCAGTAGGACCACGGGCAAAGAATGTCGGTGGAGTAATCGCCTTCAATACTCCATAGATAGGGCGTGTAGAACGGTGGTTGCCCCAATCGCCTTCCGTTCCGCAGTACACCGACCAATTTCTCAATCGGTGATGTTCTAGCTAGAGCCCTACCAGAATCCATTTCCTCGGCCTCCAACCAGTACTGATACCGCTGCTGCCCGGCATCAGGGGTGAGTTTATGTACGTATGTATATTTTAATATGTAAACAAATTTCTAATTGTAGCGGAAGAACGGTTAAATTGCGATGTTTAACGAGATGATTATGATTTGAATTGACTTGATTATCATAAGCTGTTCACGGTTGACCGCCTCATGTAGCACCATTGATTTAAATGGGCAATGTTTATTTATAACACTGGTAACTCGGTTGGCACCCCAGCTTTCAGGTATACATAATATAGCATCACGCCTGTATCGCCAAAGGGATGGGCAGAAGTATACAGGGTGTTAGTGACATCGTAACGAAAAAAAAAATGGAACGCCTATTTTATTGTTCTAAAAACGATGGTGGGTGTTTTTTTTTGTCGCAAATGTTTAATTAAGATTTTCAAGTTTTACTGTGCCGCAATGTAAGTCGAACAACGCGCCACACAGACGCTAAACTTACGCGCGGCTACGTTACGCGTGCGTGATACGATGTTGATATCTAGGTAGGAGTTTTCATTCTCTTGTATTTAGATGCTTAGTGGTTCAACGTTTAAAAATGTTGTTTATTGAAGTAGAACACTTACTGCCACGATTTTTCACACATGGTACCTACCTACCAGTTATTAAAATGTTCCTAACTTATTAACAATAAAAACCCTACTCTTACCTTACCTTAATTGTTATTCCTTCGGATGAAGTACCTAGGTAGGTACCTACCCTAGAACATATCACGTCACGTAGGTATGCAACATCGCGTTTCCTCCGCGGTAGGTAGGTATCACACGCACTCACAAACACAACACCTTGCTCTTTAATAAAACATCAACAATCTTCCATACTTTTGCGCAGTAAATGGTCTATGATCCATCATCATAGTCGACACTACTCATTTACAGAATAAAACAAACACAAAACACTCACAACCACGAAAAAAATATCCTCGAAAAACATCACACGATTCGGGTCAAGCTTAGTATTCGACTGAGCGGAAGCGCGCGGCGGCGCGCGGCGTTAGCGCAAAGCATCAAAGGCGCCGACGACGCGCCGGCCGCGGCCGAGTCGAGCCGACGACTAGAGAGAGAGAGAGAGAAGTATGTTTATGGTGCAAGTGACAGAGAAAGAAATAGTATCTGTTCGTAATGCCTACTTTATTGGCGCGCGTTGCCCTTGACCCGTGCGCCGGCTATTCACCTGTGCGGCTGTGCATAGCTGAAGTTGTAGGTACGTTATTATTAAATTTATTGATGACATTGATAAAATTTAATAATTAGTAATTTTTATTTGTTTATTTTAAATGTGCGTTCTATGCAGCTTATAACACAATATGGGACTGAAAAAAATCTAAAATTTAAAATCTAAAAAAATAAAAATCTAAATCTAAAAATCTAAAGGCCTATGTGGTCCAGTGGTTTAGCGATGGGTTCATGATGCGGAGGGTCCGGGTTCCTATTCCGGTGGGGACATATCACAAAAATCTGTTTATAAGGGCGTTGGTTAGGACGTTACAGGCTTATCACCTGATTGTCCGAAAGTAAAAAGATCCGTGCTTCGGAAGGCACGTTAAGCCGTTGCTCCCGTCTACTACTTATGTAAGTAGGTACGTAGCTGTTACATGAGTATTGTACACAGAACAGGATAGGTTTAATTAGTTCTTTACTGATGATTTAACGATGAGATTTAAAACCACGAATAACTTAGTACTTATTTACCTCGGTACCAACATGTAACAAGAAAAAATAAGGTCACTCCTCTCGGACAATTTTTTCTTTGAACATGCCGACATTGCCTACGCGGCGGAGTTGCCGAACTATCGATAGGTAGATTATCAATTGTTGAACTTGAAAATTGTCTAAACTATCGAAAGTAGTGATAGTACATTTAGATCGATACTAGCGATAGTCGATAGATAGTCTTGCTTTGTAACAATAATGGTAGGTATTGATCTAAAAGATCTATCCTAGGTACCCATCGATAGAATATCGATAGGCAACACTCTGGCGGAGTGTCCGCCCAATTCTAGACGCGATCTCGCTCGATTTTTGTGTAGCGAGGTTTTGCGTAGGTACTTTCATACCTACTAAGTTGGTGGATGGTTGACGTAGTAGGTAACTAATTACCTAATCTGTGGTGGTTGTGTTAGTTGGTTGTAAGTTATTCTAATGACAACAAAGAATACAATTATTTACTGTTTCAACTGTTTTAGGTAGATAATGGCCCCGATTCCTATGAGTAAATGAATGAATAACCCGACCGAATCAAAAAGGTATCTCGCTGGTATGCAAACCGTTTGACGTGTCCTGTCAACTTAATTCTGTCGGTTGTTTTAGATTTCTGCTTAAAATTGACGTGTATTCCATAAATTTTATGCCTGTCGATTATCCGTCCATTTAAGAATAAGAATAAAATAAATTTATAATTTACGATAGACAGAGAAAGAAATAGGATCGGTTCGTAGTGCCTACTTTGTAGGCCGCGCCGCCGCCGCCGCCGCGCTGCCGCCGGCGTGCGGAGCGGGGCGTGCGGAGTGGGTGGTACGGAGCGGGGCGCACGGCGCGCGGTGCGTGTGGCCGTTAACCCGTTCGAGCAGCTGACTATGGATACCGCAAAATTGTAGTCTCCATTACATTGAAGATTTTCGAAAATTTGTCATTATTGTTTTTTTTATTGAAATTTGGGTTCTATGCTGCTTAAAACATAATATGGAATTGAAAATAATTAAAAACAAAACTCAAAATTTCATGAATTTTGCGACGGAAAATTCCACGAGATATTAACTCAGAATCATGGTCTGAATCATCCCTCTCAGTATTCGTTACGATGTCACTAACACCCAGTATAAACAATAATACAAGGTGTGGCACCGTAACTAATGCTGAGGGGAAAGGTTCACGATTCCGAGTTAATATCAAGAGGACTTTTCCGCAAAATTCATGTTTTTTTTTTATTATTTTAACATAGTTACACTTTGAATCGACAATTTTTACATAAACGTCTCATACCCCGGAAAAGATCTAGTATAAATACATACTTGATAATGGCCCCGATTCCAGTAGACAGATCCTAATTTTATTTTAAGTTATACATGTCATATTCTTATCCGCCGAAAAGGAAAGGGACGGATGAATAACCCGGGCCAATAAAATAGACATCTCTCTCATATGCAACCCGTTTGACGTGTGCTGTCAAGTTAATTCTGTCGGGTTATTGGCCAATAAAATTTAGGGTTTTTTATTTCCTGTCTAAATTTGACGTGTTTTACATAAGCGAGGAGCTCGGTGGCGCAGCGGTAAACGCGCTCGGTCTGCGTTTTTGAAGTTAAGCAACTTTCGCAAAGGCCGATCATAGGATGGGTGACCACAAAAAAAAGTTTTCATCTCGAGTTCCTCCGTGCTTCGGAAGGCACGTTAAGCCGTTGGTCCCGGTCGCGTTAGCAGTCGTTAATAACCATCAATCCGCACTGGCCCGCGTGATGGTTTAAGGCCCGATCTCCCTATCCATCCATAGGGAAGGCCCGTGCCCCAGCAGTGGGGACGTTAATGGGCTGATGATGATGACCCGTCCCTGTCTTTTTCGGCGGATAAGAAAATGACAGGTATAACTTAAAATAAAATAAGATAGTGCGACTTGGAATCAACACCAAGGTTTAGTTTGTGTTTGTAGATAATGTTTGAAGAATGTGTTCTAGTAAGATAGTAAATGATGGATGGCTTTATTGTTCCGGTATTATTTGTTGTCTGGAATTGAGTAGTTTGCTATCAAAAATAAATTATATAATTCTGATTACTAAATAAAGACAGATCTAAAAGTAATGAAAACCGTTTCTTGTTTTCTATTTAGAAAAACGTAATAATAAGTGCGACATTTTGCCACGTTTTTCTATGACGTCACAGGTTGCTTTTTTATACAAATTCATAATTTCGTGTTTTGACGTTTAGTAAAAAGTAACTGATTTGACTAGTTGGAAACTACCCTATTGAAGTAATCAGAAATCAGAATCATTTATTCAACGTAATTATCATGGATAAACTTGTTGAAGGTCAATGTAACATTTTTGAATACAGGTACGTCATTTCACAAGGCGTTATGTCTGAAAAGAAGAATGACAAGAAACTGCAACAGCAACACATCTTTTAAGTCAATGAGGGTATACATTACAAGTTATTTAATAACTAGAGAAAGTCACCGTGGTCCTGTGTGTGAACGGCTTGCTTCTCAAAAGGTGAGCGCCGGTTCGATTCCCTGTCCTTCAAAAAGCTTATTTCGTGTGAGGACCCGACATTAGCCGCGGCACGAGAGACGGCCCTGGTATTCTGTAAACCCTGCTGAATGAGGCAAGAATACCGAAATATACCTACCCTACCTATTACCCGTGCAAATTATCTACACGCAAGGGGGTTGCATACTCTCCCTAACGTTATCCCTTTTTCACAGGGTCCGCTTACCTAACCTGAAGATCGATTGTCTGTCTGACATTCCAACCCGCGAAGGGAAACCAACCCAACACAGGTTAGGGCAAATACTTCGGAAACGAATTTCGCAGGAATGTGGGTTTCCTCGCGATGTTTTTCATTACAGTTGAGCGAGTGACCATCATTTATGTTTCCAAGATGAATTCGAAATTACATTCATTCATGCATAAAATCATACCTATTTCCCACCGGGGTAAGCATAGACTATGGAATTCCATTTGCTTCGATCCTGACATATTTATCTTGCTTCCTCCACATGCATCAATCGTTACATACACGCACGCCAATTCAGAGTAAAATTCGAAAACGAATTCGAAAATTATTGGTTTAGGCTCGTGCCTACGATCTCACAGTGAACACCAAGCGTTCTTCTGGGTTACCACGGCCCTCCAATGGGGTTATAAATTATAATGAAGGGAACAAACCTGGTTAGTCGTGAGGTCCCATTGGTCGGCGACGAAGGAGTTTCTGCTGTACAGGAATACAGGTACTTGGTGATCCTTGACGGGCGCCGGGTCGCTGTTGATGCGGACCACCGTCAGGTGGGTGGTGGTCGTGCCCACTGTTGGACAAGATAATTAAAAAATAAAGTTTATTTAGCCACTTTGTGAAAGTATCTTTGTCCAAGAGGACGACCATAAAGAAGATGGGCGGATGTGGTCAAACAGGACCTGTGATTGTTGTTGCCTGTGTAATGTCTTCGAGAACGACACGTCCCATAGAGCGATGTGGAAGAGAAATACGAAGACGGCGGACACCATCATCGGATGGGAATAATAAATGCCAAGGACAGAGAGGGAGAGAGAGAGACTTTGTGAGACTGTCTTTAGTTTGGCCTGGACTTTGCAGGAATCACGTGGTTATACATTGTTTTAAGTTTACGCGGTTATTATCATAATTAAAGCACATAATAACGGGTTCGAAATATGGGGAGTCTCATATCCCCATTTAAACGCGGTAAGAACCCGTTATTATGTGCTTTAATTAATCACGTGGTTGTCCAAAAAAGTAAGATGATCCCGTGCTTCAGAGGGCATGCTTCGCTTAAGCCGTTGTACCCGAGCTACTAGACCAAATGCCTCCATCAACACGCTGTGGAGCAACGTGGTGGAGTATGCTCCATACCTCCTCCGGTTAGTTGAGGGGTCTGTGCTCAGCAGTGGAACGTATGTATGAAGTAGGTATTGGCCTGGTCCCGATTTAGTTTTATTTTATTAACCTCCATTAAAAAAGCATTATCCCGTTTCTCACAGGGTCCGCTTACCTAACCTGAAGATTTGACAGACCCGGTTTTTACAGAAGCGACTGCCTGTCTGACCTTCCAACCCGCGAATGGAAAACCAGCCCAATACAAGTCACATACCTCAAATGTGGGTTTCCTCACGATGTTTTTCTTCACCGCTGAGCACATGATAATCATTTATGATCCAAACATGAATTCTTCCATCCAAACATGGATTCGAACCAGCGACCTCAAAGTGAGAGGCAAGCCACCAACTGGGCTACCACTAGGCTCACTTTTATTTTATTAACTTACAACAAAAAAGCACTATCTATAAAAGTGCCTAGTGATTAGATTACATCTAACCACACCATAATATTACCGTTATCACACAATCCGCCATGTTTGCAAATCTCATGTAATTGTAGGAGCAGACTCTTATCAAGTACAGCACTATCTACAGTGAAGTACCTACATTTTTATTACATCGAGCTACCACTATAATTAGAGACTTTAATTATTGTATCAGGGTCCCGGGTTCGAATCCCGGTGGGGACGAATCACAAAAATCACTTTGTAATCCCTAGTTTGGTTACGACATTACAGGTTGATCACCTGATTGTCTAAAAAGTAAAAAGATCCGTGCTTCGGAAGACACGTGAAGCCGTTGGTCCCGGTTAATACTGATGTAAGTAAAACATGTCAGGGGCCTATGGCGGCTCAGTAATAGCCCTGACACCAGGGTTGATGGGGTCGGTAATTCACCTCACAATCCACACGATAGAAGAAGATTATATCACAGTAGGTACATAATGAAAGTACTAAAAGGATTAGAACATAATGTGGGAATATTACTACGCTTACAGTAATGCGTACCACACCGTTGGCGGTACCGACGGCTCGCCTTCTGGCAAAAGACCCATTCGTTCGGACCTTTAGCACAGGGAATGAGATAGCCGAGAGGGTGGATTTGTTTTAAATTGAAAAAATACCTATATAGGGTGTTAGTCACATCGTTACGAATACTGAGAGGGATGATTCAGACCATGATTCTGAGTTAATATTAAGTGGAATTTTCCGTCGCAAAATTCATGATTTTTTTTTAGTCTTTTTAATTATTTTCAATTCTATACTTTTGCGATTGAAAATTCCACTTGCTATTAACTCAGTATAATGAGCTAAATCAGCCCCCTCAGTATTCGTTACGATGTCACTTACACGCCTTACCAGTACACACAGGTAGCCATACAAGTAGGTATGGGTGTTAGTGACACCGTAACGAATACTGATGGGGATGATTCAGACCATGATTCCGAGTTGATATTAAGTGGAATTTCCTGTCGGAAAATTTATTAGTTTTTTTTATGTTTCTTTAAATTATTTTCCATTTTGAAAATTTTTGAAAATTCCACTTGATATCAACTCAGAATCGTGGCCTGAATCATCCCTCAAAGTTTTCGTTACGATGTCACTAACACCCTGTATAATATGAAATCTGTTATACTTACTGGTAAATAACAATATTCGTTTTAAATATGTATCGTAGTTAGAAGTCAGAAGTACATCTATCGCGCATTGAACTAGTCACCTCACCGAGCTTTCTGATAGGTGGTGAGCCGTATCGCCGTCTATAATGGTCGAGCCAACTATGGACTTATTGTAGATTAAATAATTTCCCACTTTGTCGCATTAGAAACATGAAATTAACATTTTTTTTTGTAATACATTCACACAAACATTCAAACACACACAAACAGTATGTTCTGATTTTCCCTTACACAACAAACCCCAGCTAACTTCAGCCGATGTTTAAACTTAGTATTAAGTAAATGAATTCAACAAAGCTCTCCCTATCACGCCATCTTGGTTTTCCAAACTAATTAATAGCGCCTAATGTAAACATCCGGTTCTTTACAATGCTACGCTAAATGGATTTGTAAACGAAGACACTGCGAAGACATTGTTTCGACGAATACAGGTACTTGTTGCTCGTTTTTCACTAAAAAAAAAACACTATCTCATAGAAATGAGGTCTTTGCTTAGCATCTGCGGTGTTCAGTGATAGAGAGAAACAGTGTGATAAGAGAGAGATGCGGTGTAAAAGACGATATAGTGACTAAGATTGAGAAGGGAATGTTATGATTGCGGATTACGAAAGCGGTATGTAAAGCGAAGGTTGATGGTAAGGCTGGCAGAGGAAGCCTTAGAAGGACGTACATTGACCAAATTGGAGATGTCATTAGAAAAGGTTTAGTACGATCTACTCTGAACCGGCGTGCGTGTATAAAACGATTGATGAATATGGAAGAAGCGAGAGAAGTGTGTCAGGATCGAAGCAAATGTTCCATAGTCTCTACTTACCCCGGTGGGGAATAGGCGTGAGTTTACGTATGTATGTATGAGGTTTTACTTACAAATTGGTTGAGTTTTGAATAAGTAATATTTAAGTAGTATTTATATATGTCACAGTCGGATTGTATAATCCGCTGTATTACATTACGGCTAGCTGTTTTCAAAAACAATGCCGTTTTGTAATGCGGCGGTTCAACGATTAGCTGTATTGAATGCAGCTAAGTAAAAAACCGCCGAAACGTATTCGTCGCCATACGTCATTCAACACGGCTAGCCGTAATGTAATAAAGTGAGGGATTAGCCGCCTTTTTGACAGTTTTTAGTTCCGATTCTTAACACTCATGGCGCTGCCTGTCATGACAACAACAATGGCATTGGATGCAGAAAGTGTGTTATTAAATAGCGAAGTTACAAGTGAATTAAATAAAGGAAATGTGTTAAATATGTTGGTAAATTGTGAATTTAAGAACATTTTTCAGGTGCTATTAGACAACATATTTATGGTCACCCTACAATTTAAGTAGTAGTACAATGCGGCTAAACGTGGACCGCTTTATTGGAGAACGTATCGCAATGACAAAACGGCTAATCGTTGAACCGCCGCATTACAAAACTGCTCTGTTTTTGAAAACAGCTAGCCGTAATGTAATACAACGGATTATACAATCCGACTGCGACATATACATTATAAATCAATTACTTACAGTTAATAACAGTTATTCGTTGTATATCAAAGTCTAGTTAAGATAACAATTTGGAATGACTAAGTCATTGGCCCCGATTCCTGCAGACACCGCCTAATTTTATTTTAAGTTATATCCGTCATTTTCATATCCGTCGAAAAGGAAAGGGACGGATGATTCACAGCTCTTAATTTTAGGAAGAATGAGTAAATGAATGAATAACCCGGGCGAATCAAAAGGTACGTCGCTGGTATGCAATCCGTTTGACGTGCTGTCTACTTAACTGTGTCGGGTTATTGACGGATGTAAAATTTTTAGACGGTTGGTTTAGATTTGTGCTTAAAATTGACGTGTGTTCCATAAATTTTATGCTTGTCGATTACCCGTCCTTTTCCTTTTCGGCGGATAAGAAAATGACAGATATAACTTAAAATAAAATTAGATGGTATTTACAGGAATTAGCACCAGTATCTCATAGCTCATCACGTCGGGTAAATCTAGCTCAGCACGCGATACTGATGAGGGGCTTTCCAGGCAACGTACCTCAAAAATAATATAGATGGCGCTGTAAAGAGAAGAAGTCACCCCTTGAGGGGATGAAAAGGGGATGTACGAGTAAATCAACGTGTCTACACGGACCGCGATGGAGAACTAGTCAACTATAATAGGTACAATGTTCACCAAAAATGCGCGCAAATATGATAATCGGCCAAGTCCAAAGTCACAGTGGGCTATTAATATGTAAATTGATACAAGGCTGTCGAATCCGTCACTATGCGCACGGGCACGATAGTGTTACACTACAACATGTATTTTAGAACCCTGTCGCACTATCATATTTGACATTTAATGAGACTTACGGTTTAATTTGTCAAAAAAGTTAATGTGACATGGTTTCAAAGATACACGTACATATTAGTACTCGTGACCTGATTATGTGATTACACTAAAGAAAGTAGGATAATAAAGTTGCTTGGAAGAGATTGTTTTATGGCAATAAGGCCGCCTATTGTCTCTTTATTTCTCTTTTGTTTTTGTGTCTTTGTTTCCTGTGTACGCGTAAAGTACTTGTTTTGTTATGTTGAGGAACTCTACTAGATCTATGATAGCCACGTTCGGAGAATGCGTGAGTGAGGAGCTTACCAGGAGCTTACTACGTTCCCCAAAAAAAAGTAGATGGCGCTGTAAAAAAAATTCTTCGTTTAACCTTCTAATTTCATGGATAACAAACATCTTTATATTTGGGTATAAATGATTACCCTTTTTATTACACCAAGGTACAATTACAACTTCTATCCATTATTATTCTAATCAAAATAAAGAGAAGCAATATAGGTAGCACGTAATTCTTACTATACATCATAATCGGATCCAAATATCAAGCAGCAATTTTTTTTATATAATAACATGCTTTTGCCATTACATTATATGTTTGAATCTTATTTTATTAGCCATAAAGGAGAATGGGCGAATCTGGTCCAAGAACCTCCACTGATGAGACTTATATGTAATGAAAGCTTATGCTTTCTCTATGAATCTGGCAAAGTTCTATCAGATTCTGTCCCGGGGTTCTTTTTTTACGGCCATGTTTGTCCTGGCTAAAAATGTGATAAAATACAGCGGGAGCTAAAATCGACTCAAGATTTGTTGCTGGATAACTAAGTCTACATAAATAATTATGTATCATATTGTATATCATTTTAAAGAGGATCTTTTCCAGAATCCGAAACATAAAAAAAAAACAAAAAAAATCTTTTTGTAAGCGAATTATAGTCAATTTATATCTGCAGCGCCATTGTTTCTCGGTAGCTAAGTTCAAGTTTCATGCCTTTTACCCCTTCCAAAAGAATCTTACCGATTTTTTTTATATTGCTTCCGGAATTTGATCTGAGTGATAATAACAAGAAAAATAAATAGACACCTCTCCGATAGAGACCGCCTAAGCTATTGCCTATTGCAAGAAATCGTCATCATTAATTAGCAAGTCATTGCGGTATTGCATATAAGCTTATCAGCAACTTGGAACTTGGTCCAAGAACCTCCACTGGTGAGACTTGCATGTAATGATAGCTTATACTTGTCCTATGATTCTGGCAAAGTTCTATCAAACTCTGTCCTAGGGTTTTTTTACGGCCATGTTTGTCCTGAGTGTACAGTAGTGGACTGCAAAATCACCTCAGGATTTGTTGTTGAAAAACTGTTTAACTAAGTCTATATACATAATTATATATCATAATGTATATCAATTTTAAAGGGTAAGGTTATTAGAATCAGAAACACAAATAAAAAAAATGCATTAAGTATGTAAACGACTTTTAGCCAACTCACGTCCGTAGCACCATTTTTCTCAGCAGCTACGTACGAGTTTCGCGCCTTCCAACCTTTCCAAAGAAGCCCAATCATTTTTTCCTTCTTCTGATATTGCATTCTTAACCTGACAAGTGACAACAAAGAAAAAAAAATAAAAAAAATAAGAAGTAATAAAATAGATACCATTCCGATAGAGGCCGCGTAAGCTATGGACCTATTGCAAGATAACGTACTCAAAGGCTAGTCATTATAATCCAACAGACGTAACATGTTTAGAATGCGGGAGGACGCAAATGTAGTATGTTTTCTTTCACCACAATCTTGTTTTATTAATGCAGGCTTATATCTTGTATTATAAACAATGCCGAATGGTACAACAAACGTATCGTAAACGTAAGGTTGCCTGGTAGTAATTGCTACCTTGGCAATAAAGCCGCCTTTTGCACCAGTTATTGCCTGAACTTGTTTAATAAATGTGTTTCTTTTGTATACAATAGAGTCATTGTATTGAATCTTGATTAAAATGATTTATTTCTTGTTTCTCTCGTACTAAGCTGTATACTGTCAGTGTTAAAGAGACACATATTTCGTCTCTTTCGCATAAGGCGATGTACTACATTTCCGTCCCGCCGCATTCTAATCATGTTACGTCTGTTGGATTATAATGACTAGCCTTTGAGTACGTTATCTTGCAATAGGTCCATAGCTTACGCGGCCTCTATCGGAATGGTATCTATTTTATTACTTCTTATTTTTTTTATTTTTTT
This sequence comes from Pectinophora gossypiella, assembly GCF_024362695.1. Classification (NCBI taxonomy): domain Eukaryota; kingdom Metazoa; phylum Arthropoda; class Insecta; order Lepidoptera; family Gelechiidae; genus Pectinophora; species Pectinophora gossypiella. The sequence goes on along the minus strand of NC_065416.1, from coordinate 13,850,619 downwards.
TTCTTTGTTGTCACTTGTCAGGTTAAGAATGCAATATCAGAAGAAGGAAAAAATGATTGGGCTTCTTTGGAAAGGTTGGAAGGCGCGAAACTCGTACGTAGCTGCTGAGAAAAATGGTGCTACGGACGTGAGTTGGCTAAAAGTCGTTTACATACTTAATGCATTTTTTTTATTTGTGTTTCTGATTCTAATAACCTTACCCTTTAAAATTGATATACATTATGATATATAATTATGTATATAGACTTAGTTAAATAGTTTTTCGACAACAAATCCTGAGGTGATTTTGCAGTCCACTACTGTACACTCAGGACAAACATGGCCGTAAAAAAACCCTAGGACAGACTTTGATAGAACTTTGCCAGAATCATAGGACAAGTATAAGCTATCATTACATGCAAGTCTCACCAGTGGAGGTTCTTGGACCAAGTTCCAAGTTGCTGATAAGCTTATATGCAATACCGTAATGACTTGCTAATGATGACGATTTCTTGCAATAGGCAATAGCTTAGGCGGTCTCTATCGGAGAGGTGTCTATTTATTTTTCTTGTTATTATCACTCAGATCAAATTCCGGAAGCAATATAAAAAAATCGGTAAGATACTTTTGGAAGGGGTAAAAGGCATAAAACTTGAACTTAGCTACCGAGAAACAATGGCGCTGCAGATATAAATTGACTATAATTCGCTTACAAAAAGATTTTTTTTTGTTTTTTTTTATGTTTCGGATTCTGGAAAAGATCCTCTTTAAAATGATATACAATATGATACATAATTATTTATGTAGACTTAGTTATCCAGCAACAAATCTTGAGTCGATTTTAGCTCCCGCTGTATTTTATCACATTTTTAGCCAGGACAAACATGGCCGTAAAAAAAGAACCCCGGGACAGAATCTGATAGAACTTTGCCAGAATCATAGGGAAAGCATAGGCTTTCATTACATATAAGTCTCATCAGTGGAGGTTCTTGGACCAAGTTTCATACAAAAGTGCCCATTGTCATTTAGATACAATATTTTTATTTTTATACAAATTCCATTATTCGGCGATAACGTTTAAGTATCTGTGTGCCCATTGGCAAGGCTTCCCCCAATCTATTCCACTCCTCTTTGCATTTAGCCGTTCTAGTCCAGGTTCTGCCGACCACTGACGATTTCGGCCTCCCATCGTCGGAATGGTCATCCTCGGTTTATTTTGCTTGAATCATCATCATCATCATCATCAGCCCATTAACGTCCCCACTGCTGGGGCACGGGCCTTCCCTATGGATGAAGATCGGGCCTTAAACCATCACGCGGGCCCAGTGCGGATTGATGGTTATTAACGACTGCTAATGCAGCCGGGACCAACGGCTTAACAAGCACGGAGGAGCTCGAGCTAAAAATTTTTTTTTTGTGGTCACCCATCCTATGACCGGCCTTTGCGAAAGTTGCTTAACTTCAACAATCGCAGACCGAGCGCGTTTACCGCTGCGCCACCGAGCTCCTCAATATACAATAATTACTCGGGTACATCACGTTAAATGTGGACAGCGCCATCTATGTTATTTTTGGAGAACGTAGCCTGGAAAGTCCCTCATTACGTCGTATTGTTGTCATGAGACTTATATTTTTTTTTATTTTTTTTATTTATTTATTCACAAAGTGGTATTATAATATTTACTTTATATGAGGAGCTCGATGGCGCAGCGGTAAACGCGCTCGGTCTGCGATTGTTGAAGTTAAGCAACTTTCGCAAAGGCCGGTCATAGGATGGGTGACCACAAAAAAAAAGTTTTCATTTCGCGCTCCTCCGTGCTTCGGAAGGCACGTTAAGTCGTTGGTCCCGGCTGCATTAGCAGTCGTTAATAACTATCAATCCGCACTGGGCACGCGTGATGGTTTAAGGCCCGATCTCCCTATCCATCCATAGGGAAGGCCCGTGCCCCAGCAGTGGGGACGATAATGGGCTGATGATGATGAGACTTATATACGTGGAAACCTGTTACTGGGTTAGTTAGTAAGTATGATTTCTTTTCTATAGTTTTTAGGAGCTCTTGGTCTACCAAATATTAAATAAATAAATAAATAAGACCACAGAATTCCAATTACTACGATCCTGACACAACCCTTTCGTTTCTTCCCCCTTCATTAAAATCTAACCAACCCAACCAAACCTAGTGACCTTTCTTCCTAAATACCCTACTAAATAATGCACTGAACGTATTGCGCCGTGACCTTAATTCGATCCTCTATCCTTGTCATTATCTTTATTATATTACGACTAAGGAAACGTAAGAAGTTCGGACCGTAATCGATACGACCCGCAAGCAGTTCGAACCGCAAGAAGTTCGTCCCGTAATCGGTTCGTCCCGCAAGCAGTTCGAACCGCAAGAAGTTCGGACCGTAATCGCTTCGTCCCGCAAGCAGTTCGAATCGCAAGAAGTTCGGACCGTAATCGCTTCGTCCCGCAAGCAGTTTGAACCGCAAGAAGAAAGGAGTTCGTACCCCGCTGCGAATCGACTAAGACCTCTTTTGTAATGGGACACCACCCACCATGGGTTGATTGGAACCGCAGTGGTTCGGATAGAGACTATAGTTATTATTACCTATTATTATATTATTATTTCTAGCGTACATCATACCACTGCAGGGCAACGACCTCTCTCCGTTCTCCCGCGCCCACCTGGCCTTGGCTTCCACCAACAAATGGGGCCAAAGGAGCTGGGTTTTCTTGGATTGGGCTTAGGTAAATACAGTATTAACTTAAATTATTTTTCCCTGTGGTCCGAATCGACACATCCCAAAAGATACTCTCTAACTATTTAAAAATATCCTTAGCAAGAATGAAAGATAATTATTTATTTCATAAAAGACACAAAATAATTAAGATCAGATAACAATACAAAAATACATTACATATTCATTAAGTGATTCGCACCGTGGTCCGAATCGCTTGCGGTACGAAACGATCGCCAGGGGTCGAAATGCCACTGATATGTGATCCCATGAGATTAACTATTACCTGATCCAATCAACTGCGGTTGTCCGTTAAATCTGATTTGACCTGATTGAACCTCGAATAATCTCGATGGAAACGCTCTACAATCGGATGCGTGGTCAAAGTAATCAAGCGGAAAATTATGTTTTACGTTTCTGTTGACTTTATACAGGGTGTTAGTGACATCGTAACGAATACTGAGGGGGATGATTCAGACCATGATTATGAGTTAATTAATATCAAGTGGAATTTTCCGTCGCAAAATTAATGTATTTTTTGCGTTTTTTTTTTAATTCTTTTCAACTCTATACTCTTGCGATGGAAAATACCTCTTGATATTTCAGAATAATGAGCTGAATCACCCCCCTCCGTACTCGTTACGATGTCATTTACACCCCATACAAGTACATACAGGTAGCCATAGTGCGAATGGGTGTTAGTGACACCGTAACAAATACTAACGGGGATGATTCAGATTTCAGACCATGATTCTGCGTTGATATCAGAATTTCCTGTCAGAAAATTCATGAAAACTTTAGTATTTCTTTTTTTATTATTTTCAGTTCCATACTTTTGCGACGGAAAATTCCGCTTGATATAAACTCAGAATCATGGTCTGAATCATTCCTCAAATTTTTGTTACGATGTCACTAACACCCTGTATACACCCACTTCGGGCCAGCTAAGTTTAAGTTCCATGTAATAGGGGTGAACCTCTTGCCATAAATCGCCTTGGCCGAGATAACATTTCATGTTATTTTTCGGATGCTAATGCCAAAATCTCGGAAAAAATCCAAGATCATGTTGCTTTGATAACAAATTGTTTCTCTGCCTATACCGATAGGCATTATGAGCGTGATTTTAGCTTCTGCCCCTGAGGGACCGATTCGCGATTTGGCGATTCATGCAAATCGATCGTCTGAACTGGGTGTAGGGGCGAAAGAATAATGGAACCATATAGTAACTGGTCCCGTCCGAAGTTTCCCTCAGGATAGCTGGTGTCAATAACATAACAAATACTTTATGGCACAAATAGAAAAAATACAAAACAAAAGAGACATAGAATGAGTACAATAGACGGCCTTATTGCTAAGTATCTCTTCCAGGCAACATTTAAGTATAGGCGATATTTAATATTATGTAATAGGTATAGCGGGATAGTGCAGCATGGGAATACTTGTACGTATAAAAAATAAATACAATGATAGATACACTTACGAGTGCATTGAGGAGCTCGGTGGCGCAGCGGTAAACGCGCTCGGTCTGCGATTGTTGAAGTTAAGCAACTTTCGCAAAGGTCGGTCATAGGATGGGTGACCACAAAAAAAAGTTTTCATCTCGAGCTCCTCCGTGCTTCGGAAGGCACGTTAAGCCGAAATAGAAGTAAGGAAATGCGCCTTGACTTGCCCTTTAAAGGACTCCAATGGCGAAGCTCTCCTAATGCTATAAGTTCACGCCCACAGACTCATTAAAAAGAACACAAATAACAATTATAAAAAGTTATTTACATATTTATTCACATTATAGCTTTACCAAACAACCATTATACCTTGAACCCTGCGTAACAAAAATCTATGACTTTTATACGTTAATTATCTCTATGTCGGGTGTCAAGCTAAGTTGGATAACTGGCCTAGCAACAATGTCATTATAAAACTCGAGTATACGGAGTAATTAAATTTATGCTGCGCTTGTTTCTGTATGTTCTGATTTGTAAATCTAAACTGCAGTTCTAATCTTCATATGTTACATTAGCATACGTTGATACGTTGATGCGTTGGTCTCACGAACCGGAGGCCCCGGTTTCGAATCTCGGAGGGGACATATCACAAAAATAACTTTGTGATCCGTAGTTTGGTTAGGACATTACTGGCTGATCACCTGATTGTCCGAAAGTAAGACGATCCGTGCTTCGGAAGGCACGTTAAGCCGTTGGCCCCGGTCACTACTTACTGATGTAAGTATGTAGTAGTTACATGAGCCAAGTCAGGGGCCTTTGACGGCCCAACAATAACCCTGACACCAGGGTTGATGAGGTTGGTAATCCACCTCATAACCCACACGATAAGAAGATACGTTAATGCCACAAACTTAACCTAATTTTACTCCTGTCCAGTTGGCCCACGATTCCACACAGCGACCATACATCTTCACAGGCATGTCGTAAAAACTGACGGATAAATCGTATCTACAGACGTGCCGATTAGTCGCAGACTACCTATCTACTCAGCCTGTGTCCACCCACTGCTGGGTCCGGCGTACCTGATAATGTCATCTGACCGGGCTGGTGATGTGCCTCGATATCGCATACCAAATGGTTTTAGAATCAGCATAACTTTTTTTTCCTTATATACTGAACTGCTTCACTATGACGGTTGTACAATAGTTCTACGATCACATTGGACCCATCATTTCACGAACTGGGATCAGATCAAATGTAGTGAAGACACTAATCCGTTTATCCTGTTTGTCTCCGAGAATTTTATTGTTTCAGTCAAAACAAAATTCTGAGCTAACAGCTATTTATGGAGAAATGTAGGCCGAATACCTACTTTTTGGTGTGCTTGTTTATTCAATGAGTCTGTGATACGTAATTTGATTTTAGGTCAAATCAAATCAAATCATTTATTTTGCAAAATAAACAGTTACAAACCATGCAAAAATAGTTTAAGTAGTACATAAGACTTCAAGTATCAATAAGCAATATAACAATAGTAACTACTTGATTTAATTAACAATACTATTGTTACACTTTTAGATTAACAAATATGAGATTAAAATTAACTACAAAATTAATAAGAAAATAAACAGTATAATAATAACATGTCCTAAACAACAGCAGTCCATATTGCTTGTATTATTTCATTAGTCATTACTTTACAATAAATAAACAATTAAAACAATACAAAACCAAACAACAAAGTATACATACGTAAAAACTATATAAGATCAGTTAATTCACAATAGATCAAGTCAATCAATCATATAGATTTCCAAAAAATTCATTCAATTTATAGAAAGGTCGTTGTAATAGGAACTTTCTTAGTTTAGTTTTAAAACATTTAATGTTATTTTGGTTTTTTATGTCTTTATTTAGGTGATTAAAAATTTTTAGCCCTATATACACGAAGCTTTTAGAATAATTAACATAATTTGATCTAGGAGCGATTAGTCGACAACTGTCTCTCAATCTACGGTGTTGTACTTCTCCTAATGTTCGGTATTGACTTTTATGTTTGTAAATATATACACTTATAAGATAGAAAAGGTCAAGGTTTAATATCACATTTGAAACACATACGAGTACGAGTAATAACGGGTTCTTACCGCGTTTAAAGCAGGGATATGAGACTCCCGATAAATAAACTGTTGCAAGCGCCATGACAACGGAATGACTGATGAAATTGGAATATAATTTGCTATGGGCAAACAGAATCTAATATCCCTGATTTTAACGCGGTAATAACCCGGTATTGGTGCTAATTCTTCCCTCATTCAGCGCTTATCGCTATCGACCCAATACGGTCGATTAATTCTTTCAAATATTTTTCCTCTCAGACGACGCCCTGAGCCGAGGTTCGCGCCCAACTGGGCACCCTCAGGCCTGTTGTCTTAAACGTTGTACCGGGTGAGAGCCTACAGCGCTCCCCATTTGTCCGGCCAAGTAGTTAATGCCAACTGCGGCAAATCTATAATAAGTCACGTCAAAAAAAAAAGGTGCTAATTCCTGTAAACACCATCTAATTTTAAGGGAAGGGTAATCGACAAGCATAAAATTTATGTAACACACGTCAATTTTAAGCAGAAATCTAAAACAACCGTCAAAATTTTTTGCATTGGCTAATAACCCGACAGAATAAGGTGACAGCACACGTCAAAAGGTTTGCATACCAGCGAGATACCTTTTTGGTTCGCTGGGGTTATTAATTAATTTACTCATTCTTCCTAAAATTAAGAGCTGTCAATCATCCGTCCCTTTCCTTTTCGGCGGATAAGAAAATGACGGGTATAACTTAAAATAAAATTAGGAAGTGTCTGCAGGAATCGGGGGAATGTGTTTTAATTAAAATGTATGAGATTGGGATAAGGGGATATGTCATGGTATTTTAGTGACTGTCACTGTCCTTTTTCGTAATCGTTTACAACTTGGCTAAGGCCCCAGTTTCAATAGTGAAATAAATGAATAATACCGTACCACCAAAGAAGTCCCGGTTACGATTCCCGATTAGAACAATGTTATATCTTCTTGGGTGCCACTACGCCCATATATATTTTTTAAATTAGGTTAGCATATACACTTCTCATCAAAAAAATCGAAACACTTCCGTTTTCATTGTTTCTGTCCGAATTTAACACAAAAAAGAATTCATACGATGAAAAAAAAATACATAAATGTATAGCTGGCAGTTTGGCCATTACAGTAATAAGCGAAAATTCTAAATTCAAAATTAGAATTTCATTTGTTTATCTTATAAACGAAATGAATCACTGTTTTGAGACAAATGTGTGTTTAGGGTTGGAGTACATTTAGCGTTTAAAAACTAAAAATTGGCGCCTATCCTTAAACTTTTTGTTTTTTATTTCAATACTGTGACTTTGGGACGTCTGAAAAAAGGTTTTTTTTCTAAAACGTATGGATACTTCGCCCACAGAAGCCGCCCAAGTTGTGGCATTGCTGGATTCTGGCCTTAGTCAGCGTGTTGTGGCTGCAAGACTGCATCTAAGCCTGTCATCTGTTCATAGAGTCTATAAACGTTATCGGGAGACTGGTTTGTTCACGCGCCGTTCAGGATCTGGCAGGAATCGGGTCACTTCTGAGCGAGATGATCGATTTATTGTAACAACTTCTTTAAGAAATCGACGCCTTAACGCTTTTCAACTGCAGCAGCGGCTTCGTGTTGTACGAAGGGTGGCTGTAAGTGACTCTACAATTAGAAGAAGGTTGAAGGATCGTGGACTGGTACCGCATAAGCCAGCAAATAGGCCGAAATTAACTGCAGACCATCGAAGAGCGCGCCTTAACTTTGCACGTGAGCACCTAAATTGGTCATACCTACAGTGGAGCAAAGTTCTCTTTTCTGATGAGTGTAAAATTATGCTGTATGGTAACGACGGAAGGAACAAGGTCTACAGAAGAGACGGAGAACGCTATGCACAATGCTGCATTGAAGAAAAGGTCAGCTATGGTGGCGGTTCGTGGACGGTTTGGGGAGGAATCAGCGCCGACGGTAAGACAGAGCTTGCTTTCGTGTCTGGGCCACGTCTGCCTGCACTAAACTGTCATCGGTACGTCGAAGAGTGTCTCGAGCCTCATGTGATGCCCTATGCACATTTTATTGGCAACGGCTTCATATTCATGCACGACAATGCTAGGGCTCACACCGCGGGCGTCGTACGAGATTATCTTAACGAAGTCGATATCTCTATTATGGAATGGCCAGCAAGAAGCCCGGACATGAATCCCATTGAACATCTGTGGGATGAATTAAAGAGACGAATTCGAGCAAGAGATCCTGCCCCAGAAACACTTAGCCAGCTGCAAGATGCAATCCAAGAGGAATGGGACAATATACCACAGCATGTGATCGTGACTCTCATCCGATCGATGAAGAACCGTATGGAAGCAGTAATTAGAGCTCGGGGAGGGAATACAAGTTATTAAATAAACGTTTTTTAGCTTTTTTTTTTCATTTACGTGTGTTGTTTTATCCATTTCCTTTATACTCCATACGGAATAAAAATGACTCATTTAACAAAATACGAAACCTATGAAAAATTCATTTAAATTTAGAACATTAACATTAAGATTTGATAAGCTCATATTACTCACTATTAAACGACATTTAACATTTATTCCTAAATGTACTCATTTTTCTGATAATCCTGACAAAACGTAAACTTGCAAGGTGTTTCGATTTTTTTGATGAGAAGTGTATTTTCGTGTACCTACTCGTACAGTCATGAGCAATATCATGTACCCACTTTAGAACTCTGTCGCACTATCATATTTGATATTTAATGAGACTACGGTTTAATTTGTCAAAAAAGTTAATGTGACATGGTTTCAAAGTGTAAGTATATTACTCGTACTCGTGACCGTACATATGTATGTAACAATAGCAAACCATACATATAAAAGCGTTTATTAAATTGTACCTTGTAATTCCAAGTATCAATATTTCTCGGAAAATCAAATAACAATACGTTATACGAGAATGTTATTCTTGTTATTGACAAAGACATCAAAGCTATTTGTTTTATTAGTCGAAGACTAACGAAGTCCTACTTTGTAAATCATTCAATATATTTTTAAAACGAGAATCAAAAATCGTAACAAACAAACAGACATAGGATACGTGTTGGTTGAATATGAATGATCGAATAAGAAATTATCGAATAAGGGAGTGTTGTGATGTGATGTGAGAGCAAAGTCATCAAAGGTAAAAAAAATATATAATGTAGTGACGAGAAAAGGCTAATTTCCAACTAGTCAAATCAGTTACTTTTTTTAATTTTACTAGGGATTTTTTTGAATAAAAGAGAAGGGTCGTGTCGTATCAGAAAATGGAGGTTTTGGCGGGAAGAAGAGAGGAATGGCGATTACTTCACCGACAAGAGCGCAGCTCTTAAATAAAGAGAGAGATGGAATTTGTAAGAAAAAAGCCATAATTTCTCTATGACGTCATAGAAAAACGTGATAAAACGTCGCACTTATTATTACGTTTTTAGTTAGTTAAACTAAATTAAATAGAAAAAAGAAAATGTTTTTCGTCAGATTTAGATGTTTCATTATTAAGTAATTAGAATTGCATAATTTATCTTGAACCTAGTACGGTCACGAGCATTAATATGTATACACTTTGGTACCATGTCACATTAACTTCTTTGACAAACTGAACTGTAAGTCTCACTCAATATCAAATATGTTAGTGCGACAGAGTCCTAAAGTGGGTACATTATATTGCTCATGGACTGTACACGACCCAATACGCTAGTTTCCAACTAGTCAACTCAGTTACTTTTTACTGAACGCCAAAACACGAAATTACTATGGAATTTGTATGAAAAAAGCACACTGCGGCGTCATGCGTAGATAGAGATCAGAATTTAATAATTTATCTTAAACCGAGTACACGACCCAATTGAGAAAGGGACACTCCGATGACTCGAACATGGAGAGAGAATTAATGAAAGTAGACTCACCAAAAAGATTTACGATACGGGTGTAAGATAGATACGGAATCAGATCCCGGATGTTTTAAAGAAAGGCCAGGGGCCTGTTTAATAAAACTTACAATTGTAAATTACAATGACAATTTGATGTACATTGCGGAGTGTGTGAATTTACAATTGTAAGTTTCATTAAAAAGGCCTCTGGCTAAGAGTAGGTACTCAAACCGGCGAGCTTTTTTTTTGACGTGACTTAATGTAGATTTGCCGCAGATGGCATTAACTACTTGCCCGGATAAATGGGAAGCGCTCAAGGCTCTCACCCGGTACAACGTTTAAGACAACAGGCCTGAGGGTGCCCAGTTGGGCGCGAACCTCGGCTCAGGGCGTCGTCAAACGTCAAATATTTGAAAGAATTAATCGACCCTAGTGGGTCGGTAACGATAAGCGCTGATTGAGGGAAATCGGCGGGGTCGGTATCGGGGTCCTGAAGTGTTGGGTGTTGCGAGCTGATTGGCGGCCTATGGCTAGAGTAATCGGGTCGTCAGGATCGTATATTACGTCCTTTGAAAACCGGCGAGCATGCATGAAGACCTTGATGTGATGATGATGGTGGAAGAAGCGAAAGTAGTGTGTTAGGATTGGAATCATCTGAAAACTATACATTGTTTTAACTTTTAATATCGGGAGTCTCATATCCCTGATTTAAATGCGGTAAGAACCCGTTGAGACGAGGAGCTCGGTGGCGCAGGAGGAGCTCGGTGGCTCAGCGGTTAACGCGCCTGGTCTGCGATTGTTGAAGTAAAGCAACTTTCGCAAAGGCCGGTCATAGGATGGGTGACCACAAAAAAAAAAGTTTTCATCTCGAGCTCCTCCGTGCTTCGGAAGGCACGTTAAGCCGTTGGTCCCGGCTGCATTAGCAGTCGTTAATAACCATCAATCCGCACTGGGCCCGTGTGATGGTATAAGGCCCGATCTCCCTATCCATCCATAGGGAAGGCCCGTGCCCCAGCAGTGGGGACGTTAATGGGCTGATGATGAAGAACCCGTTATTATGTGTTTTAATTATCTTAAAACTATGTCCGAAATAGGGTGAGGTAAACCTAGCTTAACCGCTGGTGGGGAGCGGAGAGTTGCCGTTCTATACGTATTCACCCCTCTTCCATTATCCCGTTTTTCACAGGGTCCGCTTACCTAACCTGAAGATTTGACAGGTCCGCTTCTGTTCCGGACAATCGTGCGAAAGATTTAAACAGGGAGAAAGAAATCTTGTAATAATCCCTCTTGAACTACGGGCTAGTACACTACGTTATCAACTAAGGAAAACATGTTACTGCGCAAGCTTATCAGAAAAGGTTATCAACGTTTGACAGTATACATAAATAGCTAATTAATTAGAACATGAATTACAACGCAACAAATGCACCCACTCCTTGCTGGCAAGTCACATATAATAGTGGGGGGACCAGCAATATGTCATCATATCCCAAGCGTTATCCCACGGGGTCTTCACGGGGTTCGCTTACCTAACCTGAAGATTTGACAGGTCCGGGTTTTTTACCGAAGCGACTGCCTGTCTGGCCTTCCAACCCGCGAAGGGAAAACTACCCCAATACAGGTTAGGTTAGGTCACATACCTCCGAAAGGTATTTCTAGGTAATGTGGTTTCCTCACGATCTCTCTTTCTTTTTTCCTTTACCGCTGAGCACATGATAATCATTTATGATCGAAACGTGAATTCGGCTATCATTAGTTTAAGCATGTGCTGGATTCGAACCTGCGACCTCAAAGTGAGAGGCAAGCGTTCTGCCAACTGGGCTACCACGGCTCACTTTTATTTTATTAACTTACAAAAAAAAGCAATCATTATCTATAAAAGTACCTAGTGATTAGATTACATCTAAATACTGTGTATTTAGTGGTGTGAATCTATCAATTCCTAATTAAATAATTAGAATCTTCAGTAAATGTTTTCCATTTATGAAGTCATAAAATATTCTATAGTTACACTTTGAATCGTCATTTTTTACATAACGAACGTCTGATCCGCCTAAAACTACTGCAGCTTCTCACAACCTGTATAGTCGGGAAAACAAGCTGCAAGAAAACCTCGGCACAGGGCCCAAGACATTCTTAAAAAAAATCAAACTAAAAATATTGTTATACAATTCAGTACGTTAGTCAGTTTTTACGACATGCCTGTGAAGATGTATGGTCGCTGTGTGGAATCGGGGGCCAACTGGACAGGAGTAAAATTAGGTTAAGTTTGTGGCATCAGCGTATCTTCTTATCGTGTGGGATATGAGGTGGATTACCAACCCCATCAACCCTGGTGTCAGGGTTACTATAGAGACGCCAAAGGCCCCTGACATGGCTCTTGTAACGACTACTTACTTACATCAGTAAGTAGTAATACACAACAGCTTAACGTGCCTTCCGAAGCACGGATCATCTTACTTTCGGACAATCAGGTGATCAGCGTGTAATGTCCTAACCTAACTAGGCGATTTTTGTGATACGTCCCAACCGGGACCTCCGGATCTTGAGCCCAACGCTCAAACCACTGGACCACGGAGGCCGTTAGTTGGCCGAACATTAAGCCATTGGACGTGGCACTTTTGACACCTTTGAAATGACTTTTTTAAAATGACTCTGACACGATTGGCGAGTCCGGTCATCGACTTCACAACGTGCGGGCACGTCCACACGTAAAAAGACCGTAAAGTGTGCAATCATTTTGAAACTATCTATCAGGCGATCTATTTCTAGTGAGCGCACTCTTTTACGATCTTATGCCACACATTAGGAAAAAAGGTGGACGTAAGCGGGTGTCATGGGCGTCATGACACGTTGGGTCACGAGTGGCCACTGTAATTTTATCTGATTCTCTACGGAAATAGGTTGTTTTGCGACCTGGGGCCTGTTTAATAAAACTTAAAATTGTAAATTACAATGACAATTTGATGTACATTGCGGAGTTTGTGATCACAAATATTTTGCAGTTTCATATTAGCTACGTAATGAACACCAAATTGACGTTGTAATTTACAATTGTAAGTTTTATTAAACAGGCCCCTGGTGATCCCCCTGACATAAAACATACATTGGCTATTTTAACATTGGTGACAGTTCGAGCAACCATTTAAAAAAAAATGTGTCAGCTAAATATTAAATAAATAAATCTGCACCTGAATGAAATTACCCGTCCCTTTCCTTTTCGGCGGATAAGAAAATGACAGATACAACTTAAAATAAAATAAGATGGTATTTACAGGAATTAGCACCACTGTTATGTTGATTTGGAAAATTATCAATTTTTACTTTTTTATTATTTATTTAGTGACTAACCATTTTATGTTAATTTATTTTATTTTTATTATATTTTATTTAATGTAATGTAATGCAATGTGTGGGCCTAGTTGCCTGAATAAAGAATTTGATTGATTGATTGAAAAGCAGCTAGGGCAAATGACACAGTTAATCTTGCGATGAACACCTCTTCTTAGCAGTAAATATAGCTCATGTTATGTTTGTACTGACCAGTCAAAGTGCACATCCGGCGATGGTTGATGTCCTGCATAACCTGCCGCATCAGCTGTCCGAGCTCCTTGGCGTCCCCCGACACTGACTGCTTCAGCAGCCACTCGGATTCTAGCTCCATCGATAGCTACCGGAGAAAATATATATTAATTATGCCCGAACAAACATTAAAAAAAGAAACGGTCGAATTGAGAACCTCCTCCTTTTTTGAAGTCGGTAAAAATGACTCTCCCTCTATTGGGACTCAAACTCAGCTGGCGAGGAGTGGTTGTACTGTACACCTCTGCGTACCCACTAGGGAATGCAATCCCGACTCGAGATCGCAAATTCGATATCCCGCGGGATTGGAAATATAACTCTCGCGAGATCCCGAATTTTTCGGGATCTCGACTAGTTTATAAAAAAATGTAAAGTTAGGGTGGCTGAAAACGATGAAAAGTGTTTGTGATAGTGAGATTAATTAAACCTGAGATTAAGTAAACCTGTTTTTAAGAAAAAAATTCAAGACCTTTTTGTTAAATAAACTGTAACCTCAAAATTTACCTTTTTATAAATATTAGAATAGACTAGATATAGAAGTATAGATAACCTGCTTAATTTGAATTGGGTGTTTAAGCTCGCCAACAAACTGTTTTGCAGTTTGGCGAAACATAATTTTTGTAAAAAAAAAATCAATTTATTTATCCTTCAATATCACTAACTACATAATTAAGTTTTCTTTGGAAATGAGCATAATCAAAACAAAAAGTAAATATAACTGAAGGAGATTCACGCAATGCCGTCAATCTCGAATGGGATCTCGGCATATTATGCTTCGGGATTGATCTCGAAAAATTAGACGAGATCTCGCGAGATCAGGATTGCATTCCCTAATACCCACATCATCATTATCAGCCGTACGATGCCCATTGCTGGGATCGGACCTGCGCTGCCCGCATCCAGCGGCTTCCCGCGACTTTCACATACCGCTGGCAAATTCCACCTCAACTATATGGCCAGTCCGACATTGGGAGATTAGATGGATCATCGAACACCGCGACATGTGGGAGGTTAAAAGGCCCCTAGCAACGGGATACGCTTATCACCACGTCCCTAGCAGCATTATCCCACGTTCGCTACCTAACATTAAGAATTGACAGAATGATTTTAAACTATCGAGTAATATCATCGATATTAACTCTCTACTAGTAGAGGGACCACAGGAAAATAAAGTATTAAATTGGCAAAGTTGACTAAGTTTTAACAATAGGCAGGTCATTGACCTTGCGGGGGTGCTTATCATATCGCCGCGTGTAACATGTTGTTTTTTATGTTATTAATTATGATGTTATTACAATTAATATACTATAATATTTTTCTTGTTTTACAACATACACCATCTATGATTTAATCAGATGGCTGGTTCCTTTGTTCTAAACTGTTAAAAATTGTACTGTAAAAAAAAAAACAAATAGTAGAGAGATTTTTCCATTAAGATAGAGATAGGTAGACACAATTGGGATAGTGAGAGTCCAAAGTTTTCAAAAGTTTTTTTTTAGAAGCTGTGGTAGCCCTGTTGGTAAAACACTTTCTTCTCACTTTAAGGTCGCAGGTTCGATTCCACCAATGATTATCGAATTTGTTTTCGAATTCATGTTTGGATCATAAATGATTATCACGTGCTCAGTGGTGAAGGAAAACATCGTGAGGAAACCCACATTCCCGAGAAATACATTTACGGAGGTATGTGACCTAACCTGGGCTGGTTTTCCCTTCACAGGTCGGAAGGTCAGACAGGCAGTCACTTCTGTAAAAAACCGGACCCGTCAAATCTTCAGGTTAGGTAAGCGGACCCTGTGAAAAACGGGATAATGCTAGGGGGATGATGATGAGAGTCAAAAGATTTCCAAAGACAACTTACAGTAACATGGTGCTGGCTGCCATTTTAATGTTTACGTATTGTTACATAGGGATGTTCATCAAAACATAAACACACGCCTATTTCCTACTGGAGTAAGCAGAGACTATTCCGTTTTCTTTCTATCAAGTTTCTTATTAATTAATAAGTATGTTGAAGGAGCGAATAGTTGTATGTACTTTACCGTGTAATTGTGGGCACTTACCAAATATTCGGTGAGCTTTTTAACTAAAGGTTCTAGATGCACCGTCCGTGCCCAGGCATCGCATACGAAGCACAGGTTGAAATAGTAGGCATTTCTTGCATACTTCTTGTTGTCTATTCTGACCGGGAAACCCAGAATTTTCAAACCCAGGATTGTTCTGTGGAAAGACGGTAAGTGAAACGTTGAAAAAGAATATTCAGGATCATCATAAATTATTTTAATATTGAAAACTATAATTTTCTATTTTGTTGAGTTATAGACAAAGCCATATACAACATAAAAAAAATACCTACACAGAAACAGACAAAGAATGTTTAAGTACCTAATTTATATAGAGTTTTTCCTACTTCCAACTTGATTTATTAAGTGTTATTGAAGTTTTAAAGTGCAATACCTATATTAATTAAATCTAAGTGTAGACCTATTTAAAGTAATCTATTAGGAACCTTTGTTTAACTTGCTTAGTTCCAATGTTTAATTATTATTTCTGACGCAAGAATGACTCAGAATATTAAAATAGACTTGTTTTGTTTATCATTGTTTTGCACACTCCAGACTAGTTAATTTATCAATATTGCCTAATACTGTGTGTTATTATATTATAAATAATTATAATACATTATGATAATGATAAGTAAATATTAAGAACATACCTACCTATCATATCATGTTAAAAGAAGATAAGTAGGTATCTTTTCACTGTTTTGACGAACTATTATTCAAAAAACTTTATAGCTCATTTCATCATCTTCATGAAACTTTGCAAAGTTTTCGTCGTGGGGGTAGTTCAATAGTAAACAGAGGAACTTACACTGTCAGTGTGCATCTCTGGAGTTGGACCTTTGGAATGATGTAGTGGCTCACAGTGTCAAAGATTTCCTTCGATATATAGTTCTCAGGCACTTGACAGGTGATCTTCGGCCCGGCCGTCGGATGAAACTCGCACAGAAATATGCATCGAATCGGCCCTTCCTGCCCACAACCTTCGTAATACTTTGAGTTTCCATCCATAGTAAAGAACTCAAAATTCTAAATTGATAACAAAACTTATCACTGAAACATACTGTTTTGGGCGCACTGCACTATAACACACATCACTATCGCGAATACACGAAATAAATTCGAAGTTTGACACACTGACACGAATTTTGAGTAACGTAAATAAAAGTATACGTTTCACACGAAATGCGTCAACCTCCCCCTACGAAAGCCAGAAATCAACTGATTTTTTTTACTTTTTTTACGGATATTTGACTGACAACCAAGACAGCGATTATCAAATGATCAAATTGACAGATATATTTTTTTTCTTGCAAAAGGCCTGTCTGGCGCCTGGCGTTAATTATTGGGGTTACAAGAATAAAAAATTAAAATCTACCAACAAATGTGTATGTGGATGTGGTGGTGTGCATGTCCGTGAAAATCTTTGATTAGAAAAACATAAAAAAAGTTTGTTGTTTGACAAATAAGCCAACAAGAGGTTTTAGTTTAGATGGCTTTTAGTTTATAAAGATGGAAAAAAGACCGTATAACTTGCTTATTGCTGCTACAGGAAGCGTAGCAGCGTTGAAGATACCAATTCTAGTGAAATCTCTATTAGAATTGAACAAAACCAACGAGAGATATTATTTTGAGGTTAGTCTGATAAGATTATAAACAATAACATTTTCTTAAAAAGCTGTGATAATAAAGCAAATTTAATGTTACAGGTACATCTTATTGTCACAGAACACGCGAAGCACTTCTTCGACTCGTCGGAGTTGCCGCCAAATGTGATTGTCTATGACGATAACATGGAATGGCAGGCTTGGAAGCAGCGGGGTGATCCGGTGGTGCACATAGAACTTGGGAAATGGGCTGACATGATGGTAATTGCACCGCTGGATGCGAACACGTTGGCTAAAATGGCACAGGTATATTTCCAGCTTATAGGTATACTGAATTAATTGTCCACTTACCTACATCTGAAGTTACATTTTAGCAAACGAAAAAAAATAAATTAGCATAACAACACAACATAGCACCACACCTGTATCCCAAAGGGGTAGGCAGAGGTGTATAGTGTATACACTCACTCCTCATCACCTACTATAAGTCCCACGTAATAGAGAAAGACATTATAAATATTCACATGATGTGCCTACTTTACAATTATCACTGTAATTACTTTCCAGGGTATATGTGATAATCTTCTGACCTGCACAACACGAGCGTGGGACATGAAGAAGCCATTGCTATTCTGTCCCGCAATGAACACTAGGATGTGGGAACACCCCGTTACGTCCACACATATTACATTGTTGAAAGAATGGGGCCATATTGACATACCTCCGATAAGCAAGAACTTGATCTGCGGAGACACTGGCATGGGCGCCATGGCTGAAGTTGAAACTATTGTGAAAAAAATTAAAAGTATTTTTGATGAAAGAGTCAGTTAGTTAATAGGTGTTTGGGAATAGATATTTTTGTAGATTTGAATTCCAAACTTTAAGTCCAATAATACCATTCAAGTCATATTACATACCGAACTCAATTTTCTAAAACTAGCTTTTAAACCCTTCTTTCTGGAGCTCAGTACTATTTTAGAGCTGACATAAGGAACTATATTTTATTGTGCTTCACATTAGTATGTTTAGTTATGTAATATTTCAGATCTTTAATGTGCATTTCTCATGGAGGAGTTAGAATAACTACCTTATTACAAAACAAAGAGTGATGATATCTCATTAATTAAAAAGCCACACATGTCAGTGTATCATTCTCCATGCTACTTTTACTCTGTCTGTCGCGAGTATGAAGGCGCAAAGAGTAGTCTATTTCAAAGCCGTACTAGGACTCCTGTCCTTCGCCTCTGAATAGTATGACAGTTACTGCTGCCCTCAGGTTCTAGGTTACAGTCTCTGTGACTTGCCCCTACTGCCGTACCTATGGCTCTTCTCTGTCTCTGCATCCGTTGAGCTGAAATATCAGGCTTAAAATATAGTCTACACCACAAAATAGATTTTAATCGAACGAATGGACAAGTCATAATATTAGTATGCAGAATTAGCGACACTAGCGCCGCCAAACACCGGGACTTCTATCGTCCCGCGTACTCGTATCTTTGGTCTTCGTTTTGTTTATAGTATGGCAGTAAATGGCCTCAATTCCTGCAGACACCTCCAAATTTTATTTTAAGTTATACCTGTCATTTTCTTATCCGCCGAAAAGAAAAAGGGACGGGTGACAGCTATTAATTTTAAAATTAATGAAAAGCCCGGACAAATAAAATAGGGATCTCGCTGATATGCAGCCCGTTTGACGTGTGCTGTCAACTTTATTCGGTCGGGTTATTGACCAATGTAACATTTTTAAATGGTTTTACATTGCTGCCTAAAATTGACGTGTGTTGCATAAATTTTATGCCTGTCGATTACTTTACTCTTTCTTTTTCGACAGATAAGAAAATGACAAGTATAACTTAAAATAAAATTAGATTGTGTCTGCAGGAATTAGCACCAATGTATGTAGACAGTCTTTATACTGATGTAAAGTAAAAAATCCAAATTGTATGTCTATGTTAGTAATTTTCTTAGTTTAAGACATTATTGGTTGTGCTATTAAGGTTCTAAGGTCAAAAGTACAATGTAAATATAAATTTATTGACAATTTTGTAATAAAACGAGTTAATGCAGTAAATGTATTGTTTATTGCATCTCTGAATACCGGATCTCTACGCTAGCGTACATGCGATACGAACGTAACTATTGTAAACCCAATAAAATTTCTAGTACACATCACATACAAATAACTATACAGAAAAACATTATTATAAACTTCTACTAAACTTAAATAAGGGTTTTCCTAATAATAGATGTGAAAGGCACCATTAGATAGATCACTTGGCTAATTAACACAGTACGCTTCTAAGTTACATTTTATATTTACCAGCAATCGAGGGGGTATCCTTCCCGGCGATGTGTGCCCAGTAGTGGGATTGGGAGGCCTGCCCTATAGTGGGATGTATGGTATGAGACTTACCATGATAGTCTTGTTCTTAAAAGAGGTTCTAGTTATGAATTGACTAACTAATTGGGTAGATTCCTAGGTCGAAGATAAATTATGAAATTCTGATTACTAAATAAAGAAAGATGTAAAGGTGACAAAAAAACTTTTTCTTTTTAACTTATTTGTGAATTTCAATAAAGAAAAATGTGATAATAAATGCGACATTTTGACACATTTTTCTATGACGACCCAGGTTGCTTTTTCATACAATTTCCATAGTAATTTCGTGTTTTGACGTTCAGTGAAAAGTAACTGATTTGACTAGTTGGATTTGAATAGTTAGCCTATTATGAAGCTTGGCTATTTGTGACTTTGCAATAAATGAATGAATATGAAGTGGATTTAACGGTTACGTATTATAAGAACATTCTGTGTTAACAAGGCAAGATCATATCCTGGATTTATGTATTTAAAAATTGCATATTTAAAAATATGTCAAAGTTTTACATAAACACTGAATATCATGTTACTGATAGAAGATATATAAAACGATTTCGATGCATCTATTATTAGAAAAAAAATACAATAATAATAATCAACTTTACAAAATCGTAATTTCCATAGTTTGTGCAATTTTCTGATAAAACAACCCTGTAGAATTTTATTAATTCTTAGATTACGCCTTCAATGGTTATATCAGTCGGCGAAGTAAAGCACACACATCCCGTTTTTCACGGGGTCCGCTTACGCTTACCTAACCTGAAGATTTGACAGGTCCGGTTTTTTACAGAATAGACTGCCTGTCTGACCTTCCAATCCGCGAAGGGAAAACCAGCCCAATGCAGGTCGGCGACGTAAAGCAAAATTACGTAAAATGTGCGCATTAGCACCTAGATTTACATAAGTAAAATCGAACCTGCAAATATTGTATAAGCAATAAAATGCATGCCAAACTATCTTGATGCTTTCTTCATAACGTTATATTTTCTTTTTATTTTTTTAATTAATAATTAAAAATAGCAAGTAACTAAATTAACGTTACGAGCAAGCATCGCCAACACATCCTTAAAAACAAACTTCAAACATTTTCAGCAAATATATTAAATTATTTACGAAATCTATATATTACCGAATTTAATCAAATAAACTTAAACAATCCCAGAACTCAATTTCTAGATAAAATATATAAATAATATAAAGCTATATCGCATGCTTTATCTACCTCAAGTATCTTGAGTAAGTGTATTATATAAAAAATACAATATTTACATTCCGTTCATAACCAGTACTTTGGAAATAATCGACAGAAATTATATTTACATACAAATCGAAAGAAAAACATTCGAGTTTTCAGATCAACTGAAATTCTACAATGGGCAAATTAAAAATCGTATCTTGTCGTGAGAACGCCATATTACATAACAACATACATAAACAGCCTATATATATATATATATATATGTCCCACTGCTGGGTATGGATGTATAAAGCGTACTCCACCACGCTGCTCCACTGCGGGTTGGCGGAAAAACTCATACAAAATTAACCTAAATGGAATCAACTTATGAAACAAAATAAACTTAAAGATGTCATGAAAAATCAGTACCGTTCGAAATTATTATATTTACATAAACTAAGCTGTAATTAATACAAATTTAATACAAGGGGGTCAAACAAGTTCATAATACAAGCAATACATAAAATGAAGCAATATTGCTATTTGACATTCCTTCACATTGCGCGCAACATACTTGTATAACATAAACTCACGAATAGTCGTGAGCTTATATGGTGGATGTACCTCTGACTATCCCAGTTGGGATATAGATCCCTTCATCCATCATTACTGTTGGAAACATTAAAATATTAATAGACAATACTATGTATAAGTAGTAACGTAAGTTTTTTTTGTATGGCAATACTGCCCTACCGGAGCGCCACAAGACACGCATATTTTTGTAACAAATATATAAAACCAAGAAAACCCCAATAAATAGTGAAATAAATCAAGGAGTTTAAGTTTCCACCACCGCCAGCACCACGCCACGACAGGAGACACCTCCACTTATAGTGCGGCATGGGCCGTACAATTGCATATATCGCAAGATGAACTAAGTATCCACACATCACACCACACCTTTTTTTTTTGACGTGACTTATTGTAGATTTGCCGCAGATGGCATTAACCACTTGGCCGGACAAATGGGGAGCGCTGAAGGCTCTCACCCGATACAACGTTTCACAGCACACCGAGCACATTGCGCTCTTATTTTTATATGAGCAAAAGTCAAATTGCAATATTGCTTCTTAGATGAATTGCTTTAATGTGGCCTTTTAGGGCCCACATATCAAAACGAAAATGCAAATTTAAATATAATCCAGCTCTTCTATTTGAACTATCACATTAGTAAAAATGTATAAATGCATATAATTTTATATACTAATTTCGTTTTCGTACGAATACAATTTGTTTATTGGTTCTTAATATAATATTAGCATGTATATATGTGCTATATATTTTAAGGGCACTGTTTAATTATTATAATTATTACTTATAGCGTAATAATAATAAATTTAAGTTAAAAATGAATTATTCGAAAAATTTGAATATATAAAACTGTGCGTGTATATTTTAAAGGCCATTTTTGTATCTAGCTGGACTAATATACCCATAGTTTAACATCAAACATCACTTATTATAATTACAATCGCTTCAAAAATGACACGGTAAGACAAATTATGTAGCTTCCTAGGTCAAAGATAAATTATGAAATTCTGATTACCAAATAAAGACAGATGTAAAGGTGACAAAAAACTTTTTTTTTAATGAATTTTAATAAAGAATAAGTGCGTCATTTTGTCACGTTTTCCTATGACGTCACAGGTTACTTTTTCATACAAATTCCATAGTAATTTCGTGCTTTGATGTTCAGTAAAAAGTAACTGACTTGACTAGTTGGAAACTACCCTATTCAAGTATATATTCACTTCACTTATTCTTAATGGCTGCACCGTTTATGGACGATGATTCTGACAATGTTAAAGTTCAGAATAAAAAACTTATAAACGTAAATAAAAGGTTTTACTTGGTGCCGATTGGAGCAATTAGAAACATAATTTTAACTTGATTTGACAAGATTAATTTGCGATAGCATTAGAGTGGATAATTAAGTAAAAATAGGTACCAGTCCTATGGGTCAGGATCCTTATCACAAACATACGAGAGGGGTAGTCAGGATCCTCATCACACACAGATCAAAGGTTAAAACTAGCTCTATCTCTTTCTTGCACTTAAGTAAGAGAAGGACGGCAATAGTTTAAAAGCTGTCAAAGAAAAAATAGGTTAAGTTTGTGTGCACGCACCACTGTAACTCGACCACGAAAAAAGTTCCTAATGGATCGTCTTTGACGAACAGTGGAACTCGTGCTGTCCTTCACTTCCAATACGCACAAGAAAGACATTTTCTTTTTCTCGTTTCATCTTTAAAGCGACGAATAGCTACATTTGATAATACTAATCGCTATGGGCATAAACGTTATACTACAAAAAGCTAAGCTTTGTATACAAATTAACATTACTTGTAAATAGTACGTAGCAAAATACTGCGGTTGTGTATTGGAATGGATTTAAAGGCTTGACGTGTTGTCCTTGTGTGCATATTCCACTTAAAGTTGAAAAACTACACTTAAATATATATTTTTTATTAAGATGGGTTTGCCCTTGACTTCGTTGTTCCACGAGGAGAAGAAGAGGTCGACGGTGGGACGAGCTTACCCAGAAAATGCCTATTCACCCGTGATTTAAAGGACCCCAGGTTATAAGATACAGGAAACAGCGACGCCGGCAGCCCATTCCATTCCTTGGCTGTTGGCTTGGCTGTTGTGTATTTGTTTAAAACTAGCTTCTTCACTGTAACTGTTTAAGTAAACGTTCAAATGCGGTTTCAATTTGCACCGTTAAAGTCGCACCTATGCAACGCGGATAACATTGTTTTTATTATGTTTTTTTTTTTTTATATTCAGATCATATATACCACATGACATAAACAGCCCATGGCTATGTGCGATTCACAAATTCAGCGCACCCTGTGGCAAAAATGTGTACTAAATTCGGACAGGCCTATTGTCAAAACTTTTGATATTTTATAAAAATTGTTAATTTAATAAATTGGAGTAAAATATCAATCACGCTTCTAGGTATTTTTACTAGTGATGTGCCGGATCGTTAAAAATGTATATCCGTGGATACGGATCTGAATACGGATATTTAGTGTAAAGATCCGCGGATACGGATACGGATCTTTATTTTCTTATTCGATATTATTCGATTGGTGTCGGCGCCAGCGACCTTGAAACGATAGTTGACGTCTTCACTCGCCGCAACGTCAGACAGGACACGTTTTAACTTGCATTGCGCGGGTAGTACTTTTGTTTTGGTTATGGTTTAGTCTGACACTGGAATTTTATAGTTTTTTATTTAATAATTCTACTTAATCACCTGAAAAAGATCCGTAAAAGATCCGCGTGAAAAGTAACGGACACGGATACGGATATTCGGAACATCACTAATTTTTACACTTAATAATATACAGGGTATTAGTGACATCGTAACGAAAACTTTGAGGGACTTCCGTCGGAAAACTTTGGTACTGAAAAAATAATAAAAAAAAACACTAAAATCTTTATGATTATTTTCTGCCAGGAAATTCCGCGTGATATCAACTCAGAATCATGATCTGATATATTCCCCTCAGTATTCGTTACGATGTCACTTACACCCTGTATTCGGTATGTTATGTTATTATTTAAAATGTCCGAAATAGTTGCGAACGCTTGGCAATACATCCCACTGCTGGGAACAAGTCCCCCCCCCACAATCGCTTAGGATTCAGTATAATACTCCACGACGTTGCTTCATTGAGGGTTGGTATAGAACTAGTTTCCTAATCCTAATTGATCAGGTTTCCTAAACTTGATCTGACCGAAAATCGAACCCAACATGCACAACGAGATAAAATTATCGAACGAGATAAAAGTTTGCTTTTTCCCTAACATGCGTGCCACGTCATTTTGTTCGTATTTTGACAGAACGACATGACTTATTCGGGTTCACACATTAGCACCAATCGACAAAACGACTTAATTTTATTGTCAGAATCGATAACGACCGTGATAAAAATTTATCCCGTTGCGCTTGTTAGCCCTAATGGTGTATAGCTTTTATACGAATAAATATCGTCCTACATAACATAATAAATACTTATAAGTATTATTACAAGTGCAGTATACACACAAACACACTATTTTAATAGGCACATCGTTCAAACGACGGTTTCGTTTTGCTTATCGAACATAGCTCGAGTGTACTTGGAGATGACGTCATAGGTGGACTTAATGAGTTCGCAGCGTTCCTCGACCTCGCAGTGAGATGGCGCCACTTTGTATGTGGACGGTTTCGGCCGCCGCGCGCACGCATCGATATTACATACCGATTGTTTTTTCACTTCTGAGTCTTTTCTCTTTTGTGTTGGTATCGCTGGGTCGCCGTCCAGTGCTTGACTGGAGTCGAGCTCGTATCATACGTCCAGTTCCTCGAGCCCCTTGGAGAGCCTATGGGAGTTGATGCGGCGACGGTGCGAGCGGCGCACCGCGTCGGCCCGGCGGTAGGGCTCGCTGCGCAGCCCGTGGAGGATGTCCTCCAAGGCACCATTGTACACCTCGTCTTGGTGAAGCAGTTTCTTTTCGCCGACGGCCTGAGACTTCGTTTTTAACTCGTTGATTACAGCATCCTGGAAATTTTATAAAATAACATGTTAAAATACATTTTTTTTTGGATTTTTGTAGACTAGAAAAATTAGGGAATAGGCACTATATCCTAAGAAGGTAGCTACATTCTACTTTTGGCCATCATTGACATACTAAGAGACATTCTAAAACGTACATGCTCTATAGTATATACTACACTTAATAAAAAATACAGAAAAGATAATTTTAACAAGTAAAATTATTAAATTAAATATTTAACTACCTTAATATAAGAAGGAGAATTTTCATTCAAATTCAAATATTAAAAGTAAAAAGAAAAGTTTGCGCCAATTTTTAAAATAAAAAATTCTAATTAAAACTGAAGTCTAATGCACATACAGGTGGTACCGGGAGCGTTTCGAGGAAGCGGGAATATATATAAAACTATAGAGGAACTAGCTAATACACTTACTAATATACTTCAAATAGAGGGTCCCCCTTACCACACCCTGGACACTCCATATAGAAATCTCATTCCGAAAACCCTTCCTTATTCAAATTCAAAATTCAAAAATATCTTTATTCAATAGGTTTATGCACTTTGATCGTCAATTTTTACATAACGAACGTCTCGTCCGTCTAAAACTACTGCAGCTTCTCACAACCTGTATAGCCGGGGAAAAGAAGCTGCAAGAAAAACTATTCTTTAGTGGCTTAAGGCCATTTAAGACTAAAGTAACACCTAGAGGGGTGAGGTCGGCGCTCGGTGATAAAACCAAGAAATATTTCATATAATTTTGTAGGTACAGTCATGAGCAATATAATGTACCCACTTTAGGACTCTGTCGAACTAACATATTTGACATTTAGTGAGACTTACAGTTCAATTTGTCAAAAAAGTTAATGTGACACGGTACCAAAGTGTATACATATTAAGACCGTACATTACAAATCATGTCGACCACGAAACGCTCAGATACTACCTCTACGTGCATTGAGCATTAGAAAACAAAATTTGATTACTCAATTAGTAAGAAAATCAGCCGATTAAGAAGCGTTATCTTCATGAAATACAAATATAAAGTAGACATTCCCTGTTAGGTTCCCATGCACATAAGCAGCGTAGGAAGAAAACATCATTCTGAATAAATATACATTGAAATATAATAATATACTGTATTATTATTAGTATAGAAAATAACAGAACAGTTACAAAGAGATATTACAGACAAATTATTAAGTACTTATTATATTTTAATAGGCGATTTAGTAAGTTTTATAAAAGGTAGGTATTTGGCAATTGTTGTTATAAAAGAGATATGTAAGAAAGTGTAGTGTAAGTATCCGCGGCGCGTAAGTTAGACAATGACCTTGAATGCGCACTGACAAATTATTGGGTCTCAATCCAAGTGCGGTATGAGGTGGGGCGCGAGGGGCAACGCGTAACCATGACAACGCATGGACGCTACCGATGCCGCCATTTTTGTTTAACTTATACGCCGTAGATTGTACCTAAAATAATAAGGATATAAATGAAACCTAGCTTTAACATCTGCCATAAATACTGAGGATTATATATATGATAAGGTCGGTCTCACTTTGGATGCGTTTTTGTACGAAATCGATTCGTGCCTACAATTTTATACGACGACCAACTCGCAATTAGGACGTCCACCACCACCATATGATCATTTCGACAAACATCCTGCTTTTTTGTAATTGTTTTAGTGGAAAGATATGATGATGTTGTCTTTTTTTTTGTGTGTGGCGTCCTTTTATAATAAGTAAAGTTTCCAATTGTGCAATCACTAGTGCTTGTTGTCGGATCAGGCAACTACAAAACTTAGGTATGCTATGTGAGTTTTAAACACTTTTAAGCTATTTTACTTTAAAAAATCTTGTACGGGGCTGTTTACCGTAGGACTCACGTTCCGTTTTTTTTTCCTTTGTACTTTGAAGGTTAGGACGTTCTTACTGGTACGCACGAGTCGCATTCGTACGAAACCTCATCCAAAGTTAGACCGGCCTAACATTATAAAAAGTTGTTGTAATTCTTAAATACGAGAATGTTTAACATTATAAATAAAAATATACATGAGTCGATAAAAATATTTAAAGTTTTAAAGGCCCGTGTGTTTTGGGATCTTGAAGCCGTGTAGGGGTCAAATACTTATAAATTTCGGGGCTCTGGTGGTACTAAATTTTTCATTTATTATGGGGCCTAAATTTCTAACCAGTCGAACACACCATGCTCTATCTCCCAGCTGTTTTTATGTAGAAATTTCGTCCAAATCCTGTGTGCCATGCGATGGAGGTGAATGTGGGTGGAGTCAGAATTTAGAAGCCAATTTGTGACCCCAACATGCTTTCCAAAAGCAGGTCCCGTGTCAATTAGTCACTCGACAACCCTCGATTTGGTTGTAAAGAGGTGAATATTACGCTCCATATCTTTTCTGAGTAAAATAAAAATTGGTAAATTGGTAACTCGTATTACATACATACATAAACTCACGCCTATTTCCCACCGGGGTAAGCAGAGACTATGGAATGCCATTTGTTTCGATCCTGACACACTTCTCTTGCTTCCTCCACATTCATCAATCGTTTCCTCCGTGACCTCCGTGGTCCAGTGGTTGAGCGTTGGGCTCACGATCCGGAGGTCCTAGGTGCGATTCCAGGACATATCACAAAAATTACTTTGTGGTCCCTAATTTGGTTACGACATTACAGGCTGATCACCTGATTGTCCGAAAGTAAGATGATCCGTGCTTCGGAAGGCACGTTGAGCCGTTGGTCCCGGTTACTATTTACTGATGTAAGTAAGTATTCGTTACATGAGCCATGTCAGGGGCCTTTGGCGGTTCAATAGTAACCCTGACACCAGGGTTGATGAGGTTGGTACTCCACCTCACAACCTACACGATAGAAGAAGATCAGTCGTTTCATACACGCACGCCGGTTCAGAGATAAAAGGAAAAACAAAAGCGGTTCAAAGGAAGAACAACTTTCCATTTTTAATCTTTCGTATAGAGCGTAACATTAACCCGGTTACTCCAAACCGTCTACAATACAGGTTAGTCCACACAGCTATCCCCTGAGACTTACACCATCAGCCTAGACTATAGCGGGTCTAGACTGTGCCGCAACTGAGACAAGTGTTGCTGCAGGAGGCCTGCACTCACGGCCGCGTAGTTAAACCTCTGTGGACGTCGGTCAGTGTTACCATCACCGCTACGATCCTTTGTACGGTAAATATGGCAACACTTTTGTGAACATGCTTAAAAGACTAGAAGCAGAGCCGTAAAATCATATACAATACATTTTGGCCAGTTAGTAGAGACTGTTTTCAGAAATGTTGTAAAAACATAATTGCGTAGTTTGCTAGGTCAAAGATAAATTATGAAATTCTTATTACGAAATTAACACAGATCTGAAGCTGACAAAAAACGTTTTCTTTTTTCTATTTAACTTATTTATGAATTTTAATAAAGAACGATGTAAGTACGTAGTAGTGATGTGCCGGATCGTTAAAAATGTATATCCGCGGATACGGATCTGAATACGGATATTTAGTGTAAAGATCCGCGGATACGGATACGGAACTTATTTTCTTAAAAAAAAAAGATTGAAGTTTTAGTTATTTCATTATTATAAGAGTGATATTTTATCTTGCTTTCATTATTATAGATCTATCTATCTAAATGTTAACAATATAAAGGTGCCAAATTTTTTTTTTAAGAAATAAAAACAATCTGAATGGAATTTTATAGTTTTTTATTTAATAATTCTACTTAATCACCTGAAAAAGATCCGTAAAAGATCCGCGTGAAAAGTAACGGACACGGATACGGATTTTTCTTTTATCTCGGATATCCACGGATACGGATATTCGGAACATCACTAGTACGTAGTCGTTACATGAGTCATGTCAGGGGCCTTTGGCGGCTCAATAGTGACCCTGACACCAGGGTTGTTGAGGTTGGTAATCCACCTCATAACCCACACGGTAGAAGAGAATAAAGAAATAAGTGCGACACTTTGTGGCGTTTTTATATAACGTCACAGGTTCCTTTGTCATACAAATTCCATAGTAATTTAGTGTTTTGACGTTTAGTAAAAAGTGACTAATTTGAATAGTTGGGAACTAGCCTATTAGGCTCACAACTATATCCGAATTGGGGCAGTCAGAGGTACATCCATCGCAAGATGAACTAACCCACACCTCACTGAGCATTCTGTTAGACCAGCGTGATACGCGGCTGTATCACCGTCTATAACCCAACTGTGTTAGTGAAAACTGCACTTAAGATAAATTAAAAAGTCATTGGTGCAAGTCCGTTGCTGGGGTTTGAACCGGCGCTCCCCGATTGAGAAGCAAGCCGGTGTACAGGACCACAATGACTATTATGTGTATACAAAAAAAACGTAAGCTATTTTGGCCAGTTAGTAGAGAGGGCTCTTTATCGTAAAATACAGTCTTAGCATGCAATTTTGCCATATTTATCGTCAAAGTATACCAGCACCATGTTATATCAATGTGTTCGGATGTTCTCTCCAAAATGATACTAACCGTTACCTCGAAATCAAAAACATGTTATATTCAATTAGGTATACATTGGCTCTGATTCCTGCAGACACCTCCAAGTTATACCTGTCATTCTCTTATCCGCCGAAAACAAAAGGGATGAAAATGGATGGTTGACAACTGGCGGTTAAAATGGCCACATCGAAGAAATTCATCTAAGAAAGCAATATTGCAATTTGACATTTGCGCATAGAAAAGTAAGTGCGCAAACAAATGTTAAATTGCAATATTGCTTTCTTACATTAATTGCTTCGATGTGGCAATTTTAACCTCCCTGTTAATTTTAAAATGAATAAACGAATGTATCCAACCCGTTTGCTGTCGAATTAATTCTATCGGGTTATTGGGTAATGTAAAATTTTAAGATTTCTGCCTAAAATTGACGTGAGTTCCATAAATTTCATGCCTGTCGTCATCCGTCCCTTTCCTTTTCGGCGGATAAGAAAGTAACAGGTATATCTTCAAATAAAATTACATGGTGTGTACTGGAATCAGCACCATTATGTGTATTCCATATTTAGTTTAATTATAATAAAAGTCCATACTCGTAATTTCTATTAGGGTGCACAGAACCACAAGTATACAACTATAAGTCGGATTAACTGTTTTAAATGTTTAACTGTAAGGTGATAAATTACCATAACTTATAATTATTAAAATAATTATATTCTTCATAAAATATTAAAATAATGGAATACACATTTTACTGATCTCCCCTCAAGTAAATTACCTTTAAATTATTTACACAATTACTTGAGAGCGATCCATCAACTCACAGTAAATAAAACACATCAATAAAAAAAATAAAAAACATTAGTAGAAAATGTTATAGTCAATATGAACGCTCCAGCCACTGGCTACAGATAATAAAATAAGTAATTATTAAAAAAAAATGCGGAAAATCTACGAATCGACTGCAAATCTGCAAGACTCCATTCACCGAAGCGTTATACATCGAGCCGGGCACACGACATATGCAAACAGCGAATATCTTTATACAGACATCAATCTAAAATATTCTATATGTATATGTACAGAAGTAAAATTGGGTAGTATCCTAGCTCAAAGATAAATTATGAAATTGTGATTACTAAATAAAGACAGATCTCAAACTGACGAAAATCCTTTTCTGTATAACTAATTTATGAATTATAATCTAGAAAAATAATAATAAGTGCGACATTTTGTCACGTTTTTCTATGACGTCACAGTGTGCTTTTTCATACAAATTCCATAGTAATTTCATGTTTTGAATAAAAAGTAACTGTGATGATGTGATGATACCTGTGATGTGAAAATGTCGCACTTATTATTACATTTTTCTGTATTAAAATTCATGATTAAGTTAAATAGAAAAAAGAAAACGTTTTTCGTCACGTTAGGTCTGTCTTTATTTAGTAATTGGAATTTCATCATTTATCTTTGACTTAGGAAACTATCCAATTGACGTGTGTTTCAATTTTATGCCTGTCCCTTTCCTTTTCTGCGGAGAAGAAAATGACAGGTATGACTTAAAATAAAAGTAAATGGTATGTATGGGAATTAGCACCATTACCTGTTGTTTTTTCTGCGCGATTTTGGCCTTATGAGGGTCGACAGTGTCGGCGTGTTGCGCGGCTTGCTCCAGTCGCCGCCGCTGCTCGTTTTCTGCGTCCGCTTGCTGTTCGAAATAACATTCCCATAAACTTACTAGTGATGTGCCGGATCGTTAAAAATGTATATCCGCGGATACGGATCTGAATACGGATATTTAGTGTAAAGATATACGGATGCGGATCTTTATTTTCTTTAAAAAAAAAGATTCAAGTTTTAGTTATTTAATTGTTATAAAAGTGATATTTTATCTTGCTTTCAATATAAAGATCTATCTATCTAAATGTTTGCAATATAAAGGTGCCAAATATTTGATTTTAAGAAATAAAAACAATCTAAATGGAATTTTATAGCTTTTTTATTTAATAATTCTACTTAATCACCTGAAAAAGATCCGTAAAAGATCTGCGTGAAAAGTAACAGACACGGATACGGATTTTTCTTTTATCTCGAATATCCGCGGATACGGATACGGATATTCGGAACATCACTAAAACTTACACTTCATACATAACATAAACTGCCTATATTCGTCCCACTGCTGGGCACAGGCCTCCCCTCGATCAACCGGAGGGGGTATCACTAAAACTTACACTTCATATCAAAGAAATCGAAACATTTTACATAAGGATCATCAGAAAAATATTATATCGTAGCATGCTTAGCCGTGTTAGCCGTGTCAGTTGGAAGAACGCTTGACTCTCAATGTGAGGTCGCAGGTTCGAATCCCAACATGGACCGAAACAATTCATGTCTTATTTTCTTTATTTAAACTACAATCGGTCTATAAGCAGTTTCATTGAGTGGATAAGTGACGTGTCAGGAGCTACAACCAGTGTCACAGCCTCCCACTTTATACAACATGGCTTCTCTTCAGTCGTTTCACCACATTTATGAGGTCTATAAGGTCTGATGCGAGGGGATTCGGATGATCGGCTAGTCGCTCTAGATTTTTCTTTCTCTCTCTCTCTCTATCTCTTCAGCGACGGTTGGAATGTTAAGGTATTCATGTATTTCTTCATTTTTGCTGAACTATGGTGCATTCGCAATTGAACGTAGGATGACGTTCTGCACTCGTTGCAAACAGAGTAAACAATTCATGTTTGGATCTTAAATGTCTATGTGTGTGTGTTCAGAGGTGAAGGAAAACATCGTGAGTGAGGACCCACATACCCGAAAAATGCTTTACAGAGGTATGTGATCTAATCTATAGTGGCTGGTTTATCCTTCGCGGGTTGGAAGGTCAGACAGGCAGTTGCTTCTGTCAAAACCGGACCTCTTAAATCAGGTTAGATAAGCGGGCCATGTGAAAACGGCACGGGACATGAACGCAGCATGATTCAAATTCAAATTCAAAAATATATTTATTCAGTAGGTAACATAGTTACACTTTGAATCGTCATTCTTTACATAACGAACGTCTCATCCGCCTAAAACTTCTGCAGCTTCTGACAACCTGTATAGCCGGGGAAAAGAAGCTGCAAGAAAAACCTACGCACAGGGCCCTAGACGTTTAAATGAAAGCAGGACAGAAATATAGTGCATCGCCTAGCGCAAAAGAGACGAAAGATATGGAATAGAGTACCCCTTCCGGTTGATTGAAGGGAGGCCTGTGCCCAACAGTGGGACGTATATAGGCAGTTTCTATACAGGGTGTTAGTGACGTCGTAACGAAAACTTTGAGGGATGATTGAGACCATGATTCTGAGATGATATGAAGTGGAATTTTCCGTCGCAAAAGTATGGAACAGAAAATAATAAAAAGAAAAACAAAAATTTTCATGAATTTTCCGACGGAAAATTCCACTTGATATCAACTCAGAATCATGGTCTGAATCATCCCCCTCAGTATTCGTTACGGTGTCACTAATATCCATACCTACTTGTATGGGTACAGTATGTACTTGTGCGGGGTGTAAGTGACATCGTAACGAATACTGAGGGGGATGAAACAGCTGATTATTCTGAGTTAATATCAAGTGGAATTTTTCATCGCAAAAGTATAGAATTAAAAATAATTTTAAAAAACTAAAAAAAAAAAAACATGAATTTCGCGACGGAAAATTCCACTTGATATCAACTCAGAATCATGGTCTGAATCATCTCCCTCAGTATTCGTTACGGTGTCACTAACATCCATACCTACTTGTATGGGTACAGTATGTACTTGTGCGGGGTGTAAGTGACATCGTAACGAATACTGAGGGGGATGAAACAGCTGATTATTCTGAGTTAATATCAAGTGGAATTTTTTATCGCAAAAGTATAGAATTAAAAATAATTTTAAAAAACTAAAAAAAAAACATGAATTTTGCGACGGAAAATTCCACTTGATATCAACTCAGAATCATGGTCTGAATCATCCCCCTGAGTATTCGTTACGGTGTCACTAACACCCTGTATATATATGCTCCATACTGACCTTAAACGCCCTCGTGAACCGGACGAGCAGCGAGAAGAAAGCGTTCGCGTCGCAGCCGCGCGGCGCCTCGCCGAAGTACTCCACGCACGCCGCAAACGAGTCCTGCAGAACAGACATTTAGGTTAGCGAACTGAAACCAGTGATGCAGTTGAATATATCGATTCTTCTTCTTCTTCTTATCGTGTGGATTGTGAGGTGGAATACCAACCTCATCAACCCTGGTGTCAGGGTAATTACTGAGCCGCCAAACGCCCCTGACATGGCTCATGTAAAGAGTACTTACATCAGTAAGTAGTAACCGGGACCAACGGCTTAATGTGCCTTCCGAAACACGGAATCATGTTATTTTTCGGACAATCAGGTGACCGGCCTATAATGTCCTAACCAAACTAGAGATCACAAAGTAAAAATAAAATGTCCTGCGTGGATCATATATCCAGCTTAAGCTCGCTAACCAAGTCTCTGCCGCATCCGTCACACAATGCAGCTCGGCTATGCCACCTGGGTGTAGAGGGCACTCGTTCACTATGTGAGATATGGTTTGATCCGGGTGACCACATTCACAGTATGGCGACTCTTAAGGAGATGATGATTCCTTATTGTATGTAGCGTGTACCTGCGCGTGCTTGGTCTCGTGCCTCAGGCGGCGCAGCTTGTCGCTGGCGTTGTTCATGAAGTCCCGCAGCACGTGCGCCTGCGCCGCTCGGTGTGTGTCCCGCGCCTCGCACTCGCGCCGCACCAGCTCCATGCCGCGCTCCAGCTCCGTCACGTCCGACACCACGTTCTCCAGCGATACTGTAATGGACAATGGCTGATTTACAAATAGCTGGTATGATGACTATGCAACATTAACTCACGAGTATATCAAACTATGTCAGAGGTACGATCATTGATTTACCACTGCCGTAGATACAGTGCTTGATACAAAAATGCGGCGAAAATTTGGCGTTTGTCTAGCTATACATTCGTACACAGCGGTATATACGTATACATTCAATAAAATCGTGTCAAATTAAAAAAGTACGCATCGTCTTGTTACGTATATTAGCGAGTGGTGCTTCGTAACGGGGTCGGGTTATATTGCGACTCGGATTTACCGGGAGTACTTGTTTTAGTGTATTTTAAACTGGTGAGTTTTACTGCGAAAATTAAAATGTTTATACTATGATAACATGCACAATGTCATTACTTATTAGAAATATGATGGAACCATCCTTCTTTTTTCGCTTTGAGTTTTTACCACGCACTTCCCCGTGTTGCCAGTTCGGCGCCTAATCGCGCACTGAGGCGTACTGTCAATGTCGCTATATTAACTCTGCGTGCCACTTTATGAGCGCTGTTGTTCAATCTACGATAGTAGTAACTCTATCGGTATAATTAGATCATGCCCGAAACAAACTCTTTATTTTATTTATTATTACATCGGTCGCAAGATGAACTAAGTACCCATACCTCAACAGAGCTGCCGTCCACATTTGAGCTTCTAGTTTTTACCCCATTATAACGTAATACTAGTAGATGGGCGTATATGAGGGTTGCAAGAGAGTGTAAGGTGTAAGTAAGGCTTACTAGTAATTAGAATGATAGATTTTTACTACAATTTCTTCCTCAAACAGAACTTTTTAATGATTATATCAAATGAAAACACTGGAATCTCTGGTATGTCAGGATCAAAGCCAATGGAATTCCATCGTCTCTGCTTACCATGGTGGGAAATAGGCGTGAGTTTATGTATGTGTGTGTGTTTGTGTGTGTGTGTGTGTGTGTGTACTGCAATCTCTTACCTTGAGCAGCTTTGTCGATGTACAGTAACTCCGTATCGAAATTCATCAGTTCTGGAAAGTTCTGTCGTATCGTCCCCACAATATAGTGCAGGAGGGATATCCTCTTATCCGTGGATTTAGTATCCATAAGCGTATCCAACGACTGCAGTTTGAATCCATACGCCGGCCCCCTTTTACTACTGTTTAGATAATTACCGAAAGCTAGAATAATCTCTAAGACATTTCTGAGTTTCTGCGACGATTTTACTGATGAAGACCCGGATATTATGGCGTGGATTTGCGGTGTTATCAAGTGAATGTTGTCGAAGAAGTTTCCCATGTAGCTCATGATGGAGAGTTTGGCGGAAATGCGTTCGACTTTAGCCAGTTGCATTAGGAATTTGTCTTCTTCTGTTAGCAGGTTGATTGGTTTCTTCTCTGCGACGTATTCTTTGTACGCTTTCTGTTCGGCTTCTGTCGGAACCATTCGCTGGAGGATCTCAACTGATTCTAAAGGCAGTTGTTTCAGGTCTAAGTTGTTGACCGCCGCCATTACTTTTTCGACTGGAGTGTCCAGCTTTCTTCTCGATATCGCTGTGGAGAAGAATCGTTATTAGTATGTAGTTTAGTCTACACTAACATTATGAAGATGTGTGGCGTCACCAGCTCTAAACCACAGAACTCGGCTTTATGAGTTCGAATTCTTGTTTGGACTATAGATAATTGATATAACGTGGTTTTCAGGATTTGTGCCCGGTTAATGACTATAGAGGCGGAGGACAGGAGTCCTAGTACGGCTTTGAAATAGACTACTCTGGGCATCATCCCACTCAGTTACATTAAGTATGTAGTCGTTACATGAGTCAGAGGCCTTTGGCGGCTCAAAAGCAACCCTGACACCAGGGTTGATGGGATCGTTGACCTTACAACCAATATTAGCTGAGGGACTACCGACCTATGTTCCGGAGGCGGGTGTGTTCCAACAGCGACACGGTGTCCGGCTTGCGGAACCGCTTGCTGGGGAAGGAGGCGAGCGAGTCCGCCTCGCACGAGTCCACGCTGCCGCCGCTGCTGACGCCGCCGATGCGGAACTTCTCCTCGAACTCTGTGAAGTTGATCCGCCGTCGCGGTCGCTCCTCGTCTAGCTCGTTGAATATCGTGCCTCGGACCTGAACATTTGATGTGACATTGGATTTTAAGCGCGTTCACTCGAGCGGAATGGAAGCGGATGGGTCAGAATTTCTTGCTTACGGACAATCTGATTTCGCTCAAGTGCAACTGGCAGCTTTAGGTATAGGCGTCGTTTTGCCTACTCAGAGTTTTGTCCCTGATATTTTATCAGAAGCATTCATGATTCATGATTTTCTGTAAGTTATTGTCATGATTCAGATAGCCGTGGTAGCCCACTTCAGTTCATCAGGTAAAGCGCAGATCCGAATTTGATTTTGTGGTCGCAGGTTCGAGTCCCTATTGAAGCTATATTGGGCTGGTTTTCCCTTGGCGGGTTGAAAGGTCAGACAGGCAGTCGCTTCTGTAAAAAACCGGACCTGTCAAATCTTCAGGTTAGATAAGCGGACCCTGTGAAAAACGGGATAATGCTAGGCGATTTTGCCAGTATTCAGATGAATGCAATTGTGTTTATTAACCTTCTTGAGATAGAGGTTTCTGCACAAGCACATCAAACACTCGTTTTTTACTCTTTATTTTTTGGTCAATTTGGTGTCTCATCTTACCTGGTTCGGCTTCAAAGCGATCCAATTCAACGTGGGCAGCTTATATTTCGTGTCAACCTTCCTCTTTATAGTCATGGCATCTGTGTGGTGTGGGGGCGCCATAAGACCAGGCGCGGGCGGCGCTGGGGGCGCGGGGGGCGCTGGGGGCGGCGCGGGCGCGGCCGGGGGCGGAGGCGGTGGTGGGGGGGCCGCCACTGGGGGTGCGGGCGGAGGTGGGGGCGCGGGGTTACTGTGTGCCGGGGGCGGCGAGTGGTGCCCGTTGCTCGGGCCGTTGGGCGTACCGTTCCCGTTGCATAGCGCATGAGAGGATATTGCACCCACTGCAATGTAAATAAGTTTTAGATTAAAATTCTAATTTCAAACTAAGAGAACTTATATAAGTAAAAATTTTAGTTCGATTCGCGTTAAGACATATGTTTTTATTCTTAGCTAAACGTCTACTGTTAACACGTCAATATTTTTGATATTCAGTCAAGTAAAAAAATATCTTGGAAACAGCTGGAATTCTTAATTCAAACTAACATCGCGAAATGTATTCCTCCCATAACGTAAGCTCACTATGCACTAGGGCTATGTTCCAATTGTAGAAGTCAATCGCAAAATTAAGTAACCGGGGTTTCTGTTAGACCAACGTGATAGGTTGTACGGTTGTGGTCGCCACAAGCGGTTGTGGTCTTCTTCTATCGTGTGGGTTGTGAGATGGAGTACCAAGCTCATCAACCCTAGTATCAGGGTTACTATTAAGCCGCCAAAGGCCCCTGACATGGCTCATGCAACTACTACTTACATCAGTAAGTAGTACCAACGGCTTAATGTGCCTTCCGAAGCACGGATCATCTTACTTTCGGATAATCAGGTGATCAGCCTGTAATGTCGTAACCAAACTAGGGATCACAAAGTATTTTTTGTGTATATGTCCCCTCCGGTCCCGGAACCCGGGACCTCCGAATCGTGAACCCAACGCGCAACCACTAGACCACGGAGGTCGTTAGCGGTTGTGGTTGCTAATACCGATGGTGGTAATCAATAATCGTTTCTAAGGCATTCCCACACTCACTGGAGGCTCCTCTGGGCAGTGACTTGGTGAGAGATTCCAGCTCCTGAACCTTGGACTCCAACATGGACTGGCGGTTGCGAGAGTC
Source organism: Pectinophora gossypiella (assembly GCF_024362695.1). NCBI lineage: Eukaryota > Metazoa > Arthropoda > Insecta > Lepidoptera > Gelechiidae > Pectinophora > Pectinophora gossypiella. The sequence continues at coordinate 13,811,857 of NC_065416.1, read as the reverse complement.
CTGCTGCGCTCGCCTCAACGTCGACACCTGTAAAATTTGATAAAAAAATATATTTTATTTCTATTGGCTTTCCGCCCGCGACTTTACGCGTATACTTCACGTTTTTTCCGTCCCATTTTCATCCCCTTAGGGGAAAAAAGGGGAGAAAATCTAGGATAACAACTGTCATGTTCTTTTTTAGGTGTCAAAAGTATGGAACTGAAAATAATTTGATAAAATAATCACTAAAATGGTCATGAATTTCCCGACAGGAAATATCACTAACACCCTGTATACATTGTTTTGTATACATTGTTATATGTACATTGTTTGTTTGAACCCGTTATTAGGTGTTTTAATTACCACCCTGTATGTTAGCGTTTTACTACAATCGCCAATAAAGGTAAAATTTAAATTTAAAATTCAAGTACACTCGCGCAATAAGGTTAAATAAGCTTAATATGAATGAATAAAGGAACAATGAGTGTTACCTCTTCGACGACCTGTCTCCTGGCCTCAGCGAGCTGGTCCCTCTCCTGCCGTACTTGCGCCAACTCCGCTTCAAGGGTGGCTAGTTTGGCGATGGCTTCCCGTTCTAAAGCAGCTAGGCGTTCGTGTGCCTACAAATTAAATAATATTTTAATTATCTTCAACAAAATTTCGATGCAGACATGCTACTTTCATTGCAGGCAACAATTTAGAGATTTTTATTTTTTATCTGTATTAAGATTTGTGTGTCTGTTTCGAGGTTTCGTCAACAAAACATTACATCAGAATGTGTTTTCATTCAAACCACGCTTACTAGGTTTTCACTATAGATATTTTTTTATACACATTTCGCTCTAAACTTATAGAAATAAAGAATAGATTACCACTCCTCATGATCCTATTATTAAAATTATTACATTTGTGGCTTTGACAGATACCCTATAAAACGCAGCATGGTTAGTGTCATATCACTCGTCTCATTCACACTAAGCGATATACTATATCTCTGTCTCGCTCGCGAGTGTGAGTTTATGTATCTGTCTATTATGCTTACGTGTCCAAGCTCGTCCTCCAGCTCGTTGACCTTCTCGAGGGCAGCCGTCTTGGTCTCACTGTCCTCCATCAGCGCTGCTACGTCGAACACGTTGTCCAGGTACGCTGAGATTTGCACCTGCAAACAGACAAACATAACATAGTCAGAGGTACATCCATTGCAAGATGAACTAAGAACCCACACCTCACCGAGCTTTCTGTTAGACGTGAACCAAACAGCAAACAGTCGTTGATAATGTTGATATCATAAAGGATTCCATTGTTTAAATTATTGTCTGGTCCCAAGATCGACATCATCGCAGAATGTTCATTCTTCAAAATATATCTTGGTCGCAAAATGTCCTTTGCGCAATATGCATGTAATATTCTGATATTATAGAAAGTTATGTATTCAAGTACTTTTCGGCTAGGTTACTGAGTTATGACAGTATCACAAGAAATAATGAATTAAATTTATATAAATATTAAACTTAAATATGATTTCGAAGAATTGCAAGAGACAAAACATTTGATTTGCCGCTGGGCCGTCCGGCTGTGACATATGCCTGGATAGAGAAATGTGGAAGAAGAGAAGGGAGACCTTTCAGCAGTGAGACACGATAAGCTAGAGAAAATCAAAACTTGTTCTAGGTACCAAATCCCAGGCAGATCACAACGGCCCACTGGGCTGGAACAGTTTGGGCCCCTGTAATAGTAATTATAATAGATTACTTTTTAAATAACTGCCAACTGACCTGCAGGTCCTCGCTCTCACAGAGCCGCAGCCGTTCCAGGTACTCGTCCAGCTTGAGCGCTGTGAACTCGTACTGCAGATGTACACGGAAGTTCATGTCTTCCACAGAGTGGACTATTATGTTCACGAACTGCATGCATGCCACCTGGAGAACAGTACACAGATTCATCAACATCTAGAAGTATTAACCTCAAAGTTATGGTTGATATTCGGGCGGACACAAACTTAACCTAATTTTAGTTTGGCTTTCGTAAATTGTTGCCGTCCTTCACTTACAATACGTGCAAGAAAGAGATGCAGCTAGTTTGAATCCTGTCAAATTAAGTTTGTGGTTGGCCAAATCGACACCATTGTCAAGCACCACATTTCAAGAAGCGACTGTCTTTTGTGATAAGGTAAAGATAGAAATTACAGATTGGCAAATCAAGAAACACGATGTAGAACAAAAGCCACTAACCTCGCGTAAAGAAAAACAAGAACGCTGCTATGCAACTGAAAAGGATGCCCCTAAAAGGAAGAATTTACTATGACATTCCAGAAGTCTCTGGTTGCTGAGTTTGTTTATACGATGTGACATTATCAATCCGCCACACAGGGACGCTGCACAGCAACCGCGCCGCGCACGGCGCGAATTATATCGAGACCTTCGACAAATAAACGCAGCGAATGCTATGCGGTTGTCGTGCCGAGAGCTGGTCATCAATGAGCTGCCAGAGGCCATTAGATTTCCAACTCACCATAAACTCGATATGGAAGCTGTCGTAGTTCATGAAGTACTCCATGAGTGTGTGGAACCGCCGCGGCTCCCCGACCACCTCCTTGAAGTTGTCGAAGGCTGACAGGATGATCTGGTGGCCACCCTTCACCAGGCAGATGGCTGCCAGTAGCTCCAGGACTAAAGCCTTGGTTCGTAGAGAGTGATGGACCAAAGATAAAGCGATGCTATTGATTGCTTCCCTGTGTTGAATCACCATGTTGAAGCCGTACTGTAAGTAGAAAGGTTTAGAGTTATTTTGGGAGTCAATGCCTGTAAGTAAGATAACAAATGGATAACTCGGTAAATTAACTTATGAAACAAAAATACTAACAATCGGAAGAAACGGCGAATGGTTTTAAATTAGCATGACTATTTCCTCACATCTTCCATGTATAATGTTTTTAACATTTGAGTCTACTAGACTACTTTCTGGGTGCATTTGAGCGGCATCGGAATTGCCACCAAAGAATTGACACGAACATTAATACTCTCATACGTTCCAATTTCACTCAAATTGACTTGTTAACCGGAATGAATGGTGCAAAATGGAGGAGGCCTATGATGATTATGTGATCAGCCGATTTCGGATAACGCGACTGCTTTCTTTTCATTTCAAGGCTTATACCCAACAGTGGGATGATGCGGGCTGATTGACGATTGTGATGAAATATATTTTCATTATTGGTAGATTCATTTGAATACACACCTTATTGTTCATAATAGCCCTCATGCACATGATGCAGACATGGATGTCGTCCGTGGAGGCGCCCATGTTGAGTCTGGCAGCATGTCTTGACCTCCGTTTGGCCACCCCGGGGCTGCCCGTGGTCTCTGACTCCGCGTCTTGGCTGCGAGCTCGTCGTCTCCAAGAAGCGTTGAGGGTGGAGTTGGCATCCGCTGGAGCGCTGCAGTCTGATGTTGTTGTGTTAGCACCTGAAATTGAAGATGACATGTCTTTCAGCAGATTTCAGGGAAAAGCGTGCAGTAAAGTGTGATTTAATATGACTCACGTAACCTCCATTATTTTATATACTTTCTGAACAGAAACTGTACAACTTTAAATGGTGCAAATTAAAAAAAAGACTAACTCTCTGCTCTCAAGGCTAAGAATTATCGCATCTTAGATCTCTTCCTTGTGTTGATATTGAATAAAAAAAGGAGAAGGTGTTCTGTCCGGAGAAGAAACTACACCATAACATCTCATTTAAGTTAAGTAAAATAAAATTCAAAATCAAGCAGAAGCAAGTCAAATTTTAAAGATATATGCCAATGATACGAAGTTGGAGGCACGAAGCACCAAGTTCATCTTGCCCTTGTTACTTGACTGACTCCTGGCGAGTTCTATCTGTGGCTACTGGCGAATCATACTCAGCCTAAAGCTCAGATAGCCGATCAGCACCTCCAGTCCTTAATTTCGATCGTTGAGGAATTCTCAGAAGAAGAAAGTTCATTTTACCCTGGTTGATCCCATCACTGGATTGGCTCCTGGCGAGTGCTATCCGCTGCTCATGCCGCATCATGCTCAGCCTGAAGCTCAGGTAGTCGATCAGCACGTCCAGCCCTTGATTTTGTTCGTTTAAGAATTCTCGTACCCATCTGGAATCAGAAGACAGTATGCTTGATATTTTTTGTTTAATTCAAGTGTGTGTTCTATAGGTTTGATTATGCTGTCAGAAGGGTAATTATGTAACCTTCTAGACAAATAAATCTGAAAGCTAGGCTTTTAGTAAGATATGGGGAATTTGCGAAATTATACCATAAATATTGGTGAGCAAAAATATAGCATCGATCGCCACCGACTCGCAAGGAAGAAGAAGGTGAATTTTTTAATCACGACAATACCCTGTACAATGCCAAAGCATATTACATTTCTTTCTTTATTTTACGAGACGTAATAAACATGTTATTGGTTGGCATCTCCTGTTTCTATATATCGCGCACGATAAACGATATATAGAAATAGATTTGAACATCGTTATCATCAAAAAATCTTCGGATTCCATACAAAACTTTAAAAATAGATAAAAAATATGATTGATTGCTTACTCTATGTGATTGGTTCGTAATGATATCTCCAAATCCCGGAGGACTTGGGTCGAAGTCGAGTCGCCCACCATTTTTCTTTTCTGGAATAAGAAACATTGAAATGATTGATTTAACAAAAAAAAAACAATAAAGAAACCCCTTGTTTAGTTAGGACTCGTGGTTTTGAAGGACACATTTAGTAGTCAAGTATAATAATAAGTATGTACTCGTTACATGAGCAGGGGCCTTTGGCGGTTCAATAGCAACCCTCACACCAGAGTTGATGAGGTTATTGGTTCTCAACTCATACGATAGAAGAACAATAAAAAAATACGGAATAGTTAACGACGAGTGTATTTGATTTGATTTAATCAGTCAGACCAAATCGCCAAGACTTTCTCGGCCACATTTATCTACATGGCCCACTAGAGGCTCTGCGGGGTAAGTCGAAGCCGATTCAGATTGGAGCAAATCGAACATCGATTTGATTCTGCCGTACCGCGTAAGCAGCCAATATGGCGATCCCCGATTCGTAACGTCACATGAAATTCGGCCACATCGCATCGTCTGCACGCCCACTCGCCTTTATGGTACAAGTTTGGAGAATTTACAGTGTTAGAATGTCTGTTGTTTTGGTTTGGAGATGTTTCCATTAAAACTTACGCTCGAAATCCCTCTTGAGGTAAGACTTACAAGTGGGTAAGAAACAATTTGCAGTCACTGTTACTAAGATGAAGATAAGGGTTTATGATAAAAGCGGCGCGGCCCAGCGACGCCATGGGACTTTCAAGTTTTCATAACTTTTACATTTTGAAAAGCTAACATGTCATCTCCCTAGCATCCGACTTACTTAAGACCGCTTACCTAACATGAAGATTTGACAGGTCCGGGTTTTTACAGAAGCAACTGCCTGTCTGACCTTCCAACTCGCGAAGGGAAAACCAGCCCAATACAGGTTAGGTCACATATTTCCGAAAATGTATTTCTCGGGAATATGGGTATTTATTCACTGCAGAGCACGTGATAATCATTTATGATCCAAACATGAATTCGAAAACAAATTCGACAATCAATGGTTTAGGACTGTGCTGGATTCGAACCTGCGACCTCAAAGTGAGAGGCAAGCGTTCTACTAACTAGGCTACCACGGCTTCGAAAAGCTAACATAGCAGCTGTGTAAGACCTGGAAAACAGCTGATATCAATTATTTAGGATCCAAACTCATAAAGTCGAATTCAGTGGTTTAGAGCTCGAGCCAGGATTGGAACCAAGGACACTAAAATGCAAGTCTCGAGGTCTCCGAACACGAGTATCCTGATTAAAATAAAGCCAGGACAGAAATAAACTAGAACACAGGGGTTAAAATGGCCACATCGAAGCGATTCATCTAATAAAGAAATATTGGAATTTGACATGTGCGCATATAGAAGTAAGAAGTGCGCAATGCAAAAAACTGTCACATAGCAATATTGCTTTCTTAGATGAATTGCTTCGATGTGGCCATTTTAACCCCCCAGTAAGCAATAAGGCAAGTCCACACAATCTCATTAATATCACAAGAGTAAACGACCTAGGATCATGTCTACATCGAGATCGTGACCCGACCCTGGTGACTACGAATAATTAGGTATATAGCCCATTGTATGAGTGATCGCGTTGTATAATGTGATACTATGATTATAGAGTTTAGTAGGTATAAATAATAATGTGCTCTATGCCGGGTGACATCAATGCAGTTATTTTTAACGCGACAATTATTAGGTAGGTATATCAACTAATCTGTTCTTTAATCTGTTCCAACAGAACATGTTCGTCGTGTCTTATAGGGAAGTCAAGGAATTGGCCTTTGATAGACTGGAATGGAAAATGCTGTACCGACAAGAGCGTGGCTCTTAAATTGATGATGATGGTGACCAATAATAATAACGTTGTGATGGATTTTTTGTATGGAAATATCATCCTTTTATGGCATACAAGAGAACACGATTTGCAATTTATATTATGAACAATGAATTCATATTGCTTCGTCAGCATCGTGACTATGCCAGTTATGACCGCAGAGGCCTATGACTATTGTCTACGCATCTAAAATGAGGGTTTCTCCCTGCAAATGCATGATGAATTGTGATGTGGTTAGTCGTCACTTGACTATTTGGTGCAACTGGTCAAGAAAACCAATCTTCAGTTTATATCCTGTTCCATACGTCATATCGAATTTTCCTCCAATCGAGTCATTATAGGATATATACAAGCCACGCCAGAAATTAATATTAGGATAGGTAGCTCACCAAACCGCAGTGAAAGAGCGTAGTGGAGTATACTCCATACCCTCTCCGGTTGATTGAGGGGAGGCCCGTGTCCAGCAGTGGAATTTATACGGGGTGTTAAACGGAAATTTTCATTTGATATTAACTCAGAATCATGAGCTGAATAATCCCTCAAAGTTTTCGTTACGATGTCAGTAACACCCTATGCCAGGGTAGGGCCACAGGTTACCAGAAGAAAACCTGGATTGATGGATCGTTAGATAGGTCATGATAATCTACCTGGCGTTATCCTGTTTTTACAGGGTCCGCTCACCTAACCTGAAGATTCGACAGGTCCGATTTCTTACAGAAGCAACTGTCTGACCTTCCAACCGGCGAAGGGAAGAACAGCCCAATACAGACACAATGAATTAGTTTTCCTGGCATAAACTTGCATAATCAATCCATCTCCATATTGAATCCTAAGCCTATACAAGGCATCTTTGTACCTTTGCTCAAGCCAGTACTAGTCGATTAGTAACAGTAAAACGAATCGTTACAATTGTCTGACGCAACACGAGCATCTTCAGACATATATAAGCCTCTAGTGGTGACTCACGCGAGATCGCTCAGATACCGTCTGTGTGGATTGCTAATGGTATTGAAGAGTTATAGCTAGTGTGAGTGGATGTGGAAAATCCGGAAATTATGGTGAAGGAAAAGCTTAGAAACGATTTTATAGTACATACTTACTTGTGCTCAGACAAATCTGACACACTAGAATGAAATTTGGACGGGAATCAAACTCGCAACCCTTGTCGAACCAGGAATGTTTCAATCTTTTCTCTTCGGAAACTCAGAAAGTTCTTGTTCCGAGCCTTTCATACAACTCGACTAAAGGGTTCATGTATTTTTTCGCGCTTCGCCATTTCGCGTTTGACCAAAATTTCGCATAATGGTAAGTGACGATGCTACCTAACATAGGACTTATAGCCTACATAAAACACTAACATAATCATGTTCATCAAAAAATGTTGTTGATTAAAAAAGTAATTGATATCACGTGATTTCCAGGACTGGTGCCGGTTAAGGGCAATAACATAAAAAGGCCACATCGAAGCAATTCATCTAAAACAGTAACCAGTAATATTGCTATTTGACATTTGTTTGCATTGCACACTTACTTTTAATACGCAACTGTCCAATTGCAATATTGCTTTTTTTGATGAATTGATTCGATGTGGCATTTTTAACAAGTTCCTGTTATGTACTAGATAATGAAAAAAGCAATGCAATCTTCTTTTTTGGATTTGTAGAAGCTTTAAATGTCTGGTAACTATATTAAATTGGCAACCATACATGACATAATCGGCAATAATTAAGTACCTTCCCCAGCTAGCGATAAAGTTCACTGTAATTAGCAAACAAACTTTGCTAAAACTTTGGTAATTTTGTTTCGACACATCCATAGTACGTATGCTGATGTTTAGTGGAGTTGTTTTTATGATTAATCTGTCCACATAATTCGAATCCTTTTTCATTCAAACTAGTCCAATGGATTAGGTCTGAAAAGGTGGCAGACAGACAGAGTTACTTTTATATTTATATTGACCCGATTCCTACAGACATCTCCTAATTTTATTATTAGTTATACCTGTCGTTTTCTTATCCGCCGAAAAGGAAAGGGACGGATGATTGACAACTGTTAATTTTAAAATGAATGAGTGAATGAATGAAAAGCCCGGGCGAATAAAATAGGCAACTCGCAACCCGTGGCTGATGTGCAACCCGTTTGACGCGTGCTGTCAACTTTATTCTTAAAACAAAATATCATAGATGTCCCACATTCTTTGACATGAAGCATCTAGTTCTCCAACCGACCTGTTCCCTCGCGTCACATTAATTCCGCCATCTCTACCCCGTAATGGCGTTACGGCCGATTGTCTTGCGCCGGCGCAACCTATACGCCCTGATGTATTGTGCATTGTCTCTGGTAACGGTATCAGTAAGGTTCTAGCTTGATGCGATCAGGTTACTAACCGATCGATAGTATACCAAACGTGGTTTGTATCTAAGGACGAATACTATGGCAAATTACTATGCAAATAACACTGTCCAAATTTACACATTTATCAGGTACTATAGTATTCTCTTATAGCGGAAGGTAACTAACTACCTACTGTACGTCTTTATTATGCGCACAGCTAAGGAATGGAATTCTCTGCCGTCTTCTGTATTTCCGAATGCATATAACCCGGGTGCTTTCAAGGCCAGAGTGAACAGGCACCTTCTGGGCGAGCTCGATCTTAGGCCTCGTCAATGCCTTCGGGAAAGTCTGGGGCCAACAGCAAACCCATCAAAGGTAAAAAAAAACTTGATGCAGTGGCGTATCGCATCATCGTCGTATGGAGACGGTATTATAGAATAAAGAATAACAATAGGTGTAGAACGGTAATTCTCCGCCCGCACCACTTCGTACCAGGCGCCGACTTCACCCCCTTTGGGCCTAACTTTAGTCTTAAATCGCTGTAAACCGCCGAGGAGTAAGCGAGAGAGTGCGCAGACTGTGTCCTGCTCGTACTTATGCGTATTCTTTTTCTATCGTGTGTGTTGTGAGGTGGAATACCCACCTCATCAACCCCGATGGCAGAGTTACTATTGAGCCGCCAAAGGCCCCTGACATAGCTCACGTAACGACTACTAACTTACATCAGTAAGTAGTAATCGGGACCAACGGCTTAACGTGCCTTCCGAAGTACGGATCATCTTACTTTTCTTTTTAAGTACTTCATTGTGTTTAAAAAGTTTCGTATTAATTTACGGGGCGGATTGCATTTCTTTATTATGTCAGAACGGCCATCATAGCGTGTTAGTTTAGATTGCAGTTAACAATGGTTCGTTCTTGAGTCAATTTGTACTTTGTCACGGAGTCACGGAACCAACCGAGGTTATTAAGATGTGACCAGATAATTGAGGTCACAGCTGACCTGACGCTAGGGTTAATCTGGTAGGTCAATGTAAAGTACCATGTGGTTGATCTGAAGAAATATAACATAACATGAATTGCCTATATACGTCCCGCTGCTGGGCACAGGCTACGAAATCACTAATAGATAGATAGATAAGATACTTTATTGAGCACAATGGACACAAAATACAGAGATAAGGACAACATAATACAGAAAAGCACATCAGGCGGTCTTATTGCTCATGCAGCAATTTCTTCCAGGCAACCTTTGGGTACAGGAAAAATTTGTACAAATATGTACAAAAATTTCTATTCTAACATAGTAGTGCATTCTAACATAATAAAAAATAAAAAAGAACTACCTATATAAATAACTACATTAAACTATTTATAATATATATAGCTTATATGCCGCACTATACCTCTAGAAGAAGAACAGATCCGAGACATTATGGGATTATAAAAAAAATAAATAATATGGTGTCTATGTGGTCTAGTGACACAGCCTCCGTGGTCTAGTGGTTGGAGCGTTGGGCTCACGATCTGGAGGTCCGGGTTCGATTCCCGATGGGACAAAGGACATTTGAGGACCCTGTGAAGGAGATGAAAATAATATGGGGTCTCACCCTATGGCTCCTGGATGCCTTGGGGTCGAGGTATGTCCGCAGCTTGTTGAGGTAGTGCGCCGGCGCGTCCTTGGCCTGCACCATGTCCTGGTCGCAGATGATCTCCCACTTCTTCTCCAGGTCGTAGTTGCGGAGAAGCTTCGCCTTATCCGGGGGCAGGTCCATTGAGGCCTGCAAGAGAAGATGGAGTTAGAAAGAGGAGAAATAGTGTAAACAGGATGGCTGAAAGTCGGGAGTAGGTGGACTTCATAAAAGTTCCTTTTTGGTTTTGTCCTGACTTAAAAAATCACTGAACTAATTAATTGCATTCACATTATTTTACATTAAGCACTTAGCCTAGGTTCAATTTTATTGAAAATTCGCCTTGAAAAATAAATATTTATAGGCGCCGCGCAGGCGTACCCAGCGCAGGCAATTACTGTGAGATTAAATATTCGAATCAAACGAAAGAACATCGGCGTCCAATTTCGAAAATATAACAAAATTCGAACATTATAAACTAAACTGAAAAAAAAAAAAAAAAAAACTACGGTCCGCGCGCAGCCCTCACGATTCAAGTCTAAACTGTGTTCGAGGGGGTCGAGGTAAACCTAGCTCAGACGCTGGTGGGGAGCGGAGAGTTGCCGTTCTATACGTAGTATTATTCCTTATTCTATGGTACAGTTTAAGCATCACCCAACTCTTACCTAGTGTATATGACATTCCTGTAGGGCAAGGCTGGTCGATTGTTCAGAAATTCCGGCGAACAATTGATGTGATTAGTCACTGCATATCCGATCAGCTTCCATTCAGTCAGCGACAGGATACACTGGTACTTACCAGCGAACCCGTTTGTATTAGGGTTCTACAACGAACTTATGGAAATATATTACCTTCCATCGTTACTGAGTGCGATACGGTTCACCACCTATCACGTTGGTCTATATATCAGTGGTTCGCGGACCCCTGGTGGTCCCAAAAACTTTCCAAAGTGTTCCGCGAAGTCATCACTGTTCATCAAGATGAAACAATGAGTACTGCAAGAATCGCAATAACTTTTAATATAATATCGTGTTTCACCCAACAGTATATCCCGTCCAAAACAGTACTTGTAAGTGTAAAAGGCAACCCTGCTCTGAACGGTCAGTACCGTTACTGCCTCACCAATAGAAGGAAACTAGTCCAATACCAGGCGGGCCCCGATATTCACAAATTGATCAGGTTATATATACTTCTAGATCTGCGTAGAGGCAAGTGCAAATCACTGCTTGATTTCATAATATGCTATGATTGATTAGCTCAGCTGATAGAGCAGATAAATACATACATCATTAGATGTTAGTGGTCATCATTAGACAATTAACGGCATTAAAAAATATCGGCCTCCGTGGTCCAGTGGTTGAGGGTTGGGCTACGATCAGGAAGTCCCATATCACTTTGTGATCCTTAGGACAGGTTAGGACATTACAGGCTGATCACCTGATTGTCCAAAAAGTAAGATGGTCCGTGCTTCGGAAAGCACGTTAAGCCACCCGGTTACTATTTACTGATGTAAATAGCCGTTACACGAGCCATGTCAGGGGCCTTTGGCGGTTCGATAACCCTGCCACCAGGGTTGATGAGGTTGGTAATTCACCTCACAACTCACGCGGTAGAAGAAGATGTAATCGGCTTCACAATGGGCTAAACAGATCAATGACATGGCAGTAACCAACAATGATGCAAATCAGCTGATCATACGTATTTATATGTCATTACAGATTAAACCTGCCCATTCCATTACTGTAACACTTCTTATCTCGACCAACGGGAATTATTTATACTATGACTCAGTAGCACAATTGACTATCTGCGGGAATTTCAACTTAATGCCAGTGGAGATAAGGATGGTGTGGGTGAAGAGTTGGTGTGATGAGAAGGCGGCATTAGCATAGATGGCGAGTCCAATTATGATGCTGAGGCGTGATCCCACGCGCTCAGCGGGAGGGTGTGGTCTATAGCAGAAGATGGAGCGATTATCTTAAACCGAAACCTCAAATACCATTCTAATCATTAAAAACGGCCTCCGTGGTCCAGTGGTTGAGCGTTGGGCTCACGATCCGGAGGTCCTGGGTTCGATTCCCGGTGGGGACAAATCACAGAAATCACTTTCTGATCCCTAGTTTGGTTAGAACATTACAGGCTGATCACCTGATTGTCCGAAAGTAAGACGATCCGTGCTTCGGAAGGCACGTTAAGCCGTTGGTCCCGGTTACTACTTACTGATGTAAGTACGTAGTCGTTATATGAGTCATGTCAGGGGCCTTTGGCAGCTCAATAGTAACCCTGACACCAGGGTTGATGAGGTTGGTACTCTTTTATATAAAAATTCTAACTGCGCGACGTTTTATATCTCTCTAATAACTCAAAAAATTAAAGAATTATACGTGTTTTTATATTAATATAACACCTTCTCTCCTATTAACAATATTTACATAACTTGTTAGATATGTTAGTTATGATATCATCTTGCTTCCGATGAAGTAACTCAACAATGAAATATGTTAAATAATAACCAAGAGAATATTCTTCCATGTGTTTTGTTCTTCTTCTATCGTGTAGATTGTGAGGCGGAGTACCAACCTAATCAACCCTGGTGTCAGGGTTACTATTGAGCCGCCAAAGGCCCCTGACATGGCTCACGTATCGACTATTTACTTCCAATACTTGTTTGTGTTTTACTAATGTAAAAAAAATGTATTATTTCAAAAGATTTATGTCTGTAACCTGTTGCGTGAGTTTATTAAATAAATAAATAATGTTTGGTAAACATAGAAAGAGCAAACCAGCGCAACGTGCACTAGACTATGATCGCTTACAATGAATTTGCGCACATAAATCTTCAATTCCCGTGGAACCGCGCAGAAATATTCAGTTTACAACATAATCAAAATCAAAAAATAAACCGAATTCGGGTTGAAATGCCGGCTCGAACCGTGTGAGTTTGAAATCATGTTTGGATCATAGATCATTGATTTTACGTAACCACGTCAAAACCTCCAGGATTTAGCCCGGTTATGGGCTCGTCCCCTAGTGCAAAATCCAATCAGTTTCTTGCAGAGTAACAAATTAACTGGTTGCACTTAAGACCTCCTGGTTACATGTCGTTTCTGTAATAGACCAAAAACACCTATAAAACATAAATTTCATAATTATGACAACCAATGGTTCATAATTTCACCACTGTTTATAAATAATTCGCTGGGCTCAGTGACTGAACATTTGCTCTTTGATTGTACGTCCTTCTATGATTCCGTCTTATCTAAATATAGGTATTAGAACAAGTTTAAACTACAGATTTAATCATCATCATCATCATCAGCCCATTAACGTCCCCACTGCTGGGGCACGGGCCTTCCCTATGGATGGACAGGGAGAACAAATTTAATATTAATAGCCAATACAACCATCGCATGCGTATTTAAAGTACCTACAGTCATGAGCAATATAATGTACCCACTTTAGGACTCTGTCGCACTATCGTATTTGACATTTAATGAGACTTACGGTTTAATTTGTCAAAAAAGTTAATGTGACATGGTACCGAAGTGTATACATATTAATGCTCGTGACCGTACATCAGTCTCCACCTTGGACCAAACACACATGCGTTTAGTAAAAACTGCTCATCATTAAGGTCGACGACCTGCAGCTAACTGCAAATATTGGGCTAGTCGATACAAACCGAATTTGAATGTTGGCACACTTGATTTACAAAATTATGCAGTTCAGGTGTACTGGTTTTAGGTACATAACATCAGCTTATGGGATATTAAGTACTGGGCGGTTAAAAAGCCCACATCGAAGCAATTCATCTGAAAAAAGCATATTGCTATTTGACATTTGTTTGCATTGCGCATTTACTTTTATATGCGCAAATGACAAATTGCAATATTGCTTTTTTAAATGAATTGCTTCGATGTGGCCATTTAAACCCCCTTGTTTGTACTCACGTAAACAAAGATGAATTTTACGTTTTAAATTAGGTATTTAAAAATGTGTTTATGAATGTTTGTATCAACATACTAAGTCCCATTGCTGGGCACATGCCTCCGTCAATCAAGTGTAGGGTTGGGGGTGGGGGGTGGGGGGGGGGGGGTCGACTTTATACGAATCGAAGATGAAAATAGATCTTACAACTAAGTATATTCCCAATTGGACTAGTCAGAGGAACATTGGAATATGAACTGAGTACCCTCAAGCAAATAAGCAATTCTATTACAAAACAGACTATCCTATATGCGTTCAGTTTTACCTTTTGAGGTTCGGAACCCTAAAAACAAGATTTCAAATTAAAATCAAATCAAATATACTTTCTTTTTTTTTCTTTCTTTTATCTTTGTTCTTCCTTTTTTAGATTTATTTTCTTTGTATTTTATTCTTTTTTAACACGGAATGTAATATAGGTACTATGGCAAAATCTATGGTAATCAAGTAATATCCTATAATTTTATTATTACACGAGTACTAAGCCCTTTATGATCAAATTAAGTTTAGGTAAGGTTTAATTAACATTCCACGCCAAATAAAATCTAACAATTGAAGTCGTGCTTTTCTGTTCATTAGCTTTCAAAACTCATAAATTGGATGTTTACCAAAGCGACGTAACTGTAAAATTATTCAAATAAGTATTTTTGAAGACGCAATAGATTGGTACAAGTTTTTCACTAAACAGGTTTACGTACGGTCGACCGCTGCGGTAATGAAAGGCAAAAGAAACGTGCTACTAAAGAGATTTTAAAAAGGCGTCTCTATACTTAAAAAATGTTTAGTACGATCTACTCTGAAGAAGCGTGTATGAAACGATTGATGAATGTGGAGGAAGCAAGAGAAGCGTGTCAGGATCGAAGCAAATAGAATTGCATAGTCTCTGGTTACCCCGGCGGGAAATAGGCGTGAGTTTGTATATGTATGTATGTTATGATTTGTGTGAATAACAGAAACCTACAATGTATCATCACTACCGTTAAGTCCGACGCAACCTCGGGGAGATTGCAAAAGTATCTCAAATGCGATTCCCTGAACCATAATCACTACGGAGTCTAGGAAAGGGAGAGGCCTTTGAACTGCAGAGGGATGGTTAATGCTTCTTCTTGTCTCGTGTGGGTTGAGAGATGGATTACCAACCTCATTAGCCCTGGTATCAGGGTCACTATTGAGCCGCCAAAGGCCCCTGACATGACCTATGTAACGACTACTTACTTAGATCGGTAAGTAGTACCCGGGACCAACGGGTTAACGTGCCTTCCGAAGCACGGATCATCTTACTTTCGGACAAGCCTGTAATGTGCTAACTATACTAGGAACCACGAAGTAATTTTTGTGATATCTCCCCACCGGGAATCTAACCCTATTGGAATCCCAATGAATCGATCGTGTGACTTACCAAATGTAACATGTGTTATCCGGTTAGCTATCTCAGTTCCGAGACGTATGGATTCATATTAAAAATACAAGCTTAGTTGCCAGGTGTATGTAAATCGATAGTGCGCAGGTAATACCGTGGGCTGACCATAGGCCGTGAATAATTACGTTTTCTACTTTCTAATTAGATATTTATCGACCGATGCCTGCACTTCCTCGCAATAACTACATCGCTAACGCTATGGCTAGCGCTGTACAGTAACTCTAAAGGGTGTTTCGAAACTATTTATCCTATAAAACTTACAATTGTACATATTTTTAAAGTATAGGTACGACTTTTTGATATACGTTTTTCCTGGATTCATTACGATACACCGATTTGATTAGGACGTACCCGATTACTCTAGCCATAGAGACAGGCAATCAGCTCGCGACACCAAACACTTCAGGCCCCCGATACCGATCCCGCCGGCGTGGTCGACGATTTCGCTCAATCAGCGCTTATTGCTATCGACCGTCTAGTGTCAATTATTTTTTACTCTCAGACGACGCCTTGAGCCGAGGTTCGCGCCCAACCGGGCACCCTCAGGCTTGTTGTCTTAAACGTTGTACCGGGTGAGAGCCTCCAGCGCTCCCCATTTGTACGGCCAAGTTGTTAATGGCATCTGCGGCAAATCTACAATGAGTCACGTCAAAAAAAAAAAATACCCGCCATTTTGACTCTCATTCAATTCATCTTGCGATATTCACCTATGAAGAGCCCAATAGACCATGTTGACGTCTGAGCGTTTCCCTTAATCTCTCTCTCTCTCTCCTTCTCACGCCATATACTTTTAAAACACCCCGTCTATAGTCTATGGTAGTGCATGCGTATAATTTCATTCAGGCCCTATGCTGCGCTGGTGTAAATGGCGTAATGCGGCTGTGGGTTTTGATAGATTGGGAAATGAGAGTGTCTGTGTGAATGAAGTTTCAACTCAACGTTGGGTGAGGATAATTAATGAAGGACACCACGGATGCATAAGAAAAAGATAGCTGTAGTAATAAAATGACCAGTTTATGCAGTGTTTGGCTTAGAAATATAATATTAAATTATATTATTAATTTATCTGGCAAATAGTAGGTGTACTCTGACTACCCCTTTCGGGATTTTTGTTTTTATATCACTCATCCGTGCTTAGGAAAACTCACAAAGAGAAAATGAAATCGAAAAAAATCTGACTCGGACGGGACTTAAACCCGCAGCTCTTGTCAAGCCGGGACGAGCGTGTTAACCATTACACCACCGGGTCCTCCTGTCCATGCGAAATTCTTCGATCTATGTATCGTCGTTAAGCTGACGCCGGCGCCGGCATCTAAAATATAGAATATTGAGCACTAATATTTCTTAGACCGATAAGTATACAATTACATGTAGATTTCAACTTATTATGTTTCCAAAATTTTCTATTTAGCTATTTACCATACATTATATAACACGTCAAATAATTAAATATATAACTTATACATTTTATTCAAGAGTTTTTGGACTTGAAATCTTAACATTGGCTTATTTATTCGTAGACCATTTAAAAGGTAAAAATGTGTAAAACTTTTTTCTATATAGATATAAGACCAATATGTACCACAATACATAACGTAAGCTCACTCATCGCAATTGGGGTAGTCAGATATAGTATCCATCGCAAGATGAACTAAGTACCCACGCCTCATCGAGTTTTCCGGTACGAGTAGACAAAAAATGTACCACATTTCTGACAAATGAATTATTATGAATTCTACTTTTGTCTAACAGACAAACCTCAAATATCTTCAAATAAAAGCAAAAGCGCCCTTTCTTCATATCCATAGGCAATATCTTCATATCATACACTCATGTCCTGTCTTCATCTCCTCACAGACGAGACAAATATGCCGTAAAGGTATTTTATCGACTTCAATCACATTCGGTATCCAGTTTACGATCTCAGAATCTATTAATCGGGACATTTCTACCAGCGCCGGATTTAGTATTCGATGCCCAACAAACGTAAACAAAATATTAAACAAAATATGCTGACGTATGAGGGAGTTCAAATGTATAATAACCTACCTTCGCACATTAAAAAATGTAATTTCTTTAACGCTTTAAAAAAAAAAATTAGCACGCCACATTTTGGAAAGGTAGTTTAAACCCGTTTAATGTTTAATTTAATAGTAAGAAAGTGACAGTGAGTGAAATGGCATTTATTTTTGGTCTACTACGATTTATGTGAACGATGAAATTAATGTTAGTTTTATCCAAATTTATCTTTTTTCTCATGTAAGTGACTTTGTATTGTCTTAAGGGAGAATAAATAATCTTTAAACCTAAATATTTTTTTGGTGTGGCCGTTCATATTTCTTGTCTTAGGTCCATATAGTCACTAGACAAGATGGTAGAACCCTAAATTAAATAAAAACTTTATGTAAACACCTCACCGAGCTATCTATCTCTAATTAATTTCAATTTTACCTGAAGAGATGCAAGGAAAGAAGGCATCTGAGCTGAAGACTTAGTACCCCCTGCAGTGCTAACATGAGCAACGCGATAAAATTATCGATCGATTCAATAAATTTTGTCGAAATCGACAAGTTTCCCTTTCCCTAACATGCGTGCGTGACACGTGATTTATTTGGGTTCACATATTAGCACCAATCGACAAAACGACATAATCATATCGTTAGAATCGATAAATTGACCGTGACAAAATTTTATCACATTGCGCATGATAGCCCTACAGGACGTCGTGCCCTAAGCAGCCGCATACATAAACAGCCTATATATGTCCCACTGCTGGGCACAGGCCTCCCCTCAATCAACCGGAGGGGGTATGGAGCATACTCCACCACGCTGCTCCACTGCGGGTTGGTGGAGGTGTTTTTACGGCTAATAGCCGGGACCAACGGCTTCACGTGCCCTCCGAAGCACGGAATCATCTTACTTTTTCGGACAATCAGGCGATTCAAGCCTGAAAAGTCCTTACCAAACAAAGGACAGTCTCACAAAGTGATTTCGACAATGTCCCCATCGGGAATCGAACCCGGACCTCCAGATCGTGAGCCTAACGCTCTAACCACTAGACCACGGAGGCTGTTGCAGCCGCATAATATAAATAAATCCGGCACTGATTCCGAACCCTTGATGAAACTGAGATTGAAGGCTTACAAGATAAATTGAGTCTAAGAAGGATTAATTTAAGTTTCGTTTTTGTAGCGACAGTATTCAATTTAAAGTTTATCGAGTGATCCGAGAGGAATTTGCATGGATACGACCTCCGATCAATCTTAAAATCTATTCCTTAAATAATAAATATATTGAACGTTAAAATGTTAAAAGCGTTTATGAAATACTCAATGTCGTCAGTAAAGTTTACATAAATATATTAATTTTGTTTTAAATTGTAGCAATTTACGCTTATAATTATCAAAAATCTTTTTGCGACCATGAACGGTTGCAACGTTAATTAATTTTATTAAAACCGAAATCGCGATTACTTCCGTGTTGTACTCCTTCAAATCCTTCAGACGTGTAATATACCTTTCGTAAAATGCAACCCATGAACAAAACGTACCATTCTCACAATGTACCTTTCTCTCTCTATGTATGTCTCAATGTAACTCTGTCTCTACCAACCCACGAAACGAAGTAAGATAACTTGAGTTTGCTTCACATTGACCACCATTGATTCGTAGTACTACCAGGGGCCTTAGCCATGTTGCAAATAATTATGACAGTCGACAGTGACAGAGATAAAAATGTATGGGATTGACATAAAGGTGACGTGTCGGTTATCATAATGGTTTGCGACTTGGCAAAGGTACTAGTTTGAAGTGGGTTTAGGTTCTTAAAGTTTAATAGTTAGTGTGAATGTGGAGGAAGCAAGGGAAGCGTGTCAGGATCGAAGCAAATGAAATTCCATAGTCTCTGCTTACCCCGGTGGGAAATAGGCGTGAGTTTATGTATGTATGTGTATGTAAGAGGTAGTGTCTAAACCATGTTTTTTGTATGTCCAATGTATGTCTTCCGTCTGTCTATCCGATATTTATATGAACTATTACACACACACACGTGTTCTTATTATGAATTAACTCACGACTTAAAACAAAAAAGAATCAGACATAAAAAATCTAAATGGATCCTTTCACAGCTGAGTCACGAAGTTATTTCGGTTATTTTCGTCCGAGTGTGAACGAATAGTTATTCAAACAAAAAACTATATTTAGTCGCTAAGGGCCAAGTTCGTTAGCATATCGATACCCGTATCGACGGCGATAAATTCAAATTAGCTGTGGTTATGTGTATGTATTGTGCTTATACCTGCAGCAAGGACATCAAATTTGTTTCTACATGTATACTTTGAACAAGGGAGGTAATGGTGTTAATTCCTGTTAACACCAACTAATTTTAAGTTATACCTGTCATTATCTTATTCGCCGAAAAGAGATGGATGATTGACAGCTGTTAATTTTAAAATGAAGATGCGAATGAATGTATAACCCAGGTGAATAAAATAGGCATTTCGCTCATATGCAATCCGTTTGACGTGTGCTGTCAACGTAATTCTGTCCGGTTATTAGCCAATATAAAATTATGAGAGTGATTTTTAAATTTCTGCCTAAAATTGACGTGTGTTCCATAAATGTTATATGCTTGTTGATTACCCGTACCTTTCCTTTTCAGAGGATAAGAAAATGACAGATATAACTTAAGGTATTATGTACTGGAATTTAATTAAATTAGAAGGCAGTACAAATGAAACGACACCTAGTTACTCCATGGCGAAATCGAGTAATAATGTACAAGAAAATAATATTTTATTAGCGTCCTATTTATTATTACAACACAAAATAATTTTTACGTAGTCCAATACAATACCTATCTATGCAAATGTGCAATCCTCCCACTCCTAATCACGGATCCTCCGTCACCACACCACATAGTTGCGCGCGCGCATGAATCACGTCAATGAGGAAACAACGGACATTAGAATAACAACGGCCACCGCGGACCGGTAACATTGAACTACTGCTACTTGTAACCTTTGATTATGTATAAGCGACGATGGCAGTTCAATTACAAACATACATACATAAACTCGCACTTTTTTACATGACTTATTGTATGTTTGCTCCAGACTCCATACAAAAATCTCATCGTGTACCGTTCCATCGTGTAACGGCTAAGTTACTTACTTAGTAACCCTGATTCCAGTACACTCCGAAGGCGTAATATACGATCCCGGCGACCCGATTACTCTAGTCGTAGAGGCGGCCAATCAGCTCGCGACACCGAACACTTCAGGACCCTTCAGGATCAGGATAAATATGCGTTAATGGTGTACATAAATGATAATGTAATACCAAATTACTTTAATAGAATTAGAGTGTACATAAACAATTAATATATTCATATTCTATGAAAATTAGTATTCTATAAATTGTCCAAGGTCTAAACAATGAGTAAGTATTCTATTTGTCTTGCCGATTGTACTTATATTGGTATTCCATCGGTGTCAAGGGCACGTGGAATGACCATTGAAGTGTAAGACCACAACAATCGACACAGAACGCCTTTCCTGTCGTTCTATCGCATTTACATTGTGCTCAAGGCCTTGTTTTAAAACATTTATTTTCTTATAAGGTAATAAAAAAGTTAATATCCATTTTTGGTTGTTTTTATATGAAGATTAGTCCAGATAATTGTGAATTTTAAAACAATTTCGGGGTTTATGGCAGCTATGTTGTTTTATTACTTATAGGCAAGGGATTGCGTCTAAACTTTTTCTAAACAAAAAGCTTAATAATAAAACATTTTACTTCATGTTGCAATGCAGGACGGAAGGGGCAAGTCACAGGGACTGTACCCTGGAACCTGACAGAGGGCAGCAGTAACTGTCAGTACTATGCAGAGGCGGAGGACAGGAGTCCCAGTATGGCTTTGTAATAGACTACTCTGGCCATCCCACTTGCGTCAGACAGAGTACTGCGGGGCGGAAGGTAAGAGGGAAACCACTGGCCTATTTTTCCCTAAAAAAGTAGCATGGAAAATGCTGCACCAACAAGAGTGTGGCTCTTAAATTGATGATGATGACTTTGTGTTGAAAGTTTTATGTCCTAGATAGGCTTATGCACACCCCGGGCACTACATACAATATTTCCAATTTTACTGTGTTAGTGTGAACAAGACGGACAATCCGCGCGCTCTCCCCCTTACACCTTAGCGGCTTACGGTCATTTAAAACTAAATCACACCCCGGAAAATTCATAGAAAACACCTTGTTTTACACAGACATTACAGGTGTTATAGTAGACGCGCATTATGTGTCTGTGTGTGTGTGACGTCAGACGCCATACGATTGAAGTAAGACAGATTGTAAGTAAGTAGTCGTTACATGAGCCATGTCAGTGGCCTTTGGCGGCTCAATAGTAACCCTGACACCAGGTTGGTTCCACCACACAACCCACACGATAGAAGAAGAAAATACGATTGAAGACTAAAGTAAGACCGAGGAGGGTGAAGTAAACCTAGCTCAGACGCTGTTGGGGAGCGGAGAGTTCCCGTTCTATACGTAGTATCATTCCTTATTTTGTCATTAAAGAAAGACCCAGAGGGGGTGAGGTAAGCGCCCGATACGAATTGGCGGGGCGGAGAGTTCCGTTCTATACGCGGCAATTATTATTTATTCTATGACAGCCAAAACCGATGGCATTTGCTAAATAAACAGTTATCAACTGTAATATGTTAGGAAGTACCAACATTGTAATGTGCTCGTGGAAGCTGTTTAGGTATTTGTTTTGGCATACAAGTAATATGACCTTCGTGGTCTATTATTAAACATATTTAGTTTAGCATTGCATGTAATGGAATGTAATCATAATGTTGTGTTGAAATGTTGTATTGCGTAATTATAATAATGTGATAAAGTGGATATCTATGTGAGATTGACTGAATTCGACTTTATGAGTTTGAATTCATGTTTGGATAATTGATATCACGTGGTTTACAGGATTTGAGTCCGCTTTCTGACGATAGGCTCGCCCCCTTATTATATGGTACTTAACACGTTCACATATGAGGCAATACATTTGGAACCATAACGTGCATGTCCCATATGTGGGGCACATCTTTCTGGACATCACTACATAGTATAAAACAAAGTAGCTTTTTCTGTCCCTATATCCCTATGTACGCTTAAATCTTTAAAACTACCTAACGGATTCTTATACGGTTTTTTTATAAATAGAGTGATTCAAGAGGAAGGTTTATAATAATATGCATAATAATATGCATAATAACATCCATTAAATAGTGGAGAAATACTGTTATTATTGAGGGTTTTAATGTGATGTCGTAAATAATTTCACTTTTTCCTCAGCATTGCACCCAAACGAAGCCGGGGCGGGTCGCTAGTAGTACATAAATTCCAATGTGTATATTGAAAAATAACATTGCAGATAAGGCGTTTCAGTTGCACAGTGAACGTGGTAAACATAGCTGGCGAGGAGTAGGTGTATATAAAGGGTGTTAGTGACACCGTAACGAAAACTTTGAGGGATGAGTCAGACCATGATTCTGAGTCGATATCAAGTGGATTTTTTCGTCGCAAAAATCATGTACTTTTTTTAGTTTTTTTTAAATTATTTTCAATTCTATACATTTGCGATGGAAAATTCCACTTGATATTAACTCAGAATAATCAGCTGAATCATCCCTCTCAGTATTCGTTACGATGTCACTTACACCCCGTACAAGTACATACGGTAGCCATACAAGTAGGTATGGGTGTTAGTGACACCGTAACGAATATTGAGGGGGATGATTCAGACCATGATTCTGAGTTGATATCAAGTGGAATTTCCTGTCAAAAAATTCATGTTTTTTTTTGTTTTTTTTTTAATTATTTTCCTATCCATACTTTTGCGACGGAAAATTCCACTTGATATCAACTCAGAATCATGGTTTGAATCATCGCTCAAAGTTTTCGTTACGATGTCTCTAACACCCTTTATATACACCTACTCCTCGCCAGCTATGTTTACCACGTTCACTGTGCAACTGAAACGCCTTATCTGCAATGTTATTTTTCAATATACACATTGGAATTTATGTACTACTAGCGACCCGCCCCGGCTTCGCTTGGGTGCAATGCTGAGGAAAAAGTGAAATTATTTACGACATCACATTAAAACCCTCAATAATAACAGTATTTCTCCACTATTTAATGGATGTTATTATGCATATTATTATGCATATTATTATAAACCTTCCTCTTGAATCACTCTATTTATAAAAAAACCGTATAAGAATCCGTTAGGTAGTTTTAAAGATTTAAGCGTACATAATCACTGCCTATCTCTTTGAGGATACAGGCTTAAGAGAATGAATCAGTCTTCTACAAAAAGAATGTAACCTGTGTGTCTTAATATAGATCGACCTTCAGTGAGTCAAGAGCCAAATATTAGAGGGAAACCACACTTAAATTTACAACCGTAAATATTACATTTACGACGTTGCAGGACATAAAATTATAATAAGATTGGGATATTAATTTCTAAACATAAAGATGAACAGAAAACTATATTAATTTAAACGATTCACTAGAAGGGACTGACATGTGAACTTGTAAAGGTTTTTCTTGCAGCTTCTTTTCCCCGGCGATACGGTTTGTGAGAAGCTGCAGTAGTTTTAAGCGGACGATCGTAATCGACAAATTGACGATTCAAAATGTAACTATGTTACCTATTGAAAGTTATTGTTGAATGTGAATTTGTGAGAGATTTTCGAAGGGGTACAGTAAAGAAAAAACTGGAAGGGACAAGCATAATATAGATTAAAAATCTTATAAACCACATCCCGAAATGACAATAATATTGAGTTAGACCTTGTATTTTTGATTTCAAGCGTTAAATTTATTTAATTGTTACGGTCACGTAACTTTAAACTTAAACGAATACAATGCGGTTTGAAAAGATAAAGTGTTATTTATTACAATACGCTTCATTTCTTTTATGCAAAGATAAAATATCATCATCCCAATTTTCACAGTGTCCGCTTACCTAAAATGGAGATTTGACAGGTCCGATTTTTTACAGAAGCGACTGCCTGTCTGATCTTCCAACTCGCGAAGGGAAAACCAGTCCAATACAGGTTTGGTCACATACCTCCGAAAATGCATTTCTCGGGAATATGGGTTTCCTCACGATGTTTCCTTCACCGCTGAGCACGTTATTATCATTTATGATCCAAAAATGAATTACACAATGAATGGTTTAGGCCTGTGCTGGATTCGAACCTACGACCTCAAAGTGAGAGGCAAGCGTTGTACCAACTGGGCTACCGCGGCTCCTTCTCGATATTTAAAGTTTTTTGTTTTTTTTTTATGCAAAGATATAATAATAAGCATTAAATATCGAAATTCATTGTGTATGCTTGAAAAAGTAGAATTTGGTGATACTATTTTTATGCACTGTAATCTGCAAAAATATTGATAATTCAGTGCAATGAAAGGGGTAAAATTTATCTCGTGCGTGAAGGAGGAACCACCGATTGAATCGTAGTACAAACGTAGTATAAATAACAAAGCATCGTAAATATAAAGCACTCTCACTTTATCACTGTAGCGTGTGCGCAGGAGTTACGTAATAGATCGCACTATAGATTGTGAAGATTATCTCTCTAGATTCTAGACTTAGGCAAAAAAGCTGCAGTCAGTGACTAATATTGTTGTGTTAGACGTGCACGTAAAGACTCCCGCCGTAATCCTTTAATGGGTGGGCAGAAAATTTGGAAAGCAATCGGTTGGCTATAATACCATGCCTGCTACGACACGCCCGGGGTGAAGGTATGGAAAAATGGAACAAAGCATACTACCGGAGCCGTATTTTTGAATCATTCGTTTTCGCTTCGCGTGCGAAAGTATATACACAGCAATTAGGTGTATTCCTAGGTTAAAGATAAATTATAAAATTCTGATTATAAATAAAGACAGATCTAAAAGTGTCAAAAAACTTTTTCTATTTAATTTATTTATTAATTTTATTAATTAAAAATGTAAATAAGTGCTACAATTTGTCACGTTTTTCTATGACGCCACAGTGTGCTTTTTAATACAAATCCCATAGTAATTTCGTGTTTTGACGTTTAGTAAAAACTAACTGATTTGACTAGTCGAAACTAGCCTATTCTACTAGTGGATTTCTTCGCTCGCTAATCGCTCCGTTGACTAACTCCTCGTGAATGGTCGGCCAGCCTTAGACCAGTCTCCAGCTTGAATCCTCGCTCGTGCCACTGAATTATGCGAATGTTATCTTGCTTTCGGACCGAGAATTTATGTCGTGAGGCATCTACTAAACGCTTGTAGGAATTCAAAGTCGTGCGATCTGCCATTTCGCTTGGTGGAATAACAAATATCGAATATGTTTGCATGCCATGGAAATACATAAATAGACAACTAGAAACCGTAAGCCCTCAACCTTAAACTTTTACTTTAGTCTTCAATCGTTTGCACGTCAGACGTCACACATACAGATGCGCGTGTACGATAACGTAATGTGTAGTGTCTGTGTAAACCCAAGTTTATTGTATGAAGTGACCAGGATTGCATTTGTCTATAAACGCGTGCGGATTGTCTGCCACAGTCGCAATTACGCGTTTGACATTATGTTGTAAATAATCCCTATCGACTTTTACCAAACTCTCGACATGATAAGCAGCTGAACATGTCTTGTTTCATTACTCCAAATTCCGCACAAATCCACTAACAATAATAGCACAATTGTCTTGGTCAAGTCGAGATTATATTCAGACAACTTCCTCGTTAGTAATCATTATTCAATGAACAAACTATGAATCATACTCGCGTTAATGTTTGTTTACGTTCAACACTTTATGGCCCATTTGGACGAGTGTGTTTGTAATTGTTTTATTATTTTAATTTTATGTATTATGTATGTGTAGGAACACTACGGTTTGCTACTTTAGTATCTTGAGCTATAATACCTCCTTACCTGCTCTTTAGGGTAAGACCACACCTCTGACATTCTATACAAAAATCTCATTCTAAATTGTGCGTTGCGTCATTAGCGGCTTACGGCCACTTGAGCATAGAATCACAGACGATTCTGATACTAACTCTAACTAACTCTCCGCTCCCCACCAGCGGCTGAGCGAGGTTTACCTCACCCCCCTCGGTCTTACTCTAGTCTTCAATCGTATTGGCGTCAGACGTCACACACACACACATCTGCGCGTGTACAGTGTACTATAACGTCAATGTGTAGTGAGGTGTTTTGTATGAAGTGGCCGGGGTGTGACTTAAAATTAAAGTAACATCCAGAGGGGGTGAAGTCGGCCCCCGATACGAATTGTTGCGGGGGGAGAGTTACCGTTCAATGCGTAGTATTATTTTTTATGTCGATATACTTTAGGAACTTTGTAGGCCAGCTTACAAAAGTTGTTTTATTTAATCTGTCGCTATTTTAGCACCCTCGACGTAAGTAATAAAAGAAAGAGACAAATACAAAGTATTTACAAAGTAGCAAGTAAACTAGCATCAGCTACAAGGCGACAATTAACCACGTCTCACAATATGCGCCCGCGCAGATGCGCAGTCACGCGAATTCTTGCAATAACTCCTGCGCAGCCACGCCACTTACTAGACGATAATTGCTTTTAGATCAATAATACGCTTGATTTAATGATAATTCTCACAATAAAGACATTAAATACAATAGTCTTTTGCATAATTCCAGGGTTTTAAAAAGTATTAGGTACTATGAAACTAGGTTTCGTCTGTAATTCTAGGAACAAGTCCAATTCGTTCTAAATCAATACATAATTAAGTACCTATATCAATACGTAGGTACCCAAAGTAATATCTTATTGATTCCGAAATACCTAACTAATCATCCAATATATTGTACCAAGCTCAATTCTCAATTATTTATTGCATTCCATGTAGTACGGTCACGAGCATTAATATGTATACACTTTGGTACCATGTCACATTAACTTTTTTGACAAATTGAACTGTAAGTCTCACTAAATGTCAAATATGTTAGTGCGACAGAGTCCTAAAGTGGGTACATTATATTGCTCATGACTGTATAATGGGGTGGGGGTGTAGCTGGATAACAGGCCCCCTTTTTAATCTAGGAATAAAACACTATCTAGATCCGTTTTCGAATCAAGACCCTTATTCAATGCATTTATCTCTAGATTCTCAAAAAGACAGATTAATACATAATTCTGTCTATACCTCATCAATATGTATTATGTATTAATCTGTTTTTTTGACAATTTGTCCTAATGAGAATAAATGATTCAATAATGTTTTAGTTATGAAATGAAAATAAAATTTGAAGGCAGAATAATTGGATAAAGATTCTATGTTAATAGACAGATATACGAAATTTCTAGCTTGCACCTCAAGTTATCAAAGTAACGGTATTCCCAAAGGTCACATCAAGGTGACTTGGGCCTAAGGCACTGCGTGCCATATCTTACGATCGAGAGCTTCCTCCGCCGATTCTAATCGATCTTCTGATAGATACACTCACTCTCACTTCCGCCATTCCGTGGTAATTATAACTGGAAATTATGAGAGAAAACCATTTCCTCTAGGCGTTTTGGATATTAGGAACGTGGTAAATAAAACCGGAATATCATATTAGTAGTTACTATTAAACAGAACGACCATTTCAGTAGAATTATTGATTATATTTCAATAAGATAACATTTTACAATCGTGTCAATGCGCGGTAAGAATTAGATCTGTCAAAGTACGTAAGCTAGCGTTGTAGCGGTCATTAACATAGTGATGTATCAGTCGAGACTAGGTCGAACACTACTTATAAGTGTGACAAAAATTCGTGTACTTTGACGCAAACACAGAGATCATGGAATACCCTGTATTTGTTACAATGCAAAATATATGTACATTTTCAGCAGAAACATCATATTCCCTTTGAAAGGCAAGAATACAAAATTCGCACCACAATATTATATTTATTTAAGAACACCATATACCGCCACGACCACAAAGCAAATTGCGCACAGAAAACCCACAATGCAGTAGCAGAGCTATAACAGTAAAACTACAAGTTTGCAAATATTCCTTTCATACACAAAGACATGTACCCCTGCCGTCAGAAACAAAAAAAAACTACAGGACGTCGTGTTTAACATAGAGCTGAATTGGTGACCAATCGCTATGTCCAAAATAAACTAGCGGCATGCTATGGTGACCGTTATAGTTACAAATTAATACGAAATTTCATTATTAAAATTAAATTTCCTTATCCCACTCTAGGGTCGGCTCAACATGTATCTTCCATTCATTTCTACTCACACCTTTCACACACATATCCTTTCTTGCACAATCCATCCACATCCACACTTTCTTCGGTCGTCCCCTACCCTATCCATCCATATGCATCGATAACTTTCCTCGTTAAATGCCTTTCATCCCTCCACATTACATGTCCATACCATGCCAACCTGTTGCTCCTCAATTTCTCACTAACCGGCGCTTCTTTCAGACTTCCTCATATATAATCTTATTCATTCTGGTCACACCATATCCATCTTAACATTCGCATTTCTGTCATATGTACTCTTTTTTGATCCGTCTCCTTTGTCGCCCAACACTCGGGACCATACAGCACGACAGGTCTTATGACCGTCTTATAAACCTCCCCTTTTAGCTTTAGGGGCATTCGCATTGTATATTACGAAACTTCATGAACACAATAATAAAGTTCAGCTTGTTGCTCATTTAACTTAGTTATTAATTAATACGAAACTTGTTAAGTGGGTGAAACATTTTTTTTATTGATGTGGATGTCAAACTAAAAACTTATTGCATTCGTGTGTTCCAAAACAAAAAATATTTTTACTCTTTTTTGTCGTTGCCGTGTTTGTATCAATCCTGTACCACCAAGTGTTTGCAGGTTTGTCTCATGAAACCTAACATCTCTGGTTACCGCAATAGGAAAACAGCGTTATGTATGTATGTAACCGCATACCAGGGTCGCATGACACCGCGGGTGGTGTCGTGAGCGGCCCATAAAGATCTCGTGACTTCGGATCAGAGGTGGCACTGTTTATCTAGCTGCTCAATCCCAACCTGGGGGTCTACAAGTTAAGCTTCTAAGACCAGTGTAATTATGATTGAGAATAATTTCGTCATAAAAATTGTGGTTGGTTTTGTTGAATATGGAGAGTTGTGAAATGAGTGCAAAGGCCTAGAATTTGGAGTAGAAACAATATGTGATAAAAATTGTTTAGACCACGATATTCAGCATCGAAACTGTCACGGTGAGCATCATCTAGCGCGCATTTTCGAACCTTCTCTTTATTTAGGACGTCACATGTATTGTCATGGTCAAAGACATTTAAAAATGTACCAATAAAAGAATACGAAGATGGAGTGAAACGACGAAACGGTGTATTATTTTTCCGCCCCGAATATTTTTTTTATAATCTATGAATATTCAACCTATTCACATCTATTTCTTCATATTTCTTGAGAAATTAATTTGCGATGTAGCTTAATTCACTTGTCTAAGAATTCAGTATAAATGTAATGTGACGATGATGACCTAAAGAAAACATAACCTAATCTTGCCTGCAAGAACCCACTGCTGGGCCATTTTTCGCGGTCCTGTGCGCACAGGCGGGTAAAGGCACGGTAGCCCTCGAAAGAGATGGTGTGACGACTTGGACGCTTGCCGGAAAGAAGACATCTATAAAATTGTCGTTAAACAACGTCTTTGATATAAAAAACGAACAAATAGAATTAATACTAAAACACGATCGTAGACATAACATTAAAGTATCCATTTTAATCAGCATAAAAAGAAAAAGAACGAAAGTACTCCTGTAATTTACAAAGTCCCTCATAAAGTTATTATCATATCGATCGATGATTACGTTAAGATTATATGAACAATTATTGTTCATTGCTTCAGACCACCACGAATAGCCATAAGTAATGGTGGGTGAAATAACCTCGACAATTTAACATAATTGTTCAGTATAATTATCATAATGACGTAATGGGGACATAGCCTTACTAAAAATGGACGAAACTATGGGAATTCCAATGAACAAAGGTGGAGTGCAGAAGAAAGTACACAATCTGATGAATTAAGCTCAACGATAATTGGAGAAAGCATTGTTTTCGGATATGATAATCATACAATCTTTTGAGAACATAAGTTGTAATAAAGTAGTTTTACATGTTTTGATAAATGAGATTATGAGACATACAATGAGAAATACAAAAAACATCATCTACTGAATTTTACGTTGTCAAATAAATTAATATGACAGTAAAAAATCAAATGTTGCAAATTGACGCTGATTAATTGAATAGAAGAGTGAATTTTCGTTGTTAACTTTTAAAATCCCGATAATAACAAAAAGAAAAGAATATTTTTGAATAAGTTCAGACTTGGCTTTTTTATGAGAATTGTATATCATTTTGATGGAGGTTGGAAGCAAATTGCAAGTTGCAACAGATACTGGTACCATGAAGGTTGGTAATGACAGAGCAGCAGACAACAATACGTATTTTGAAGGACGAGCGGCGTCACAATAAGGATTTTTTATTAATAATTGTATTCAGAACTGTATAACTGAGAGCTTTTTTAGTTATTATTTTTATTGGGATTCTGCAAAACAGTAAAAAGTCATTATAATACCGTACAATGAAGAATTGATGTTAATTTTATTCATGGTCTAACTAGAGTAATGGTTTTAGCATAGGGTTGCTTGCAAATGAGCCCGACTCACTTCGTATGTTATGTGGTATCTAATGATACATTTGATGAAAATAATACAAAACATTATTGCACCAAAACGAAACAATTACACCGAGGCTTAGGTACTTGAGATTCTAAATTTCTAATATCAAAATTAATAATGAAAAGCGAAGATATATAAAATAGTATTCATAGCAGTTAATGATGGTGATTCACCAGTCTTCACCAGTCACCAGTCTTAACCAGTGGTCTCCAGACCTTCGATATTTTATAAAACTGTTTCGGTGTGCAAAGTCTCCAACCCAGATAGCAACAACTAGCAACTATGATGTTTGGATCATCGTGGCTTTGCTTATATAGATAACAGATCTTAGAATATTAGTATTAGCTATCTTAACCAAATGAAGTAAGTACAAGTCATTAACATTCCCACGAGTTAAGAGCGATCGATCTATAATTTAGCTGCAGGCTATGAGCAAGACAAACCGGACGATGGCGCGCCCGCAGGAGGCGCGCGCGCAGTTGACTCACGCGATGTCAGACCTTCGGCCGAGGCCAGGAATACCGCTACAAGCGACAGAGTAGAAAAATACTAATTTATTGCTTCATTAAAATATATAAGAACCTAGTGTGAAGAGGATGATGTAATTTATTGAAACTAAGGAAGAATTAAAATTGTAGAATATCAGGTGCAACATTAGTTACAAAACCTTTCAATGTTTTTATTTTAGTTTCATTTGTCGACATACCCCGAAAGGTTATATCACTACATTTACTTTCATTTTTCTTTCACTTAATATCACTAGTTTGTCTTGAATTCTGTTAGAACAAATGCTTCGCTGACACCTCATCCTCATACAAACTCGCTGTTTTCCGGCCCATCATCATACATCGAGATTTACGGCTCCTACACACGTTGCATGTGGAATGAAAATTTGTTACATTCATGCACAAGGGTGTCATCATTTATTATGAAAACATCGCAAAGATTATGTATTGAATAATTGACAAGTGTTCTCTCTTTGTCTCCGCTTTATAATGTGTTATTCAACTTAAATATTTGCGAGAATTCATGTTGGAAGATGAAAGAATGAAATATTGAAATTGGAGTGGTGAAACGTTTTTGATTTGGCTTGAAATAATGCTTGGAGATCGACTTTATCACTATATCATCAGTAGACGCTGTCACAGCAACAATACATAAAATTATTGATCCACCTACTACACTTGTTTTAGCGTCTACAGAAACCGTCATATCGTTTAACCAATGTCTAACTCCAAGAATCGCGTTTATGATAAATCATAAACTATATCTATAAAAACTATATTTCTTTAGAAGAGAAACCCCACTGCGTCTTCGAATGTTGTTTTACGAGTATTATACTGAAATACGAATGTCTGTTCGACCTGTTTTCCATATATCTGATGTTTATCGCTTGCCATATATGATTTGACATCCGATGTCGTGATCATTGCGTGCTGGTGAATTTCCTTTTACAGTCCCATACAACTGTCAGACATTCTGTTTACCTCTCTCTTATGTCGTTTGCGAGAATGGATTGTGGTTTATGATAAACCATTTCAGTTGGAGGTGCGTTTGACATACGGCTCAGAGGTCGTGGGATCAATCGCCGTTAGCGGTGTCTTAGCTATTCGGACTATCCACCGAATAGTTTCTTCAAAATATTCTAAATCTATTTACGGACTACGTTTACTTACTCTATTCTTCAGAATCTTGACGTTAGCATACCGTTTCTAAACGATGCAGCCATGAACAATAAGACCCCGACTAAGGGCCCATGCTACGTCTTCTGTCCTACTTGTATACTGTTCTTTTCTTCTGTGATTGTGCAATAAAGAATTTTGTATTATTTAGAATTTTGCATTATAGTAAGAAGTGTAGTGAGTTCCGTTTAAACATTTTATAAAAATAATTCTTAGACAAAATGTCACGAGCAAAATTGTATGTGTGAAATTATTTAGCGAGTATTTCAAGTTTAGAACTACTTTCGCTGTACAATAATATCCTATCATAAGCAATATCGAGCAGGCACCTTTTGTTTGCATAATACGACTGTACTTTGATTTTCTTCACATTGATATTTTCCTTTCATTACATAATTCTATACTCTCTCGGTTGCGGTTATCATATTGCGGTTTCAGCAATATTTTCCTTGGGTTTTATCAGATCTGTTTGGTCGAGCGGTTCACCGGAATCATGCTTGCTTGCGCTTTTAGGTCTCTGTTAGATGTTGACATGTCAAATGACAATGTTGATGCAATCTGATGTTTTGTAGTTTCGACGGTGAAAGTTTAGTGCACTTTCATTTAATATTGTTTTTTCTTTTTAATTTCATATTGGCGAAGAGGAAGGGAGAGAAGTGTATAATGTATACACCTCTTCCCCTTTCCTTTCCGGGATATTGGCGTGATGCTGTTATGTTATTAAATTTTGTAACATAAAAACATTGTTAGTATGGCAGGTAGATACTATGTTACAAGCAAGCGCAAGTTTTTAGGGTGTTAAGTACATAATTAAGTGTGAAATTATTTGACTGTGTAACGTAGGATATTGTTATCTACAATTGTGGTTCGACGACATAGAGACTGTATATATTCAGTATTCTTCATTGGCATACCATGATTGTGTGCAAGTTAGTAAGTTATATAGGAGTTTCACATTACACACCCTTTCGGGCACGAAAAATAGAAATTCAAAAGAGAGAGAATGAAGATTTTAATTAAAATTGTAACATCAGTATCATTAAGATATTCACTAGCGCTGTATGACTGGTTATGTACGAGATTGGCATAGGACCATTCAGGATGCCGCGAAAAAGAGGCCTGTACCAAGCTGTTGGTAAAAAACGGGCTGATAATGATGATGATCGATGAGCATATGAGTTACATTCATATGCAGATAAATACTTTGACCGATTCATCAATAGGATTCTACTCAAGCCTTCTTATTATTTTCCATCCAACCTTCTTCAGAAACAGAGCGAGATTTAATTACAATCCCATACCCATCAAAGGAACCCCCAAGACGTTCCCATAGACAAACAATAATTAATGAATTAAGGGCAAGTCGGCCGTGACGCCGGAAATAAAGGAGACGGCCGGCACATATGCAGTTGCAGTTCGATGCCCCATTCTCAGTTCATACGATTGTCAACCAGGGCCGATTTATTTAGAATTGGGTTTTGGGACCATGATATTTTGTACGAACATAAATAACGTCATTAACCCCTGTTGGAGACAGTACAAAAGCATACTCGTAGAACGTACGTACATGTACAGAACGGTAACTCCCCGCCCCGCACCGATTCGCGTCACGCGTCGAGCTAGATTTACCTCACCCCCTCTGGGTCTTACTTTAGTCTTAAATGGCCGCTAACGAGTAAGAGGGAGCGCGCGGACTGTCTATCTCACATTTATGCGATTTAGAATCAGATTTTTGTATGGAGCGTCTGGGGTGAGATACCAGAATATATGGCGTACCATGCTCATTATGATGACAGACAGTTTACCAGCTCATCGCCCATAGCCGAATAGATATGGATGGCAATCTGCTATGAATTTCTTAGTCGACTTGTGGACCCGATTACTTGTAAATATCAACTGGAGATTGTACACTTTCTTTTTTGACGTGACGTATTGTAGATTTGCCGCAGATGGCATTAACTACTTGGCCGGACAAGGAGATTGTACACAGTTCCTAGTATTTTCAGGAAAGTGAGTCCATAAAACCACAATTAACCAACAAACAGGGCCCCCTAAATATGAGGCCCTGGGTTTAAAACATTACTGGGCCCAAATATGGAACCGTGAGGCACGTCATGACCGGAGTATCATTTGTCAAGATCACAGCGACGACAGTTTTTCGGTTGAGCGAACCTAAAGGTCTTTGCCTTTTGAGGTACTGTTTGTTTTGTTTATTTGAATGAAACATTCATAAACAAACTTATTTACTTAACATAAGCATAACAAGCTGACGACTGACCCAATTGCGGTACAGACAAACATAACATAGTCAGAGGTACATCCATCGCAAGATGAACTAAGTCACACCTCACCGAGCTTTCTGGTAGACAACGCGATTGGTGGAACCTGTAAAGATCACGCCTTTTTCCCATTGGGATAGGTAGAGACCACGGAATTTTACTTTACGATCCTGACACATGCATTTTTTTTACTCCCAGCCGAGTCAGAACAGTAAAGTGCAACAATTTTAATCTATATTTTGACACTACTCCTCTGCCTTACCTCTTCGGGGATTCAGACGTGACGCTACGTTAATTTGACAAACTCCAAAAACAAATCCCATTCATACTCGTATCTTTTGACGTGTTCCCCATTCAAATCTACCCTACTAAAACCAGTGATGGGAGTGAGCCAACCATGTGGGTGCGGGTTCGATGCCCGCGCCGTGTATGGCCGTAATCGGCGATTGTCGCCGTTACACACCCACAATCAACCTAGACAAACATTCGCTCACTACTAGTGCGATGTGGCTAGATTCCGTTGTTTTATGACTGTGTACAACAATATTTTGTGTTTTTTTATAAGGACGTCTAGGGCCCTCGAGGATTTTCTTGCAGCTTTTTTCCCTCGGCTATACAGGTTATGAAAAGCTGCAGTAGTACTACGGGGATGAGACGTTATTTAAAAATTGACGATTCAAAGTGATAATGGTGCTAATTCCTGTAAACACCTTCTAATTTTATTTTAAGTTATATCTGTAATTTTCTTATCCGTATAAAAGGAAAGGTACGGGTAATCAAGAAGCATAACATTTATGGAACACACGACAATTTTAAGCACAAATCTAGGACAACCGTCTAAAAATTTTGCATTGGGTAATAGCCTGACAGAATTATGTTGACAGCACACGTTAAACGATTTGCATACCAGCGAGATACCTTTTGATTCTCCCGGGTTATTCATTAATTTACTCATTCTTCCTAAAATTAAGAGCTGTCAATCATCCGTCCCTTTCCTTTTCGGCGGATAAGAAAATGACAGATATAACTTAAAGTAAAATTAGGAGGTGTCTGCAGGAATCGGGGCCAATAACTGTGTTACCTACTAAATAAAATTTGAATTTGTGCTAAAGGCCGGTTCACTATAGTTTTAATATTATTATTAGAATAGTTGGCGAGACGTGGGTGTCTATAATACACACCTTAATTAACCATACCTCTTCGGAGATACACCTGTGATATTGATAACCACAAGCTTCAAATATTTTAAACATCTCTTTTTAATGCGTTATTTAATTATAGTCCTTCGGTTCTCCACTAGTTTTATGATGAAAATACCTAAGATTCCCGACGGTTAATGGTCCTAGTCGTAGGGTCGGAATTCCAATGACACCTGCACAGTCATGGGTGAACGTGTGTCGTACTTTAGACAAACCACAAATATTTACGGGTTTAAATTTTAAACTAGACAGGAAACTCATCATATAAAAGAATTTAATATCGTGTGATCAAGCTCCAGTATGAATCCAGGGCGGTTAAAAAGTCAAAAGCAATTTACCTGAAAAAGCAATATTGCTATTGGACATTCGTTGACATTGCGAATTTTTATATATACAGAAATGTCAAATTGCAACCACTAGACCACGGAGGCTCTTAGGCTCATGATCTGGAAACCTCCAGGTTTCGATTCATTGACGAAATCACTTTGTAAGACTGTCCTTTGTTTGGTAAAAACTTTGCAGGCTTGAATCACCGGATTGTCTGAAAAAATAAGATGATTTCGTGCTTCGGAGGGCACGTTAAGCCGTTGGTCCCGGTTATTAGCCGTAAAAACATCTCCACCAACCCTCAGTGGAGCAGGGTTGAGTACCCTCCATACCCCCTCCGGTTGATTGAGGGGAGGCATGTGCCCAGCAGTGGGACGTATATAGGCTGTTTATGTTTTTTTATGTTATGTCAAATTGCTACTTTGACAAATACTTTTGGATGCCGGTTCGAACACTTGCACCAATGAGTTATTAATTTACCTTAAGTTCAACCGGCGTGCGTGTATGAAGCGATTGATGAGTGTGGAGAGGCAAAAGAAGTGTGTCAGGATCGAAGCAAATGGAATTCTATAGTCTCTGCTTACCCCGGTGGGAAATAGGCGTGAGTTTATGTATGTATGTTAAGTTCAACATTATAGACGGCGATACGGCTCACCACTTATCTATCACGTCTAACAGAAAGCTCGGTGAGTTGTGGGATGTACTTCTGACTACATATATTATAGTCGTGTAATTATGTTATATTATATCAGGTAAACACTACGTACTCAAATCCACGTCATTTTATTCTACGCATTTTCAGAATATTACACATACATGATAGACCATTATCACCGATTAGCTATTTCAGACGAGTGCCAAATACTTGTAAATAGATTTTCCTGGATATTATTTTCGTCCGGAAACCGATAAACACTATACATATAACATATACACGATACATAGTAACATAGTGACGAATATATTTGTAAGACATTCTTATGAGTTTTTTCACCCTATGTTTGTTTGGAATATTTGGAAAGAATAGGGAAATCTATAGAGTCGCCAATTTACTATAATAAAGTAATAACGCTTAAGTTGAACAATGTAAGTAGTACTTTTTTACAGTAGCGTAGGTACGTTAATGAACCCTTATTTTTTTTAATTCAGTTCAAATGTTGTTTTTAGGGTCACAAATGTTATACAACTATTATTTTACTTTCTTATCGTTGTATTTCTAAGACAGGCATACAGGCAGGCTTTTGTAAAAAAACCGGACCTGTCAAATCTTCAGGTTAGGTAAGCGGACCGTGTGAAAAACGGTATAATGCTAGGGGGATGATGATCCTTTTATTTCTTGTACCATTGATGGTAATGGTAATAGGTTCGCCCCATATATACACGAGCATACTTTGGTACCATGCCACATTAACTTTTTTGACGTTAGTGATTATTTAGAAGATATGAATGCATGGGATTAACTGTCTGAGAACTGATATTAAGCAGCTAACTTACTCAATTGTATACCAATATTTTATATTTATTTTTATTTTTTTAAAGAACGTCTAGGGCCCTGTGCCGAGGTTTTTCTTGCAGCTTCTTTTCCCCGGCTATCCAGGTTGTGAGAAGCTGCAGTAGTTTTAGGCGGATGAGACGTTCGTTATGTAAAAATTGACGATTCAAAGTGTAACTATGTTACCAACTGAATAAAGATATAATTGAATTTGAATTTGACAAATTGAATTATAAGTCTCACTAAATGGCAAATATGTTAGTGCGACAGAGTCCTAAAGTGGGTACATTATATTGCTCATGACTGTACATGGGACATAACAAGCGAGAAGTGGGTGTATATTTACTATACACTTCTGCCTATCCCTCCGAGGTTACTGACGTGTTGTTTCGTTGTGTTCTTTCGCCATTAATCTTACCCACTATACAGCAAGCATTACGCTATAGTCATGCCCTACTTCGATGTCTCCCGCTGCCCGACCCAATTGGAATCCTAAAGGCTACGATGGAAATATCAAGAAAGTCCATTTAAGGTGGCCGGCCTAAAAAAGGCACTAGCACAACCGAGAAAGGTTGAAAAATATCGATCGAGTGGAAACAGGTTACTCGGTTAATTCCTAATGAGGCGATGCGGACATCACTGGCCACTTCCCCCTATTAATTTTCCGTGTAAAACATATCAATAAAACTAAAGTGTCGTGTGCTTGAAAATTGAGGTTAGACGATTGCTTCGTTCTGTTTTACCTACAATTGTGATAGATTTCGAGTTTGCCTTTCAGCGGCTTTTACAACTTATTGAGATTTGGAATTCTCTTGCACATACAGACAGATAAAAAACCTACGAAATAATATTTTTTAAATTCTTTTCTCTTCTTTGTAGCTTAAGATTATATTATATTGAGACTACTAAATATTTCTGGACCAAGATTTTTGAGACCAAAGTCACTTTAAAACGAAATGCAGGGTTTCTGCAGGGTATCTACAAGTCAGCTCCTCAATTGGATTGAAGACGATCACTGCTGGCTTCTTGGCATACCTGAAACAAAACAAAACACTGTTAGTTTTTATCCTGTTAGACATAGATGACAGACAGACAGGGGGCACAGAGTTATTTTCTCTGCCCTCCACTGGGGCAATTTCTGTTCGGCGCGTCCTTGCCGCGGGGGTGGGCGCCTCTTACTTCAGTAGGCCGGAGTGAGACTGTCAGTACCATTCAGAGGCGGAGGACAGGAGTCCTAGCATGGCTTTGTAATAGACTACTCTGGGCGCCATCCCACTTGCGTGAGACAGAGTACTGTGGCGCAGAAGACAAGAGGGAAACCACTGCCCTATTTTTCCCTAAAAAATTAGCATGGAAAATGCTGCATCGACAAGAGCGTGGCTCTTAAATTGATGATGATGAGACATAGATGCGTATCCTTTAAACTCGATTTAGCAAGAGCCAGTTTCGTACCTACATTATTTTATCTATTCATTGGATGTTTAATATCATGCTATGAGTCACAAGTGGGTCATAAAATAATTGCCTCGTTGCCTGATCCCAGTGTCACGATGAAATTAATCCAATGTACGCCCCAGCCGTTATTAGTCGGTTTTTGTCCACTAGATATTATGTTCTGTGTTTTGTATGTGCTTGTTGACAGGATAAAATAGTCGACATTTATTATGGCGTTGAAT
This sequence comes from Pectinophora gossypiella, assembly GCF_024362695.1. NCBI lineage: Eukaryota > Metazoa > Arthropoda > Insecta > Lepidoptera > Gelechiidae > Pectinophora > Pectinophora gossypiella. The sequence continues at coordinate 13,771,616 of NC_065416.1, read as the reverse complement.
TGTTTGTTATATCCTCGTAAGGCCGTGCGTGATGTCCAGACAGACACAATAATTAAACTATTGCCAGTTTGGGAACAAACTTGTTTGGGCTTATGACCCATCTAATACAAGTTTACAAATTTGGATCCTACCTCTAGGAAATTTAGTAATAATGTCACACTACATTTAGATTAAACTGTCTTAAGGGGCCTCTACGTGTTGGCTTCGGCCCCACGCACGCCTTCCAAAAGTCCGGGACTACATAGGCCCGAGATATGGAAATGACAAACATAATAATAATAAAACATTTTAATGCACACAAATTTACAAAATTATTACAAGATAAACTACAAAATGTTTTGACTTATAAAACTTAAATGCCAATTAACAAGCTACTACAAATGAAAAAACCCCTTATCAATATGAATTAAAGACTTTTTAAACAAAGTTTGTTATCGGCCGTTGGTATGTCGTCGTCGGACCCACCAGTGGGTCGCGACTCATAGTCTGGGAAACCTTGAACTATGGGGTTTGGATTTTAAAAGAACATTAGGCATTACGACTATATGACTATAAAATGTCTGCTTGTCCGTAAAATGCGACAGAGGGCTTATGTCCTTCCTAACATGATGGACAATTGTTATAGGCGACAGGCTGATCCCTTGTCACCATAAGGTTCATCACTTCTATCGTAGGGCTTTGTATCAACAGTGGCTGCAAGTTGTTTTTGAATACTTGTGGATCTGCCCGTGTATGTATGTAAAATGTTTATTTTATTTGATTATTTATTTATTATTTTTAAATGGTATATCCTCGTAACGCCGAGATTTCCAGACACAATAGTTAAACAATAGGGTTTGGATTTTAAAAGAACATTCGATCTTACGACTATAATGGGGATTGGAGTATACGGACGTGCGCCACTGTGCGACGAATAATTATGTTAAATACAATATATAAGCTTTTATCCATAAAATAAGCGCACGAAGTCACGACTATATCCCGATTGGGGTAGTCAGAGGTACCTACATCCATCGCAAGTTATTATTCGAATGCGGGAATTCACCCTCTTATTGTTACCTAATATTAAATTGTTGCATTTCAAGGTCTGGCTGAATTAGTCTTTGTCTAAGTCATCGTGTTACATTTTATACACAGTGATACTACTAATAAAATAAAAATATTACTATTTTAAAATAACAATAGGCCCAAAGTCAAAACAAACGTGATTAATCGTTTAGTTACAAGAAAACAATGAGTATACGGACTCATTATCACTAAGTTTAGATTATTGTGAATTCGTGACCAATCAATCACAAGACGGTAAATTATTAATGAAATATGGAATTCACTATCTAACATTCCTTTTAGAAAATAAAATGTTAGCGCCACCACACTACCGCAACGTAAATATTTTTTTCCCGAGTGATTAAATATCTAAATAATTATATTAAAAGCATGCAATAATTTAATTAAGCACGGGTTATTACTTAATTAAATTATTGCATTGCATAATTAAAAACAAAATTTTAACTTAAAATAGAAAATAAATAATGTAATAAATTATAAATAATATTTTTTATATTTTTTATTAATGATATAATAAATTTAAATTATTATTATTTATTTAAATTTAATTAAAGTTTGTTTTTTGTTGCAACCCGTGCTTACGGAAACTTACAAAGATAAAATTAAATCGAAAAAGTCTGCAGCCCGCAACTCTTACTGGTCCTTGCTCGACAAGATTGACATTGTCCAAAGAGATATTTAATCAAAAAGAGTAATTTAAATCATACAACAAACGGGATTTCTTGTCAAGCGGATTAGATATTTAATAACTTTGAAAAAGACATTTGCGTTCACGCTGGTATAGCAGATGTTGCAGTCTTCATCATCATCTCCGTAGCATTATCCCGTTTTTCACAGGATCCGCTTACTTAAAACTTGGTTGCTTTAGATGTTGCAGTCATATCATGTCCAAATCTCTTTGTGAATCTTATAACTTATTGGGTATTGGAGTGTTGAAAAGTTTCAAAAAGAAACTATTAAGTGCCTTTTTGACAAATCACATTCGGGTGTGATTTTCTTAAACATTTTTTTTTAATTTCGGGTAAAAAAATTAGACTAACTTTTTACCTACACTAAAAATAAATTATATATTGCAAGGTTTTGTCAAAAAAATGAGATCCGAATGTAATTTTGTATTTTCTTTTTTGGGAGTTTTTCCGTGTGGTTTCTGTCCTGTGTTGAATGTAATGTACGGTCACGAGCATTAATATGTATACACTTTGGTACCATGTCACATTAACTTTTTTGACAAATTGAACTGTAAGTCTCACTAAATGTCAAATATGTTAGTGCGACAGAGTCCTAAAGTGGGTACATTATATTGCTCATGACTGTACCTGTCTGTCTGTGTCTGTGGTGTCCGAAAGTAATAAATGTTTCTTTCTTTCTTTCTTTTTGATTTTTCATTCAAAAAGGAGCTTACGTGTTTTTCAGTATAACGCGACGATTTGTGAATTTGTAATAAATCCACAACAATAAATGTTAGCACACAAAATTCAACAGGATACAGAGGATGTTGATAAGCAATGTGATCGTAAAATTCGTTGCTCTTATCGGATTTTGAATAATAATACGGAGGTTTGGCAACGCCATTCTAGTAAGTAAGTAAAATGTTTATTTTTCATAAGAAATACAGAAAATATTGGTACAATAAAAACCCCACAAAACCAATTCCTCGGTTTGTCTGTGGGAGTGGAGTTCGCTTAATGATATTACTTATTACCATAAAGGTTTAATTTATATTTACTCCATTCTTGTCGACCTGAGACTACTTACCTAGCCAAACACCTCATGAAAATCCAATAAATGATTTTTGTTTTTATAGCACTTACCCGTGCCATAGAATAAGGAATAATACTACGTATAGAACGGCAACTCTCCGCTCCCCACCAGCGTCTGAGCTAGGTTTACCTCACCTCCTCGAACACAGTTTATACTTGAATCGTATGGTGTCAGACGTCACACACGCGCGTGTACTACAATGTCAACGTGTGGTGTCTGTGTAAAACGAGGTTGCTTGTATAAAAGAGAAAATTTAAATTGAAAAAATTCTGACTCGTTACGTCCCGTTGAACCCGTCAAGCCGGGGGAGTTTCAAGCCCAACGCTCAACCACTATACTTGTATTTAAAAACTCACAAATTACTTACTCATAAATTGACAAAGAAATCTAAATCACATCTGAAGCTCTCGGCGATTGCTCATTTATTTCCCGCGACTGAAGAAATTGTTAATGCTTAGCGTAACTTTTTTTTTGCATAACGTCGCCTTATAGAGAAATCCACTCTGATGTGATTTTCTTCAACAAAACCTGGATTTCTTTCAATTATGTAATGCACCTGGTATATTTAGGTTTTATGTATTTTGTAAAACTCGATGCCGCAACAAACATTCCGTACAAGCTTCGTAACATTTAACCACGCTGAGCACACATGTCTTGGGCTGGGATGTAGTTCAAAACAATTATTTTGTACCTATTTTTAGTGTTGTAATCCCAACCTGTTTTGTGAGCCAAATAAATAAAATAAAAAAATAAATTAATTTAATTAAACAAGGTTTTGTTAACAAAAAACACATTCCAATGTGATTTTTAAAAAGGCACTTACGAGCTTTTCGCTTTAAGGCGGATGGTTTTGGAAAGTAAATTCCCCTTTGTAGAAAGTAGGTATCAAATGTCCGTGGAGGCACATTACCGCCCACGCTAAACACTTTAATGGCGGACTGAAACAATTGACGCGCGAGGACAGCCCGCCAGTCTAATGAACGGTCTAAGTTTAGAGATATAGGCCTTTCTTCAGATACTCTCTCATGGAATAATTAAAAGTCAGACTGATATAATCTATGCTTGTAACCACTATTGGGGTGCAGAGAACTACGGCTTATAATCCCTTAATCCACTTTTATAACATGCTCGGGGTGACAGATGTATTGCTGTTGCAGTTTCTTGTCATTTCTTCTCCTCAGCCATGTAGCCACACAGAAATGTTACGTTATGGCTGAGGAGAAGAAATGACAAGAAACTGCAACAGCAACTCATTCAATACCAGACATTTTTATCATTTAGGTAATCATTAATCTTATAATAAGCTTTTTTACATAAAGTAAGCTTCTTTCTGACAAATTTAAAATATTATCTGGTATTTTATTGTAAAAACGTATACATAACCCCAAAAAAGATAAATTTAATTTACTTAATCTAGAATTTTGAACAACAATTTTATTTTTATTCCTTGTATTGTAAAAAACAATATTGCTATTTGACATTGCGGACTTTTTATAATAGCTAGTGGCATTACCGAATTGTACAGCCACTAGACTAGGTAGGACCCAGACCTAGGGTCACCCTATCTGACTTTAAGCCTCCGGCCGATCTCCCTAATCAGTTCCCTCGCTTCCTTATTCTTTAAATGTTTTTTTGTGTGTAGTAAATCCCTCCGCCCTCCTCTTTCACATAACTCGCCGAGGTCGTCGTCCAGTGGAGTGGGCGGCAAGACTGCGCCGTGATACCGTGATACGCCACTCGGCCGCCGCTTTCGTCTTCATTGTGAATGAGAGCTAGATAGAATTGTACTTAGGTAAGCTACATACACGAAGGAGCTCGGTGGCGCAGCGGTAAACGCGCTCGGTCTGTGATTGTTGAAGCAACTTTCGCAAAGGCCGGTCATACGATAGGTGACCAAAAAAAAAAAGTTTTCATCTCGAGCTCCTCCGTTGGTCCCGGCTGCATTAGCACTCGTTAATAACCATCAATCCGCACTGGGCCCGCATGATGGTTTAAGGCCCGATCTCCCTATCCATCCATTGAGAAGGCCCGTGCCCCAGCGGTGGGGACATTAATGGGCTGATGATGAAGCTACATACACACTTAAACTCACGCTTGTTTCCCACAGGAGTAAGCAGATACGATGGAATTCCATTTACTTCCATCCTGACACACTCTCTTGCTTCCTCCACATACAGAATTGTACTTAGGTAAGTTCCATATTATTATAATACATACATTATGTATGTAAACACACACTTGTTTCCCACCAGGGTAAGCAAACACTATGGAATTTCATTTCCTTTGATCCTGACACTTCTCTTGCTTCTTCCACATTCATCAATTCGTTTCATACACGCTCGCCGGTTTCTGCCCATATAGTGAAGATAGACCGTGCACATACATCATACGCTCACGACTACCCCAATTGGGGTAGTCAGAGGTATATTAATCGCAAGATGAACTAAGTATCCACACCTCCTATCTGTCTGTACTGTATAGACCATCCAGCTATATAATATTCTCTCTGATGTATCATGAAGCGTTTCAATAATAAAACGAGACAGTTTCCGGACTTGGCGCCCTAGCCGTTACCAAACGAACTTAGAACTCTGAGTCAGAAGGGGAGAGCCTAATATAGCTTTAATGAGTTCCTTTAATACCTAGGTAGTAGTCTCGTCTAGGTTTAGTCACAAGAAAGACGCAAACAACTTTGATATTCGCTATAACATCTGAAGAGCGTGTGGTAGACCTTGCCGTTCTCGCATTGGTTTCTAATTATGAAAAAAGTGCCTCTTACATACTGTATAAATTATCTGGAAAAGATGTATGAGGCATAGACGTATTGTCCCGGGTACCTATACCCACCTTACATAGTCGCCTTATAATGATAATCTTGTAAGAGCCTTTTTGAATAATGACATTCGGATGTGATTTTCATTCGGGCTTGTGGAGCAGCGTTATAATTTTTCCTATGGGTAGTTTTCTATGTCAATATAAATTATTAAATTCTGATTGTCACGTTTTTCTATGACGTTACACGTTGCTTTTGTCATACAAATTCCACAGTAATTTCATGTTTTGACGTTTAGTAAAAAGTGACTGATTTAACTAGTTGGAAACTAGCCTATTATAACACTCTTATCATATATATTTTTACGTTCTTCTTCATTTTCAATTTCGTCATTTATTTCGCGAAAAAGGAATACCTACGTACTGATTTAAGTCCCTTCAAAATATGTTAAATGAAATGAAATGAAAAATGGTTATTTCTCCACGGAAAACATCTCATCACTAATTTAAGATCCACGCTCTTGTCGTTTCATTCTCCATGCTACTTTTTAGGGAAAAATATGGCAGTGGTTTCCCTCTTACCTTTTGCCCCGTAGTACTCTGTCTGACGTGAATGCAAAACATCTATGAGAAATCAATCTTACAAGTTGCAGATTGTTAGCAGATTTTGTGAAGGGCTGATGCCTAAACTAAGTTAAAAACCTGTAATATAGGTCATTTGGGGGTTAGGCAAGTTACAAACGACTATGACAATCGACAGTTCTTCTTCTAGAAGAAGATCGACAGTGACAGTGATAAAAACGTATACCTAGACTTGACGTAAGGTGACATTTCAATCCCACATAAAGTTCACAACTTCGCCATGGTCCCAGGCCTTCCCGGAAATAATAACCTCACATGCTTTAGTTATATCATGCACGATACTACAAAATTTTCTAAAGTTATTCATTCTACTTTTACTAGACCTTCTCAAACAAGAATACACCTGTCCCTAGTTTGCAGGGTCGACTAAACAAAGGTCGTAATATGCTTCTTTAACACAACCCCATAGACACCTGACCCTAAAGCCTCAGTCATATTGGTGAGCGGCGGCGAAAACGCGTAAGATACAGCGAGCGGGTGCGGGAAAATCAAACTGTTCTAATTAGTATAGAAACGAACGAACACATTTATAGTAACCGCGCGGACGCGTCCTAGTGAGCGTTCGCGCGTATAATACCAACCGTTACAAAGGTCACAATGAAACAATTCACTTAAAAAGCAATATTGCAATTTGACATTTTCGCATATAAAAGTAAGTGCGCAATGTCAACAAAGCAATATTGCTTTCTTAGATGATTAGCTTCAATGTGGCCTTTACATCCCCCCAGAACAGACCGGAGTGTGCCCCGGTCAGTCCATACAAAATTCTCGTTAAGGAGTAAGGGAGCGCGCGCAGATTGTCTGTCTTACTCGCACTTATGCGATAGGTTCCACACGGTATGAATGAGATTTTTGTATGGAGTGTCTAGGCTGACAGAAAGCTCGGTGAGGTGTGGGTACTTAGCTCATCTTGCGATGGATGTACCTTTGCCTATCCTAATTGGGGATATTATGATGAGCTTATGTTAAAAATATGAAAAAGAAAGTAAGATTTTCTCATGTTCTCTACCAGTGTAAGTGGGTGTTAAGGTGATAAACATACACTAAAACCATATAGACAAGCTAGGGACAAACCCTTTGCGAGGAGTGCCGAAGGGCGGGACCCAAAAAATGCGCATAACGTTATCAAGTCAACGACAGGTGATTAAATTGTTGGACGAAAGGTAACGAGTTTTATGATTGATGGGGCAGTTTTGTTTTACTGTCCAAATTTGGTGTGGTTTTTTTACTGAAAATGAAGCGTTTTTTTTTGCAATTCGGTTTATTTTTCTTTAATTATTGCGATGTGCGATGGACTGGCCGCGCTCTCGTCAATTCAACTTAGCACTTATAAGCTCCAAAATACGACCGCAAGTTGACTTTTGATGACTCGGACTGATGACGGGTATTTATTTATTTTACAGAAGACATAAAAAATATCTCACTCATGGTAGCAAGCTATAGAGGCGGCAAAAGATCGCGAGGAGTGGAAATCTGTTATTCGAGCCCTACATACCAGCAGGTGATAATAGTATTAAATAAGAAGAGATGTATGACATAACCGGGTTCGATTCCCGATGGGGACATTGTCGAAATTACTTTGTGAGACTGTCCTTTGTTTGGTAAGGACTTTTCAGGCTTGAATCACCTGATTGTCCGAAAAAGTAAGATGATTCCGTGCTTCGGAGGGCATGTTAAGCCGTTTGTCCCGGCTATTAGCCGTAAAAACACCTCCACCAACCCGCATTGGAGCAGCGTGGTGGAGTATGCTCCATACCCCCTCCGGTTGATTGAGGGGAGGCCTGTGCCCAGCAGTGGGACGTATATAGGCTGTTTATGTATGTATGTATGACATAACATAAAGATAAATAGATTACACACAAGATAGACAAACAATTCAGCTTATTTCCAGTAAAAACATGATCCAGCATTCAGCAAAAGAAATAAAAAACTAGGACAGTATAAAATAAACTTAATATAAATAATTAATTTGAGTATAGTCAATTTTATTACTCGTAATATCGAGCCATAACCGTCGGGGGTCAATCGGCGCATTATGATAATATCTGGAGGAATTAAGTCATCGACATGGTAAACAAAGCAATAAACGTCGATAAAACGTTTTTTGCCGCTATCTGGGTCACCCCCTAAAGGGCATAGCGGGTTTATCGAGACGCCCTAATGTTCGTGAATAAGTTACAATGCTGGCTTGTTTAGTATTTCCTTTACTGCAGTGACTACGTGTAAGGGTGACAGGGACAGACAGTCCGCGCTCCCTCTTACTCATTCAAATTCAAATTCAAAAATATCTTTATTCAATAGGTAACATAGTTACACTTTGAATCGTCAATTTTTACATAACGAACGTCTCATCCGCCTAAAACTACTGCAGCTTCTCACAACCTGCATAGCCGGGGAAAAGTGTTTTGTTTTTAACCTCCTTGAAACAAGGATTCTGTATAACATTTTATAATGATCAATCTTTACATAAAAATCTTGATCGTTCATATATTTTCATAAATCATAAATGAATTATTTGCATAAAAACATACAATTATTTTTGAACCTCACATTCTGCCACAATTTGGCATGTAAAAATTTTCTGCAATAATATCCTTAATTAAAAAAGTTATTCAAAAACCACATCTAGGAATATTAATACAATTTAATTCAAATGTCAATTTTGTTATTATTTTTGCTGAATTGATGGTTAATTCTGTTTTGCTAGTGTATTGTATAGTATGCCTATTCTGATTGTTTCAATTTGGATAACGGGCATAAGTTTATGACATACTGAAGTAAAAGTTCATCCACTTCTAATCCAAAGCCCCATAATAAGTACGTAAATGTTGCTAAATTGCAAAACATAAAGAGTGGGTGTGTTTGAAATGATGAATTTACCTGTTATTCCCGCTAACCTTCGTCCAGTTGTTCGCCTTATTAAAATACATATAAAGGTCAATTGAGCTTAATAATTTATAAAAGTGATAATAACTGCTTATTAGTACACAAAAAGTTCGATTCCCGATGGGGACATTGTCGAAATCACTTTGCGAGATTTCCTCTGTTTGGTAAGGACTTTAGAGGTTTGTATCACCTGATTGTCTGAAAAAATAAGAGGATTCCGTGCTTCAGAGGGCACGCTCAGCCGTTGGTCCCGTCTATTAGCCTTTAAAACACCTCCACGAACCCGCAGTGGAGCATCGTGGTGAAGTACGCTCCACCCCCTCCAGTTGATTGAGGGGAGGCCTGTGCCCAGCAGTGGGACGTATATAGGCTGTTTATGTTATGTAGTACAAACAAATGTATACTTTTGAAGAGAAATAAAGATAATTTCTATTTTTAAAGTCCCGTAATAGGTTGATCGAGTGCGCTTGAGCGGATTAATCGATGATTTTACGTTCCATGGACAAAAAATCGGTTAACTGAAGAGTGAATGCCGTATAAGACAAATCGACAAAAATTATAAAAAACGAATGAATCACATCCGAGAGGTCAATTAGAGATCATGATCGCTATACAATACAACCATGAATACATGTTAAGTGATTTTTTAAAATTATTTTTTGTGTTAAGCGAACCCGAGGGTGCGAGTGTTGGTAATCTGTGATGATATGCGATCATTTTACGAAGTCATGTACAATTAAAAAATCTGCGTTTATCAGAAAACATAGGTACATTGAAAGTCAAGATTATAACGTTACTAAGTAGCTGTCCATCTGTCTAGACTGCGGTAATCAAATATAGAGTATATCACTCAGGAGTAATGTTTTTAAAATCGATTCCGTAGTTCCAGAAACTTCTTCCTATTAACAAACTTACAAAATTTATTTCTTTATTATGTAATAGAAATACAACGCACACACGCACGCACACACTCACACAATCTCTCTTGTCACATATTAGATTTTGTTTTCTCATCACATGGTTATTTATTTCCTACATCATATAACTTTTTATCCTACTGCTCCTCATATCCGACAGTGGCTGTGATTTAGGCTAATTTCAATAACATGCAGCTCTGGCCACCCCAGTAGTCACTACGGACATGACGTAAAAAGGCCTCAACTCAAAAGCCAAACTATTAAACTCCCATAACGACTCTTATTTGAAGTGCGCCCGAGCAATAATTGATGATTTTATTCTGCAAACGAATTGAGATGGATTTATGTCGTTCATGACTTAGTATTATGATGTGGGTTGTGGTTAGGACTTGCGTCATTTATTGTAATGATAAATTACTTGTGTCTTATCCAGGAATGTAATTTATTAAGGACTTTATTTAAATTATCAAGGATATCGTGTAAATTTTCGCAATGATTGCCCATTGTTAAAAATTCCTTGTTTACATATTCATCGAGCGATCGGTTGATAAGCCGTCAAACAGGGAGAGAATAAAGAATAATATTACGTATAGAACGGACACCCCCCGCCCGCGCCAATTCGTATAGGTGCCGAGCTAGATTTACCTCACCCCCTCTGGGTCGTACTTTAGTCTTAAAGGGGGAACGAGCGCGGACTGTCTGTCTCGCACTTACGCCATAGAATAAGGAATAACACTATATCTTACGCGTTAGACGGCACATTGAACACGTGATTTTTGTATGAAGTGTCCGGTGTGTGACTTCGGTATCAAGTTTAGTCTGTTTAAAGTAAGTCTTCTGGTATCTAGTAGCGTACTCCACTCAGATACGCGTTGCAGGGGAGAGTTTAGTTAAGTATGTCAAACCACCTTCGTGCCTTTTATACCAATAATTTAGGAATAGCTATATTTATTTATGGTGACAGGTAATCCATAACTTAAAAACTACTGCAGTGCGGAGATTCTATTGTTGAGTGTACCTACATAGATCTATAGAAACTATTACAACACGCCATACGGCCGTATTCAATAATCTATCTTTCCATGGTTTTATTTATTTATTTTTTATTATTTGGGACAACAACAGCATAATTACTTATAAATTACAGTCTCGAAATTATTATTTTTTTGCCAAAAGCGCTGTCTTTATTAAAAAATCATAACAAAATGAGAGCAGTAGCGTTACAATTACAACATTATTAGAGATTTATGCACAAGCTAGAAAAAGTTTATTCATTTTAAGAACACTTTTTGTACTGAATAAAATTTAGCTTGTAACGTAACTTTTGACACTTATTGTGACGTATTTTGTATAAAAATAATCAATTCAAATATACTCTATTACACAGAACTTAATAACTGATAAAAGTTACTTTAGTAAGCAAAAACCATGGGTAGATTTTGAAAACGACCGCAAGTAAGTCTGTTTCATTATCTACCAACTGCAAACCATACATTCCTACGTGCTCCGATCCTTCTTTTGCTTACTCCACATTCTTCTTATAGTGTGGGTTGTGAGGTGGAATACCAGCCTCATCAATCCTGGTGTCAGGGTTATGATTGAGCCGCTAAAGGCCCCTGACGTGGCCCACACACATTCATCAATCGAAGCAAAATATTTTATGGAATCTCTCTTTACACCGGTGGGATGTCGTAAAGGTAGAGGCGAAGGAATTCTGACACGATCTTGAACATCTCAACACGCGACTTTGGTGTCATTAATTTCTATTTACCAATTTATTTATTCGTACTGTTAGGAGCGGCTGGTATCAGTCTTTTTTAAAAAAACACTTTTTAATTAACTACGATAAAAACACTTTATTATAGAAAGTACAAAGAATTATATGAAGCAATTCTCTGATTTCTGACGACTCTATTCGCGCGCGGTTAAAGGCTGACTGACTATCGTATCGATGCAAAAGAGTTTTATTAAAATGAATTTGTTTACGTTGAAGTTCCTTGTGGAAATGAATATTGTCGATGTTGCAATTCTTTAGTATTAAATTAGGATATAACATCTCCCCCCTTAAAACTGAGCTTTATGGTAAAGAGATGAAGCGAAGTTAAGAAAAGGTACGACGTTATCAAAAAGGCAGAGATTTGCTTGTAACAATGTAACGTATAAGATTTAAGATTATAAAGTATAAGATTATAAGATTTAAGATAAACGTTATAAGAAAGATAGTCTTAAGTAAGAACATTTTAAACAAAAGAATTAAACAATTAAGGAATAGTATAAGCTAGGAACTAAAGTACATTATTATAAGAAGTAGAAATATTTTAAGATAAGATTAAACGTTTAAGAATTAGAATAAGCTAAGATAAGTAAGTTAAGTTCAATTATTATCAATATTCCTTTTATACGTGTTTGTTTTGTTTATTGTCCCATAAACGGGTTCAATTGAAGCTTCCGAAATTTCATTCAGTTCAATGGAATTCGTAACATTAGATCCAACCATCTTCTTGCGAGTGGTAGTACATTGATTAAAGATCTGTATACAACAGTGTGAATTATGATTTTTATAGTTTTTATAACAATAGTTATATAGTTTGTAACCGAAGTAAAGGAATATAAGACAAATACAAAAAATAGAAAATGAAGAATAATAATGTGCATATTTAGTAAAGTGCGATTCGTTTTTTATCCTGTGGATGTCACGTTCAAGATCGTCAAGTTGTTTGTATGAATGTTTTAAAGAATCTAAGTCAATATTACTAAGAGTTAAAGGGGATAAAAGAGGAATCGACTTGTTTACATTATCCTTTTTACAACAATCATCTTGAATGATGTCAAAATCAATATTAAAATAATTATTGATAGCTATGTTGGTTACAGTGGACGGTTCTAACCGTATAGTCTTAGAAAAACCAATACAATTTTCTTCTAGAGTTAAGATACCGGTTCCAGAAATAGAATAATCCTTCATTTCGTTATTACACTTCAAAGTTAATTTGCTAGTTTTAGATTGAACAAATATCCATCTATTATTTTTAAGTTTTTGCCATATATCAATAAGACCATATAACATTTTAGAATTACATTCATCAGGAAGAGATAAGGTTACTTCCGTTAATAGCTTAGTTTCACAACATGGATTTGTAACACTAGAGAATATGTTTTCTAATGGGCAAATAGAATATTCATTATTTAACACAGAGCATTGTTGCATGTTATCTAATAAAGAGTAATGTGATCTATCATCTGTTAACGCAATATAAGATTTAGTAGGGGTAATTAGAGCAAAAGTATTAGGATTTGTTTTTTCATGAGGAGTTGGCAATGGAATCGTTTTATAAACAACATACTTAATAGGAGATATAAGAGGAATTTGTATAATAAAAATTATTTTATTATTATAATAATAAGAAATTAGTTTAGATACATCCATAAGGGTATGTATATTATCTAAGTTTAAAGGAACTGGGAAGTCCAGTTTATTATCTACAGAACTGCTTCGTTTAGACAGTTCATTAAAAAGATTAGTAGGACTTAAAATAGAAGGGTGTAATACATTTACCTTCGCGAATAAAATTGCATTAATGATAGAGTCTAAGAAGTTAGAAATAGTCAATAAAGATCCTTCAATAATGTTTATAAAAATGTTAAGTCGTGAAATATAAATTAGATTATTATTACTTCTTACAGTGGAAGATAAGATTTCGTTTAGTTTGTCAATTTGCGAGTTTAATTTTAATTCGTTTTGATTCAATTTACTAATAGTTGAATTAAAAGAAGTTATTGATGATTTAACTACATGAATATTTTCTTTCATGAGATTAAAGATTTCATGTTCATTATTTTGAAACGAGTTAATGGCGGAATCGTATTTTCGCGCATCATCAGCGTCGAGGGTGCCAAAGAAAAATTTAAGTATTTCGCCTCCAAATTCGAGTGACCTTTTGAAGCGAGATGGAACATCTTGAGAGATAATATGAGACAGAGAATGACTTTTGACGTAGTTCGATTCTAATAAGACTTCTATAGGACTGAAGATATCCTTACAGTTTGAGTAATCTTCATGTTGGATTTTTGTACAGAGAAGAGAAGTTTGTACGATGAGTTTGTCTATATTGTTAAGATGAGGTTCTATCGAGTGAATATCGACATGAGTTACTACTTTCCAATAATCATTATAGAAATAAATATTCGTCGTAGGGTCAAAATAAAGACCAGGACTGTGTATAATTGGAGTGACTTGCGATTCGGCGAGTGCTCCATGACATAATAACCTGAAAGAATTTAAAGTTATGTTAAGAATGCGCTGGTTTTATGAGATTAGTATGATATTTGACATGTTTACGATTTATTTGAAGAGTCACATTATGTTTATTATGAACTTTTATTATTTTATAAGGGCCTTTCCAAATCGGGGAAAGTGCTTTTCGAAGTCGATGATGGTGTTTTAAATATACCATATCACCGGTTTTGTAAATTATGTTTCTCGTATTATTGTCATAATTTTGTTTTGACGTTTCCTTACTTTGTTGTATGAATTGTAAAGCTTTTTCTCTACTAACTTTCATTCTATAGAGAAGAGCACGTATATACTCATGATAAGTAGTGCTATTATTAGTTTCATAAAGAGAACTTGGTAATGTTGGTTTATGACCATAAAGAAGTTCGAATGGGGTGTACTGTGTAGTACTATGAGGGGTTGTGTTGTACGCTAACACTGCTGTGGCTAGGTAACAGTGCCAATCGTTTTGATTGTCATTTACGAAAGATTTTAAATATTCTTTAAGAGTAGCATGGCTTCGTTCAAGTGCGCCATTTGTTTGGGGATGATACGGGGTAGAAAATAAAGGTTTGATTTTGAAGATTTCAGTGACTTGTTTGAAAAGATCCGAAGTAAAACAAGTGCCAAGATCAGTTAGAATCATTTTAGGCGTTCCAAATAAGGACATAAAATGAACTAGATTTCGGGCTACTTCGTCACTTGTGGACGAGATCATAGGATAGACACAAGAGAATTTAGTGAGATCATCCTGAAGAGTTAAAATGAATTTAAATCTTTGGAAACCTGCTTCGGGTAAAGTACCAACAATATCTAATGCAAGACGTTCAAAGGGTTTGGTACTTGTGGATGTTATTTCCATTGGAGCTTTATTACAAGCACGTAAAGGTTTATTTACTTGACAGAGCTTACAGCTTTTGACGTATCGTTCAATATCTGCACGCATGCTCTTCCAGTAATAAGATTCTTTTATACGATTGTACATTCTTTTGATTCCGGGGTGTCCGGCTACAGGAGAATCGTGATTTTCCTTAAGAATTTTAGGAACTTCAGCTGGAGTAGGATAAATAATTTGGTTTTTGTAAATATGAATTTTTATATTAGTGTTATGAAAGATATGAGATATCATTAGGTAGATTTTTGTATACACGAGTTTAGAAAAGGGATCAGTAAAGTCTGATATAGCTAAGTCCGTCAAAGTTGGATTTTGGGTTAAGATTTCATCTCTAAGTTTCATTAGAAGATCATAGATAGATCTATAAGTCGTCTCATCGAAGTGATTGACTTTTGTGAATAAGAAGTATACAATTTTATTATTAATTGTGACTGATTGTACAGTACACGGTGATCGCTCAGCTGCGAGTAAGGTCGCGGTGTCATTTACCTGCGATAAGAATTCTTCACAATGTGGCATAGAATTATCAAAATCAAGAGATACTGGACAGGCGATTGAGTTGTATTTAGAAAGATGTAAGGGTTGTGAATGTTCTTCGATATGCGTATTTGGATCTGGTAAAGAATTAGTAAAACGCTTTTTAAAATAGACCTCAAAAGAAAGATTGTTGAGAGAGTCATTATTTATAGCAAGAATTGGGATTCGAGATAAGGCATCGGCGTTTGAGTTGAGTTTGCCTTGTTTGTATACAATTTCGTAATCGTATTCCTCTAGTTTGAGGCGCCAACGAATTAATCTGCTTCCGGGGTCCTTGACGTTGAAAAGCCAAACCAAGGGCCGGTGATCAGTTACGATTTTGAATTTGTTACCGTAGAGGTAAGGACGAAATGTTTTTACCGCAAAAAGAATAGCTAGTAGTTCTTTTTCGGTGGTAGAATAATTGCCTTCCTGTTTATTAAGAGTTCGAGAGGCATAGGCAATAGGTTTATCTTTGCCAATAGAACCTTGCGATAATACAGCACCGATTGCATAATTGCTTGCGTCAGTAGTGACGATAAAAGGTTGGGAAAAGTCGGGGTACTGTAATAGTGGAGCGGAAGTTAATTTATCTTTTAAGACATTGAAAGCTTGGTCTTGTTCTACGGACCAATGAAATGTGGTATCCTTTTTTAGTAAGGATGTAAGAGGTTTGGTAATTTTTGAAAAGTTTTCAATAAAGCGACGGTAATAACCGACTAGACCTAAGAAAGATTTAATGTCTTTAGGATTTTTAGGAATTGGAAATTCGCGGACAGCTTTGACTTTGTCCGGATTCGGAGATACACCTTTGTCAGTGATTATGTGTCCGAGATAAGTGACTTCACGTCGAAGAAATTCGCACTTATCGGGTTGAAGTTTGAGATTAAATTCTCGGAATCTATTAAATACCATTTTAAGTTTCTCGATGTGAGAAGAGAGATCGGAACTGTATATAATACAGTCATCGAGATAGACATAGCAATGTAGGCCTTGAAGACCTGAAAGGACAGTGTTCATGAGACGTTGAAAAGTACTAGGGGCATTTTTAAGACCAAAGGGCATCCTAGTAAATTCGTAGTGACCTGCAGAACCACTTGTGTTCACTACGGTGAAGCCTGTTTTTTGTGCGTCGTCAGGACTAAGACAGATCTGATGGAAACCTGATACTAAGTCAAGGGTGCTAAAATATTTGGAGTGTCCCAGTTGATCAAGGATATCAGTGATTAAAGGGATAGGGTACACTTCCGAAACAGTGACGTCATTAAGGCGTCTATAGTCAATCACTATACGCCATTTTTGTTTTCCTGACGCGTCCATTTTTTTAGGTACGACCCACACAGGGGCATTCCAAGGAGAAATAGAAGGTTTAATAATATTTTGATCAAGCATCTTTTTAATTTGAGTGTCCACTTCATTTTTGTGACACTCCGGGAAGCGATAGGGTTTCACATAGATAGGCGGATTATTCCCAGTACTAATGGAATGTTGTAGAGCATTAGTGTGACTCAGGGGGTCGCCTTCAAGATAAAAGATATCAGTGTATTGGGAACAACATTCGAAAAGAGACTTTTTCTCTTCTTCGTTTAGATGAGAATGTCTTATGAGATCAAGAACGCGATTTATGCGATTTGACGATGTTGAAGACATATTAAAGATATTTTGTTCGTCTTGAGATGAGTTTTTGTGGAATTCATCAAAGTCAATTTGAGTCAAGCGAACTTTAAAGTTTTTTACTTCGACAGGCGAATCTGTCGTATTAAGAACAGATACATTTACTCTGTTGTTGCGTTTTAAAGAGACAATACAATTGGCTAGAAATACACCTTCGGATATAGTGTGATCTAGTACTAGTGCTTCCTTGAGTTTATTCAACTCGGACTTGTCATTTGACACGATGCATTCGATTACAGTCTCGGAACGAGCTGGTATTATATATTTGGGAGCAGTATAATGAATTTGTATTTTATGCTCATTTAAGGACATTGATTTTGTGCTATAATCGATACTTGTTTTAAAGAAATGTAAGAAATCTGAACCGATTATACCATCAGTTGCAAGATTTATTGCGTCATTGATGACGTGGAATTTGTAAGATAAGATAGAGTCATATAGGTTAAATTCCATTTGGAAAGTACCAAGAGTTTCGCAATAAGAATCATTGTCGTTTATTCCTTTGAGTTTGATTATTTCATCAGAGAGTTCGGGCACTTTTGATAGGCTCGATTGTTTGATTATGCTGACACTTGCGCCAGTATCAATTAAGAGACACAATGGTTTTTTAGAATACCTTGTGTTTATAAAGGCATGTGGCAATGATATTTTTTTATTAAGGACATTTGTCTCATAGACAGGGACATCCTTGATATCCTTTTTAGACACACTAGGGTTCGTGTCTTGAAGGTTTGTTTCACAAGATGTAGTAAAAGATTTAGGATAAGAATTAGTATAAGATTTAGTATTATAAGATTTAGTATAAGAATTAGTATCGTAAGATTTAGTACAAGATTTAGTATCATAAGATTTAGTATTATAAGATTTAGGACAAGATTTAGCATTATAAGATTTAGGACAAGATTTAGCATTATAAGATTTAGGACAAGATTTAGTATTATAAGATTTAGGACAAGATTTAGCATTATAAGATTTAGGACAAGATTTAGTATTATAAGATTTAGTAGAAGATTTAGCATAAGAATTAGTATGTTTCGTCTCATGTGAGACGTTGATGACCTGTTTAGGCACATCACAAGATTTTGTATTTACCGTGTCGTTTTTGGGACTGGATTTCAGACGACACGCCACTGAAATCCTTTTTAGTTTTTTGATTCATCGTCCTCGGATTCATCGAAAATTTGTTCGTCACAATAGTTAATGGGTTTAGAATTTTGTGGAGGACGTGAATTTGTTTGCGCGTTATTATTATTGTTGCCTTTTGCACGAATTTGATTGTAGTAGTTACGTTTGCGGCATTCATTTATATGATGACCTATGTTTTTGCAATAGGCACAGATTTTTTGATTTGACGCGGAAGAATTTGAATTAGAGGTGGAAGGTTGGGGCACATGATAAGATTTTTGAAAATTATTCCGTTTTCGATTGTAGCAAACTGATGCTGAATGACCAGTTTTGTTACATATTGAGCAAGATTTTGAGATTTGGTTTGATGTTGTGGGTAACTTAAACAATTTTTCTTCGTCAATTGCATAAGTTACAGCCTCCTTTAGAGACTGAGGATCTCGACATCTTAAGATTGTGGCGAGATGAGGGTGAAGCCCGATACAGAAAGTGTTTAAGGCGAGCTTTTCCATTGCGGCAATCTCACCAGGGAGCAACGTATTGTCGGTACAAGAACAGTGGATATCCGCCTGTATACGTGTTAGGCACGTGTCAAGTCGGATAGAATATTGCGTGACAGTTTCGTTATGTCCCTGTCTGCAATTTTGTAGATCGTAAAGCAAATGGCTTGAATGTTTTTTCTCTCCAAATGTCGATTTAAGGAATCGTTTGAGTTCATTCCAATTTTCAAATTGTTTTAAGCTACAAACGATTTGTGCCTTGCCCTCAAGTTGTGATAAGATGTATTTGCAGATGATATACTGCTGATCGGGGGTAGCTAGAGATATTGCGCTGTCGCAATTTGTAAGGAAAGCAGGTAATGTGTCCCTGTTTCCGTTATAAGGTTTAATAAATTTTATTAGGACGTTGAGGTTGACTTTTTGAGTCTCAACCTCTGATTTAGTCGACATTATGTCGTTGTTTTGCAAGAAATTAGGTTAAAGTTTTAGGGTATAAGATTTGTAAATAAAATGTTTGTAAAGATTTTGTAAAGAAATAGTATAAAGATTATAAGATGTAAAGATGTAAAGAATTCGAATAAAGATAAGAATAAAGATATGTAAAGATGTAAAGAAAACAACTTACATTAAAATGATGCTAATACACATTATAAGAAATTGAGTCCTTAGCGTGGATTGTATTTCACCGGTGTGATGAAGGTAGCGGCGGCGTATGATCGGCGGAGACACAAAGCGGGAGCTTCGGTTTCGAATTTGACGCCTCGCTGTCCGTCACGATAAGGAGAATGCGTGTGTGGCGGAATACACGATCACGCCAAGTGTCCACTCAGGGTAGGTAGACTGTGTACAGCTTGATGATGACAATGGTGAGTGCAGCCAGAGTTGGTAAAAGATGATGGTGACCACGACGAATTAAATCTATGTGATACAGACTCACGTACAAAACGGAGATATACTGTTGACCACGTTGCAGATGATGTAGTGATGCGGGCTCACGCACAGAGCGGAGGCTGACCGTCGATCACGATGAATATTCTATAATGATGCGGGCTCACGCATAGAGCGGAGACTGACCGTCGATCACGATGCGTTTTTCGTAGGGTGCTGTGGTGCGGGCTCTCCTATGGGATGAGGCTTATCGTCGACCACGACTGATGGGGTGCCGTTCCTGGATTCTTTTAGATGCTGAGGGCTCTCTTGACTAGAATCTCCTCAAACATCCCACTTCTGACACCAATTTTGTTAGGAGCGGCTGGTATCAGTCTTTTTTAAAAAAACACTTTTTAATTAACTACGATAAAAACACTTTATTATAGAAAGTACAAAGAATTATATGAAGCAATTCTCTGATTTCTGACGACTCTATTCGCGCGCGGTTAAAGGCTGACTGACTATCGTATCGATGCAAAAGAGTTTTATTAAAATGAATTTGTTTACGTTGAAGTTCCTTGTGGAAATGAATATTGTCGATGTTGCAATTCTTTAGTATTAAATTAGGATATAACAGTACGCAATAGGACAGTCAAAAAGAAACTACAAATGGACATTCAATCTCGATTTGGTAGGAGAACAGCCATTGCTTCCAAATCAATCCGTCACTTCAGCGTCAAATATCTTACCTAAAAAAACAATTCTTGCATTCAACCCCTCTTTTTATCACCTACTCACATGTGTTTCTTTTTTTTTCCTATTGTATTTTCGCAAGACTAACCACCTCGTTAGGGTGATTGCAAAAACCACAGTCTCCTGGCATCTTGAGCACGTCGTGCCTCTCAAGGAGTGCCCCGGCACAGGTCTTGAGAAGCTAAGTGACCGCAAAGATTACCGCAGGTCCGCCTAGGTTATCTGCAATAACGACTATTAGTTTTTTATTTTATTTAGATACTTGTAAAAATCATTTATGTTTGGTATTCTATGTTTAAAATTTCCATGTGATGTTTTTTCTTTCAATGGCGTATCCTGCGTCACTACCATTATAGTAAAAGGATTCGCATTAATATGCGTGGGATATTTTCGTAGACTACTTTTAGTGTCACATTCCTTATGAGTTTCGCTAGTTTAAACAGACACTAAATCAAAATAAATAATGCAAACTTATATCAAACAGTTCGCGCATAATAAACATATAGGTACTTCTAAAAAAATAAGTAAACTATATATCCAAAACCACCCCGCGTGGTGGTTTAAGGCCCGATCTCCCTATCCATCCATAGGGAAGGCTCGTGCCCCAGCAGTGGGGACGTTAATGGGCTGATGATGACATATCCAAACACATCTTCTCATAAACCAAATGCCAAAACATATAAAGTTCATCACTAATTTAAGAGAAGTGATAACCGCAAAAAATATAGCCCACATTCTATTTATAGCCTGTAAACCACAGAAAAATCCTATACACACATACATACATAAACTCGTGCCTATTTTCCACCGGGGTAGCCAGAGACTATTTGAGAATTCCATTTGCTTCGATCTTGACACACTTCTCTTGCTTCTGTAGTAATAATGAAGCAGGCGGTCTGGGCTACTATTTACTTAAATAAGATGTAGTCGTTACTTGAGTTATGTCAGGAGCCTTTGGCGGCTCCATAGTAACATTAGTAACCCTGCCAGGGCTAGGATAAGATCAGTCATTGGTTTTACATTCCACATAAGAAAAAAGAAGAAAGCTTTGATATTTTTATATCAAGCCAAATAAAAACTGTTATAATTAGGGTTCCGACACAAATATAAGATTTTAGATTTGCCCAGCTTACAATAATGCTGGAAACGAATAAATACCTAAAACACATAACAACAGGTTCTTATCGCGTTTAAATCAGACTCCCGGGAGTCTCATATTTCCCTGATTTAAACGCGGTAAGAACCCGCTATTATGTGTATTAATTATGATAATAACCGCGTAAACTTAAAACAATGAATAAATACATACTTGCAAGAAACCGAAACGTAGGTTTAATATTACACCCACGTCTGAGAATTCCGATATCCTATTTACCTCGGGGGAATGGTGTCACTGGCTCAATGCCATCGGCCTTCGACTTATCACCCTTCACCCCACCACAGGACTGATAACCGCAAAAAATATAGCCCACATGCTATTTATAGCATTCTTCTTCTATCGTGTGGGTTGTGAGGTGGAGTACCAACCTCATCTAACTATTGAGCCGCCAAAGGCCCCTGACATGACAATGCAATGCAATAACTACTTACTTGCATCCGTAAGTAGTAACCGGGACCGACGGCTTAACGTGCCTTCCGAAGCACGGATCATCTTATTTTTATTTACAGCTTGTGAAACACCTATACATACATACTTTCACGCGTATTTTATATATAAGCAGAGACTATGGAATTCCATTTGCTTCGATCTTAACACACTTCTCTTGCTTCCTCCACATTCATCAATCGTGTCATACACGCACGCCAGTACAGAGTAGATCTTACTGAACCTTTAGAATGAGTGTTTTTTATAAATCAGCTGACCGCGATCAAAATGAATCATTTCTAAACATAACAGTCCCATTCGTCGCACAGATCTTCGGTAGGCCAGCTGTGGAGGATGCTCTATCACGTAGCTCCACTGCGGGTTAGCAATTTGAACCGAGAACATAGAACACATTTACGTTTTTTTTTTAAAGAACGTCTAGGGCCCTGTGCCGAGGTTTTACTTGCAGCTTT
This sequence comes from Pectinophora gossypiella, assembly GCF_024362695.1. NCBI lineage: Eukaryota > Metazoa > Arthropoda > Insecta > Lepidoptera > Gelechiidae > Pectinophora > Pectinophora gossypiella. The sequence continues at coordinate 13,748,906 of NC_065416.1, read as the reverse complement.
TTTCCCCGGCTATACAGGTTGTGAGAAGCCGCAGTAGTTTTAGGCGGATGAGACGTTCGTTATGTAAAAATTGACGATTCAAAGTGTAACTATGTTACCTACTGAATAAAGATATTTTTGAATTTGAATTTGAATAAAGAATAACACTACGTGTAGAACGGTAACACTCCGCCCCGCGCCAACTCGTATCGGGCACCGACCTCACTCCCTCTGGGTCTTACTTTAGTCCTTAGTAAGTCGGTAAGGAGTAAGGAGCGCGCGGACCTTAGATCTCGCTCGCACTTATGCGATTTTTATGGAGTATTCGAGTGTGACTAGATCTAAATGACTGCGGCTTATACTTTATAATTGAAATCAACACTCCCTACAATTATAATTACCTTGCAGTTTAATCAGAAAGATAATTTAATTAATAATAATAAACAGCGAATAACGTAACTTTCAAATAACATTGACGGCGCCTGCGCCGACGCATGCATAATTTAATTTTGATAAACGTAGCGTTTAGGGAGTGCAATGACCCTTGTCATTAATAATTGTACTTTGTGTTAACATTTATAAGTGTCTCTATGGATGGATTGAAGGCTAGAGTAAATAGGCATTTGCTAGGTAAGCGTCGTCCGTTCCTTAGGTACTATAGATATTTATATTTTTGTTATATAAAAGTATTTTGGCACCTGTTTATTACTTGGTGGGCCACATTGAGTTCTGTGCAATAAAGTGGTGGATTGAAAAAAAAAAGAAAAGAAGGAAAACATGAAACAGTAGGACTAGGGCCCTGCTTGGAAGTCTTCTGGCCACGTCTTTCCCTCAGCGTTACAGATTCCGATGTGGTAGTAGTTTTACAGCTTGTTACATAATATGTAATTGAATTTTTTTTGACGTTCAAAAAGCGCTAAATTTAAAGCCAATTTTGAAAAATAAATATTTTAGAAATTTTGAATTTTTGAAGTGTATTTAATTCGATTTGAGTAATATTAAAAGCATATTTAAAGCTCTCTTTCTCACGGACCTTTTGAGGTCTACTATGATCCAATAGCAAAACTCCTGCAATACCGACACCTAATAATATTTAAACGGACGCAAAAACTAATCCAGTTTTAATGGCATCCGCCAGTCGTATGCAGTTGTGCGCATGAGCATCACAAGTCAAAGCACGGAGCTATTTCCTCCGAGCCTTCGGGGAATGAAGCATGTTGGTCATATAGGAGAATTATTAGAAAACCGCTACCGTAGGTACCTCCAGGGAGGCTACCATGCTAATATTGCTCTTTGAAAGCTGAGGTTACTGTCCAGTACGACAAGTAATACGACGAAAAAATCACACCTATTTAAGAGCCACGCTCTTGTCGGTGTAGCATTCTCCATTCTTGTCGATCAAGTGTCATGATCACTCGTATATTGAAATAAGTGTAATTACCTGCAAGTAGATATCTCAATATTTAACGTGAATATTAACTAGATTAAAGTTAAAAGTTGCGGAACGATGGAGTTTATATGGACTATTAATTTACCTGCACTTCTATCGTCTAAGCAAATGGGCCTATAATTTGAAAGTATTTTTATGATTTAAAATGTTATTGAATAGAATTAGAGTAATTATATATTGAGAACAGAATGGGTAAGGTGATTGGACACTTAATAAGACACGACGAATTTATTAAAAACATCATATAAGGGAAGCTACAAGGAACGAGAGGAAGGGGAAGACCAAGAAGATCTTACATGGAACAGATTAAAGAGAAGGTGAATGTAGTGTTTTATAAGGAGTAAAAAACTACGCTACGGAAAAATCGCGTTGTAAAAAGTGTGAAACAAGAAAATGTTCGTATATTTCGATTAAAAACATAAGCGTTTTTTCCGTAGTCGGGTTTTTGTTTTGTATACTTATATTTTTATCATTGGTAAAGAAGTTAATGGTTACATTTTCACGATATTAGATAAGTTGAAGTGAATGCAACTAGTACAAATAATAAGGAAACGGATGCATGAGGCTCGTGGATTACAAATAAATTATTATTAATAATAATCACACCACCATCACCACCAGCCCATTAACGTCCCCACTGCTGGGGCACGGACCTTCCCTATGGATGGATAGGGAGATCGGGCCTTAAACCATCACGCGGACCCAGTGCGGATTGGTGGTTATTAACGACTGCTAATACAGCCGGGATCAACGGCTTAACGTGCCTTCCGAAGCACGGAGGAGCTCGAGATGAAAACTTTTTTTTTTTGTGGTCACCTATCCTATGACCGGCCTTTGCGAAAGTTGCTTAACTTCAACAATCGCAGACCGAGCGCGTTTACCGCTGCGCCACCGTGCTCCTCACGAGATTAATAATAATATAATAATTTATTGCACACACATTTACATACATACAAGACACCTTATAATAAAAATGCGGTGCAAACCTTCAGTAGAGGGTTATATTCATAAATAAATTTCAGAGTAACGTGCAAATAGGTATTGATATTAAATGTAATATAATAAATAACCTACAAGCAAGAACTGAATGTAAATGTTTGTTGACATTGTTAACATAGCCTTGATATCTAATCTTGATGATAATCAATAAAATTGTCAACAACAATTTACGACACCGTTGTGGATTGCAACAGTGTAAACAATGAGATAACATCAATACAGACAGGACAATAACAGAGCAGTTTCGCAACATGTGACTCATTGCTATCTTAAATAAACTCACTTTAACGGCCTCCGTGGTCCAGTGGTTTGAGCGTTAGGCTCACGATCCAGAGGTCGCGGGTTCTAATCTCGGTGGGGACATATCACAAAAATCACTTTGTGATCCCTAGTTTGGTTAGGACATTACAAGGCTAATAACCTAATTGTCCGAAAGTAAGATGATCCGTGCTTCGGAAGGCACGTTAAGCCGTCGGTCTCGGTTACTATTTACTAATGTAAGTGTGTAGTCGTTACATGAGCTATGTCAGGGGCCTATGGCGGCTCAATAATAACCATGGTTGATGAGGTTGGTAATCCACCTCACAACCCACAAGATAGAAGGGATAAGCAAAATAACATAGACTACAAACCAAGAGTGGACGCCAACCGCTCTTAGGTTCATAATGTTCATACATTCACACTCGTAATTCCCAATGGGGTGGGCCTCAAGTAATCAAAGACAGCAGATACTGTCGATGCGAAGTCTTAAGATGGATATGATGAACCCTACGCTGATAAGGGATCAGCCATAACAATTTTCCATCATTATACAAAGGACCAGCGGCCGACCAATCCAAAACCTATTTCATACACACACACACACATACACGCGCGCGCGCACTCGCACACACATACTACACACCTCTGCCTACCCCTTCGCGGATACATGCGTAATGCAATGTCTGATAATAACAGGTATATTCGTCAAATCGTTTGACGACCAAATGGCCCATCCGCAGACAAAGTCAAAAGTAACAAGTAACAACAGACTTCCAAGAAATTAAGTGCTATTTTAAATAAGCAGGTTTGACTGCTACCCCATTTATGTCTAGACGATATTGATTGAAAGGACATAGAATTTGACTGAGTAGGGATTTAATTCTAAACCCTATTTAGAAGGTACGTATATCTATTTTAGTGCTGTTTGGCCACGGAAAGAGCTCGTAAAGTTGTAGCTAGCTAGAGATAGTCGGTGGCACTCCCCTCTTAATGATTAGTTTTAAGCTCCTTTATACTATAGAAAGAACATAAAATTCTTAGGTGTCTGTTATTGCACTGTAGTAGAATTATAAAAGCTGATTTATGTTATACCTATTCACAAATAACTCGACGTCTAGGCATAGAATAAAGACTTTTAGAACGGCAACTCTTCGCCCCGCACCAATTCGTACCGGGCACCGACTTCACCCCCTCTGGGTGTTACTTTAGTCTTAAATGGTCGTAAGCCGCTAACGAGTAAGGGAGAGAGAGCGCGGACTGCGTCTCGCTCGCACGCTTTAGGCAGCACACGGAAATAATAAGATTTTTGTATGGAGTGTCTGAGGTATGATCTGTGTATGTTCAGTTCCACTTTTGCCTACTTTACTTACATCTATAACATAACTATATTCTTTGGAATTTATGGAGTTGTTTCCAGCGTAATGGAGGTATCCATAACCTAAGTATAATAGGCTGGTTTCCAACTAGTCAATCAGTTACTTTTTACTAAACGTCCAAACACGAAATTACTACGGAATTTGTAAGAAAAAGCACACTGTGACGCCATAGAAAACGTGATAAAATGTCGGACTTATTGTTACGTTTTTTTTTTAAAATTCATAAAAAAGTTAAATAAAGAAGGAAATGTTTTTCGTCAGTTTTAGATCTGTCTTTATTTAGCAAATTAGAATTTCATAATTTATTTTCAACCTAGTACACGACCCAATTATAGGACCTCAAGCGGAAGAAAGGATTCTTGCACCATTGATACAACCGATAACTTTTTTAACCGACTTAAAAAAAGGAATTTATTTATTTTTAGCATTGACAGTCGGGAAGACCTGTTTTTTACTCATCACTCAGCTCTAACGGTCCCTCCCACACGTATGTGAATAAATCGATGAATCGTTGTACTATAGTAAACACGTGATTTTTCCCGGAAACTTGGTCGAATGGGTTGTTGATTCAGACGTGGCTTACGTCACAATAGTTTGATGGTGTTCGATAATTAGTTTGGAACGTAATTTGAAAGGCTGATTACCTTTGATTTGATTCATAATGTTTAATGCGCCTAATATCGCTACCAAAGGTTTTGACAAAGGTGTACAAATTTAAAGGACAATTCTCATGATTCAAACACAATAAGAACCCGGGTTCTTACATAACATACATAAACAGCCTACATACGTCCCACTGCTGGGCACAGTAACATCATATCTCTAATAAGTAATGACATTGAACATGTTATCATAGTATAAACATTTTAATTTTCGCAATAAAACCCATCAAAATTATTATTTTAGTTTAAAATACACTAAAAACAAGTACTCCCGGTCAGTCCGAGTCGCAGTATAACCCGACCGCGTTACGAAACACCACGCACTAATGTACGTAATAAGACGATGCGTACTTTCTTAATTTGACACGATTTTATTGATAGAATGATTTTCGAATGTATAGCTAAACAAGCGCCAAGTTTTCGCTGCATTTTTGTATCAAGCGCCGTATCTACGGTAGTGGTAAATCAATGACCAATAGGCACTAAAATATTCCACAATACGTTGTTATGGTGTGTATTTGATCGGTATGATAAATTCGTAGTCTACATTTCAATGGTTAACGCGAACGGAATATGAAAACGGCTTTTAGAAACGGCGATATAATCTTTAATCCGAACACGCTAACAATAGTTGCTGTGTTTGTTTCACTGAGTGTGAATTATTATTTAGTGTTGATTTCTAAAAATCGATCGCGAGTAATACCAGTAATCCATAAATGTGGCTTTTCTATTCAAATTCAAAAAATATTCAGTAGGTAACATAGTTACACATCGAATCGACATTTTTACCTAACGAACGTCTTATTTGCCTAAATCTACTGCAGCTTTTCACAACATGTACCTATAGCCGGGGAAAAGAAGCTGCAAGAAACCTCGGCACATGGGCCTTAGAGTAATTTGGATGCCTAATATCAGTTCATAGACAGTTAATCCCATGCATTCAATATCTTCTAAATAACCACTCACCAAGAAGAAGATTGGCAGACAGGGGGGGGTTAAAAGAAGCAATATTGCAATTTGACATTTGCGCATATAAAAGTAAGTGCACAATGCAAACAAATCAAACAAAGTCAAATAGCAATATTGCTTTTTTAGATGAATTGCTTCGATGTGACCTTTTTAAACCCCATCCCCCCCCAGCACACCCCGGTCACTTCATACAAACAACCTCGTTTTACACAGACACCACACATTGACGTTACCGTACACGTGCATCTGTGTACGTATGTGACGTCTGACGCCATACGATTAAAGTCTAAACTATGTTCGAGGGGGAGTGAGGTAAACCTAGTTCAAACGCTGGTGGGGAGCGGAGTTACCGTTCTATACGCAGTATTATTCCCTACCCTATGACCCCAGTTCCCACTTTCTGCTGAATTAATTCTGACCTTAAATGGAACCCAGAACTACTCATGGCGCAGGCGCATTATGGCATAACATAAACTGCCTATATACGTCCCACTGCTGGGCACAGGCCTCCCCTCAATCAACCGGCATTATGGCCTATCAAACAGCAAATAGATTCAGATGACGCAATTCGATATTAATAGTCACTTTGATGAACCCTTCTGCGTAATGAGCTGGTCTTGCCTGACGTTTGTAGATAATGCACAATTCATTGTATGGTAATCAATTAGGCGATATGAGAATTTGGCGGCCATTCGTCTAAACTCTTACTAGTCGTAATACCGATTGTCCTTTTTGAATTCGAACCCCATTGTTGAACTATTTATTCATCATCTCCCTAGCATTATCCCGTTTTTCACAGGGTCCGCATACCTAACCTGAAGATTTGACAGTTACGGTTTTTTACAGAAGCGACTGTCTGTCTGACCTTCCAACCCGCGAAGGGAAAACCAGCACAATACATTTTTTTTTAACGTGACTTATTGTAGATTTGCCGCAGATGGCATTAACTACTTGGCCGTACAAATGGGGAGCGCTGAAGGCTCTCTCTCACCCGGTACAACGTTTAAGACAACAGGCCTGAGGGTGCCCAGTTGGGCGCGAACCTCGGCTCAGGGCGTCGTCTGAGAGGAAAAATATTTGAAAGAATTAATATAACGATAAGCGCTGATTGAGGGAAATCGCCGGCGGGGTCGGTTAAACGTCGTAATCATTGTTACTTAATTCATAAATAAAATTCGAAAATAAGTCGAAAAGTAAAATGTGATTTATTTTTGATCATGTTAGACTGGCCTCTATTTCTAGATTAGCATTTTATTACAGTCAAATACCCAATTCAACCCAACTGCGCACCTAATTTATGTCAATCAAAATGAAACGCAATACCAAGAAAACAGAAATCACTAGAGATACCGAGATATATGATATGTTGCGAATCTCAGTTGCGAGTGATTGGCTCTAAGCAGGATGTGGTTGAGTTAGGTTATTCATTGCTATAAGGTCCCTCGTATCTGGTATACCCTAGTTATTAGGTATACTATACTATATACTACTATAACTATACTGTAAATATGTATATCGTTAAGCCGTTGGTCCCGGTTACTACATACTGATGTAAGTTAGTAGTCGTTACATGAGCTATGTCAGCCTTTGGCGGCTCAATAGTAACCCTGACACCAGAGTTGATGAGGTTGGTGTTCCAACTCACAATCCACTTGATAAGAAGAAGTAAGGAGAATATGATAAACCAATCATACCATCTTGGACAACGGCATAAAATGTTCTTCACCCCGGATACACAGTGAGGTGAGCATAATGACTGCAATGGCGAAATGAAAGTACTCTAGCGCATGATATTCGTACTTACAAAGCACTTATATTGCGCATTGTCTTGCAAAATATATCTATTCACCGAATGTCATCATATGGTTCGTCACGCTGAACATCACATGTGACAATAACATTTTGTAATGGCGAATGTAACATCACGAAAATTGGAGCTGACGTAACAAGTAATTTAGGTTACGTTTTAAGTTTACTTTGAGAAAAGTTATGGTTGTTATTTGGTAACAATGGTGATTATTGACTTTTTGTTATTAGATTTTGAGCTGTATTTGAAACGTTGGAATTAAATTGAAATGGCCTAGGATAGAGATGAGTGTAGTAAAGAGAGAAAGGGTTTTGTAAGGCTGTCCATCGCCATTCAACGTGGCAACGCGGTGAGTGTCATGGGGACCTTTGCGCCGGGTGAGGCGAGGGAGGGGGGGCTGTTTGACTAAGCAGGGATCCCTGCTACAGCTACAATGTTAGAAGGTATTTTCTGTTTTTTAGTATTATTTGAGGAGCTCGGTGGCGCAGCGGTAAACGCGCTCGGTCTGCGATTGTTGAAGTTATGCAACTTTCGCAAAGGCCGGTCATAGGATGGGTGACCACAAAAAAAAAGTTTTCATCTCGAGCTCCTCCGTGCTTCGGAAGGCACGTTAAGCCGTCGGTCCCAGCTGCATTAGCAGTCGCAAATAACCACCAATCCGCACTGGGCCCGCGTGGTAGTTTAAGGCCCGATCTCCCTATCCATCCATCCATAGGAAAGGCCCGTGCCCCAGTAGTGGGGAGGTTAATGGGCTGGTGATGAGTATTATTTGATAGATTAAAATAGTGAAAAATGTTTATGGCAGTTAAAAATTACAGAATTGATATACATACAACATTGTAACACGCTTGTATCGCCGAAGACATATAGTATAGTATACATATCGTGGCCATATCATAGAATTGATCATTTCATGAAATGATCGACCATTTCATGAAATGGTCGTATTTCATGAAATAGAACAACATTCGTTGGCCACATCATGATGTGGTTTGGCCAGATCAATGAACACAAAACGTTTAACGATATGACCAACTAAATGCATGATTACTTCATGATATGGCCAAACGTTAGCGATCATATCGTAAAATAGTAACATTATCCACCGGTAGCGGCGCTGGTGTCGCTTTGTTTATGTTTTGCATAATGGCGGCGGACAATAATTATTCTTGTGTGAACGCGAATAATACGAATAATAATGAGCAAATACAAGATAAAAGTGCATTGAAGCAATGTTTTGACACTAAGCTGAAAAGAAAAACTCGTATTAACAGTAGACAGCAACTTTATTTTTATTTTTAGGTTATATGGCAAATAATGAAGGTCGAGTGACCACGCTACGTAAATCAATGGACTATTATTGGATTTCAAGATATGATATAATTAAAACTGCGAATGAAGAGATATTAATTTTAAAAAAGAAAAATATAGACGATCCTACTGTCCGTAAAGTTTCTTTTTTTGACGTGACTTATTGTAGATATGCCGCAGATGGCATTAACTACTTGAAACAGGATTCTATTAAAACGCATAAATGTTTTTGTCATAATTTAAATTATCATAATCCTTTTTTTTATAATTTTTACAAGGCATAACAGTAGGTATTAGGTAGGTAGGTGGTAGTAGGCATCGTATCAACAGTGGCTGCAAGTTGTCTTTGATTACTTGTGGCTCTGCCCACCCCATTAGGGATAACGGGCGTGAGTTTATGTATGTATGTATGTATAACAGTAGGTTAGGGTGCGGCGGGGGTGGCCCTTGGGCCACCCCTACGCCGCCAGTATGTTTATCTTACACACGAAAAGTATACTGAATGATGACCAATGGCATGAATTAGTGTCAAAAAATATGACGACGACTTCAAAGCGAGATGCAGTTACGGCGTATATGTCAACTACATCAACACTCCGTTAATCGAAAATGACTTTTTAATTTTTAATTTTCATTTTTGTACTTTGTACTAGAGTAATACATTATTTCCTACCTTATTTCGCGTTTTTATTACACCACTTATCATGGACACCCTACATTAATGATATGGCCAAACGTGGATGGAAATATCATTAAACGTTGACGTTTAAACGATATGGTCAGTTGAAGTTGGCCATTTCATGAAATACGACCATTTCATGAAATGGTCGATCATTTCATGAAATGGTCAATTCTATGATCTGGCCACGACATACATATAGATATGTGTATATACAACTAGCGACCCGCCCCGGCTTCGCTCGGGTGCAATGCTGAGGAAAACATGAAATTATTTACGACATCACATTAAAAACCTCAAAAATACATGATGCCTATTTTATTCGCCCGGGTTATACATTCGTTTTAAAATTAACTTGTTGACAATCATCCGTCCCTTTCCTTTTCGGCGGATAAGAATGTGACGGGTATAACTTCAAATAAAATTAGGAGGCGTCAGGAATCGGAACCATTAACAAGCTAGAACAATTTATTTTCTAAGTACATTCTAATTTAATGCGCAGTATGAATATAGTGCTGTCTAGAGCACTTATTGAAGATCAAGATGCAATTTTACGGTATTATACATAATCGATACCGAAACGGTTCCAGCTCAGTATAATGCTATAGTGTGTATGTGGGCTAACAATATTTTATGATAGTAACCCTATTGTCTTGAACACAGCTTTCCTTCGTTCATTAATGCAGGGACAGGCAAGGTTTCATGTCTGAGTATGCAATGTTTATCGTCACGTCTAGAACACGCCAATGGGTCTCTTGACTTGGTGAACCTTTTACAGCTCGTGACTTCCCATTTTTAACATAAAACATGAAGATGTCGAACCCCGGTAGCCGACTAGCACCAATATGTTCTTCTTTTCTTCTTATCGTGTCGGTTGTGAGGTGGAGTGCCAACCTCATCAACCCTAGTGTCAGGGTTATTACTGAGCAGCCAAAGGCCCCTGTCATGGCTAAACCCTGGTGTCAGGGTTATTATTGAGCCGCCGCAAGGCCCCTGACATGGCTCATGTAACGACTACATACTTACATCAGTAAGTAGTAACCGGGACCAACGGCTTAACATGCCTTCCGAAGCACGGATCATCTTACTCTCGGACAATCAGGTGATCAGCCGCAGCAAAGTGATTTTTGTGATATGTCCCCACAGATACACCAATATGACAAATATGTTATTAATTTATCTTAAGTGCAGTTTTGCGAACCTAGCCAAGCCCGCTTAAATGTTTGGCGGCAGAAGTGTTCTCTCACCCCTTTCATCGCCCCAGCGGAAAGCCTCCCGCCTGGAAGCAATCTAGCATGGAAGTCCTTAAACAGGCTCCGGACACAGGTTGGCCGCTGCAAGGATAATATCTGCAGGTGGGGATACCTGGTTGATGGTTGCAATGAGTGCGAGTGTGGAGTATCACCACAATCTATGGCTCACCTTTTGTGCTGTCCTAAATGCCCTAACACCTGCACTATTAAAGACCTTCACGAAGCTAATGACAATGACGTAAGCGTGGCCAATTACTGGTCAGCAAAAATTTAATATCGAACGCCATCGACTCGCAAAGACGAAGAAGTGCAGTTTTCACTAACACAGTAAGCTCGACCATTATAGACGGCGATACGGCTCACCACCGCTCGGAGATGTGTGGGTACTTAGTTCATCTTGCGAAGGATGTACCTCTGACTCCTTGTGAACTTATGGTTATGTAACATGAACAGCGGCAATGCGTCCTACTACTGGCCAGAGCAGAGACGAAAAGCGACCCGTCACACCAACGATAAAACAAACTGAATTTTCTGCATTGTAGACAGTCGAGTAATATCGGTACAAAACTTCTATCCAAGCGAAGGCCGCAAAATGACAAAAACCCCAGACTTTCGGCGTTTCGTTGAGTCATGTCGGGTGCAGATGTCATATGTCCAATTTGGACGAGTGTGCTCGAAGCGTAGCGAATCAAGGGGAATAATATATACGTAGAAAGCGTTGGCGAAATTTTTTCTCCAATACGATTGATAATAAGAACTGATCGAGAGTCACACGTTGGGGAGATATTGAAAAGGGGATATTTATTTTTGGAGATAAAGATGGCGGACAATGTTTTGGATAACTACGAAGATATTTACGGTATTTTTTAGTTATGTTGGTATCATTATATGTGTATTGCACCCTAAGGTTGCCTGGCAGAAATTGCTGTTTGTATTGTATTGTGCTTATTTTTTATTCGTATGTTTATGTCCTTTGTATATGTCGTTGTGCAACAAAGCATTATTGATTGATAAACTTACACTATTAGTTTAAACCTGGCTTTGTTTCAATAGATACATAACGAAAAGAGTTTAAAGAAACAGACAAGTGCATTTTAATCAGTGTTACAATCATACATACATAAACAGCCTATATACGTCCCACTGCTGGGCACAGGCCTCCCCTCAATCAACCGTAGGGGGTATGGAGCATACTCCACCACGCAGCTCCAATGCGGGTCGGTGGAGGTGTTTTTAACGGCTTAACGTGCCCTCCGAAGCACGGAATCATATAACTTTTTCGGAAAATCAGGTGAATGTTAAAATCATTTCGTGTATATTTATATTTGGATATATAATGAAAATTCTGTAAATATATACCATTTTTATTACGTGTTCTAGTTATCATAGTTATAACAGGTTTGCAGGTAATCCAACTGTTAGAATATTTGGGAAACTAACTAACTCATTCTCACCACTCGTCAACTGCAAAACACAAAATACTTTCCGAATAACTCATCCGCACCATTTCGAACGCGCTACAAAAAGTAAAATAAAAATATGTCCGAACAAAAGCAACATAACATAACCGTATGCAAGCGCATGTGCAGTCACAAAGGACGGGAAGCAAAACGATGAGCGGGCGCCACATGTGATGACGTCACAATCAGCTGGTGAAACCATGAATGCGAGAGGTCTGTATGGAAGCTTTGTTTCATGTCATTCTGGCTAGTTTAGAGCCAATACTGGGAGGTTAAAAAGGCCACATCAAAGCAATTCATCTAAAAAAGCAATATTGCTATTTGACATTTGTTTGCATTGCGCACTTACTTTTATATGCGCAAGTGTCAAATTGCAATATTGGCACAACGCGTTGTAATATAAATACATAATCGGCGGCACGAAGTATTCTAAAGTTTTTATCCCTAGCAAAAACACATGTACACACATAAATTAACGCCTGCAATCCCTAATGGGGTGGGCAGAGCCACAAGTAATCAAAGACAACTTGCAGTCATTGTTCATACGAAATCCTAAAATAAACCTTATGGTGACAAGGGGCCCATAACAATTGTCCATCATATTGGAATGGACTCAATCCCTTTGTCGTGTCCCGTGTCTGAGGAAGGTGGAGGGTTTTAACGCGTTATAACGGCACTAAATCAAGGAGCTCGGTTCTATTGATTGATAGCTACGCATGAAAGGCGCATACTTAAGTAGTTTCGAGAATTAGCTTTGAAGTTCCCATACTGCATGTTTATTCAACGTATTCTTCGTACCGCTAGGGCTGTAAAAACCAATGAACTTTTTTTCCTGACGCGCGTTCCTTGACATTATCGGTCGACACAGATGCGCGTTTACCCATAAAAGTTGGTATTTTTTCCATCATAACATGGTAACGGCGAACTATAGCTGTTACGGGTAGTTTGTTCCCGTGAAATGCGGGTGACTTGGCGATTTCCCTTTCGGAATCTTGTTATGAAAGTAGGTTATTGTGTAGCTAGACGAAAAGTTGGCGAGCTCAATATAAAAGTATGATTGATAGGATTTTCGTTGTTTTGGACACCTGTAGGATACGTAGGCGCATTTGTTTGGCCTTTAGCTTTATTTAGAGCAATTTGGTTGGAAATTCGAATGAGATTTCTTTGGGAAGTTCTAGACGAGAAAGACTGTCTTAAAAAAACTGGACTTAAATACAAGGGCATAAATGCCCTAAAGGACCTAAAGGTCCAGTCTTCAAAGACTTTTGAAGGCAAGTTGCAAGCAATTATGACAATCGATGATCGTAATGTTTGATTGACATAAGGTGACGTCAATCCTATATATTTTTAACACTGTCACTATCGATTGCAACTTGACTAAGGCTTCTTATCGACCAATGACGTAAACGTATTTGCATTTAAAATTTTACTGTTATTCGTTCTTGGAAAAGAGCAGAATCGTGATAGTAAATTGTCTTAGGGCGGCACGATTCCCGAGTAAACCAACGCTTCAGGGTTCGTGTAGCAATTACCTAGTCTACTTAAGCTCTCTGAAATTAGTATGTTTTACCCGAGCGTGAAAACTGATAAAACGAACAAAGTAAACAGTCAGTCGGCTTGTACTTGCTGATGAACCCTTCTGCGTAATGAGCTGATCTTGCCTGACGTTTGTAGATAATGCACAACTCATTGTATGGTAAGCAATTAGGCGATATGAGAATTTAGCGGCCATTCGTCTAAAATGTGCGAGCTCCACATAATCTTAGTCAGCTATACGGTAGAAGGGCTACTCGGTTTGTAAGTGGGTGGTGCACAGACCCTAAGTTTCACATTTTTACGTCCGTTTAGGACCGAAGTTCAAACACATTTACAATGCATCGCGACCACCCACAGCAGTGGTGTTACTCCACACCGACCTCACGGAACGGAAGCGATATGCCGCGGTCAGAGTAAACATGTCATACTAAGTCGGGTCGCCATACCTTTACTGAAAAGACAGCGGACTGTGGACATAGAATATATATATATATATATATATATATTGATTGTTGTAGTATTTTTATATAATATGTAAGTCTACTTAAATTTATTGTTTATATTTTTATTGTTATTATTATTATTATTTTGTCTTTATATTAGTAGGTATAATTGTTCTTGTAATTTCATAAGATTTGTACGCGTATGTAGGTATGTCTATCTGTAGTATTATACACTGCATGTGTCCTTATCGTAGTAGGTCTGCTGGAAGAAATCTCTTTTTTAGAGATAAGCTTACCTGTACTGTCTGATTTCTTTGTGTGTTTCTTTCTGTGTTCTATTGTGTACAAATAAATAAATAAATAGAATAATGAATCACTACGTATAGAGCGGCAACTCTCCGCTCCCCACCAGCTCACCTCCCTTCGGCCTTACTTTAGTTTTCAATCATATGGGCGTCAGACGTCACACACACAGATGCGCGTGTACCATAACGTCAATGTGTAGCGTCTGTGTAAAACCAGGTTTTTTGTATGAAGTTTCCGGGGTATGCCGCCTATACTACCTAAGTATAAACTTAAGAACCCTGTCGCATTAACATGTTTCATATCATCGGCTTGTTTCTCAAACGGAGAGCGCGGGTTGGAACCCCGGACTTGAACCAATGAGTTATTAATTTACCTGAAGTGCAATTTTGACTAACACAGTTGGCTCGACCATTATATACGGCTCACTAATTCACCATCTATCACGTTGGTCTAACAGAAAGCTCAGGTGAAACGTGGGTGCTCAGTTCATCTGGCGAATATAGTCGTGGGCTTATATATCAACATGGTTGTATAGTGGTTAGAGCGTTAGGCTCACGATCTGGAGGTCCGGGTTCGATTCCCGATGGGGACATTGTCGAAATCACTTTGTGAGACTGTCCTTTGTTTGGTAAGGACTTTTCAAGCTTGAATCACCTGATTGTCCGAAAAAGTAAGATGATTCCGTGCTTCGGAGGGCACGTTAAGCCGTTGGTCCCAGCTATTAGCCGTAAAAATACCTCCACCAACCCGCAGTGGAGCAGCGTGGTGGAGTATGCTCGATACCCCTTCCGGTTGATTGAGGGGAGGCCTGTGCCCAGCAGTGGGACGTATATAGGCAGTTTATGTATATGGTTGTATAGTAGGTAACATATTATAACACATATTTGTCTGTACTTCCAAATACGCTTTTCTAGAAGGAATAAAAATCTCGCAAACACAAATTAGAGCCATAAAATAAAGATGTCAAGAGAAAATAATAATATTTTATAGATTTTTAGTAGTATAGTTTTATAGCATGGCCTGCGTCTGTTTGAATCAGTCGATGTGAAAAACACGTCGAACTACACAATCGACAAGCGGCGCGCACGCATGACTCACCATGTTTTGGGTGTCGTCGACCGCATATCTTCTAGTTATCTGCGTTCAATGAAGAACATGACATAATCGACATGAATGTAATCTCAGCAACACTATTGACGTGTTCAAATAGGTTTTTGATTGCCGTTATTGTAGTGGCGTGAATTATTTGGGATTGTCGATAGTTGGATTTTCAATTGGTCCTTTTAAGTCAGTACACCTTTGACCACTTGGCTATAATGTTTTTTATTACACTACTGCAAAAAAACTAAAAAAAAGTTGGGTTATGTGTTTGACTGCTGTGTAATATATGTATAAGCTGCAAAAGTCCAATCAGTTTCTTGCAAAGTAATAAATTAACTGGTCGCACTTAAGATCTCCTGGTTACATGTCGTTTCTGTAAGAGACAAAAAAAAACATCTACAAAAATATAAATTTTATAATTATGACAAATGTCATAATTTCACCACTGTCTACAAATAATTCGCTGGGCTCAGTGACTAAACTTTTGCTCTTTGAATGTAAATACGTTTCTTCCCGCACAACTTCTAGAGTTCTCATCAAAATTAACAAATGAGGTGTCACTAGGAGTGTCGAATTTAACAAATGAGGTGTCAGGAGTGTTTTGATTGGCCGCGGGTTACCATATGTGACGTCACATTGAATTATTTCTAATAAACTATATATAATAGAGTAGATTTTATTCTTGTATAGCAAAAGCGATTTGTATTTACGTGTAAATACTTAAACAGGCATGATTGTCCGAAAGTAAGATGATCCGTGCTTCGGAAGCCGTTGGTCCCGGTTACTACTTACTGATGTAAGTAGTCGTTACATGAGTCATGTCAGGGGCCTTTAGCGGCTGAATAGTAACCCTGACACCAGGGTTGATGAGGTTGGTAATCCACCTCACAATCCACACTATAAGAAGAAGAACAGGCATTCGTTGTTAGTTCGGTCATGTTAATGTCTCTAGGCCCAGAAACCGCGGATTCTCAAAACACAGTACGGTACACTTGGTCCCGTGTAATTTATATGTATAAATTATAAACATGAAACCTATACACGTCCCACTGCTGGGCACAGGCCTCTCATTTATTTATTTATTAAGGTGTATCAACACATCACACAAAAAAAAAAAATTGGCTAATAACTCGACCGAATTAAGTTGACAGCACATGTCAAAGGGGATACAAACAGAGAGATGCCTATTTGATTCGCCCGGGTTATTCATTCACTCACTCATTCATTTTGAAATTAACAACTGTCAATCATCCGCCCCTTTCGTTTTCGGTGCATAAGAAAATGACACGTATAATTTAAAATCAAAATTAGGAAGTGTCTGCAGGAATCGGGACCATTATAATTTTAAAGACACGATAAGAATCTACGAATTGTAAAAATTACCGCATAAATTGCTTAGTTTAACAAAATATTCTTAGCAACCCGACCGTGACTTGTGTAGTATATTATTATCATAGACACTAAACACTTCTAATGTAGTTATTCAGTTCGTAATCGTGGTTTTTATTACAATGCCCGATGGTCAGTTTCACAATTTCACGCCCGTGCTCGCGATAAAAATAACACTCGTAAGAATAACTGTTATAGTGTTATTGCTTGACTTAATGATACAATTTCGATGTAAATAACATATTTCGATAAACATGTTAAGTGACATCGTAACGAAAATTTTGAGGGATGAGTTGATATCAAGTGGAACTTTCCGTCGCAAAAGTATGGAACTAAAAATAATAAAAAAAAAAACAAATATTTTTCATGAATTTTCCGACAGGACAATCCATTTGATAACAACTCAGAATCATTAGTCTTCATAAGTACATTGACTTTAGGTGGTTGTTGGGTAAAAAAAAGGTGGTTGTTGGGGGGTTGGTACTGAGGATAGGAACTCAACATTAAAATAATGCAGGCTCCCATGTTTGGGCTTGTTTAACTTGTCATGTTGAGCACTCTAGAATTAGGTCACTGGTTTGGTTGGTACATTGGTTTAATAAAAAAGTTATAAAAAAAACCCAACGTAAATAATAACAAAGATGGTGGATATAGCCATAATGTGTCACCGAAACCACGGCGCTTTGCTATGGGGTGAACAAACTGAAGATAAGTCAGAACATCAGGTGGGTCGAAATCCCAGCAGTAAGAGTGAGACGTATTATGGACTGCTTCTTAACCACTTCAGTGTCATAGAGGCAGCCAATCAGCTCGCGACACCAAACACTACAGGACCCCGATACCGACCCCGCCGGCGTGGTCGACGATTTCCCTCATTCAAGAGCTTATCGCTATCGACCCACTGGGGTCGATTAATTCTTTCAAATATTTTTCCTCTCAGACGATGCTCTGAGCCGAGGTTCGCGCCCAACTGGGCACTCTCAGGCCTGTTGTCTTAAACGTTGTACCGGGTGAGAGCCTTCAGCGCTCCCCATTTGTCCGGCCAAGTAGTTAGTGCCATCTGCGGCAAATCTACAATAAGTCACGTCAAAAAAAAAATAACCGCTTCAGCATCAAACTGACGAAATAAACTCTCAAAGATTGAGGTTGAAAGTGTTCGAACCCCGCAGTGTCATATGTGAACAAGTTATTTACTACATTTCTACATAAATAATGAGAATACACGTAACTAGTCAGACAGGTTCGAAGCAATTAAAAAAAAATGTGTACAGTACACCTGTAGTGGGTGACACCTGGTGTATGTAATGTCGGTGAGATTTACAAACATAAACCCACGACTTTATTCCCAGAGGTACATACAGTCACGAGCATTAATATGTATACACTTCGGTACCATGTCACATTAACTTTTTTGACAAATCTTACTTTTTCGGACAATCAGGTGATTCAAGCCTGAAAAGTCCTTACCAAACAAAGGACACGCAAAGTGATTTCGACAATGTCCCCATCGGGAATCGGACCCGGACCTGCAGATTGTGAGCCTAACTCTCTAACCACTAGACCACGGAGGCTGTTAGCTGTTAGTAAGCATTTATAAACAGTTATTTAATTTAATATTTTTGTAAATCTGACAGACGGGTTGTGTCACTAACATAATGGACAATTGTTATGGGCGATAGGTGGATCCCTTGACACCATAAGGTTCATCTTATCCACCTTAGGACTTCGTATCAATTAAAAATTATAAAATAGGGCCCAGGTAGGCTGTCACCATAAGATAGATAGGTAAAATACTTTATTGAGCACAATGGACACAAAATACGGACAATATACAGAAAAGCACAACAGGCGGCCTTATTGCTCATGCAGAAATTTCTCCCAGGCAACCTTTGGGTACAGGAAAATTTTGTACAAATATAATAAAATTCAACGTTATTTATCTTAGGATTTCAATACTGTTTGCGAGCTGTCGTTTGGTGGGTTGTGGCTCTGCGCAACCCAATAGGGAGTACCGGCATGAGTTGTGACTGTCAGTTATCTATTTAATAACAATAACGACCTTCGCGCATTCTATGCCGTCACGGAACAGCGCATACGCGACTGTAAAATGCAATGTTTGCAAGCACGTTGTTTTGTTTTGGTGACCGGCTATCAGTTGAGATTCATTTTCATATTAAGTATTACGAATAATTGCAATCATTGAAAATGTAAATTAAAAAAAAAATACATACACAAACAAACATAAACTCACGCCTATTTCCCACCGGGGTAAGCAGAGACTATAGAATTCCATTTGCTTCGATCCTGACACACTTCTCTTGCTTCCTCCACATTCATCAATCGCTTCATACACGCACGCCGGTTCGGAGTAGATCGAAAAAAAAATACCTTCAACAATTGAATACATCATAAGTACGTTGTATAAATAATTCTGCATCTGCAAGTAATAAATATACCTAATAAAAATACAGCATAATTTTGCAATAAGTAGGTAGTGCAATAGATACATACCTTGAAAAAATGAATGAGCAGTATTTTTCTTTAAAAAGGGAATCTCTATTCAAGATAGAGCCACGAAACGTCCGAATAGAATTTACAGGAAATCGTACTAAATACGATGGTCGACAAAAATAAATATTAAAAGTAATAGAACGTGATGTACTAAGCAATAAGCATTTTTAACAGCCTCCGTGGTCTAGTGGTTAAAGCATTTGGCTCACGATCTGGAGGTCCGGGTTCGATTCCCGATGAGGACATTGTCGAAATCACTTTGTGTGTCCTTTGTTTGGTAAGGACTTTTCAGGCTTGAATCACCTGATTGTCCGAAAAAGTAAGATGATTCCGTGCTTCGGAGAACACGTTAAGCCGTTGGTCCCGGCTATTTACCGTAAAAATGCCTCCACCAATGTACCATACCCCCTCCGGTTGATTGAGGGGAGGCCTGTGCCCAGCAGTAGGACGTATATAGGCTGTTTATGTTAATTAATAAGTTTATGTAAGCATTTGTAACCGACTTTAAAAAAGTAGGAGGTTCACTCAATATTTACGTCAAGTCAAACCAAACATTGTTATTCGCTGTCCTTGCTTTATTATGATGTGAATTTGATTCATATCAGGGGTCGAGTGACATGGTTACGAGGAAATTGCCATAATGGAGTGTGCTGAATCATGCTGGGACGGAATATGGACATGCCGAGTTTTCAGAAAGCTACTGTCATAATAATGCGTGGGTTTAAGCATGGTATGAGAAAACCAGGTATGCTCAAAAGTGACAGCTAACATTTTAAAGTTAGATCAGCTGCCGTCATTCTGACGTCATAATTAACGCCCGATTTGTTAACAAAAATCACATCCGAATATTATTTCTGAAAAGGCGCTTAGATGGTTTTCACTAAAGGCGATAGGCAAATGACTTAAGCCTGACATTATTGTAAAACAACGGTACCCTTTGGGACCCTAGTGCTTCACCCTAACTAGCAAAGCATCCACAAATTAGACACAGGTCATTAGTCGCACTAAATGGGTAAAGGTAATTCCTACCAGCCTAACCTACAAGCATTTAGAACGCTAGTTCGTCGTGTTGGAAGGGAAGACCATAAACTACTTCTAGAGAGAGAGAGAGTCAAAACATTTATCCCAAAAAGGCACAAAATATTTGGTCATTACATGTGATAAACTAAAAAAGCACTTTACATAGAGAAAAATGGAGTTAAATCCGTCATGCTCGATTGTGAAGTCCACTCGTGTCAAAAATATTACAAAAAATAACAACATAATCATCCCTTCTTTTCTTTTTACTGGTACTTAACGGTGGGTACTTTTTATGACATCGGAAAAAATCATAGGCAATAATTTATTACCATTTATTACCGTACACTACACTATACAACACACGCAATAAAAAATACTATAATAAAACATCAAAGACATTAAAATGATTTACTTTCGCATGTGAAGTTTACATTAATTTTACAAGTTTACAAAGCCAGCTAATTAAGTAAATTAGGCAAGCGTAAACGTTTAGATAGACAAAACGTTTTCGCAACATCCTTTGCAACTATTTACTTGCAATGTCGAATTCATTTGCATATTTCCTGCTAGTGATGCTTAGGTAAATAGGTTTATTTCGACTCAAACTAAATAATAGCCAATAGCGCTCTACATAAGAGTGAAAATTAATATAAAATAATGGGGGACTTTCCAGGCTACGTCCCTGAAAAACAATATAGATGGCGCTGTACAGATTTTTCTTCGTTTAACCTTCTAATTTCATGGATAACAGACATATTATGCATCTTTTATCTTTGTTCTTGGATATAAATAATGATCCTTTTTATTACACCCAGACACAATTACATCTTCCACCAATCAATCCACAAATCGATCAAAATAAAGGGAAGCAATATAAGTAGCAACATCGTTATATCTCTCTCTCTTTATTTAAGAGCTGCGCTCTTGTCGGTGGAGTAAGCGCCTCCATTTTCATTACTCCATAGATAGGGCGTGTAGAACGGTGGTTGCCCCAATCGCCTTCCGTTCCGCAGTACACCGACCAATTTCTCAATCGGTGATGTTCTAGCTAGAGCCCTACCAGAATCCCTTCCTCGGCCTCCAACCAGTACTGATACCGCTGCTGCCCGGCATCAGGGATCGTTATATAGAGGTACATAATGTGATCCAAATATCAAGCAACAATTATTTATATATATATTATGTTTCTGCCATTACATTGTATTTTGGAATAATTATGTATCCGAGTAATGAGAAGCAATTAATCGTTTAAGCTGTACAACGCCATCTATGTTGTTTATAGTGAACGTAGCCTGCAAAGTCACTCATTCATACATATTTATTGCATGCCACATTATGGAAACTAACGTATTCAAGCGTAAAAGATCATTTTCAGAATTTCTTTCAATATAATCATCAGAATTTGTGCTAAAATGACGGACACATGAGACCATGAATGGTGCTTTCATAAATACAATTTATAGTATGGTCATCTACCTAGATTTAACCTAATAAAACCTAAGTGGGACGAAGATATAACCCGAATGGACGAACACAAAAATGAGTGATTGAATGGTAACTTATAATGACTTATACGGTTTAAATACCAATTGTTCATGCTATTTGTACCGGGTGAGAGCCTTCAGCGCTCCCCATTTTACCGGCCAAGTAGTTAATGCCATCTGCGCCAAATCTACAATAAGCCACAACAAAAAAAGATGCTATTTGTCTTCTGACAACCTTTGGTTCTTCTCACGTCAGTTTAAAAGCAATAAAATATGACTTCCTAAAGTGTTTACATCAAACATAACTCTGTCTGTCAGTCTGTATTTCCGTGGCCTTTGCCCATCACTATGCTCCATGAGTCAGTGTCAATTAATTGTGACCTTCAAAATGAGTTTCTTCTTGTGTATGTAATTAATATTGTTCGCTTTTTGCCCGTTTGGAATGGGAGCGTGATGACGCAACTTCTTGTGAATTGTGTTTGAACTTGTGCGTATATGGTCTAGTTTTTGCCCATTGATTGCTTCGCTTCGTACGAGCGTTGCCAGACCACTTGTTCGATGGTAGAATGGATTAGTCGATAGTTTCTACCAGACCAATAAAAGTTACCAGTTCTATCGATCAACGTTGACAGATAGAATCGATCGATTGGTTAGTCGAATGTTGTCCTTCTATCAATTAAAGCTACTAGATTTCGATCCACGATTTATCGATTCCGCCGATCAACGATCGATCGAACGGTCTGGTAACACCCTTACTGTTGACGATATTGTACGGAAGTTGTGGTCGAGATATAATTTGCTATTCGTGTGTGTAATTTTCTATAAGCTGGAGTGACGTTTCATCTCGTGATTATGATCTCTTTGCGTTATAGAATACATAACATAAGTTCACGACTATATCCCAATAGGCTAGTTTCCAACTAGTCAAATCAGTTGCTTTTTTACTAAACGTCAAAACACGAAATTTGTATAAAAAGCATTGACTAGATAAAAAGCATTGTATAAGTAATAAAAAGCATTGAGATATAATTTCCCCGTGTTATGAAACGATCACCTGTTACCCTCAATCCATCACCACAGACTCTAAAGCCGGTAGTTTCGAGACAAGTAATTTGCCAGGCGGTTAGTGGATTAGTAGTTAATGCAGTGTCATTTTCTACCATTACTCGACTAAACGATTGGGGCGAATTGTGACTACCTAGGTACCTGTTGCTACCTAGTTAGTCAGCCGCCATTAGATCAATTATTTCCAAAGCTCATTGATTATTTAAGTGAGTTATTTAAGAATACTAAATGGTTAGAAATAGCGTGCGTAAAGTTTAACACTTCGATTTTTTGTCAATTGTTTGACATTGCGCACTTAGTTTTATATGCGCAAATGTCAAACTGCAATATTGTTTTTTAGATTAATTGCTTCGATGTGGCTTTTTAACCCCCCAGATTATCTATTCGATAGATATCCACTAAGTGCAGAGCACACTTATTATAAAAAAGTGATTAAAAATTAAAATTACATCCACTTCAAAATCTGTCCAATAAAGAAATAATTCTTACCATTTATCTTCATTAATCAAAAATAAGGATTAAAATGTTTTTCGTCAGGTCTCAAACTATCTCTATACCTCATCTAAATCGATTCAGTGGTTTAAGCGTCACAAAGTTATTTACTCGCATTTATATAAGTGTTGTGTTACTATTTTTTGTTGATGCCTCTAAAAACAGTGTCTGCATATTTGCATCCTGATTCTTGACAAATCGTGATATTGTCCGTCCCAAAAGGGATTTTGGGTGTGAGATTCTGTACAGTATCATTATAATTGTACACATTATAGACGACGATACGGCTCACCAGCAATCGAATTGGTCTAACAAAAAGATCGGTGTTTATGACCAAGCCAACCATAAATATTTTAGCTATAGCAATACTAGAATAGTTTTGATAGTCTATGGCTAGGTAGTTAAAACTCATTATAACAAAATGGTGTAATTTGTTGTGCCATAAAATAAATATCGTGATTCTATAAATCCGCCATTTTTCTATGTTGGCCTCATCGAGCTACTCAAAGGACTTAAAATTATATATGTAGGCTGCAATAGGTGAGGTGTGGGTACTTAGGTAGTTCTTCTTGCGACGGATGTGCCTCTCTACTCCATTATGATATAGTAGTGAACTTATGTTATGATTGTACCCGTTTACTAAGAAATCTTGACAAAAAACTGGTAAAAATGCGCCGTGTCATGACAGTTTCAATTTCCCCTTCAATCACCGTTGACTCTTTTATATCACCCAAGAGATCATAATCATAACATTTCGCCCTTGATTCTCGAATATTCTCGATATACTAACGCCATTGAAGTATCACTGACAAAATAAAAGCGTATCACGTGCATCGACATTGATCGTCTGTTATAAGGATCGGGTTACGGAATGCTAACGTTGGTATTGGTACCACACGTTTTGATGTTGTTGCTGTGATGCTCAGAAGTAGGGTTGCCATATCTAAAATTTGGAAAACAGGACAAGACGCGTGAAAACCCCGGATTTTAGAATGCGAAAGCCGGACATGTCCACAAGATCTTTTAAAAATATTCAATGTAATAAACAGTTGAAAATGTCATAAATAATCTTTTTTATTCATTCATTATTTTAACAAAACAGAATCATATTACAATTTCTTACAAATTGTTCATATAAATCAGCTTTTTTTAATTCTTGAAATAAGAAAACAAAACCTTATTGAAATATTAAACAAAAACATGTAAATATACTTGGTTGTGAATATACTTGGTTCGTCGGTTAATCGTGGTGTGCGTGTCTCGCGGGACAATTTTTTTTAAAAATCCGGTTTAGGTACAAATGAAACCTTCCCCGGACGCTCCCCGGATGCCCTCTAAACTAGGACAAATTCGGGGAAACCCGGACGGATGGCAACCCTACTCAGAAGGGATTTTGAACACAAGACAATGATAATTCGAAAACATTTGATTTTATTGCGTATCTTACACAAATGTTCGCACTCCGACCGTTGACCAAATTCGAATGACCGCCCAACTGACAGCTCCGGTTTTGACAAATCGAATTGACGATAGTTGTTTGACGTCTCAATTGAACATTGACGGGATTGTCAATGTATCATCATCATCATCACCAGCCCAATAACGTCCCCACTGCTGGGGCACGGGCCTTCCCTATGGATGGATAGGGAGATCGGGCCTTAAACCATCACGCGGGCCCAGTGCGGATTGGTGGTTATTAACGACTGCTAATGCAGCCGGGACCAACGGCTTAACGTGCCTTCCGAAGCACGGAGGAGCTCGAGATGAAAACTTTTTTTTTTGTGGTCACCCATCCTATGACCGGCCTTTGCGAAAATTGCTTAACTTCAACAATCGCAGGCCGAGCGCGTTTACCGCTGCGCCACCGAGCTCCTCAGTCAATGTATCGATTAAAATAAAATAAAGATTTATGTAACCACTGGGTTGAGTGCCCGTTACATTACATACATAGCATCACACCTGTATCCGCGAAGGGGTAAGCAGAGGTGTAAAGTATGATGATAAGCAAAATGCCCCCGACACTCCATACAAAAATCTTATTATTACCGTGTGCCGTCTAACGCGTAAGTGGGAGCGAGACAGAGTTTCGCGCGCTCTCCCTCATGCTCCTTAGCGGTTTACGGCCGAGACGAAAGTAAGACTTAGGGGTGAGGTCGGCGCCCAGTAGGTACGAATTGGTGCCGGGCGGGGAGTTACCGTTCTATAGTTATTCTTTATTCTATGACAACGTCACAACGTGTAACATTCGAAGAAGTTTATACGAAAAAGAACCTGTAAACTGCTATCCTAAGTTTATATTACATGTTTCACGTAATCTTAATTAGTATTTATCTTAAGCTTAAAAGGGCGTTGACTGCCAATTAAAAAGACATTCTTACGATAAGTGGAGTTAACGAATGATGCCTTAAAATAAAACAAATGTTAGTTAGGTGTGGTGCTATTTAAAAACTTTTAGCTTCTACAAATTACTCAAAAAAGATTGTAATTAAAATATACCGCTGGGTTTCTGGTGAGTGAGACTTAACATGACTCATTGATTGATCAACGCACAGCCGAAACCACTGGGCCTAGAAGCATTATATTTAGGACAAAGGTTCCTAAATATATGAGGAGTATGAAGAGATTTTTGGATATTCGTTCTTCAAAAGGTTAAACAAGGAGATAACAGTTTCATATCCAAACATGAATTAAAACTCTCAAAGTTGAAGTTAGTGATTATTTCGAAGATATGAATGCATGGGATTAACTGTCTGAGAACTGATATTAGGCAGCTAAATTACTCAATTGTATACCAATATTTTATGTTTATTTTTATTTTTTTAAAGAACGTTTAGGGCCCTGTGCTGAGATTTTTCTTGCAGCTTCTTTTCCCCGGCTATACAGGTTGTGAGAAGCTGCAGTAGTTTTAGGCGGATGAGACGTTCGTTATGTAAAAATTGACGATTCAAAGTGTAATTATGTTACCAACTGAATAAAGATATTTTTGAATTTGAGTGGTATCGTGACACGACGTATCACGGTTTTTTATGACACCTTACAACAAAAAAATAAGTCAATCAAACACCATTATTCCAATGGTAATACCCGGAAGATGACATAAAAGGCAGGAGTATATAACTACACATACATATAAGTACATAGAGGATCTGTCTACCATACATGCAACATTGATGGCGTGTAGCCAAGTGTGTCGCGAGATTGATTGGCGCAGGATCTACGCCGATGGCTGCCGTAATTGACAACGGTACCGGTTAGCATGCGTGAACGGCCGGGGATATATTGTCATAGGTGTAGGTACCTATAGGTGTTCATTGAAAAAACACTTGTCGTCTGTGTTGTGAGGTACTACCAACCTCACCAACCCTGGTGTCAGGGTTATTACTGAGCCGCCAAAGGCCTCTGACATGGCTCATGCAACGACCACATACTTACAGTAAGTAGTAACGGGAACCAACGGTTTAACGTGCCTTCCGAAGCACGGATCATCTTACTTTTCGGACAATCAGGTGATCAGCCTGTAACGACTTCATACTCCTCTATTCCCAGTAGTCTTACCAGTTGAACTACTGGGAATTTTCTTCCCAATAGACTTACTGGCAAGACCACTGGGAATGTTGTACCTATCTAGACTTACCAGTAAAACAAAATTCTCCATAGTCTTACTCGTATGTAGACCTAGGTATTTGATAGACAACTACTTACTTACATCAGTAAGCAGTAACCGGGAACCAACGGCTTAACGTACCTTCCGAAGCACGGACCGTCTTACTTTTTGGACAATCAGTTGTTCAGCCTGGAATGTCCTAACCAAACTAGAGATCACAAAGTGATTTTTGTGATATGTTCCTACCGGTATTCGAATCCGGGATCTCCGGATCGTGAGCCCAACGCTCAACCACTGGACCACGGCGGCCGTAACAATGTCAATAATCTCGAATGTCAGAGCTATCGCACCGAACCATGGCAAATTATGGTCATTTATGGGTTCTTATGGCGATATTGTCATTGCATCGGATTGCAAGTGGAACGTGACACAAACATGATGGCACGCGTTAGCAACTGTAACACGACTGGATACATCAATCGGGGCTTTTGTCTGTCGACGATGAGAAATAACGGCCAAATGGTCCAGTGGTTGAGCGTTGGACTCACGATCCGGAGGCCTCGGGTACGAATCCCGGTGGGAACATATCACAAAAATCACTTTATTAGCAGCAGCATCACTTTAGCCACAAAAGTCCGCGGATTTAAAATTTTCAATGGATTTATACTATCCATGCTACAACCATGCTATGTCCCAATATAGATGGCGTTTTACAGTTTTAATACGAAACTTACCTATTTTCTCAATGCTCGGGTACCTACATAATTATTCAAAAATGTCACAAAAAATACTTTGTGATCCCTAGTTTGGTTAGGACATTACAGGCTGACCACCAGATTGTCCGAAAGTAAGATGATCCGTGCTTCGGAAGGCACGTTACGCCATCGGTCCCTGCTTCACTGCGGGTTACAATTCCGGGATAAAAAATATCCTATGATCTTTTCTAGGTCTCTATCTCCATACAAAATTTCATCTAAATCATTTCAGTGCTTTAAGCGTGAAAACTTACAGACAGCCAGACAGACAGAGTTACTTTCGCATTTATAATACAATATAATAGTGTGGCAGCCTCCGTGGTCTAGTGGTTAGAGCGTTAGGCTCTCGATCTGGAGGTCCGGGTTCGATTCCCGATGGGGACATTGTCGAAATCACTTTGTGTGTCCTTTGTTTGGTAAGGACTTTTCAGGCTGGAATCACCTGATTGTCCGAAAAAGTAAGATGATTCCGTGCTTCGGAGGGTACGTTAAGCCGTTGGTCCCGGCTATTAGCCGTAAAAACACCTCCACCAACCCGCATTGGAGCAGCGTGGTGGATGCTCCATACCCCCTCCGGTTGATTGAGGGGAGGCCTGTGCCCAGCAGTGGGACGTATATAGGCAGTTTATGTTATGTTATGTTATAATAGTGTGGGTTGAACAACGAAATAAACGATTACAGAAGTAAAGATGCTAGCGGGAATTGAGTGAGTTGGGTGTGTAAAGTGAACGTCAGACATATTGCTTTAATTGGTGTAATAATTTTGCATTGAAAGCTCTAATATTAGCTATAACGCGGTAATTTTGTGTATTTTTCCTGTTTTGTCGTTAGTGAATCACACAACGGTATTTTAAAACTCTGCATTTAAAGCCCGTTGATATCACCTCATACAACTTAGGTAATTGGCAGGAAAATTGAATTATTTTCCCTAGTTTCAAATAGCAATTGGGTCGTGTACGGTCACGAGCATTAATATGTATACACTTTGGTACCATGTCACATTAACTTTTTTGACAATTTGAACTGTAAGTCTCACTAAATGTCAAATATGTTAGTGCGACAGAGTCCCCAAGTGGGTACATTATATTGCTCATGACTGTACTAGGTTCAAGATAAATTATTATGAAATTTTGATTACTAAATAAAGACAGATCTAAAACTATCGAAAAACATTTTCCTTTTTCTATTTATCTTATTTTATAATTTTAATCAAGAAAAGCGTAATAATAAGTCCGGCATTTTATCAGCTTTTTCTATGACGTCACAGTGTGCTTTTTCACGCAAATCCTCAGGCTCGAATCCCGGTGGGGACATATCACAAAAATCACTTTGTGATCCCTAGTTTGGTTAGGACATTACAGTCTGATCACCAGATTGTCCGAAAGTAAGATGATCCGTGATCGGAAGGCACGTTAAACCGTTGGTCCTGGTTACTATATACTGATGTAAGTAAGTAGTCGTTACATGAGCCATGTCAGGGGCCTTTGGTGGCTCAATAGTAACCCTGACACCAGGGTTGATGAGGTTGATACTCCACCTCACAACCCACATGATAGAAGAAGAATAAATAATTAGTGATTCCCTATTGTGTTTTGTTTTATGTGATATGTAGTTATTGTATTGTACTGCAAAAACAACCCATAACAGAATAATCTCCGGCCATATACTTATACTTTATACGAGCTAGACGCAACCAGCGAGCAGTTTGCGTAACCGCGGTTGGCTAGCTAGCTAGAGAAGCGCGCACGCGTGCGCCCGCGCCGGAATGCCGCCACGCCAGTCCTTACCACGTCCAATGATTAATGGAAACCTGTACCGTGGAAACCTTGGGGTTATAGAAAAACGATGGAAATTACAAGGTCTCGCGTCTAGAGTAGATTTGGATTGCTCTGTGGCTAATAGCTCAGTAATTATAAAATGTAGCAGTTATTTACAAGTTATAGACCTTACACTTTTTTTCATTATAGTGCAAGTCAACTTGTAAATTGCAATTTACAAGTTTTGAAATAGGAATTCTAAAGCTTATTATTTTTTAAAGTATCGTAATTATATTATATTACAATTAAAAAACATTTAATAAAAAATAATGTTAGTTTTCGTACATATGAAAAAATACAGATCATTTTTTGTTATTCGGGCCAATTGCTAAGTCTATAACTATGAACCATGAAATGTTTTGCCTCACAAAGCACTAACGAACAATTTTTATACTATAATAGTCCGTACCTGATTGCCGTAAGATCCAATACTTTACCAAACCAACGAAGGGCTCTTTCGTAATTTCGAGAGCCCTATCTTGTATCGGTGACAAGTTAATTGGTTGATAGCCGTCAAGGCCCTCTGCTGACCTGGATCTAAGAGCACAGGTCAAAAACAGCCGTGACTCACGCATGAGCAACGCCAATTTACTCGTTAAAACTTGACGCGGGACCTTCGTGAAATGACATCTTCCTCTGTGCTGATGGTGGCTATTTATACCCACTAAATCAAAGTTGACAGGTTTGTAATTCTTTTAACATGGTGTAATAACTATAAATAATTAAGAGATTAAACGAACTTAGCTGTAAGCATAGAATAAAGAATCTCCGCTCCCTACCAGCGTCTGAGCTAGGTTTACCTCACCCCCCTCGAACATAGTTTAGACTTGAATCGTATGGCGTCACACACATACATAGATGCGCGTGTACGATAATGTCAATATGTAGTGTCTGTGTAGGAGGAGGAGAGCGAGGTTGCTTGTATGAAGTGTCCGCGGTGTGCTGTAAGTGAAGTTCTATCTCAATGATACGAAACTCCTTGTTCGAGACGGGAATGCTGGAGCATAAGACGTAGACTACTCTGTTAACCGTCTCGAACAAGGAGCGAGTATAATGGTGCAATAATAATTCTTCTTCTTCTTCTTAACGGCCTCTCTGGTCTAATGGTTGAGCGTTGGACTCACGATCCGGAGGCCTCGGGTACGAATCGCGGTGGGGACATATCACAAAAATTACTTTGTGATCCCTAGTTTGGTTAGGACATTGTCGTCCCACTGCTGGGCACAAACCTCCCCACATTCATCTGTAAGAGGTATGGGTGGAGCATACTCCACAACCATCACGCAAATTAAGTGTACTTTACGAGTATTGTACACAAAAAAAACTACGCATAAAATAATTAGATTCTTTAGTATCGTCTTCGGTCAATGGTCTAACTCGAAATCGTACCAAAGTGCAGAAGAAGTAATCCTGTATTAGTTGAACAAATATTTTATGTGCCCAGTATAATACCTGCACGAAATTGTTCTATAATACATTGTATTTTAGTGTTAATATTTTAAACATTCTGTCACTTTCGCTGAAATGAAACGCTCTCCTAACTCCCTACCTCCTGGCATAACATTTTTTATGACATAAGACTTATAAATCTCTAGTTTAGAACCCATTACTTGTGAAATAGCTATAACTCTGCAATCAGCTATTTCTACTTTATAGTGTGACGTAAACTACTGCATAAGTGCAAAATTGCTGCCTCAGCTACTAGACAAATATAAAATGATCTTTCTGTTACAACGATCAAGATTTTAAAGTTCGCTTCAATTGCGGTCTAAAGAAAATAGCTAGCAGAAATCGAAATCCGAAACTTATCAGGGTTATACGCGATAAAAAAAAACACATTCGGTTGCTTGTCTTCTCGGCGGTGTAATATCTGACAAAGAGTGTGTCCTATGACCATTGGGTCGTGTACTAGTTCAAGATAAACTATGAAATTATGATTACTAAATAAAGACAGATCTAAAAGTAACGAAATACATTTTCTTTTAACTTTTTTATGAATTTTAATAAAAAAAAACGTAATAAGTACGACATTTTATCACGTTTTTCTATGAGGTCACAGTGTGCTTTTTCATGCAAATGCTATAGTAATTTCGTGTTTTGACGTTTAGTAAAAAGTAACTGATTTGACTAGTTTAGCCTATTATTATGGGAGACAGGCTGATACCTTGTCACTATAAGGTTCGCCAGATCGACCTTAGGACTTCGTA
The DNA here is from genome assembly GCF_024362695.1 of Pectinophora gossypiella. Taxonomy (NCBI): domain Eukaryota; kingdom Metazoa; phylum Arthropoda; class Insecta; order Lepidoptera; family Gelechiidae; genus Pectinophora; species Pectinophora gossypiella. The sequence continues at coordinate 13,716,970 of NC_065416.1, read as the reverse complement.
TCAACGGTAGTTGATACTTGGCGTGCAAATATCATTATAAAAACACACACTTAAATAACAATTTAAAAAAAAATACATAAATTGTAAAATATGATTATATTGTGAACAAACGACAACAACAGACGAACGGACAAACGAAGCTATAAATGAAATAATAATACTGACTCAGAACTATAAGTTGGATATTAAAGGGTTGGTTGAGTCAAGGCTCAGTATATTCTGGGCAGTGCTACAGGCATCGAGTTGTTTGTTAAAAATAGCACATCAATGAGGGGCTCTGTGACGCGATAAGCGGCGCCTGCGCAGCCCCCGTCTTGCGCAGTTAGATAACTACTCAGCTGCTGTATTCATGCAATCTGACTATTGTCTAGTCAGATTTATTCATTGTAATTTTAAACCTTTTTTAATGTTTCATTTAACATCAGTGTTAAACACAAAATAAATACTCTCATTTTTTTTACATTTAGTAACCTGTCTTCGGGCGCAGTCGGGTAATAACACTAATATATGTTTGGGGTGGGCAGAGATAATATCTTTAGCAGATAACAATCTCATCCCCTATTATATGGGACTTTAAAATTGCTGGCGAGTAATATGATACACTTTGGTACCATGTCACATTAACTTTTTTGAAAAATTGAATTGTAAGTCTCACTAAATGTCAAATATGTTAGTGCGACAGAGTCCTAAAGTGTGACTGTATGTACCTCCCCTTTGGGGATACAGGCGTGATGTTATCTTACATGTTGTTAATTTACAGAGTCTGTATCCTAAGATAGTTTCAGATCAATCTACAAAGGGACTTTAGATTAATGCTAAATTTCATAATCCCTTTGTAAATTTATTTTGACGAAATTAAGTTGTTATTTCATCAACCATTTCCATTAAGTAACCAAAGCCACAGGATTGTGCTAATATATATTTTTTTTTAATTAATGATAATGACCACACATGCCATTCAATAATAAAAGCTATTGGTGATAGTGTTATCATTACAAATATTTATTATTAAATGCGGGTATTGATAAGCATATACCCACATGCTTTTTTTTTAACATTTAGTAGCATTAGAATAAGTTTTTTTTAAATTTTTCTTTAAATTTTGGTTCCTGATAGAGTTAGTTAGTGATGGTGTGGTTAGAGAAATATGTCAGGATCGATGCAAATGGAATTTCATAGTCTCTGCTTACCCCAGTGGGAAATAGGCGTTAGTTTAAGTAACATACAGTATATTCTTAGTGATAGGAGCCTGTCATTAATGACAGGACAAAAAACAGCTGTACATAACAGTTACCAACTTTGAGTTATACAAGATGATAAACAGCTGATGGCATTCTATGTTTTCACTCCTTTAATTAGCACAGAAGAGTAAATTCTAAAAGTGAAGAATTGTGGAGAAAATGGTTATAAAGTTAGAACCTTATGTTGCCTTTGTTCTTGTAGGACTAAGAAGCATTTTCTCCACAATTCTTCACTTTAAGAATTTACTCTTCTGTGCTAATTAAAGGAGTGAAAACATAGAATGCCATCAGCTGTTTATCATCTTGCATAACACAATGTTGGTAACTGTTATGTACAGCTGTTTTTTTGTTCATAATAAATGAAATACAAAAAAAAATAAGATATGTATCTACTCATACAACATGAACACGGTGCAACTTTACTTCTAATAATTTCTAGTTGACCTTTCCAATAGCAATCACATTTGTTTTCATAATTCTAAATAGCAATGACAACAAGTCACAAAAATCTCATTTATTTATCATGTAGTAGACATGACAGATAAAAACAGGAAATGAATGCTTAATTTCTTATCAACTGTCACAATTCGTAGAATATTGTATGGTCTACTAGATAATGTTACCGGAACATGATGAAAGAGGAAAAGGATATGCAGGGCACTGGACTATATTTTATCTGTAGTTTGATGATTGCAAAAGCGCTTATATATTTATACTGTATGGTTTTTATAATAAGCTTTAGTGATAGATAGTTTCTTTGTGGTGATCACATGGTAACTAATAGGAATTTTTTATAGTCGGATATAACTGATATGGTTTTTTGTATAGTACCTAGTACGCAAATGGATACCCGATCGAAATGTTAATTTAGCGAAGATAACCAACAGATATCGAGAACTAAGTTTTACAAGCTATGTTGATACTTTTTATATTGCTCGTGTCGAGCGCAAAATATGTGAATAATGTTTAACAAGGAGCGCCCGCATCGAAGTAACAAACTAACAACATACACGAGCTGTAAACAAAATTGTGTGCGTGTTTGTAAACAAAGACCGGTAAATTTCGGCGTCGATTTTAACCGAATTTGAGACAAGTACTCACCAGGACTTTGATGAAGCGGCCCTCCAGCTCGTCCCGATCCGGCATCGGAGGCTTCGTGCGGTTCCTAGTCGACGGTTGACGTACATGGTTGCTCTTGGCAGTCGCCACCGGTCCGTCCAACATCGTCTGCTCCCGAGAAGTTATCAAACCCATTTTACACAAAACACTTAACTTGTACCACAATGCACATATTCCAACAGCATCAGGTCATGTTTATCACAGATAACAGCACAAAACACCAATGATTTATCAATCAACAGGTCACATTACACTAAACTCGCGGCGAAGCGCTACATACGGGCTCGTCGGCAAGCGCAGCGAACAACACAAAGCACACGAATGAAGTTCGCTGCAGACGACGCTCAAGTGCGAGCGAAAACGTGAAGTTAGCGGCAAATTATTGATAAGCGCTTAACCAATCAGAAACCACAAGCGTTCGGAAACTTTTTATGCAATCAAAGTATGCAATGCTTTGTTTGAATGGAAATAAATATTAAAGAGCTTCTCAAAACATTTTTCTTAGGAAATAGCTCGTATATTATTCGAAAATAGGAACCTTTTAAGTTTCAGATTTCAGAATAGCTCGGGTTTATAGTCTATGCATCAGATCACTGGCAACAACGTAAAACAGCTATAGGCTTAAAAGACTACTAAGCCAGCCCCGTAAAAAAAGTGGAAATAGCCACAAAAGTCCCGCGGATTTCTTTTCAATGGCTTTTTACTATGAGGGTATCCATTCTACAACCATGCTATGTCCCAATATAGATGGCGTTGTACAGTTTTAATAGAAGCGTTTTACCTACCAATAAAACGCATATTAATTTACTTACCTTATTCGAAGCTTATGCTTAATTGAGATAGGCACTACGTTTCCCGTCTTAACCTTCTGTCTCTTTCTATCTTCCTATGCCTATTTTCTGTCTCTTTCTTACGTAGCATCACCAGGCAGTGGGGGCACTCAGTTGAGTAGAACCCCAACTTTATTTCTTCATTGAGTCGAAATTCACCAGGTAGAGATGAGTCATAAGCTTCGAATAAGGTAAGTAAATTAATATGCGTTTTATTGGTAGGTAAAACGCTTCTATTAATTTGACTTGACCGTTATTCGAAGCTTATGCTTAATTGAGACTTGTTTGTTATCGCCTGGTGATGTCAAAAAAAAACTGGATAAAGACGCCAATGTGATACTAGGATATTACAATAAATGAAACACTCTATATTTTACCTTAAGTATATATTTTTTATGCATCAATTTTATTATCTATTGTACAAAAACGACAGCGAGAAAAGAAATAAAAAGGCACATTCTTATTTGATTTTCACTTAATTAATATTTTTGTTCAGTTAATCGGTTCAAATAATGTGGTTACAGAGGCATGAGATGGACCTGGCATGACATGCCGTCTGTAAAATTTGCAAAAAGTATTTTGCGATCGCCAGTTACCCCTAGCTAGAATGTCCTCTAGCGGATAATTGTCTAGCCAGTTCCTTGATGCCACTGCAGACCGTATACTGCCTGGCGTGGCTGTAATGCCCGCCTCTTTTAATAATGATTTTATCCAACCAGCGATTAACGTTCTGGAGGCTGACTTTGCATTACCCCTTATATTAACAAATAAATTATTACACTTTGCAACCCGCCTACGCTCCTGGAGCAAGGAAATCGTTTGCTTGATCCAAAAAACGGGATCCAGATGTCCATTTTCCGAGTTGGCCAGCAGTTTCCAGCCTGACTGTCGGTAGTTCGAAGAATCAGTCTTGGACCCGAACACCGGCCAAAAAATAAACAAATTATCAGTTTGAGTACAATGATTAGAGTCGACACAAAGCAGTGTCAGATCGTGTATTCTTCTCCCAGAACATAAAAGTAGTAGTGCAGCTGTATGCCTTTGCACTTGAAAAATATTATTGCGATCAACCGTGTATTTTTCTAAATGTAAAGCCAAACAATCAATATCCCAAACTGGAGGTTTGTTTTGAACTATCTTTTGTAACGATATTGATTTTAATACCTGCTTGACCAACACGTGAGCACTTAACTGGCCAGATATGTCTGGATTACACAAAGTGGAAACAACGGACTTATGTACCAAAATGGAATTATATGATAATTTATAAATCAGATATAAATCCGACAAAAACCTCGCCAATTCACATCCTTTGGGGTTTTTAGGATCAATTTTATGTCGCTGAGACCAATCAAGCCATTTTTTCCACGCGACGTTATATGTCTTGCGTGTTGAGGGCCGCCAAGATTTCGAAAGAAGGTCCAACTGATTACTATTCCATCCTATTAATCTCTCCGACCACCCCCACATTTCCACACTTCCAGAGTCATTTCGCGTACATTCGGAGGTGGAAGGCCCGTCATGACATCGATCAAGACTTTGTCTAGCTGACGGATGGAAAATGGGGCTGTTAGTGCGCGAGCTTTGATATCCGCTCGCCAAAAAACTTTCTCCCAGCGTGGTGCTACCAGTAGGTATATCCCTCGTGCCTGATTGAGGTGGCTCAATACCCTGGGTATCAGATATGGCGGAGGGAACACCCATGCCAGGGGATAATCCCAACTCCGGGAGAATGCGTCGTAGAACAGCGCCTGGGGATCGCGTAGATCCAGTGAGACGTAATTCAGTACCACGTGTGCGCGACTGGACGCAAACAAATCCACTACTGGTATTCCCCATTTCGCGAATATCTTCTCCGTGCAACCCTGAAGAAGGTGCCATTCCGGAGTCAGACGAAGTCTCGACAGACGGTCGGCATGCCCGTTGTATATACCCGGAATGTGAAAAATCTTTATATGAATTTGATACTGGTCCAGGATTTGAAATAACTGAAGGGTCAAGTGCATTAAAGCAGACGATTTGGTGCCTCCTTGATGTCGAATATATGCGATTACAGTTTTGTTGTCGCACTGTATTAATAACGTTTTGCGACTCAGGAGCTGACAGTGATCTTGTAAAACTTTTAAAATTGCCAGCATCTCCTTTAGGTTGCAGTGTAGGTCTTTTTCGGAATTGGTCCAAAAACCCGTCAGTGACCAGTTGTCCAGTCGCGCTCCCCAAGCAATGTCGGAAGCGTCGGTGGTGAGGAAGTGCGATGGCGGTGGCAAGTGAATCGCCGTTGGACGCTTGTAATTCTGTATCCACCACTTTAGGTTCTCCATGGCCCGAAATGGTAGTGGTCGAACTTTTACCGCTTTCTGTTTGAGCATGGTGTTCAAGAGACTTAACAGGGCTCGGTAGTTTAGTCTGCCCATGGGTACAGTAAAACTGGCAAAGTTGAGAAGCCCTACGAGACTCTGAAGGTCTCTGAGCGTGGTACGTCCTTGACAAATCATTTGACCAAGTTTGGTTAAAAGGAGGGACAGTTTTTCTTTGGGCAGACGTTTCTGGTTCTCCCAAGGATTCCACTGGATTCCCAGGTACACCAACTCTTTGGTTGGGAGAAGAACAGATTTTTCTCGATTGATAAACCAGCCCAGCTCCTTCAGAAGCCTGATAACTACGCCGACATGATTTTGGAGTAACTCTTTGCTCTGGTCGGCCAAAAGAAAATCGTCTAAATATACCAGAACTCTTATCCCCATCCCTCTTATTACCTGAGCAACCCAATTGGTTAGAGTGGCGAATGTTTTGGGTGCTGTACTTAGGCCAAAAGGCAAACAAGTCATCTCGAGTAATTCTCCGTGATACAGGAGACGGAGGAACCTCCTGTGGCTGCGGGCTACAGGGAGATGAAAGTAGGCTTGAGAAAGGTCTATTTTGCATAGCCAATCTCTTGCCTGTAGAAAGTCCGGTACCCGAGCTGCATTTATAAGTTTGAATTTGTCTGTTATAACAAATTGATTGAGCCCTCTCAGGTTGAAGATAGGTCGAGCCGAGCCGTCTGCCTTGGGAACAAGAAACATGGAGGACAGGAAGCTTGAAGATAATTTGGCTTTTACGAGAACACCTTGGTTTTTCAGTTGCTCTATGACTAGCGTCATTTCGTCTGATACTGGCACCTTCAACTTGTCTTTGAACGCATCTGGATGAACCAATGGAGGCTTGCTGTGAAAGGGTATGCGATACCCCTCTATAATTTTTAATAAGTAATCCGGTGCCCCCATATGTTCCCATTTCATTCGAAAATTTGAGAGACGGCCTGCCCTGAATTGCTCCGAGTCAATTTCTACGTCGCTTGTTGTCGTTGTTATTACCTGATGGCGAGGATGTGCGTTTATACCCTTGGGATTTGGACTGACCCTGAGGTCTGGCATTGGTTCGGTATGAGCGCCCACGAAAGGAGCCTCGATTATTTGGTGCAGCCGACTGATAGCTTTGTCCTTGTGCATGATAATGAACATTATAATCACCCTGCGGGGGTGGATTTCCATTGAACGCTTTATTGTAAGCACTGTAATAACCCTGCGAGGGTTTGTTACGAGTCGCTGTCCCTTGCGAAGAGACTTGAGCTATCGTGTTCCCAGCCTGCGGGGCAGAGGTATTCCTAGACTTTTGTCGTTGCCAAAAACATTTCCGCACTCCACCAGCTTTCTCAATGGCAGCAGTAAACTTCTCAGCATGGAACAAGTTGGTGCAAGTAGGTGGTATCTTTCGCAAGGTGGCTTTCACGAGCGGGTCTTTTATTTGCTTAGTCACGCAATCTCTTCGCATCTGTATTATTTCGGCGCGATGGCCACAAACTAGCTGAAGTAAATCTGAAGAAGTTTTGTGAAATTCTCCTGTGGAAAAAATCTCATTAATCTTATCACTAAAGGCTGCGTAACTAAAGGAGTCAGACTCCCTAGCCCATAACAACAAGTCACGAAGAACACTTTGCAGTGCTTCTCTTTGTTTAAGAATGCACATAGTTAAAGCAGCATAGGCTTTGTCGGAATAAAGTAGATGTCGTTGAGAGTCATAACCTTTGACTTCTTCATTCATTTCAATATTAGTAAATCCTGGTGAAAGATTATAAGTCCTTTGAGTATCTGAGTATCTAATTTCGTTCCATTCCTTACTGTCCAAATGTTGTACATCGCATAACATTTTTAAATAGGATTCTGGAGTCTTGGGCACAGATGGTTCCTTTAATTTGGTTGCAATATTAAACGTAAAATCGTCATTATCACGAGTGTCGTTATTTACTTCACAATCATCCAAATTTTCGTAAAGATTGCCACTTACATCGGAACAAAGTGATAAGGAATCGTGATAGAAGTTCTGACTCACCCTAGGTTGATGATCCTTCGCAATTAATTGCTTTTGAAGAGCGCGAACTTGCTTTGAAAGCTTGTGTACTTTCTCTGAACTGCGCTTACGTCTCCCCCCCTTTTTCTTTTTACCCTTCTTATGGCTTCGCTTCCGCCTCGGGGTACTGGATTCAGAGGAAGATTTAGAAGAGCTGCTTTCACTGCTACTACTATTTGAGCTCGAACTTGTAGATGATAATCGTCGTAGAGGGGATCGGGAAGATCCCGGTAAAATTGTATCATCGGGTTTTTTATTACCTTCATCCATACTAAAATCAGAAAAAGATATTAAAATCGGCAAAAATAACTAAATAAGTAAACCGTAAATAACAGCAGACTCAAACGAAAGATCGTTTCAATAACGTTACAGTCGCCCGATCCAAAAAAAAAACCTGTTAGAATTATCAAAAAATCATATCAAAACTCGAACAATTTCATAATTATTAAAAACTTCGTTACAAATTGCTTAATCCAAAAGAAAAAACCATTAGAATTGATCAAACAAAAAAAAAAAAAATTATAATTATTATTTATATTATAACATGAACTCGAACGAATAATCGTTAAAATTACGTTACAATTGCTCGATTCCAAAGAAAAAACCGTTAGAATTCAAAATTAATACTGTCCAACACAATTGTAAGTTCAAAGTTCACCTTTGAAATATATAATTTTACACGTGTACAAAACCGTTATACTTCAAATATTTTTTGATTCCGTTAAAAAGGCACTTCAATTTTCAAATAGGTAATCAGAGATTCAAACTTACCTCTAATATCCTTTAAATTCACCTTGTAACCAAGTTACCAGACTAGCAATCGTATATAATAATATTTCGGTACACTTATCCAAGATTATTGAACCAAGTAGTATTGGTGGTAGTGAGCACGACCGCACACGACGGGAAACAAGACGCCAATGAAGAAATAAAGTTGGGGTTCTACTCAACTGAGTGCCCCCACTGCCTGGTGATGCTACGTAAGAAAGAGACAGAAAATAGGCATAGGAAGATAGAAAGAGACAGAAGGTTAAGACGGGAAACGTAGTGCCTATCTCAATTAAGCATAAGCTTCGAATAACGGTCAAGTCAAATTAATACGAAAATTACATCGTTTCTCATTGCTCGGGTACCTAAATAATTATTCAAAAATGTCACAAAAAATTACTTTGTGATCCCTAGTTTGGTTAGGACATTACGGGCAGGCTGATCACCTGATTGTCCGAAAGTAAAATGATCCGTGCGTTAAGCCGTTGGTACCGGTTACTACTTACTGATGTAAGTAGTTACATGAGTCATGTCAAGGGCCTTTGGCGACTCAATAGTAACGCTGGCACTAGGGTTGATGAGGTTGGTAATCCACCTCACAGCCCACACGAGAGAAGGAGTGTTTTGAAGAACAATGTCGTGACAGAGGGACAGATGACGTCACTGGCTATTATCCCTAGTTACAATTCTGCAGAAACTGTTCTGCCTCTTTGATCTCTATTACCCGCGGTCTACCCTCGTAGTCCACCCAGGTGAACCATGGGGATTTTTTCCCCGTGTACTATCCCCTTCGTCCACGTTCGTAAATAATTAAAATGACCAATTTAAATTAAATAGCCAAATGTTTCCAACAGTATTAAGTTATTAAAGAAAATTATGGGTCTTCTTATTGCCACGGCGACGCGACGTCACGTCAAAAATGATTTTACAGGGGGGTTAAAATGGCCACATCGAAGCAATTCATCTAAGTAAGCAATATTGCAATTTGACATTTGCGCATATAAAAGTAAGTGCGCAATGCACACAAATGTCAAATTGCAATATTGCTTTCTTAGATGAAATGCTTCGATGCTACCGAGCTCCTCAAGTGTGTATGGATACTATTAGGTAACTACTATTGGCTACTATACTATTAACAACTACGCAATAAATAAAACACCATTTACATATTTAAGTTTATTGGTTTACGTAGGTACAAAATTATAGCGGTAACGAGAAGTAATTGCCCGCAGCCGAGTAACTATATAATACACCAATATTTTGTTAGCACCATTTTTTTGTTGTTTTGTCTAGATTTTTTTCTAAAAACATACCATTACCTTACATCGCTATGAATGCATTGTGAATAAGTAATAACGAATTTTATGGTCTTTTTATATTTTTTTTCTGTATTAAGTATAGTTTATTCATCTATGTTAAAAGGTATAAGATTTGATAATAATAATAATAAAGTAGCGATCACACAACAGTCTATAACTAAATTATATGAATTTACAACAGAAAACATTCACTGATAACATCGCCCAGCCTCTTACGTCAGCCGAGCTGCGCCAGAGACGACGAACGAAACAATTTGGTCCAGCTTCAACAACTTTCGAGTGGTTACAAACTTGTTAATAAATTATTGAAATCTCCACGTCAGTACAGTCTTTGGTTAGGACAGAGAAGATTCAGATACTAAATAAACTTAAATTTAAAATAATATCACAAGCAATAACATTGAAACAGTTCTCACGAACTTCAGTCAAACCGCTCAATAGGTGATGAAGATTATTGATATTAAAGTTTACGATAGATGAGATTAAACATAATTTAAATGAATTACTAAATTCCAGAGTGCAGTAATTCTAAAACAATTATGCTTTGACATAAGCGTTGTTCTTTATAAATTAAGGCAAACTTAAATTAGGGTTGCTATCAGATGGACTTTATGTGTGCACTCGATAAAATCATTATACAGTTGATTGGACGTTGCCATAAACTTCTGATTTCGACTCTTGCACTCACATAGTGCGTCTGAATGCGTAAACTTATACAATAAGCAAAACATTAGAGCCTACTGTACCGAGATGGCAAAAGTTAGATAAAAAGTCGACAAAACATGCGATGCACGAAATACTATGCGAAGACCATCGTATAGTAATGTACATCGATAATTTTGTCTAAACTACTTATTTTACACGTACTCTTTTAATACTTTTAAGGCATATATCGCTCCTCTACTAAAACCACCTTAGGCTAAATTTTACTAAAACCTTACTTTAGTTTACACTTACATTCTCACTGTTCAAGTCCACAACAAGATGCCTTGAACTAGGACCACCTAATCAAATGATCAATATTTCAGACCTTCACATTGGTGTAATGTTCTAATAACGATACAGGCACAATAATGAGCTTATGGCAGCATCATGCCTATAAATATGCATAAGAGATACGATTATGAAACAACTAACGCAAACTATGAAGACCAAATTCCAAACACTCGAAATGCTTGTATACTTTGTAAACTAGTTATCTACAGAATACCTAGAATTACGGATACCCTTCACGCAATAGCTGCATACGAAGACAAGCTGCCCATGACATATTATTTCTATCAACCGTCCGACAACTAATCGCTCGACTATTCGTTAGATTCTACTTCGCAATCGAGCCGCTAAGCAACGGTCGTTCAGAACTTTCTCCACTCGCAGATTTTGCAGCACTGCAGGAGTCTTAATCAACTGTGTCTGTGGCTTGACGTGTAAGTTTACGTTCTGTACGATTTTGTGGCAGGAATCAAGGTATGACGGACCTAATACATTTACCGCATACATCTCTCTATCGCCATCGTGGTATAAAAATCCGCATTAAAGTAGGTAGGTTAACACTGCCGAAATTCATCCTCTAATATCCTACCACTTAAATTTTTAGGCTTAACCACATAGGCTTAAGACAAGAATAGGCTAGTGAAGTAGGGCCAATGAAATAGACCACATTTGACGTTTCCTTAACCTAATAGTTTTAAGGTTTAATTTTTCTTGCTGGCTTCCATTTATTATGAATCCGATGCTGTCTAATGTGATCTATGAAAAGGTCGTACTTTAGTAGAACAACGCAACTGCCTTGTTGCCAGCGTGAGGCACGTAGCTATGAGCTGATATAATCCTCATACCTTGTTTTCCTGCTCTAAATCCTTGGATCTTGACCTAAACCCCTCATTTGCCTTACTCTTTAGGCGAGGAACAGTAAAAGAACGCGAAAAGCTATCTCTACAACGATCAGACCTTACTCTCCTACCACTTTCAACCTTGGCTTATGACTTATTAAGACAAGAGCTAGATAGGCTTACTATTTAGATGAAGGGTAGTAGTACAGAACGGCACATCCAGGTAGCTGCCAGCGAGAGGCGTGTAGCTCTATGAGCTGCAGCAGCGTGCGGCGGATGGAGGGCGCAGCCGCCGTGTTGAGGAAGGCGTCGCGGACGGCAGTCAGGAGGCGCTCCAGGTCGCCTGGCAACTGTTGCTCCAGGTCCCGGCCGATGTAGGTCAGCACGAAGAACAGGTTCTCCGTCTGGAAAAGGAAAAAGGATCATCATTGATATCATAACATACAGGGTGACATAGTAACGAATACTGAGCCATGTTACGGCCTTTTGCGGCTCAATAGTAACCCTGACACAACCCACGCGACAGAAGAAAACCAACTGTCCTCATACGCTAAGGCTGCTTTTCCACCAGAGCTGTGCGAGTAAAATTAAAATGTGTCGTACGAAGATATGTAGCTGTGCTGTGGAAATGTGTAGGGGTTTCCACCGAGCTGTGCGAGGTAAATGTCTCGTACGATGTAGTGTAGCGGAACTATCAAAATGCGCAAATGTGCGATGCTTCGCACACATTTCTCGCTTGTTTTGTATGTAGAATAACCTCGCTTCGCTAAATCCTTTTCCACCAGAGCTGAGCTGAGCGAGGCTAGGAAAATGAAGTGATTCTATTGGTGGATTTTTTCTACCTCGCACAGCTCTGGTGGAAAAGCAACCTAAAAGGTCGTTAACTGACAAAAGTACATTTCGAGAAAGATCAAATAACTTGAAAAACTACTTTTGTAAAGTAATATGATTCCTTATTCTATGTGTAGGATTGGTTGAGTACTCGTACACGTATATAAATGGGCAAATGTCACTTAACGGACTTTCTCCTTAGAAGGGCAGAAGTGTGTCACTCACGTCGCTGGGTGACGGCACAGCCTGGCGGATGCAGTCCTCGCAGCACTTGCAGATGAGCGTCAGCAGCACCTGGCCCGGCTGCGCGGACGCCGCGCGCCGCTGTATGGCGCGGCGCCGCAGCTGGCAGTACATCTCCAGCAGGAACGACAGGAATGCCATCAGCCGCGGCCGCCCGCCGCCCACTACTGCGCCCAGAAGCTGGAATCGGTGAAACAACTTGGTTAATCTTCTATCGTATGGGTTGTGAGGTAGATGACCAGCAACCTCATTAACCCTGGTGTCAGGGTTACTATTGAGCCGCCAAAGGCCCCTGACATGGCTCACGTAACGACTATTTACTTACACCATTAAGTAGTAACCGGGACCAACGGCTTAACGTGCCTTCCGAAACACGGATCATCTTACTTCTGGACAAACGGGTGATCAGCCTGCAATGTCCTAATCAAACTAGGGATCACAAAGTGATTTGTCCCCACAGGGATTCGAACCCGGTACCTCCGGATCGTGGGCAGAACGCTCAACCATTGGACCACGGAGGCCGTACTTGGTTAATAACCTTCTACGAGTTTATCTATAATAGATCATTCCAGTTACGGCACATTATGTCCTTAATAGAGTCTATGGTTCTCGAACAGTTTTTGCTATGGCCCACTGAAAGAAACAGTCACCAGTCATCGGTTACCTTCATTTTAGTCTGACATGACACAGCAACTGTGCCGTATTACGTCTACCTACGTAGATAGGATATTCCCTGCGTCTATTGGTTGAAACCCTCGATCGGACATAATTGGCGCCGCGCGCGACACGTTTGCCGTGCTGATCCTGTATTTTTAGCGCGAATCATTTGGATTGAACTGTAGACTACATTTTGTGCGGCAGTAGATGAAGTCTTCACTGCCCACGGGTCATTAACCTTAATAGTATGAAAAAGTGTGTCAGGACCGAAGCAAATGGAATTCCATAGTCTCTGCTTAATTCGGTGGGAAATATATACATAAAACTTTCTTGGACGTGTTAACTTATCAATCAATCAATCAATCAATAATACTTTATTGCACAACGACATATACAAAGGACATAAACATACGAATAAAAACATAAGTACAATAGGCGGCCTTATTGCTAAATAGCAATTTCTGCCAGGCAACCTTAGGGTGAAAGAAGTTAATGCATTGGAGCACGGGCTGGTGCAATAAACATATAATGACACGAACAATAATAAAAAGAAAAATAAAATAAGAAAATAGTAATAATAAATAATATATATATAATAATATATATATATATACACACATACATACATACACACATACATACATACACACATACATACATACACACATATACATACATACAAATAGCCTATACAATATAATAATACATATAAGGAGAATAAGAAAAAAACACTTCCAAGTTATGCCTGCAGGAAGAGCGCCTTCACTCTTGCCCTGAAAGAGTCCAGAGAAGGAGCCCTCCTGACAGTCTCAGGTAGAGAGTTCCACAACCGGACAGCCCGCAAAGTGAAAGAGCAAGAATAAAAGTCAGTGGAATGGACAGGGATATTAAGGGATAAGGTGTGGGACGATCGCAAAGTTCGATCAAGGACAGAGGATTTAAAAGAGAAACGATCTTATGTGGTTACCACTACAATATCTTCTCCTGGATCTCCCCCCGAATGAGAGCCTTCAGCGCTTCCCATTTGTCCCGCCAAGTAGTTAATGCGCCACGTCCCAAACAACCTGGTCTTCCCATTGTTACAATACAGTTCGCATCGGCTACCCACCTTCTCTCGGTCGTGGTACCACTGCTGGCACGTGTTGAGCAGCGACTCGAGGAAGGTCTCGGTCTGCTCGCGCTCCACGACGGCGATGCAGCGCCGCGCCGCCGGCAGCGCGTACCGCGGGGACTCCACCGCGCGCGACACCAGGTGGCCCACCGCATCCATCAGCGTGCGGGCGCTTACTGAGTTTGGATCTGGAAGGAAAGGTGACTAGCGTGTACTAGCTGTAACTGGTTCAAAGATGTATTTTAAATTCCATGCTAAGTACATGGAATTTAAAAATAGAAGCCAGTATAAGACGATAATTTTTTTTTATTTTATTTTAATTAAGTGCTAACTAATAATGACTACGACTTTTAACCGCTTTATTGAGGACGTCACAAAATATTTCTAAACAACTTCCATAGATAATTTGTTTGTTGATGCCGAATTCGCCAATATCTAAGTTACTTTATTAGCCCAAACACATCTATCAACCTGCAGTGCTAAGTACCTGGAGGGTTAAAAAGACACCATCGAGGTAATTCATCTAAAAAAGCAATATTGCCATTTGACATTTGTATGCATTGCGCACTTACTTTTATATGCGCAAATGTCAAATTGCAATATTGTTTCTTAGATTAATTGCTTCGATGTGGCCTTTTTAGCCCCCTGGTTTCCCATCAACTGAGGGACGAACCTATTGCCCATAAGAGCTAGCTAACTCACTACGTAATATCTTACCTTCAAGCGCCTTATCGATGCACTCCTGTATCTCTTGGGGGAAGCTGCCGAGGTCGCCTGCATCAGCCGCGAGTCCGAGCGCCGCCATGCCGCTAGCCAGGGTGTCTGCCGACGTCAGCGATTTGGATCGCTTCAACCCTGGCGTGAACGATTGCGGTCGGATGCTCTTCCCGTTGCCATTGGTCAGGGAAGATGGCGGCGACTTCTTCTTCTCAGGGATGATCGCTTGCTGTGGCTGTAGTTTGAAGTGCACCCTGGGACCCGACTGGAAATTAATTGAGGTATGTGTTATTATTTTCGTTATATTACAAAGATGGCTTATGAAATAGTGTTTTGCTATGCGACTTCATCAAGTGCTCTAAGGCTGCTTTTCCACCAGAGCTTGCGAGTAAAATGTGTCGTACGAGGATGTAGTTGTGCTGTGGAAATGTGTAGGGGTTTTCACCAGAGCTGTGCGAAGTAAATGTCTCGTACGATGAAGTATAGGAGCTGTCGAAATGCGCAAATGTGCGATCCTACGCACACATTTCTCGCTTGTTTAGTATGAATGACCTCGCTTCGCTAAACCCTTTTCCACCAGAGCTGAGCTGAGCAAGGCTAGGAAAATGAAGTGATTCTATTGGTGGATTTTTTCCTCGCACACCGCTTAGCTAACTCGCACAGCTCTGGTGGAAAAGTAGCCTAAGAAAGCCAGGAATCTTCTAGAGATGATTCGTTCAGTAGTACAGTCATGAGCACCCACTTTAGGACTCTGTCGCACTAATATAATATGTCATTTAGTAAGACTTACAGTGCAATTTGTCGAAAAAAAACATGTGACATGGTACCAAAATGTATGCATATTGATACTCGTGACCGTACCTATATAGCAAAAATACAGCATAAAATATATTATTGCAAATAATTAAATTTCTTAGGCATAATAATAAATACAATAAAAAGCAAATGAAATGGTTAATAAACCTTACGAGGTGCTGTTGCTATCGTGCTGCAAGTTAAGCAGCAAAAAGTTGCCAGTTATGATGGGGCGGTATACTGTTTATTACACTAATTATTAACTATAATAATAAGATGGATAATTACTTTAGGACTCACCGCTTGCGGCACGTTCCCGCTGGAGGTGCTGTTAAGCAGCATGGAGTTGGCCGGCATCACGGGGCGGTAGTGCGGCGGCACCTGCGCGTGCAGCACGGCCGACCGCGAGTGCTGGAGCCCTACGCTCGCGTAGCCCAGGCCTAGTGCTGGCCTGCAAGTTGGACAACATAACAAATAATTATAGATCAGTGGAGTTGATGAAGTCGGAGCCCCTGTCCCTAACTACTACTTACTACTATTTAGGTTAGGTTTCCTAACTAACTAACTTCTAATTTGCCAGGGACAGTAAGCTAAGGCAAAATCATCAAAATCGAAACTGTCCCTGGCAAGTTAGAAGTGAAACCCTTCATTGATTATACTATATCGTTACCTTACAGTGAAAACTACTTGTGCGCCTTTTTGAATCTAAGGCATCACCTTTCGTCACTTTACGCAAAAATGTATCTAAGTTACATACTTACTACTTAGTTATCATATTCAAGGAAATTACGGTTTATACTATTCAAGACTTACGCGCGTACTTAGTAACAGAAACATTCGCCTTGGCGTTATAGTAAACAATATAAATGTTCAACCTATTTGTAAAAGACGTTGCTAATCTCCATAAAGATGATAAGCAGTATATTCATTTAGTTTCTTATTTGTTGCCACAAGATCTTCGTACGAAAGTTAAATAATAAATTGATAAGAAGCTCTAGATTTTAGATTTTCATTACGCCGCTCTCATGGCACCGAATTAAAAAACAAAACCAGATAAGGATTTTGTTTAAATTAATATTCTCAAGATGTTATCTTGTTCAGGCAGGTGTAATAATAACGAACCTAGAAGTAACTAACTCATTTCTTGGTAAGTGTGTCATGCCTTTTTATTTTTTACACATTAATTTTACGTAGCATGTGAAGGTTACAAAAAAAAGTTGATTTTCCAAATCAACATAACAACATGTGAATAAGTCTTCCCATTAAGTACCAAAAAGACTTGTGTCGGGAATGACCCTCTTGCTTCCATCCTTATATTTATATAAATATATCGTCACTGGAAAGGCAAAATTACGTAATCGCCAAAAGGCCATTTCGAGAAAAAGCCGTTTAAAGTTTCATTTTTTCGTTTTTTTATCATAACTTTTTACCCAATTATCCAATTTAGATGATGTCAAAGTAAGGTTACATTGTTTTTTAATTTTCTATGTCCAGCAATACATATTATAACTGTTGGATTGCTATTTTAGGATATAGTGGCGCTTACGTAAAAATGACTTCAGTTTACAGTAAAGCAAATTTACTTAACCGCCATCTGGTTAAAATATTATTTGGAAGCAAAATTACTTACAGCTCTTACGACAATGCATACGAGAACGATAATATTTCTTTAAATATAATAATACTGTAATGTTAGCGGAGTAAAAGTTACTGTAACGACTTTTACACATCTGCTCTCATTATGTAAAAATTGCCTACAAAGTGATCGATTGATTATGTCAGTTCACCAAAAATTCTTTAAAGTAAGTTTTTGTAATATCTTACATGGGTAAAAAGACGTAAGAGACAAATAATTATTCTTAATACCTCTTTAAACTACTTATTACTTCAATTGATTTATAAAAATGGCTATTAAAATACTGAAGTGCCAGAAATAAAGTTTCATAAAATATAAATAATAGCGTACAACCCGTTATCTGTTTGTAAAAGTTTCTTTTTAACACTTTCAAAGACAGAACGTATACGGACGTTCCGATTCCAAGGTGCCATACTACCTATTATGAACCACCAATGACCCATGGTCTCTGTCCGTGAAAGGGTTAAACGGTTTTATTTAGCTAAACCCGTACGGTATATTTGTATCAAAATTAGATATTGCAATTTAAGTACCTTCCTGTTGTCAGGTTGATCTGAAATTTGGTACGCACCTTTAATTCCGATGTCAATACAATATAATAAAATCAATAACATTATAAATCTAAGATGGCAGCCGGTACATAATGGGGGATTACATATTTTTCCACAACCCCCTCAATATGGGTATCAAAGATAGGACTACACTAGTAGAATACTGTCATTATGTCAAAATTTCAAATCCAAGATGGACGATATTACAAAATGCCTGAAAGAAGGATGTTGCCCTTAATTTTGTCATTGTCATCCACCGTCCATATTATGCAGGGCAGCACAGTGGATCGCTGGGTGGGGTCGCTCCGCGAAGCCTGTGAAATCCCCAGGAGGCTTCTGAGCTTCTGGAAGGAGATAGGTTGGCTTACGTAGTCAACAATTACACGCATAATGGGCCACCTTAGAGTCTAAATGCGGAAAACAGAGCCCACTAACATAACATAACATATGCAGGGCAGCACAGTCGACCATGCAGTAGTATATTTGGGCTCAAAATTGTTTGAATTAGGACAAGCATACGTGGCTCTAAGTCGAGTCAAGTCTCTGGAAGGGTCAAGTCTTTTTAATTCCTCAATAATTCCCCTTATTGTTTTTAAGAGTATTTACCACGAAGTTTAATACACTTTTCCATTCGCTCGAACCAGGTATTATTTAACATTTATTCCACTCCAAAGTAGAAGTGTTCAAAATGGCTGACTTGAAAGCGTTGGCCGCTTCTTCACCGCACTGGAACCTTTGACCGCGAAGAGTTTCTTTTTTAATTTTAGGAAATGTAAAGAAATCATTGGAGCTTAGGTCAGGACTGTATGGAGGATGGTCAAGAATTTCTACGTTTTCCTGCTTCAAATAATCGTTTGACGAGCGGTGTGTGAGCTTGCGTTGTCATGGTGCAGCATCCTGCACTCCTGCGCATCATCATGCGTCGCTTTGGGTTACATTTTCGAAGTTCGGCGATGACT
Organism: Pectinophora gossypiella; assembly: GCF_024362695.1. Lineage (NCBI taxonomy): Eukaryota > Metazoa > Arthropoda > Insecta > Lepidoptera > Gelechiidae > Pectinophora > Pectinophora gossypiella. The sequence continues at coordinate 13,697,972 of NC_065416.1, read as the reverse complement.
TGTGGTAAACAAATTGTGGTATACCAATCTGCATTAACCGTCCTACGATCTTCAAGTGCAATTGTCGCAACATGACCGATTTTCTCCACGAAGGTAGCCACCATCTTCTTTGAAGTGCTTCGAGAGCGAACAACTTTAGTCGGCTTTGACTCGTTTTGGAAGACCCAAACTGTGGATTGTTGTTTGGAATCAGGATAATAGCATAAATCCAAGATTCGTCACCACTGATGATGTCGTACACGTGATTTGACTCTCCTCGGTTGAACCTCTGAAGAGTTTTCTTACACCATCTGACGCGGGCTACCTTATGATCGTCAGAAAATGCGGGATGCAACGGCAAACTAGTTTTCTCACACCAAGTGCCTCATTCAATATCGTTTAAATGGTTGTCCCTGAAATGCCTAATAACGCCTCTATTCTCGGTATGTCACATGACGATTTTTGAGGATTAGTTGTCTCACAGCAACGATATTATCTTCAGTGAAGGCGGATATCCACGCTCGAATTCTAAATACCAGCGTTCGATGGCTCGCAGACATGGCACTTCATCGTGGAATAGAGATTTTAACTGTTTGAAACACTGAAGTCGCAGTAGGCCTCTTCGAAAGTTATAGAAAATTTTTCTTTGTAAGATTCATTTTCGGACATGATCTGACAGATTCAAACCAACGCTGTGACTAAACAATTGCATTAATCCTAATGCTTTCAATTGTTTTGATATTCGAAATTCCAACAAATTTTAATTTAGAGTTCTCAATTCAAAATTGGCGCTAAATATGCAAACGACAGAACTTAAAAAGTATAACAAAGTCGCTTTTTCTGTCCCTATATCCCTATGTACGCTTAAATCTTTAAAATTGCGCAACGGATTTTGATGCAATTTTCTTTAGTAGATAGAGTGATTCAAGAGGAAAGTTTATAGGTATGTATAATAACATCCAATAAATAGTGTAGAAATACTGTTATTTTTGAGGATTTTAATTTGATGTCGTAAATAATTTCATTTTTCCTCAGCATTGCATCCGAGCGAAGCCGGGTCGCTAATAAATTATAAAATCAATTCTAAAATAGTTTTACTTTTAGATCTATTGTTAAAAAATAACTTCCTGGGACACTTACTGCTAGCCCACAAACTTGCTTAATAACAGCATAAAAATGCGAAGGCAAATTTACGTACACGCCTTACTTATTCTAAATACTGTAAGTCAAAATTACTTATTCGCCATTCACTGCATAAACATGCTAGGACATTTTTTTCTTATACGCCTTACTTATTTTAAAAGCTGTAAATAAAAATGACTTATACATAGTCTATTTTTTATTTTCAGTAGTCCAAAATTACTAATAAAATGATACTTTTCAAACTATAGAATGCCAAATTTACTTAAAGTTAATATGTAGTTATTATATAGGACCACAATATTACTTATACACCAGTCACGAAAAAAACACCAAAATCTTGTCGTTTAAGAAACTGGAATTGAAAAAAGTCAACTATTTTCAAATTTACGTAAGCGCCAAAAAAGTGCTCGTATCGCAATGCTACCCAGACAGATCGACGCAGAATGAAACGCTGATTCCGAATATATAAAAAACCCAAAATACCTATTTTGGCGCTTACGTAATTTTGCCTTTCCAGTGACGATATGAATGATTTAAAATTTTACACTAATGAACTTAACCAGATATATTAGACGTAGTTTAATGTAAAAAAAGAAACAATTAAATTATAACAATGGGGTAAATTAGTTACCTACTTAAGGTATTACTAATGTAAACTTAACCCTAGCTTTATATAAACGCAGCAGTACTCAACCTATACTAATATTTAGGCTACAATTGATAAACTTACGTAAAGTAGGTAATGAAAATATGCATTACTATATAACATAACGTAACATAAACAGCCTAGAGAGGCCTCCCCTCAATCAACTGCGGAGGGGGTATGGAGCAGACTCCACCACGATGCTCCATTGCGGGTTGGTTTTTACGGCTAACAGCCAGCCGGGACCACCGGCTTAACGTGCTCTCCGAAGCACGAAATCATGTTACTATTTCAGACACTCAGGTGATTCAAGCCTGCAAAGTCCTTAACAAACAAAGAATAGTCTCACAAAATGATTTCGACGACCATCGGGAATCAAACCCGAACCTACAGACCGTGAATCTAACGCTCTAACCACTAGACCAGCATGGCTGTTTTATATATAGCTGGATTATATATTAGAAAACTGGTGAAAACACATGTTTTATTACGTCGTTAGACCTACGATTATCTAAACATTTTATGTTTTTTTTCGTCATCAATTTCACAACGCACACGAGAGAAAAGAAGTCCTTGAAAATTTATTTTTATACCCAAAAAATCGGTAAAAAGAAAATACATACATACATACATAAACTCACGCCCGTAATCCCAAATGGGGTGGGCAGAGCCACAAGTAATCAAAGACAACTTGTAGCCACTGCCAATAATATTTAAGAGCATTATAACAACATTATAATTAAAAAAATACTTGAGGACCTACATATTTTTGTAGGCGTGTGGCTGAGTGAGTGACAGGTGAGTTGAGATGATTGTGTGAGAAGTAGACGAGTAACATGAGTAGTACAGAAGGTATAGAGTATAGAAGGGATGCATAGAGAAATGATAGATTGAGTGAAGGAGTGTGAATGAGTGAGAGTGATAGAAGGAGTGAGAAGGGAAGGAGAGGGGAGATAGCGGATGGCGGACGAAAACGATGGTGGTGTAATTACGCGGAGGTTAAAAATAAAAAATAGTGTTTGAACCGTACTTGACTGTTTAATTGAGCAAACCCAAAATCCCACATTTTGGGGGCTCGTCCGGGATGGGTGCTCATTAATTGGACAGGATACGGTGGGACAACGACGTTCGCAGACGGCGAAAATTTTCACGACGGACACGAGGCGCAGACGGCACCGAGTGGCTAGTTAGACGACGACGAAGACGCGAAATTATCGATCAGACGGCTCGATTAATTTCGATTATCATGACGACGGAAAATATGAAGGGCGGAAGACGTGGACAACCAGATCCAGAATCGGTACCGGTTGTACCAAATTACTCGATGATGTACGACGGCATCATACCTAAATTCTCGGGAAATGACAAGATGTATACTGTGTCACGATGGGTGGAAGAAATTGAAGATAATGGCGAGATCTTCAACTGGACGCCTATACAAAAGCTTATTATAGCGAGGCGATCATTGTGTTCGACGGCGGAGCTATGGCTGAAGTCGGAGCGTGTTTTCAAGACGTTTGAGGATTTGAAAACCGCGATTATGAAGGAATTTTCTGATACAATTAACCAAAAAGAATTACACGAAATCCTAAGTACGAAGAAGAAGACGAATAACGAAACATGCTACGAGTATATGTTAGCTATGAAGGAGCTCGGCAGAAGAGGAAAATTACCCGATTACATTACTATACAGTATATTGTAGACGGTATACAAGACTATGAAAACAATAAGATTATGTTGTATGGCGTATCGACGTTTGGAGACCTGAAAGAGAAGCTTAAAATCTATGAACATGTGTGTAAAAGTGTGAAGCAACGACATAATGCGACGAGAGAACAGGATAATAATACAGCAAGACGAAGACAGGAAGATAGACGTGTGAAGTGTTATAATTGCGGCGAAGAAAATCACGTTTCATCACAGTGCCCACATCGTGGAAAAGGATTAAGATGTTTCCAGTGCGGATTGTTCGGCCATATTGCATTGCATTGCCCGAAAAATCCAATGGTGATAGCAGCGACAGCGACATCTGGCGGTTCGGCGAAACCCCTGTCGCAATGCGACATGTCGGCAAAGCAAGTGAGTGAACGAAGACCGGTCCAGTCGGCGAAACAATGGTGCATTAAAGTGTCAGAAAATGGTAGGAATTTAGATACGAATACTGGCAACACTGAGATGAACGAGAATGACGTGAAGAATGGAGTTGAGTTTGACAGATCACATACCGGTGCATATTCGCAAGTTATGATGATAAACGAAGAAGTTAATGGAAGAAATCGGCCGTTAAAATCTGTACAGGTTAATGGAAAAACGGTCTGCGCGCTTATTGATACGGGAAGTGAAGCGAACTTAATGTCTGCGACGTGTTATGAGAAGTTAAACATCGATAAACCAGAGAAGTGTGACGTGATATTATCGGGATTCGGCGCAAGCGACGTGCGATCGTGTGATTGTTTTGTTACTGTTGTGACAATAGACGGTAAATATTTTACGGACGTAAAGTTTAATATTGTGCCAATTCATGTAATGCCGTACGATATGATTATTGGTCAACAATTACTGCAGAAAACTGTCATGTTACTGGATCACAACAAAGTCACCTTTTTGCCTTCTTTTGACGATTCGTGGTCAACAAAAATCAAACATTTTCCTGCTGAGGTTGACTTTTTAGGTTGTGAAGTGAAGAGCAATTCCATACAATACAAAGTTGAGTCCTTGGACACTTCCTATACCCCGACGAAGACGAGAGTATCTCCTACAGAAATGCCTGTTCCCCGGCGACTTAGACGTTTGACAGTCATGGAGCAAGAAGAGGTTGAGTTAGAAAGACTGGAGTGGCTTGGAGAAGAAGGTGTTAAAGTCAGTACCTCCAATGATGCTAACCCGTTAGTGCTACTCAGGAGGAAAAGCAGCACCAATTTATGGTTATTAAGAGAAGAAAACCAAAATTACATGTACAATAGAGAAAAATTGAAACGAAAAGTCAAGAAGTTGAAAAGAAAAGAAGAAAATAAGAAGAATTATGATAGGATTAGAAAGGAAAGTACACAGGAAAGAGAGAGAGCAGCTAAAAGGACTCAGTTTAGGAGCAGTATGAAATTAATGCCAAAATTATTAGAACCCTGTAAGTCTATTAAAGTCAGATGGAGAGATTGTTGTGACGTTGAGAAGATGAAGAAGTCCGATGCTAGTGCAGACTTCATGCAGGTGTACCCTTATGGCATTGGCTAGAGAGGCTTGAAGAGGTTTATTTTTACTATTTCATTATTTCACATCACTTTTAATTAGTATTTTCTTTAAAATTATACTGAGGTTCAGACCCAGGAACCATGCTTTGTTTTTGCTTGAGTTGTTATGTAAAAGTTAGGGTGTAAATTTTTACATGTCATAAGTAAGATAATGAATATTAAGACTGTTTATTGAAATAATTAAGACTGTTGGTTAAGAAATTCATTTATTGTGTTTACAGTTTCCCTGATAAGACTTACTTGTACTGAATTTTATAGTTAGTTTGTTATTACAACATATGAGAACTTTATCTAGTTTTGTTTGATATTTAGATGTTTAGATTGTTGTCGAAGTACACAAGCTGTATTGTTTAAATAAAATTGAAGGAAATAGTTTTGTTTTAGATGTTCTTTTATAAAAAATATATTTGAAGGTGTTTCAGTTTAAACATAAGTTGTGTAGGTATGTCTTTCAGTTTAAACATAAGTTGTGTAGGTATGTCTTGTTTCTTAGACGAGTTTTAGTGTGGAATGTAACTTTTTTGCATTAAAATATTTTGAGAATATCTAGGGTGGATAAGACTTAGTATTGTGTAACAGTGTTTAATACCTATTGACTTGCTTATAGAGTTTTTGTATTTTTTTTAAGATTTATAATTGTAACAAGAATTTTAGGAGGTGTGATAGTGTATGAATGAGTTGTTATACGAGAATGTTTTGTTTATGTAATAGAGTCATTGTCATAGAGTCAATGTAGTAGAGTCATTGTAATAGAGTCATTGTAATAGAGTCATTGTAATAGAGTCATTGTAATAGAGTCATTGATGTTTTGGTGTAGAGCCATTTGTAAAGCTTGAGGGCAAGCTTTATGTCAGGACAGCCGAGTGTAGGCGTGTGGCTGAGTGAGTGACAGGTGAGTTGAGATGATTGTGTGAGAAGTAGACGAGTAACATGAGTAGTACAGAAGGTATAGAGTATAGAAGGGATGCATAGAGAAATGATAGATTGAGTGAAGGAGTGTGAATGAGTGAGAGTGATAGAAGGAGTGAGAAGGGAAGGAGAGGGGAGATAGCGGATGGCGGACGAAAACGATGGTGGTGTAATTACGCGGAGGTTAAAAATAAAAAATAGTGTTTGAACCGTACTTGACTGTTTAATTGAGCAAACCCAAAATCCCACATTTTTGTACCATCAAATAATACATTATTTTTCCTCATTTCCATCTCTGAATTCAAACTACAATGTACCTCTATACTTACTAATAACAAATCGGACACAATGACTTCCGTCCATAGTCAGTCATAATCACACATTCATGAATAGTAATCAGTATCGCCCATTATTATTGCAGCCATGCAAACCACATACATACCCCGTTATAGCTAGCTGCAATGTTTGCCGACCTGTGCCAAATCGGTCTGCAGTCGACAGGTAATGGTTTTTAAATTCTCTGAAACTTTGGAGTCAGTGAACTTGTCTTAGGTAGAGGGTAAATTAATCTGCCCTTTTACTCAGATTAGACATCAAGTGTAAAGTTCCTTAACCCTAAATGTTATTATGAAGTCTACCTCACTTCAGCAGTTGCTGACTAAAGTCAACTGCGTACCATCCTTATGATGATCAAGATCAAGTCTTCTTCTCTCGTATCTGGAGGTTTTGGACTTTGCTCACTCAAATAGGGTCAAAATCAGTTACTTTTACTAAACGTCAAAACACGAAATTAATATGGAATTAGTATGAAAAAGCACACTGTGACGTCATAGAAAAACGTGATAAAATATCGGACTTGGTACTATTAAATAGGTACTTACGATTATTTTATTAAAATTCGTCTTTATTTAGTATTCAGAATTTCATAATTTATCTTCCACCTAAGTAGTACACGACCCAATTATGTAAGTATGTATTTTAGACGGCCGTAGGTACCAACACTCACCACCTATCACGTTGGTCTAAGAGAAAGCTCGGTGAGGTGTGGGTACTTAGTTCATCTTGAGAAGGATGTACCTCTGACTACCCCAGACATAGTCGTGAGCATATGTAGTGTGTTGTGTATGTCGACCGACGTGTGTTGTTAGTCGCAGGAGCAAGAAACTCATATAAACCAATGTCGCAACGCAGGCGCATCGTCCCAACAGTATCGAGGGCACGACAAGTGCCATGTCCTGTTTGAGTTGAACATGCAAACTAAGTGATGAGTCAATATTGCCACTAAGTTGCATTATCCACTCATGCCATTACAGTACAGTGCCAATATGCCAGCTACAGTACTCCATTGTGTAGGTAACGAGTATCCTTCAGGATTCAAAGGAGAATAAAAAGCTGAGCGGACAAAATTATAAACACCTGGAGAAAATGTCTTAAAACATTGTAGGTACAATGTTTAGAAGTTTTGTTTTGTTTAGGTGTTTAGAATATAAGGATATAAAATGAATATATGTATATAATGTCAAATATGTATAATGAAATAAAATGAAATACAAATAGTGATTTATTATGAAATACAATCCAATAAATGAATTATGTATATTATATACATACATTATGCACTATCTACACCGATAAACGTCGTACGGGTATTTGGTTAAAGGCCTCGATATAACACGCGCCGCGCGCGACACGGAACCCGTGGCGAGGAGGCAGAACCCAGAAATCATTTCAATCCACCAAGACTCCAATAAGGAAACTCTAAACGAATGCAATGGGTTGCTGCCAAACCAAACGCGCCGATTTATAGATGGTTTCGACACAAAGATATACACTCGCAGGTAAAAATAACATCAAGTGGCTTGATTTGAGTACTATACTGAAAGTCCGCTTGATTATTGAGGATTAAAGTGTTAGATACCTACTGACCTAATTAAATCAAATACACAGGATGACTCATGCTTTTGAGAAGATACTATTTTCAAAGAGGATGTTGATGGAATGCAGGACGGAAGGGGCAAGTCACAGGGAGTGTAACCTGGAACCTGACAGAGGTTAGCAGTAACTGTCAGTACTATTCAGAGGTGAAGAACAGGAGTCCTAGAACGGTTTTGAAATAACTTACTCTAGGCGTCATCCCACTCACGTCAGACAGAATACTGCGGGGCGGAAGGCAAGAAGGAAACCACTGCTCTATTTTTCCCTAAAGAAGTATCATGGAGAATATTACACCGACAACAGCCTGGCTCTTAAAATACTGATGATCTATCTGGCAGGTAGTTTGGGAAAAGTAATAATAAAGATCCGGTAGATTGCATTGATGGGCATCATATCAGTAATTTAAGAGCCATGCACTTGTCGGTATAGCATTCTCCATTCTTGTCTATCAAAGGCCAATTCTTTCACTTTCTTATAATACACGATGTTCACCTTCCCTTTAATCTGTTCCATGTGAGTTCTTGGACTTCCCCTTCCTCTCTTACCTTGTAGCTTCCCTTCTATGATGTTTTTAATAAATTCGTCGTGTCTTATTAAGTGTCCAATCATCTTGCCTCTTTTTTCTTACTTTTACTAGCACTTCCTCATTAATAACTCGTTCAGTCCAACTTATTCTTTCCATCCTCCTCCAACATAACATTTCGAAGGCCTCGAGTCTCTCTAGGTCTTTCTGTGTCAGTCTTCAAGACTACACGATGTGATCGACAAACCCGTCGCGTCTTTGTTCACGCCTTTATGCTAGATGCTTATTTTTTTAGCACATTCCAGCTGAACACCTGACCTTTAGACTCCAATTACAGTCTAGCACAAGTGCACAATTTACGGACTTGAGATTCCAGTCTCCGGTCATATTACTGTCATTCGTATCCAGAGTGACAGTAGCGTAGCTAGTGACATAGAATAAGGAATAATACTAGGTATAGAACGGCAACTCTGCGCTCCCCACCAGCGGCTGAGCTAGGTTTACCTCATCCCCCTCGGTCTTACTTTAGTCTTCAATCGTAAGATGTGCGTGTACGATAACGTCAATGTGTAGTCTGCGTAAAACGAGATGTTTTGTGTGAGTGTCCGGGGTGTACTAGTGACAAAAAATTGGGACCCCATAAACCCCGAGGAAGTTGATAGATAAGTATGTACTGTTTTCTGAAATCAGCAAAAATTTTAAATGCTGGGAGCCCTCAAACTTATCAAATCAAATCAAATATCCTTTATTGCACATAAACAAAACATACAGACAATTTAGCAACGGTACAAATGGACACTATGATAGGTACTTATGGACATAGATAAAGATTTTTATTGTGTATAAATTTAGGTACAGTTATAAATAATAGTTGCAGTTATAGTTGCGAATTACATCTCACTAAATTTTGCCTTTGCAGGCATATACACATTTCACACAGGAAAACAAAAAACTATTAAAGAATATATACAACTCCGACTCCGGGTATAACTACATCCCTCCCTGGCTAACTACGTCACTGGACAGACCGTACAAAATGTGACTCAGGCGCAATGTAACTTGCCGGGAACTAACTAGTTAAATATATTAAACCGACTATTTGTGTCACGTTTAGTTTGTAAGTTTTACAAAATTAAATGTGCGGTGTTTGCTCAAGTGGAACACGTAAGGCTACTGATTGTTCAAGCTAGTAACAATAAGTATTATGTTACCATTGTTTAATTTCTGAAGATATTTGAGAGATATAGTCGCTGAAGAAGAAGAGACCCGTGTGATTGACAAACGTAATTGTGGTCATCACTTTAAAAAATACATGGTAGGTACCTACTTAAACATAGCGACGAGTGGGTGTATATACCTACTATACACACACTGCCTAATCCTTTGAAAACACAGGCGTGATGCTGTTATGTTATGGTGTGGTAGGAAAACAACACCAATTACTTAGAAACAAGCGCCAAAGTTAAAAAGAAAATAACTTGCAATACTTTGCTTGCTTGCTCGTGCAGCCTGTGGGCGAACTTCACTCAGAAAGCATGCAACGGTATCCGCGTCCAGTTCAACAACGCTTTTAGGGTGTTATTGCGGCTGCCTCGCTTCTGTAGCGCCTCGGGCATGTTCGCTGAAGCTCGCGTCGACTGCTTTTATACGACTATGAGGAAGCGATGCACGTCTCTGGTGCGCAGGGTGCGGGGCAGCGGCAACCCCGCCCTCTCGATGATAGGTGCGCGACTCGACTGCCCGTATCTGCGTAGATGCTGTGACTTGCATGTCATAGCATCTAATATTAGATAAAGCTACTAACATCTAGAATAAGTTTACTAACACATATGTGACATGTTTCGTGAATTAAATAAATTAATAATAATAATAATAACTTACTGAAATTGTATTGTAGGTAGCTGTGGCGTCCCCTAATATTTTTTTCCTTCTTTCTTTCTTTCTTTAACTAGTCTGAATACAGAATGATAGCGGTGCGTGTCGTACTTTCTAAGTTTCGCGGTTAAGCGTACCTAAGACTTATTTCTAAACGCTTAGCGCTTCTATCGTGTGGGTTGTGAGGTAGATGACCAACCTCATCAACCCTGGTGTCAGGGTTATTATTGAGCCGCCAAAGGCCCCTGACGTGGCTCAAGTAACGACTATGTACTTACATCAGTAAGTAACAACCGGAACCAACGGCTTAACGTGCCTTCTGACGCATGATCATCTTACTTTTGGACAATCAGGTGACCAGCCTGCAATTTCCTAACCAAACTAGGGAATCACAAGGTATAGAATAGAATAGAAAGTGGCGATAGCCATCTACTTATAGACTAGCATTAATATTAACGCCTCGCTCACACTAGGTCACTTATATCGACAAAAGTTCCAACATTTGTTCTGTGTGCACAACGCTTTAGCTCCATGGACGATTCCAATTAATCTGGCTACCTACTAACTCTGATTCTATGATGGTTTCGACATTTTGCGAAAGGGACCTTATGCGGCGAAAGGTTGAGGACAACCTATCAGGTTGGACTCAAGAAGCAGAACGACAAGTTGTTTGCATAAATTTACGATGCTACGTTTTGTTCAAATCTAAACAAATAATTCATAACACGATGAAGTCATAATCCTTTTTAACGTACACAATATGGACGCTACTATTACGGCCTTGGGACCGCTTAATGACTGCGACGACAATACACATGCACCATACTATAGCTACTATCCATACTAATAATATAAATGCGAAAGTAACTTGTCTGTCTATTACCTTTTCACGCTAAAACTTTGTTTTAAGTTTACGCGGTTATTATAATTAAAGCACAAAGTAACGGGTTCTTACCGCGTGGAGATATCAGACTCCCGATATTTCGACACTGTTGCAAATATCGGGAGTCTCATATCTCCATTTAAACGCGGTAAGAACCCGTTACTATGTGCTTTAATCACGCTAAAACTGCTATCCGATCTGAACCGATTTACATGAAATCTGGTCTCGAGAGAGTTGGAGACCCAGGTAAGAACATAGGATAGTTTTTATCTTGGAAATCACCCCCTAAAGGGAAGAAAAGGGGGGTGACAAACGTGCGCTTATCGAAGTCCACGCAGACAGAGTCGCGGGCTGAAAGCAAGTACTCTATATGAATGACGCACTCGCACCAAAATGAGAATGAATGGGTATCTGTATGATTTCGTCCGATTGACTCGTTAGCATCATCAAGGGCGTCTATTTCGGAGGGTCCACGCAACACTTCAAGGAAGTTATTGTATGTTTTGGCTGGCCGAATGATTTTTGCAATAGCTTGGCTACCAATGTTTACATCAGCTGATTTGTAAGTTAGTCTACCTTCACGGATAGATAGTATTTTAGTCTGAATATATCCAGCAGACGGTGATGTCTTATTTTGTGTCCGGCGATAGAGATTCGATAGGCTCTGATGTGACTCGTAAAACTGAACTTCGATTTCGAAATGCGGTTATACGAGGAGCAACAGAGCAGTAGAAAAAATATCACTGACCTGGATGTGAATGGACAGCGGTGTGTGTAAGAACAACACACCTGAACAAAACAAAGAACCTATTTTTAGACACGAAAACAAAGCACGAAACACTGGGAACTTTTTAAATGTTGCCAACGGAAACGGAAGTGTAAGCTACGGAAATCGCTCAACTTGAATTTCAAACAGTACTTGGCAAAATCGAATTTAAATATTGTCGATAGTAAAGAGAATCCAACTTACATGTCTGAAGTAGAGTACCTTCCACGAACCATTTTCACAAACAATTAGGTATTCAATCACAAGACACGTAAAACAACCAGAAGAGCACAAAGCAGGCTATAGTATTACGATATTATCACACCCGTCATCTCACTGTTTATAGATCGTATTTAGATAAATGCTCTATTATTTGCGCGGCGCGGCCGCGTAAAATTTATCACTCGTATATTCTACCGCAAACTTGATGAAACTTGGCAATCCGTCGGCGGCAAATTACGTCCAATTTCCCTCATAGCATCAGGAAAGTATTAATAGAACCAACCCAAATAAACATCTAGCTTTGAACACTGCATAAACGGATCACAACGATTGAGAAATTGTGTTTAAAAAGAGCGGAGTAGGATTCAAGTTCGTTCGCGCGTTCGTTTGGATTCGGTTATGTTCGTGTCGGGGACTCCGTGCGTCTCCCGTCGCGTGCACTGACTGCGGTGCGCGCGGTCGCCGGCTCGATCCGGCGCGTGCGTCACGTCGCAGGCGCAGTCGACAACAAAGTGATAACAAAAACTCCAACTCCGCAATCACATACTCAGTACCCATCCTATACGACATCTGCCGCGATCGCAGATTCTGTTGTGCCTTGTTGGACGACAGCCAACGACGTTGATTACTACCGACTACCGCTCTTGATGAGAAACAAACCATCGCGAGGTCATCCATAAAAACATATAGATGCTCTTAGCGTAAGCTTTTCCGTAGTTTCCGGTTGAAAAGTTATTTTTCAGCGACAGTATGGTATATTTTACAATCCATTAGCAAAACTTACAACTGACTCATTGTTACACAACGCTAATGCTTGTGAAGTCGAGCAAGACGAGCAGAAAAAGAAACCTCGATAAATCACAGCCCGCGGTTTAATTACTTACAATTTGAGCTGACTTTAAACCGCAGAAGAGTACTCACTTACTTTTGTACTTAACGGCAAATACCTACGGAAAAGTTCATTGTTCATTATGCTACAATGTCAAGGTTTTGTCAGAGTTATTTTGGACCAACTGAACATGCCAATCGTGACGGGCAGTGACGGGGCATGGCATAACTACCTCGCACGTTACATCATAGCCATCTAGAAGCTGTTGTGATTGAATTATGAATGGGACTACACTTCTGGAGCTTCGATTAGTTACCTACTAACTAAATAATACGAGATGCTATGCATAAGAATGACACAATCATCATTTTTGACACAAATAGATTCTTTGGTTCTAACTCTAGAGCTCCATATGTTGTGATTTCTTTAAGAAGCTTGAACGTAAACACCACTGAACAGTTTGAGGTCTTTAAGAGATCCTTAAGGAAACATTAAACTATAACTTCCTGTTGTTTGTTTAATGTTTAAGTCCCAAGGAAAATATTAGGAATTTCTAGTAATTTGATAAAATTCATCATCGTATTTACTAAATTATATTTATTTTCTTAAATATATCATTATTTATTCACGCACATAAGTAATTGGCGAAAAGGATTTCATGCAAAAGTCGCTATGTAAGCAACTAACTGATTGAGTTATTAAGAACGCTACTGTCACATGCGGTTCGTGAAATATCTTCGATATTAAAAAACTGTGCCGTTATTCGAAGCCTATGTATGTGAGAGTAGCGTTTGACATTTTATCCTGTGGCAACACTGAATATATTTCTGTCCTTATTGCTCTTACGTACTTGGACGGTTTGTCTCTTTCACACCTGGTAGGAGAAGTGTCAGCATAAAATGCGAGACACGATCGCCGCGCTTCACATTTGGCGTTTGATTTTCGACCTGTGCAGCACAGTCCGAAAATTTGGTGAGTAATTTTATTTTTTAACGGATTTTCCGTTTGAAATTTCATTGTGATCTTATTATATTTCTGTCCGTATATAAATACAAAAGTATATGATGGAAAATAATCAATGTAATAGTGCTCAAAAGCGTAAAGCTCCCGATGATTCCAATCCAAGTAATAATGTGTCTAAACGATTTTGTGACCAGGATTTGCTAAATAGATTGACAATGCAAGTAAATTCCATTCAATCTTTTTTATCACAATTAGTGCCGTCTTCTCAATCTGAATTGGTAGGAAACGTAGATTTAAATCTTCATGATTATCAAGATGATGACGATGTTCTTGACGCGAATATTAGTGGTGAATTGTTTGAAGAAGACAATGACGTGGCAATTTCTTATGCGGCGAACCCGCAACAATCAACTAATCACGCGGCGACCCCGCAAGAAATAAACGATCACGCGGCGAACCCGCAACAAGTAACTGATCACATGGAGGACTTGCAACAAACCATTTATCAACCGACGAACGCGGCGATTCAACAACCAACTATAACTAATGGGTCAGAAGCTGAATCTCCTACAGTAGCTATAGACGCGCAGTTTTCGCTACCTGTTAATACAGTTGTTAAGGAACCCGCAATTCCGAAAACTTCGCACTCTTATTTAGAAAAACTAAAAGAGTTGCAGCATTTCGAAACTGAGAGTTGGTCAGACGTTAGGTACTCAGATGTACAGAAAAATTATTGTGCTACCCCCGGATTCGTAGAACTAGAATCAAATGAGGAATTTAAACCGTACGAAACGTCTCTAAACCTGCATTACACAGAGCGCGGTTTCGCGGCAATTTCTTTGGGTTTGCTTAAACAAAACGAAGCCTTAGAGCAAGTAATTAGAATGTTCGTTTCTTGGCTTGGTTCTGTAGAAATGACTGACACGAAGGCAGTCGAAACAAAGTTATGCGACCTTTTTTCTCGAAGTGAATATCAAAAAATCTCGAATGACCTCCTTCAGATGACATGTGGTCATCGCGCAGATTTAGTTCAGCAGCGAAGGGATTTTTTGCTAAAACATGTTAAAGATAAATTTATTAAATCAACTTTGCGAAAAATTCCGCCATCCTCCAGCCATCTATTCGTAAGCAGTGACTTGTCAGCAACAATCGAAAAGAACGGAGGCAGCACAAAAATTTTTTGGCCTTCTAAAGAGACAAGATCTAAAAAACCAGTCAATTTTAACAATTCGAGTATGAAACCGAATTTTGTGCCTGCGCAAGGCCAAAATCAATTTTCTTTTCCACTGGCGCACGGTGGTAATGTTGCTACGCCTTCGCAAGGCATGCATATGAATCCCTGTTTTCCACCTCCGCAAGGTTTATTTCCTGCCTACAACAGTACGTTGTTACCTCCAACAACACTTTTACCTCGTGCACAGGCAACACAAGGCAGAATATTTCGCCCCAGAAACATCCGTCCTTCGCAAGGAAGACTCGGTAAACAATTTACTGACCGATCTCGCGCCACCGGTCGTGGTGCGCGAAAATTCTGACTCGATTTTCCAAGCTGGACAACTTGTAAATTACCCAAACAGATGGGGAAAGTTAGGAGCGAACCAGACGATTATCGACATAATCAGCGGATATCGAATCCCATTCAAAATAAAACCACCGCTTCATCTTCCATTTTACGACCATCCGCTCCAAACTCCACTTTCTCAGGAAATGACTTCTGTGTTGTCCCAGCTCGTACAAACAAATGTTCTAGAACAAGCTCCTACAACTCCAAGTTTTATTTCTCAAATGTTCCTAGTACCCAAGCAGGACGGAACACAGCGCCCGATTTTCAACCTGCGCAACCTCAACAACTTTGTACATGTAAGCAAATTTCGACTAGTAAACATTCAAAAAATACCAACGTTCCTCCAGCCACAAGATTGGATGGCAAAAATAGACTTGTCAAATGCTTACTTTCACGTCCCGATTTCTCCCGCACACAGGTGTTTTCTGCGCCTTATATATCAAGGAGTTCTGATGCAAATGACTTGTCTACCCTTTGGACTAGCCACCGCTCCGAAGACATTTGCCACTTTGACGAACTGGGTCGCGCAGATCCTAAGAACCCAGGGTGTACGCATGCTAGTCTACCTAGACGACTTTTTGATAGTCCACCAAGACAAAGACATGCTCCAGAGACATGTTTCGTTAACAGTCGATTTGCTCAATTACCTAGGCTGGACCGTAAACCTTTCAAAATCCGTGCTGAAACCTCAACGTCAACTTCACTTCCTGGGTATTATGTGGGATCCGTTCCACAACATAAAATGGTTACCCAGCGACAAATGCCAGACAATAACTCGCAAAATTCAAAATATTCTTCAGACGAAAACTGCCAACTTAAAGATCATGCAATCCTTAGTAGGCCTATTGAATTTTGCAAGCTTCTGCATTCCCAGAGGTCGTTTAAATCACAGGGCCTTGCTGACCTTTTGCCAAAGGCTAAGTGTTATGCGCCCTTACAAACATTTCCCTGTTCCCGAGCCAGCATTAATAGAACTGAAATGGTGGTTAGAAAATCTGAACAGTCGGTCAATTATTCACCCAAGTCCAGTGTCGCATTATATAGCAACAGATGCATCAGGTCTGGGTTGGGGAGCCCAAATCGACAATTTGATCATGTCGGGCACGTGGTCAGCTCCCGAACTCAATCTTCACTCGAATCAGAAGGAAATGTTGGTAATGTTGAAAGTATTTCAAGCGTTGGCCCTTCACATGCGAAACTCTACAATATAGATTCAATCCGACAATCGAACAGCTCTTTCCTACCTGAAAAACGAGGGTGGAACCCAATCAATGTCCCTGTTATATTTAACAAATCAGATTTACCAAATCCTGGATTTATTCAACATAAAACTCTCGCTTCATCACCTGCCGGGTCGGTACAATGTGGAAGCAGACCAGCTGTCCCGCCAAGGCAAACTACCAGAATGGCACCTGCTACCTCAAATTACACAAAAGATCTTCTCGAAATGGGGCCTTCCCGACATAGATCTGTTTGCATCCCAGACGGCTCATGTAGTTCCACGCTACGTAAGCTTGGACGTAACCGACAGGCAAGCAGAATTTTACGATGCCCTGAGCCGAACATGGAATTTCTCTCTAGCGTGGATATTTCCGCCACCATTCCTCCTGCCTCGAGTTTTGACTCACCTCAACAATGCCCAAGGAGTGTACATAGTGATAGCTCCCAGGTGGGAGAAGGCATTTTGGCGTCCGGACCTTCGCAGCCGCTCTATAGCTCCCCCATTCACAATTTACAACCTAACGGAAGTCCTAATAGACACATCAACGAGCTTTCCACCACCCAAAGTCCAGGAAATAACACTGGAGGCATGGAAATGTGGGGGTGGAGTGAGGCCATAAAAGGTTGGTCTCAGGACCAAATACAACTTCTTAAATCCAGTTGGCGAAATTCTTCGATAAAATCTTACCAATCTGTGTGGCGTCGATGGTCAAGCTGGGCGCTAAAGAATAAAATATCCTTGACAGCTCCCTCTGGATCAGATTTGGCCAGGTATTTATCAGACCTCTATTTGATAGAAAATTTTTCTAAAAATACAATTGTAATGCATAAATCAGTAGTTTCAACTTTGTGCAATCCAAACCTCACAGAAAAGTTAAGTTCTCATCCTTTAGTGCAGCATATCTTAAAATCTATTTCCAATAAAACACCTAAAGAAGATAAACCTCCTGTCTGGGATATTGATGTTTTGTCATCCTGGCTCTCGAACAATTTTCAACTCAATTTTGACCTGTTTGTGTGTGCTAAACGTACTGCTTGCATACTATTACTCTGCTCAGGCAGGCGGGTTCATGACCTAACCTTGCTGTCTATTCACCCTGACAATTTTGTTGTTTCAGAAAATTGTATTACATTTTGGCCTAAATACGGGTCCAAAACAGATAACGGAGACTACAGACAATCTGGATGGAAATTACATACAAATTTAGAAACCGTTTCCCTGGATCCTGTTTTTTGGGTGAAATCTTTAATTCGACTATCAAAAACTCGACGAGATGAATGTCGATTAGACAACTTATTTTTAACAGTGTGTGGTCCTCCGAAAGCGGCATCTAGAACCACTATTGCAAATTGGTTAAAGGCTTTATTGATGGAAGCAGGCATCAATGCAACTCCCGGAAGCTTCAGACCAGCGGTATCTTCGAAAAATTGGATTCAAAATTTCCCAATAGACGAGATTTTGAAAAGAGGTAATTGGCGCTCGCAGAATGTATTTATGAAATATTATAAAAGATCTGTGTTACCGGATAAACAAACGACTTCAATAACTAGATTATTTTCTCCTGTTTGATATGGTACATACGACCTGGTTATTTAGTTTGCGTTAAATTATATGATGTTTAATCTGATTTATTAATCATAAAAGAAGAAATAAAGAAGATTATTAATTGACCTGTATACATAATTTACATAATTTTTCTTAATAAATGTTTATGTCTATATTGTGTCTTTGACTGTTAATTACCCTTCTTTAAAGTCATTACATTTGCTCTATGTAGGTACACTGATTTTTGCATACTTAATTTATATGATACTGACACATCCTAAAAGAATCATATGAAATTGCTTTAGTATCTAGATGAAAATTATATAATTACTTAGGCTTAATTTAAAAGTTAATTTCAACATTTGTCTCTCACACCAGGCGATAACAAACACGTCTCACATACATAGGCTTCGAATAACGGCACAGTTTTTTAATAGCAGCGTTTTACCTACCAATAAAACGCTTATTAAAAACTTGCCTAATTCGAAGCCTACAATTTTTATTTCTGCCTGGTGTAAGTATGTGAAACTCAATGTGAAGCGCGGCGATCGTGTCTCGCATTTTATGCTGACACTTCTCCCTCAGAACAATAACTAAAGCATAGAAGGAAGGCTAAAATAGCAACAGAACTCTATAATTCTGCTCTACTTTATCTTACGGAACCGGCGTAATGTTAGACAAAGACGCATATACAAAAATTGTTTCGTAATTTCGTAGGTTGTCACAAGTTTTTCATTGCCTAGTGTTGGGTTTCACTTTAGTAATATGTCGATAAAATTAAATTTACTTACAATTAATGTCGATAAATTTTTTTTACAAGATTTCTTTTTGTAGGATGCAATTATCTTCTTCTTGATGAAAGGAGACTCTGTCTCTGATAGGTAAGTATCTAACCATTTTTGGATTATATTGTCTGGTTTATATTAGTTTGGAGCTGCAGCTCACATTCAGGAAGGAAAGAAAATAGCCAACTGTTATCGTTTCATCGGTAAGTATTTTGTAATATTCGAATTTATTTATGATGTCATCCGCCGTGCACTGGTGTCGATCGACGTGCCGTGCAAATTGGAACCGCCGCCGCTGGGTCTAAGCCGCACAGACGGTAAGAGACCCGATGGGGTCACGCCATAGACATAGAAAAGAGTATGGACTGGAAATACCTACAGAAAAAACGTGCCACTCTGTAAACATAAAATGGCGGTCTTTACTAGGGCTACAAGCTGTTTCAATACTAGGATTACCATACTCGTACCTACTAGATATAGCATTATACTTAAAAAAATACGGCATACAAGTATTCATAAGAGAACAGAAAGGGAAAGTAAAAGGTAGGTAGGTGGTGTACTGTATCTTTCGTGCAAAACTTGTAAGTATTGTATGTTGTGTGCAATAAAGTATATTTGTATTTGTAAAGGAAGGTTTAGTCAAGATTTATCTAAGTCGCTTACACAAATCTATAACATTCATTACATTCTTTATTGGGCGCAGTTCGTATCAACCTGGAGTGTTGGAGTAGGAGTAAATAAGAAAAGGAGGTAAAATGAAATATAAATTAGATCGTAAATCTGTTCATTAGCAAGTATTTATTTCACACGTTATTAATTATGTACATTATATTTACAATAAATACAAATTTATTAATTTCTAAACAGTGTCAATTTGCTTAGAAACTGTCTTTGTGACACCCTGTCACATTGTTTTTTTTTTTTTCATTAAGTCGTTTGATCTTGAGGCGGGACTTGTTCAGCTTTTCTTTTAAATTTTTCATCTCGTCTTCTTGAACTGACTGAAATAAAGTTTAATAATAATGTTAAAATAGTATATGTACAAAATAATCTATAAAAATAAAAGTAAAATATATCTGATTTAAGTGCATTGTGCAGCTGGTTGAATTATACACTCTATATATGTATATCATGTTAAAAATATAAAAAAAGAAAATTATTTGATATACCTTTTCATGTAAATCCAGTCGACACTTTTGGATTTAATATCTGAAATCAAAGATAATAATAATTTACTTATATAAAACGTGTACAACTCATAATTGTTTAGACATAAAACAACTACAGACTTAGTATATATACTAAGTTTATTAAGTACATAATAATATGTAGTTGAATGATAGATAGTATAAACGTGTTGTGATAACATGATACAAATATCTTATCTATCTATCCAGCAGTGAGATGATGCAGGCTAGGCTGAAATTTAAATTTAAACACCATTTCATCTGTCTGATCTATAATGTTCAATGTAGGAATAGCATCGTCTCGAAGACGCCTCCACTTTGAATTAGGAACACACATAAATGAATCCGCAGTAAAATGTTTCGAGCAAATACGGCTGTACTTATTTGGAATCCAATTTCGTCTATTAATGCGAATTATCCATTATTTCTCTTTGTTATCGTCTACAGGAAATCTAAAAATTAAAAGTATCGATAATTTTAGTACATCACTATGGACAATCAACATAACCTCAAATCAATTCCGTATTCATCGATGAAACGTATAATATAATGGATATCTCAAATATTTTATGCTACAAATCTATTCAGCAAAACATATTACTTTCCTAAAATTGTTCAGCAGTTCACATTTCACTAGAAAATTACAAAAAACTTACCGATGAAACGACAGAAGTTGTTGGCTATTTTCTTTTCTTCCTGAATGTGAGCTGCAGCCCCATACCACACAAGACATAATGTCACACAGTCGAGACACTCAATTATTTGATATAAATAAAAGTTTCTTTCCATTTATTTGGAAAAATATTGTTAAATTATCACTTAAAACAATCTGAACACAAGACACTCGTAAACACAGTTGACGCGACCGTGTCAAATAGTTCGGTAAATATAAGTAAAATCTTCTTATGTATGTTACTATGTATTTGGCCGAGTTAAAATGAGTCCAATAGGTCCAAATGACATTTCATGTTGTGACAACCTCGGAAAAAATGAAGCAAAGAGCGAATCATTTGTCCTTTTCTCACTCATAGTTTGTGTCGTAAGCTAGAAGAGAGCCGGTTTATAGTTTCTGAATTCTTATTTTAGCCTTCCTTCTATGCTTTAGTTATTGTTCTGAGACTTCTCCTACCAGGTGTGAAAGAGACAAACCGTCCAAGTACGTAAGAGCAATAAGGACAGAAATATATTCAGTGTTGCCACAGGATAAAATGTCAAACGCTACTCTCACATACATAGGCTTCGAATTAGGCAAGTTTTTAATAAGCGTTTTATTGGTAGGTAAAACGCTGCTATTTAATCTGTGGATCTTAAATCCTATTTCCAAATAAGGCGATAGAGACACTGGGCACGGTACGCCACACCGAATATCCTCAAACGTGTATCTGACACACGACGCCCACACCGACAGAGCAGACACGTGTGTCAGCTAATCTTGTGACACGCGAAAAAAAGTTCGTATCGAGCGACAACATGTGGTAATTATGTGACATTTGCGGACGTTGACTTTAGGGTGCTTTTTGTCATCGCCCCGCCCTGACGAGAGGTTCTCGCTCACCTGGTTACCATCAAGCTGAAGGCATACCGACAACGCCAAATCCTCTCAGAAAACGCCCCGCATCGTTTTTGTTGGTCTGGGCATCAGACATGTTAGAATATTTAAAATTGCTGTTTCCCGATGTGGGCTTAGTACTTAAGTAGTGTACGATATGCTCTCACCCTTTAATCTACCCGCTCGGAGTAGCTGCCTCGGTACAAAAATAAAACTTTCAACTCACCTATTGTGCAGATCAGCTGGTTTGGCCATGGTGAACTCCTTGGCGTGCACGTTCAGCTTGTTAGATGACGGCGTGGTCGCCGTGGGCCCCGTCGCCGTGGTCGCCACTCCGTCTGTGCGTACACCTGGTGGTCAACGTGGCGTCAAGAGAAGAGAGATAGGAAAGATAGCCTCTCGCAAGGGTGTGAGAGAGAAAGAAAGAGTTCAAGAGTCCTGGTTTATAGCTTAATCTTTGGCGTGATAAGTAACATTTTCTAAGGGAGAAACTATGATTTAACACACATACACACACACACACACCCCCGTAATCTCTAATGGAGTGGGCAGAGAAGTCAGAAGCCAACTTGCAACTTTCAGCCTTTCGCAAGAGACGATTGTTTAATAGTTTGTGAAGTTTTCTTGGAGATAAATCTTTAACATAAGCTCATGATCATAAGATGATGAATCGTATGGTGAAAGGACTATTTCTCTAGAATTTTACGACATTCGACATTTCCTGGAAGTGTATAGACGATATTAAAATAACACTCGATTTTATCTCATACTTACATGTGTTTACAAAGGCTACTTTGTTATTAAAAAAACTAAAGGGATTTATTTGCGAGAGACTGAAGAAAATACGGATGAATGCATGTTACCAAAAATAGACATGGAATAATAGTTAAAAATTTAACTTTTAATAAGCTTGGCTGGCCACTTTACTATGTAGAAGCGTTTCATAGAAATATTTTCTTGTTTCATACTTTTTAGAGTGCGATTTTTATGCGTTGTTGTGTTTACGTTTTTAGGTTTGGTAATGTGGTGTACTTACCTTGTTCTTTTTTTTCTTTCTTTAGGCAGTATCTACACCCTACTATTATATCCCTACCAATCAACAGTTACAAACTAACATCATCGACAGTGGATCGTAACAAACCTAACAAGGTAACCTAGATCGCGAGCCGTGACATGCGCGTGCGACGCGCACCACCGGCCCGACTTTCCTCCAGCTAACTGCTTATGCTTAGCCAGGCTAAACCACCGCGATTGGAAGATAGCGTCGGTTCATTTGTTGGAATATTTATTGCCACGCTTAGGTCAATATTACGATACAAATATGTGCGTAATACATTAGTGAATGTGGCCATGCATTCACTGCTAATATCGGATACGACAACTACATAAGAGGGCAACTTCGGCGTTCACGGCTGGTAGGATATTATAATGCTAAAGAATCTTTTTAATGTTCAAATACAAATACCACAGAATTATCTTTAAAATAAAGTCAAAACCATAATTATATTGTATAGGGGTATAATTCACTATACGTATTATGGCGGTTTACTTAGTTTTATTTCTCTTAGATTTTTATCGATATTAAGTACAGTTTTATTCGAAAATAATTATTCTAATGACGGAGCATAAATACATTATTTGCAATAGCGAGCACATACAAGAGGTGATGTCCATCAAATTAGAATCTGTTTGACTCCATTATTGCCTCATCTATTTGTGCATTTCAAGTTTAGTACTTATTCTGTAGCTATTTCTGTACTTACATGTAAATTTAGTCTTGAAAACAACATTCAAAATCTTTCCGTGAGTCTAGCACGTCCCTGATCAAAATATAAAAACAAATCTACGCTCGACTTGTTTACAAACCAACTTTATAGAGGCGCACTGCGTATCTACATTAACGAAATAAACGATTTTTGAGATAACTCCTCATCAACAAGGAATTCAAGCTGAACAAACTCAAAATAAGTTAAGTAATTACAGAAATCAACAGAATAGATATTCTACGTTTCACGTTTCTACGCCTAACAAGAGCGACAAACCTGTAGTCTCAGAAACAGTGGTAACAGCTTGGGCCGGCAAAGCCACCACGGCGGCAACGGACACCGGAACGGTCACCGCTACAGGCGACACTGGCGCCGCGCACACCGCCACCTGCGCCGGCGCCATCGCCACCGGCTGCGCCAGCGACTGCTTCACTATACACCGCGACATCCTCACTAACACCTATTATCCACCATCAAAATATCTCCACACAACACGCTTGACAATCGCGACAACAAACATGCGACTGTCGACCCGTTCCAAATATGAGGTTTGTTTATTTTTATTTTTGGCGCCAATTTTGCGTAGTGACGTTAGCCAGCCAAGCTTTTACGAGTGGCCTGTGACAGGCCACCGATCTCTTTGGATGTTAATCGAAAGATCTAAACAGATTCTATTTATTTACGTTTATCTGATGCAGCATATTCAAATTTAGAACACACAGATACAGATTATGGGTAAAAAGTATGTTTATTTAATTTGCTAAGGAATTATTTTGTTAGTAAGTATTTAGAAAAGTAGAAGGATAAGAAAGCAAACCTGGTGGTCTGTAGATTTCGAGTGTAGGTTTTCCTTTTGCGTTGGTTAGGATCATACTCCGCCGCTTCCCATTGTTCGGAAACTGTGAACAAGGAATGAAACATTTTACTTTTTAATTTAAAAAGTTGAAAATGAAAGATCTTAGAGCAAAGAATAGTTAGCTACTTACATACAAGTTAGTATTTTAAGAAAGAGAGTAATACACGTTAGTATATTTGCTTATCAGAAAATTATACCTATAGCTAGTCCGTTTAGAAAATCTTGGTTTGTAGAGTCGCTATGGTTTTTAGTACCTACCTAAAATATTGTCGTCTTTATTATTTATTACAAAAACTTGTAAGTTTATTTACAATTCTTTAAGTTCCTATGAGAGTATTAGGCTATCAGCAGATCTACTTACATTAGGAATTCCATAATATCGACACTTAAAAATTACTGCTATTATGATTTCTATCTATTATACTCTATTAAATTTTATTTTAAGTTATGTCTGTTATTTTCTTATCAATAATCCCTTCCTTTTCTTTCGGCGGATAAGAAAATGACAGGTATGCCTACAGGAATCAGCACTTTTATCACTGTAGGTAAATATAAGTTTGTATTTAAGTTAATAATATATTAGTTTAATTATGTCGTGAATTTGCTCTTTCACGCCACACCCTTTAGCTTTTTCAATAGCTACTAACAAATAGCCTTTATCTGAAACTTTCCAGATCTGTCTGCCTCCACTATTACATCACGTTTTATTTTCGAGACATTGCGCCTGCTCCTAAACAAGCATCAAAACCTCTAATAGAGTGACTAGGTAACGCTAAAATAAATATGTATTACTACAAGAGTTTAATAGTATATATGGTTTTGCGTTGTTGCTGTAAGCATAAGTTTCTGAAGTTAGGTATAACTAGATTACTTTTTACCATTGATGGGTATTCTCTTGGCCCCAGACTTTTTTTTATTTTAATGACTTCTTTATTGCAGTTGTTTTGTGGTATTTTTATTTTGGTAATTTCTATAAACATTACCTTATAAGTCCACAACTAGTCTCGTGTAAGTATGTAAATTAAATTGGACACATTTTTCTTTGTAGCGTATGCGAACAGCACTATGCAACATTTAGTTGTTTTTGTGAAGTGTATTAAAAAGATAATTTCGAAGTACATTATCAATGTCACGCCAAAATAATGAGGATGTGGTGCACAAAAACATATTGTGAGTGAATCATGCAGTTGAAAATGTTGAAATGCGATAAATCACTTTTTATTTATTTTTCTGCTGATCTGAAACTGAAGAAAAAACAGAATGCATTCGGCTGCTTATCTTTCCGCGTAAAACCCGACAGGGGGACGTTTCTTTCTAACTACGGGCCATGAGCTGGTCACCAACTCCAGCTGAGGCCGAGTCGAGTGGAGGAAGAGTAGAGTTAACATTTTAGAATACGGGTGATACTCTTGTGACGTAAAATCTTCGAGGCCCTTGTTACTTTATGCCTCATCATCTCCCTAGCATTCTCGCGTTTTTCACAGGGTCCGCTTACCTAACCTGAACGACAGGTACAGTTTTTTACAGAAGCAACAGCCTGTCTGACCTTTCAACCCGCGAAGGGAAAACCAGCCCAATACAGGTTAGATCACATACCTCAGAAAATACATTTCTCGTGGGTTCCCTCACGATGTTTTCGTTCACCGCTGAGCACGTGACAATCATTTATGATGCAAACATGAATTCGAAAACAAATTCGACAATCATTGGTGTAGGCCTGTGCTGGATTTAAACCTGCGTCCTGAAAGTGAGAGGCAAGCGTTCTACCAACTGGGCTACCACGGGTCACTTACTGCCTACAGCTTGCTTACTGTTACTTTATGCCTATAATAGGTAAAAACCTGTGGTAAAAACTGTACTATTTGACAATTCTTACACCAGAGTAGTCTTAAAATATCTAGCTAGGTACGTAATAGGTAAAAGCTTAGCAAATAGACGTCTAGGTTCTTTTATGTTTTCATAACATTAACACTGATGATGTAATCACTAGCTGAGGTGTTGACTGAATTGAATATCATTGACTGGTTTTACAATTTACCAGCTTACATTATCCTTCGCAGAGTTGTCAGAAGAAAACATGCAATAAGAAGCCGTGGTAGCCCAGTTGGTAAAACGCTTGCCTCTCACTTTGAGGTCGCAGGTTCGAATCCAGCACAGCTCTAAACCAATGATTGTTGAATTTGTTTTCGAATTGTTTGGGTCATAAATGATTATACTTATCACGTGCTCAGCCGTGAAGAAAAACATCGTGAGGAAACCCACATTCCAGAGAAATGCATTTTCGGAGGTCCGTGACCTAACCTGTATTGGGCTGGTTTTCCCTTCGCGTGTTGGAAGGTCAGACAGGCAGTCGTTTCTGTAAAAAACCGGACCTGTCAAATTTTCAGGTTAGGTAAGCGGACCCTATAAAAACGGGATAACGCTACGGCTTGTTCTTGAAATGGCATTTTGGCGCTTACGTAATTTTGTCTTTTCAGTGACGATATGTTTGTTTTATAACATTATTAACGGTCACAAGCACACTTAAGGCTGAGAAAAATATCGAATTAGCATTTGTTGTGTCAGTACGAAGGTTGTATTTAAATGCAATTATTGTGTGTGGGTAGTGCAGTCACCCACGCCACGGTATAGCGGGCTAGAAATTGAAATTAACACATATTTAAAAAGGTCACTAGCGTATTTATTGCTTTAAAATTGTTTGTTTAAGTTTTTATAATAATTTTAAGTAGGTAGTTGGTGCTAATTCCTGCAGACGCCACTTAATTTTATTTTAAGTTATACCTGTCATTTTCGTATCCGCTGAAAAAGAAAGGGACGGGTAATCGACAGGCATAAAATTTATGGAACACACGTCAATTTTAAGCACAAATCTAAAACAACCGGCATGTATATTAAATAATATAACCATCAATTACCTGGTTATGATGCATGTTGTGGTGAGACTGCGGGCGCACAAAGCTGCGCTCGCGCATGATGACTCCAGGAGACGCGAAGTCCTGCATCCTGTAGCTCCGCTGCAACTCGTTACCAACCCCCATTTGAGCCTGCATCGTCACTGATTACCGGTTTTCTGATTTTACTGATTCAGAACTCGCGCGTCCCAACACTAAGCACTAACTTTTTAATTTATCTTTTCGCGCAGTCTGTGGCGCTTTCCCGCCTTTTTTGTCGACGACGTTCTAATTTGGACGGAATAATCGATGCGTTCGCGTGATTAAATTCTCTTTGGTAATTTTAATTAGTGCGCTCTGGTATTCAGTGTTTCTTTTTTTATGTTTTTCTTTAGCAATAATTATTGAAACAGTTATAATATGGCTTAGAGAAGCTGTATTTTTATAGTTTTTAGTTCTTTACACTTATTGACGATATTTAGAGTTGTTTACATCGAAATAAATACACTAGATGAATGACTAGTTATAAAGTTACTTTTACGCAATGTCACACTTGTTTTGGTTATAATATTATTATTATTTACAATATTTTCGAAAAATACCTACAAAGCTTGTTCTAATTTACTACAGCGGGCAATACACGAAAAATGCGAGTAAACAACAAAGTTTTTTTTTATTAATAATATTAAAAGTTAATTTGATCACAATGTTTTATTGTGACGTCACGTTTAGAGATCACGATTCTCCAATTTATATATGCATATATAAATGTACATTAATATATTTCTCTCTATCGTGGCCACGGATAGAGAGTGTTTTCGATTTTTGTTCGTTTTTTTTTTAATACGACTAATGCAAGAGCAGTGCTGGATCGGTTCGTGGCTGACAGTCACGGAGCGATGCTTTATTTCGAGGGGCCGCGGACGGCTCTACCTCGAATCGTTTCGTCGAACGGGTTATTTGAACCCTAATCTGAAACAAACAATAATTAAATTACATTAATCAGCACGAGACGACAAGAATTGAGAAAGGAATGCTTAGATTAAATAGTTCGGACATGTAGAGAGAATCAATTAAATTAGATAGACTATAAAAAGGGTGTAAGCGCCTGGTAGGTATGCATATGTCGCAGTCGGATTGTATAATCCGCTGTATTACATTACGGCTAGCTGTTTTCAAAAACAGGGCCGTTTTGTAATGCGGCGGTTCAACGATTAGCTAACTGAGATAGGCATGATCTTATGTTTGTATTGATGAATACTTTACATCATTGTTTTCGGGGTAGGCACTTCCACAAATCACCAAAAGACAACTACTTGAAGTCGCACTTGATACCTATTGAAGAAGTAGTTAGGAGTACGGTATAGATACTCTTTCTTCCATACCGTGTTAACAACGGTTTAACATTTTGAAGGTTTTCTTAAAATATATGATTACAAGCATTTTCGATCAATGAAAAAAAGAAAACATTTTTTTTTGTAAATTGCTATCTACATTAGTCTACCAGCGAACATTCACTGGCTATGATGATGAACCGAATGGTGATGGTTAATGAGAGAGAATCAACACAATGCCTTCGTTCCACTTTTACGATATGTCCGGAATGATGAGCAGTTGAAACTTTCAGCAATATTTCAGCCAACTTTCGGCTTGAAGAAATAGATGGGTACTATTTGTTCAGCCGTTGGTCCCGGTTACTACTTACTGATGTAAGTAAGTAGTCGATACATGAGCCATGTCAGGGGCCTTTGGCGGCTCAATGGTAACCCTGACGCTAGGGTTGATGAGGTTGGTACTCCGCCTCACAACCCACACGATAGAAGAAGAGAAGACTATTTGTTTTCTTTATCATTTTACTCTGTGGTCCGGCCATAATCCATAATCCCTTAATCGACCTATTCCAAAAGATACTGGGGGGTTAAAATGGTCACTTTGAAGCAATTCATGTAAGAAAATAATATTGCTATTTGACATTTGTTTGCATTGCGCACTTACTTTTATATGCGCAAATGTCAAATTGGTAGTCGATTCGTCTCGCGGTCCGAACTACTTGCGGTCCGAAACGACTAACGACCCAGTTCAGTAGGAAAGCATTCTTTGTTTTACTATAAGTTCCGTGTTTTTAAGGTTCATCATATCCATCTTGGGACTTCGTATCAGCGGTGGCTGCAAGTTGTCTTTGATTGCTTGTGGCTCTGCCCACCCCATTTGGGATTACGGGCGTGAGTTTATGTATGTATGTATGTATGTATGTTCCGTGTTTTTGCGTAATTTTTCACACACATGTTTCTTTACCTGATATTAAATTTATAAACCGGTTTAAAATTTACCTAACCCGCAGTTAAGCAGTAAAAAAGGAAGTAAACAATTATTTCTTGCATGTTTGAGCGTATAGAATTATATGTTCACTAGTGTTGGATGATACTTATTAGTATTATTCCAGCCTGTTTTTAGAATAATGAGGTAGGTACTTTGCAGGCTACGTTCCTAAAAACCAATATTGTAGATGGCCTAGCAAAACGCTTGTGTGGGACGCCCTTAGAAAGCACTGACCCACAACCGTAGAGAAAGGGCCCTATTGAAATTGCTTATTACTGACATCGATTCACGATTGAATTGTATGAACAATGAGCTCACTTTGTTTAGATTCCTGTGATGTTCTTCTATCGTGTGGGGTCTAACTTACGCAACTCGAGTGGGATTGCTCGATTGTGTGTGAGAGTGAGTTTTGCCTCTTTGGTTGGGGTTAACAAAGAGGATTTGTACTTGTGGTGTGCCCTAAGCTGGTATCCTTTGCCGATCTTATTGTGCAAGAGGGTTCATATGCTATTGAACCACCGTAAGCCCCTGACATGGCTCATGTAACGACTACTTACTTACATCAGTAAGTAGTAACCGGGACCAACGTGCCTTCCGAAGCACGGATCATCTTACTCTCGGACAAGTAGGTGATTAGCCTGTAATGTCCTAACCAAACTAGGGATCACAAAGTAATTTTTGTGGTATGTTCCTACCGGGATTCCAACCCGGGACGTCCGGATCGTGAGCCCAACGCTCAACCACTGGACCACAGAGGTCGTCATGTTAAGACGGCTTTTATTAAGTCTGCGATCAGAACATATATTGCATCTGTTTGAATGATAGGTAGAACAACATTTCCAATTAGAAAGGGCCCTTTATTACTCAATCACGTTAGCAAACTCGGTAACTTTAGAAAAAGCTTCGGAGAAAGGTTCTATAACAACCTCAAAAAAGTTGTCTGTTTGACTGCTAGGGTACCAACGGACTTTTTGGCGGGAACGGAAATGGGACGGTTGCTTTCTTCATTGAATAATCTAAATAATTAATACGAAGTGGTGTTTTGTGCTAATAAGAAGTTAGTGTGGTAATACAAAGTTAGTCGGAAAACATTCGCGATACTGTTATTATATCGGAATATTCAATAAACAAAGTGTACCTATCTACATTCGCTTCGGTCATCTGCAAGTTTTCTTTTGATTACTTTAGGCCCATTTAGGGCTCAAGGGAGTCAGTTTCCGTGTCGAAGAAACTCCAGGCAACATTTCTCGATCTAACTATACTAGCGGTATATAAAGTTGATGGTAGGGCTGGCAGAGGAAGACCTAGAAGGACTTACATTGACCAAATTGGAGATGTCTTTAGAAAAGGTTTAGTACGATCTACTACGAACCGGCGTGCGTGTATGAAGCGATTGATGAATGTGGAGGAAGCAAGAGAAGTGTGTCAGGATCGATGCAAGTGGAATTCTATAGTCTCTACTTACCCCGGTGGGAAATAGGCGTTGGTTTATGTATGTATGTATGTAATTATCTAACTCTTAAACCACTTACCGCTCTTTCGCAGTGCTGTCGCGTGTAGCTCCGCACTCGATACTCGTTCACTTTACTCGTATTTCTTCACTGCGACAATAGAAAGCAACGTTAAGACCACAGCAAATTAAAAAAAAAAATAACCGAACCTAATTATAAAAGAATTCGCAAATTGAGAAGCGCCTACTTAGTACGCGATCGTTAAGGAATTTTGAGCGTTTCGGAATTGAGATAAAAAACGTAAGTAATAAAGTTTTGCGCTAGATATCTCTGACGTGGTTAGAGTTTTGGATAAGTAAATATGTTTGAGGTTTCTTTTAAACTAATAAATTAAATTAAAATCTATCTTAAGTCAAAAAAAAGTACTTAACAGACATTTCAGGTTATAGAAACCTCGAAGGTTTATACTAGTCTACTGCGAAGGTGACAAGAAAATATTCATTTTTCTGAAACCTTTTACTATTCTGACAGTCCTACGCAACACGCAGGTTTCAGAAAAAAAAAATATTTTCTTGTCACCTTCGCAGTAGACTAGTATAAATAAACCTTTTCTATCTGTTTGTCCTACCCACCATGCTAGAGAATGACAAACAATTACCTACTTCATTTGTATTCATAAAACCATATTGACCGAAGAAATATATTTAGCTATGATTTATAGTTCAGACAGGAAATGATTTCAGAATGAGAAGTTTTGCGTGAGGTATTAGTAGATGCCTAAGTCCTTCGAGGATACAGGCGTAATGCTTTGTTATATTATGTTAGTATTGGCCCCGATTCCTGCAGACACCTCCTAATTTTATTTTAAGTTATACTTACCCGTCATTTTCTTATCAGCCGAAAAGGAAAGGGTTGGATGATTGTCAACAAGTTAACTTTAAAACGAATGAATAACCCGCGCGAATAAAATAGGCATCTCACTGGTATGCAATCCGTTTGACGTGCTGTCTACTTAACTTTGTCGGGTTATTGGCCGATGTAAAATTTATAGACGGTTGTTTTGGATTTCTGCTTACAATTGACGTGTGTTCCATAAATTTTATGCCTGTCGATTACCGGTCCCTTTCTTTTTCAGCGGATAAGAAAATGACAGGTTAAACTTAAAATAAAATTAGATGGCGTCTGTTGGAATTAATCGGTCATGTATGTATACATTAACAACTTATATATGGCCTACTGGGCACAAGCCTCCCCTTAATCAACTGGAGGGGGCAAAATAATCATCATACAAACTCGCTCGACGTAGAGGGAAAATAAAGCCACTCGCCGTAAAGAAACTCGCCGTAGTGGGAGTCGCCGTTCTGTGAGTCGCTGTCAACGCCAGAATAGGGTAGTTTCCAACTAGTAAAACAGTTATTTTATACTAAACTTCAATACACGAAATAACTACAGGATTTTTATGAAAAGCAACCGATGACGTCATAGAAAAACGTGATAAAATGTCGCACTTATTATTACATTTTTCTTTATTAAAATTCATAAATAAGTTAAATAGAGAAAAGAAAACGTGTTTTGTCACCTTTAGATTCTTTATTTAGTATTAATCAGACCTAGGAAACTACCCAATTCCAAAATATAGCAAACATATCTCTCAAGTTCATGCCCCATTTTCAGTAAGTAAGTATATGAAGAATTTATTCTCCTATCGGATCATTTTTATTTTAAACAGATGATTCGTCCGGTTTTGCTTTGAACACTCCTACGACCTTGCAATCCGTGACACACAGTCAAAATATATAAAATTACGCAGTCATACTGAATATAAGTATAAAATTATACCCAATGAATCAATCCGTCGTAAAAATGCTCAAAAACCGCGCGGTGCGCTGCGCAAGCGACTATGACATCATGTTTGCTGTCCCGCACCTAATTATACTTAGGTATAATACAAAATAGTATGTAGTACGGTCACGGGCATTAATGTATACACTTTGGTACCATGTCACATTAACTTTTTTGACAAATTGAACTGTAAGTCTCACTATATGTCAAATATGTTAGTGCGACAGAGTCCTAAAGTGGGTACATTAGGTATATTGCTCATGACTGTACACGCGAGTACATTGAAGGAGAGTTAGTATACTCGTAGGTATTTATACTTCACATGTTACACAGGGAATAAAGAAAAAAAATTAGAAAACTGCTTATCATAATCGACCATATCCTAAATTGTAATTATTTCGATCTCTATTATGATGGACCTCCTTTTTGTATGATGTGGAGACTGATAACCTGTGCGATTCATCATAACGACATAACAAAACATCTCGCCTGTATCACGGAAGGGGTAAACAGAGGTGCACCTATAGATATACTCAATAAGTTTATAAATTGTGTAATACAAACTGGATTTAAAAAAAAGAAAGGAAAGCATGAAATAGTAGGACTACGGCCCTGTGCTGGGAGGTTTTCTGGCCACGTGTTTCCCTCAGCGTTACAGATTCCGATGTGGTAGTAATTTTACAGCTAGTTACATAACTGGCTGACTATGTAAGCCAATTTTGAAAAATATATTTTTTTTTAATTTTACTCCCATTGCTCGCCAACTAGATATGTTTAAGTGCCATTTAATACGGGCGAGCCTTTTGCCATTAACCGGGCAGAAATTCTGGAAACCACGTGATATATATTATTATCTATGATCCAAAATCCAAGTATAATGAAAGACTTTCCAGGCTACGTTCACCAAATCTTTTTTTTTTTATTTGTTTTTTTTTTGTTTTGGTTTTCCCCGAAGGGTAAGGCAAAGGGAACTATGCCCATACAGCCCTGTCTGACGTATTTTTTTTCTTGATGATTAATGAAATGATGAAAGGTGATGATGATGAAACCTAAGCCCCCACCCTCGGAGTAGACTCCTACTCCGAACCCCAAACGAATTAACTCAAAAGTCCGCATAAACTTTTGAGTTATGAAGCGGCTTCCCGGCACGAAGCGAAAATAGGCAGATATACTTTGTTTATTGAATACTCCAATATAATAACACTCGCGAATGTCTTCCGACTAACTTAATGCGATCATTAACCACAAAACACCACTTCGTATTAATTATTTAGATTACTCAATGAAGAAAGCAACTGTCCCGTTCCCGTTTCCCGCCGAAAAGCCCTTTTTTATTTGGTTATTTTGTCCGTAGGACAGGCAAAAGGATCATAGCCCATACAGCCAAGTCATGTGTTATATTTATTTATTTATTTTTAGTTATAAAATTCATATAAGGTTTAAACCAAGTCTGGCGTATTTTTACAAAATTAAAGCCGAAGCCAATTCACCAAAAACAATTATAGATGGCTTTTCTCATTACTCGGGTACATAATAGGCTACTTGACAACCTAGTCAAATGAGATACTGTTTACGAAACGCCAAAACGAAAGTTTCCTTTGGAGTTTGCTTGGAAATACCATCCTGTGACGTCATCAATAAAAGCGCTCAAACGTCGTACTTATTGTTACTTAATTCGTAAATAAAATTCGAAAGTAAGTCGAAAAGTAAAATGAGATTGATTTTTGAACATCAAAGACTGGCTTATATTTCTAGATTGGCGTTTACAATTTATCTTTAACTCCGTCAAATACTTACCCAATTATTCCAAAATACAATGTAACGGCAGAAGCATAATTTATATAAAAATAACTGTTGCTTGATATTTTGATCACATTATGTATAGAATTACGTTGCTACCTATATAGCTTCTCTTTATTTTGATCAAAATAATAATGGGTGGAAGATGTAATTGTGTCTGGGTGTAATAAAAAGAGTCATCATTTATACCCAAAAACAAAGATAATAATATAAGATGCATATGTCTGTTATCCATGAAATTAGAAGGTTAAACGAAGAAAAATATATAGAGTTCCATCATATTAGATTAATAATTCTCTACATTCGTCCTTTACTACATAATAGGGTTAAAGTGAGACAAAACACAAATGTTTGTTTTAGCGATGGTCGTGTAATCATAGATTAAGGAATAATACTACCGGCAGTATGTTGTCATCTGTTCTGTACACACATTACGAATCTCTAAGTCGCTGGGAGTGTCCGTGTTGATCAGACGAGCTTCACCACTGGTGGGTTGAATAATACACGATAACAAATACTTTGACCAAATTGGAGATGTCCTTAGAAAAGGTTTAATAATACGATCTACTCTGAACCGGCGTGCGTGTATGAAGCGATTGATGAATGTGGAGGAAGCAAGAGAAGTGTGTCAGGATCGAAGCAAACCGAATTCTATAGTCTCTGCTTACCCCGGTGGGAAATAGGCGTGAGTTTATGTATATGTATGTAACAAATAGTTTATTGCACAAACAGGAAAAAGCAAAATACAAAACAAAAGAGAAATAGAATGAGCACAGTAGGCGGCCTTATTGCTAAGTAGCAATCTCTTCCAGGCAACCTTTAAGTATAGGAGATATTTAATATTATGTAATTAATATAGCGGGATATTGCAGAATGGGAGTACTTGTACGTATAAAAATAAATACAAAGATAGATACACTTACGAGTACATAAACTACATAAGTAATAATAATGCACATGTAATTGTTATAATTATTTAGATTGTTACTATTTTATAAAAATAATCTTATATATTTTTGATTATTTTTTATAAAATAGTAACATTTTAAAAAATAATCAAAAATATATATACAAAAATAAATAAATAAGTGTTACAAAAAACACATGTCATTGCTTAAAAACTAGATATTAATTACATTATTGTTATAATAAATAAATATCAATACTTACTTACTTAAACTACTACACATACTATGGAACAAAAGGAGTAGATAGTTTATGAAGATGAAGAGGAAAATTTATACGTTCTTACAAGAAGATACCCACTGACATTCCAAATTTAGGTAGGTTTACCTTTAGATAATTTTGACCAATACTTAATACAATTTAGCTTTTCTAATTTAATAGTACGATCTACTGAACCGCCGTGCGTGTATGAAACGATTGATGAATGTCGAGAAAGCGAGCGAAGTGTATCAGGATCGAAGCAAATGGAATTTCATAGTATCTGCTTACCCCGGTGGGAAATAGGTGTGAGTTTATGTATGTATATGTACTTAATACAATTAAAGTGCCGTCCGAAGCACGGAATCATCTTAGTTCATCGGTAAATCGGGTGATTCAAGCCTGCAATCTTCTTCCCAAGAAGGGTCCACACATACTGATCAGAAGCTTTGTAAAAAAGTTACTACTTACAAGGTTATTGGCTGTAGAAGACAAGAACACAGATAAGGATTGTGTCCTTTTTAACACGATGGACAATTGTTATGGGCGTTAGGCTGATACCTTGTCACCATAAAGTTCATGATATTTTAGGACTTATTCGAATCGCGTACCTAATATAATAATAATAAAAACGTTTATGTATAGGTAGCTAAGTTGATATAGCTTGCCAGTTTCTACGCAGTACAACATTCGTCGTACCGCGGACTAAGAACGCCGATGAGTCACTATCCGAGCAAAAACTTCGAGCCATTAGCAGGCCCGGACTGAGACCTGCAACCGGCACGGACATTTGAGAGACAATCGGCCCTCTACCACAGATTAGGTAAGTTACTACTTTCAAGGAAACACTGTAATTGGGTGACTTTATCAACTATTTATTAATTCCCATCGTAATTCTTTCCACAACAAACGTCTCGTAGAAAAGTCGGGGAAGCCAATCCAACCCCGTTCTTCATTTGTTTCATTCGCCGCGTAATTCTCACTTTCGTTCCCGCCTTTTCTGTTTACTTACTTTTTAAATTAATTATATAGTTGTATAACATTTAAAATTATAAATAAATTATATATAATTAATAATTATTAAAATAAAATTCTAAATAATATAAATAATTAATGCTATTTAATAATAATAATAATAAAACACTTTATTGCACACAAATTCACAAAACATTTACAGGGTAAACTTAAGGGTAATATTTTCATTCATTAAAATACTTTTAAATTATAGGCCCGTTTGCTTGGACGATAAATAAATTCCATCGATTCGCAACTTTCAACTTTAATGTAGTTAATATTTATGTTAGATATTGAGATATTATTTAGAGAATAAAATTTCTTATAAATTATGCGTGATCATGACACTACGTAACCTCTGGTACGTGGGAAGGTGGTAAACCGGCCGCGGCTTCTTGCGGGACCATCACAAGTTTGAACTATTGGTGCCGTGTCGTTATCCGAGGTGGACCGCTGTGAGGTACCTGAACCTAAACCACCGCAAATTTACTAAAAGAAAATATTTATTCGGAAAATATACACAATTACACGCATTGTCTTGTGGTACTAATTAAAAATTGAATTATAAATAATGCCGAAACGGCTGCAGCTCTGCAAATGCCATAGCCTGTAATAGATTTACTGAAATGACGTGTGACGTAGACGGATTTCTGTATTTCTTTATTTATTAGTCGATGGTGAAAGGTGTGAGTAGGGATGCAAAACTTTTAAAAATATCGATATATCGATATCGATATTTATCGAATTAAGTCGATATTGATATATCGATATATCGGACTGGTGGGACGATATATCGATATTTCTTTATTTATTTATTTTATTTATTTATTTATTTGTACACAATGACACAGACACAAGAAACATACAAAGAAAACAGATAGTACAGGCAAGCTTATCTCTAAACAAAGAGATTTCTTCCAGCGGACCTAAGTGACAAGAGAGACTTTCAACGTATAATATTATATAGATAGACATACATACGCGTACAAATGATTTAGAAATTACTCAATTACCTATACTAATATAAGACACAATATTAACCTAAACCTACAAACCACATTTAAATAAATTATAATATAATATATATTTCATAGATATAGAAACATATTATATACTTTCTATATTGGTTTATAAAAATACACACTATATACAATATATATACCTAAATAAATAAGTAAATAAAATGCATACAAATACGACTAATGCAACTCAAGCAAGACTCAAATAATAATCCTTCAAGTTCCTTTTAAAACTACCCACCGTGTCACATTCCCGAGTGACCCTGGGTAGCGCGTTCCACAGTTTGACGGCCTGCACGGTAAAAAAGTCACCGTACATTTGCGTAGAATAGGGGGGAGTTTTCAGGTGCAAGTTGTAAAGGGGACGGTGAGTGCGACCAGATGAGGCGAAATACGTCTTTTTCTGGATGTTTGTGTTTCATATGTGATGCTAGATTGCTTGTATTTCCAGATGTTTTAATTCGTTTATTACAAAGTGTGCAAACGGCATCACTGTCTTCTTTTTTGAAATACGACCACAGTTTACTTCTCTTCATATTAACGGTAAATCAACAAAGTCAACAAACAAGTACAACAACCAACCGCCGTTACGACCAGAGACAACTTTTTTTTGTTATTTTCGTCCACTCTGAAGAAGAGGCAAAGGCACATAACCCATACAGCCTAAGACAGACTACAACACAACAAAATCGGTTTTAGATAGTCAGTGTTGTGTCTTTTAAATTGGGTGGGGTTTTCGATATATTGATTTTTTCGATATTGATATATATCGATATCGGCGTTCGTCGATATCGATAAATATCGATATTTTTAGGCGTCGATATATCGATATTTATCGGTTTTCCGATATATCGTTGCAACCCTAGGTGTGAGTACTGAGAATACGTCTAACAGACATGAACGGAAGAGAAATACGTGTTCCGCAGACTCCACATAGAGTAGGATAAAGGCAGGAGGATGATGATGAGTCGTTGGTCGAACGAGCCAGCAGCCATACAACTTGGCCAGTGGCGACCGGTCCTCCGGGCATCCGGCCCATCGGAGCATCTGCCCGATTTTCCCTATTACCAGTCCGGGCCTGGCAAGATGTCTTGAGATCTTGAGACGTAAAAAATCACGCCTTTTAACTGTAAATTGAATCAATTTGTTTGGTGATAAGTTACTATTTAGTCGCGTAATTGTATCGCTCAATTTCTGAGAATAGAATAAGTATAGCAATGTGACAGATAGATACAATACATGCCCGTTGTTCCTGTCGGGGTGGGCAGATACTCCAATTAAATTTTGCAGCATGGGTTACTTCTAGAAGTTCTCTTTAAAAAGGGACTTAACATTTTGCTGCGCTGGGGGATTAAAAATTTTGGGATTAAATTTGTTTGCATTGCGCACTTAGTTTTATATGCGCAAATGTTTAATATTGCTTTTTTAGATGAATTGCTTTCAGCAAAATGTTGAGTTGTCCCTTTTTAGAGATAAGGTTTACCTAATTATTATTTTCACTCCTCGTCATCATCATCAGCATATTGCAATCACTGCTGGAAGTAGGCGTCTCCCAAGGCGCGCCAGAAAGTCCTATCCTCAGCCTTACTTATCCAGGCGCTTACAGCGACCTTCTGCAAGCCGTCCTGCCATCTTGCCTGGGGTCGACTCACACTTTTTCCCTAGTCGCGGTCTCTACTCCAGAACAAGCCAGCGGTTGTCGATTCTGCGACAAATGTGGCCAGCCCCCTGCCACTTGAGTTTGCTAACCTTCAGAGCTATGTCGCTAGCTTTGGTTCTCTGTCGGATCACTTCATTTCGGATTCTATCTCTGAGAGATACCCCACGGATTAGACCCACTGCTAGTGTCCACGTCTCCGATCCGTATGTCATGACGGCAAGAAAACACTGGTGAAGACCTGAAAGAAAGTCTTCAGACTTTCGTCTTCAGATTTTGTGGTATCACACACGAAAATAAATGGCGCTACTTTCTGAACGCTGCTCACACATACACTCACTCACTCCTATGTACGATATGCTGCAAAAGTACAATCAGTTTCTTGCAAAGCAAGAGCCGCTTAAAGTAATCAGAAGACAACTTGCAGATGACCGAAACTTGCAGATATCTACCTGGAAGGTACCTATCGAATCTAGGGACGATAAGCTGCAACAGCCTAATCAGTTTCTTGCAAAGCAATAAATTAACTGGTTGCACTTAAGACCTCCTGGTTACATATCGTTTCTGTAATAGACCAAAGACACCTACAAAAACTTAAATTTTACCAAATTTATACTTCCAAATTTATACTTATTTTACAATTTTTTTTTAATTTCACCAAATTGTAATAATGTTTCCTATCCACTGGTTGCCTGGAAGAAATTGCTGCTTAGCAATAAGGCCGCCAGATTGTACTGTATCTATCTTCATCTGTGTGAATCTGTTTTGTATGTTGTGTGCAATAAAGTATATTTGATTTGATTTGAAATTTTATAATTATGACAACTAATGGTTCATAATTTCAACACTGTTTACAAATAATTCGCTGGGCTCAGTGACTGACCTTTTGCTCTTTGGTCGTACCTATACCCACTCTAAAATACATGTTTTCTTCTAGTTCTATTAGTAATATTTGTCTATAGGGAGACATTCTAAAGGGAGACAAATAAGTCTAGGTGCCTTAGTAAAATAGGTTTTACAGCAAAAAATGCTGTTACGAAAGGCATCCCTTGGTACACCCATAATCAGTCTATTTAGATACTCTCATAATTAACTTCAATTACGTTACTTGAAGGTTGAGTGCGATGACCACGTACATTTGGTGTGGAGTAACCTTAACAGTTTAACGATGTTAATCATGCATAGCGATCGCTCGAGAGAAGACATTGACCGCGAGAAAATTTCTCTTATTTTATGACGCGTAAGCACACCCCGGTCACTTCATACAGAGCACTTCGTTATACACAGACACCGTTATCGTACACGCGCATCTGTGTGTGTGACATCTGACGATTGAAAACTAAAGTAAGACCGAAGGCTCACTCACCCCCTTCGGTCTTACTTTAGTTTTCAATCGTCAGTAAACCTAGCTCAGCCGTTGGTGGGGAGCGGAGAGTTGCCGTTCCACTCCTTGTTCTATGGCGTACGTAGAGATATAAGTAGACATTCATTACGCACAGAGACGCACGTGCAATTACGTCCTATTTCTATAGGGGTGAGCAGAGAAACCAATATAATACATTTGGGAAAATTCCTGCCTAAAATTGACGTGTGTTCCATAAATTGTATGCCTGTCGATTATCTGTCCGTTTTTTTTCGGCTGATAAGAAAATTACGGGTCTATAACTTAAAATAAAATTAGGAGGTGTCTGCAGGAATAGGGGTTAGTGGGTTACCAATATAACATTGTGACCGGGATGATAAGAATCTCTAAAATGGATTGCTGATATTTTTACCCATCAGAAAAACATAGAGCAACACAGAACTCCGATTTGATGGAGAAATGATTATTGAGTTGGCTCATTTTATACAGCGGTACAGCTTACCACCTATCAACGTTGGTCTAACAGAAAGCTCGGTGAGGTGTAGATACTTAGTTCATCTTGCGGTAGACGTACCTCTGACTTTCTCGATTATGTTATGTGTGAAAATTTATTTAAATATATATATCGGTTTACTAGATTACAACAGTAAGCCTGCAAGAGACAGTCAGGGCCACTTTACGCCTTTTTTGCTGCCCACGCGCCGCCCACCCGTGGAGGTCTACCAGATCAAAATAAACATTAAAAACTAATATTGAAATCTATACCATTAAGTATTTTATTTCGCTTAGAATTCCGCTACCAAAAACATACAATGGATATATTATATCACGGTTTGTATGACACATTGTTCCTCAATAAAAAAAAACATAAAACCATTTTATATCAACTTACGTTATGTAAAATGACAGTTACACAGAAGAGAATCCGATTTAAAAATGCAATTTTTAATTTGTTGAAAACTGGCTGACTAAAGAGCCAAACTAGAACTTATCCGGTAGATACATACATACATAAACTCACGCCTGTTTCCCACCAGGGTAAGCAGAGACTATGGAATTCCATTTGCTTCGATCCTGACAAATTTCTCCTGCTTCCACCACATTCATCAATGGTTTCATACACGCACGCCGGTTCAGAGTGTATTGAACCTTTTCTAGGGACATCTCCAATTTGGTGAATATACTTACGCTCTGCTAGGTGTTCCTGCCCGCCCTATCCTAAACCTTCGCTTTACGTACCGCTTTCGTAATTGAAGGCCAAGAAGGGCGTATATTGACCAAATTGGAGATGTCCTTAGAAAAGGTTACTATGAACCGGCGTGCGTGTATGAAACGATTGATGAATGTGGTGGAAGCAAGAAAAGTTTGTCAGGATCGAAGCAAATGGAATTCCGTAGTCTCTGCTTACCCTGATGGGAAACAGGCGTGATTTTATGTATGTATGTACCTTTCTAACGACACTATTCACGAAAGAAAACACACTCAAATTACGAAGTGCTGACAACAAATTAGCAACAACCGAAACAGTGCTAATGTATTTCAGAAATGCAAATAGTATGCAAGTTGTCGCAACGTGAAACACGTAGGATGTACTTGACAAGGTCGGAGAAAGGTTTTTTGTCCAATTATATGACATGCAGTGATGAACTTTTTTAATATTGCTGTGGTCCTGTGGTTCACCGGCTTGTTTCTCAAATGGGAAGCGCCGGTTCGAACCTCGGTACCTGACGTTC
The DNA here is from genome assembly GCF_024362695.1 of Pectinophora gossypiella. Classification (NCBI taxonomy): domain Eukaryota; kingdom Metazoa; phylum Arthropoda; class Insecta; order Lepidoptera; family Gelechiidae; genus Pectinophora; species Pectinophora gossypiella. The sequence continues at coordinate 13,655,326 of NC_065416.1, read as the reverse complement.
GCTACATAAACAGCCCCTGGGCACAGGCCTCCTCTCAATCAACCGGAGGGGGTCAAATTGCAATATTGCTTTCTTAGGTAAACACTGTTTCTGTGACAAACTCTTTATTTTTCACTTTCCTTCCACCGACTGTAATTGGAATACCATTGTATTTAAGTCTATAAATTATGTAATACAAACTGGATTTAAAAAAAAAGAAAAGAAAGGAAAACATGAAACAGTAGGACTAGGGCCCTGTGCTGGGAGGTTTTCTGGCCACGTCTTTCCCTCAGCGTTACAGATTCCGATGTGGTAGTAGTATTACAGATAGTTACATAATATGTAATTTAATTTTTTGACGTTCAAAAAGCGCTAACTTTGTAAGCCAATTTCGAAAAATAAATATATTTTGATTTTTGAATTTTTAGGTGAATTGCTTCGATGTGGCCATTTTAACCCCCCTCGTCAAACGGGAGTTGTCGTTTAAAACTTATATGGATACTCGTGCAATGTGGTGGGAAAATCGCCTCTTGTTATTAATAACATGATTCTGTCTTTGACTTGACGAACAGTGAGTTTAGTTCTTTGTTCTCATATCCACAACACAGCGGAAGTCATACAAGAACGCCTGGTACGGCATAGAATAAACTATAATACCTACCATGTTATAGAAGGGACATTATTAGTCAAAATCAGTTAAGTACTTTTTACTAAAAAAAGCACTAAGAAAAAGCACACTGTGACGAAATAGAAAAACGTGATAAAATATCGGACTTATGACGTTTTCTTGATTAAAATTCATAGTTACTTAAATAGAAAAAATAAAAAGTTTTTCGTTAGCTTTAGATGTGCCTTTAGTATCTAAGTACACGACGCTATTGTAGAGAAACATAGGCATAAAAATGTGATCGTTTTAAATTGTATTCCGACAATCATTACGACTTCGTATCAGCTATTGTTTTCTGATTAGATAACTGTGGCTCTGCTCAGCCCATTAAAAATCGCGGGCGTGAGCTTATAAATTGTGCCTGCTGTGTAAAAAAATATCCGCTAGCAACAGTTCATCTTAGCACTGTGTAAACTAGGTTATCTAGACTAAATTCATTGTACAAAGGCCTGACTTTCATCTGAGCTGTTGCAAAAGTATGAAACCAGGGAGTGAAGAGCGAGACAAAAAGTGGACAGCAAACTGATTCAGGGGTGACTGACCTGAAGCAATGGTCTGTGTCGTTACCTATCTGGTTACATCACTACCATAATGTTGTACTGTTTTATTTCACAGACGAATGTAATTCACGAGTGTTATGATTGCTATGGTAGAGTTGGGAAATGAAATCGAGGATAATTTTGTAGTTTTTAAGACCCCATTTAGGACTTCGTATTTACTTGTAGCACCGTCCACCTCATTAGGGATTACGTGCGTGAGTTTATGTGTGTATGTTTTACAGACGAATGTAATTTACGAGTGTTATGATTGCTTTAGTAGAGTTGGGAAATGAAATCGAGGATAATTTTGTAGTGTTTAAAACCCATTTAGGACTTCGTATTGATTAAATGTGGCTACAAGTTAACTTGTAGCTCTGTCCACCTCATTAGGGATTATGTGCGTGAGTTTATGTGCGTATGTTTTATTAATTACTTAGTTACTTATTGAACTTATCTTGTTTAAAGGGATTATTACACTACCTACCCAATGAATTGATTGTAGGTATAAAATCTATGGCGGTGTGCTATTACACTGCCTGATCCCGATGTATCGGGCCCGATGTATTGGGTAGTGCAATAATAAGGCATTAAATGTAATTTACGAGTGTTATGATTGCTGTGGTAGAGTTGGGAAATGAAATCGTGCATAATTTTGTTGTTTTTGGGAATAATTATGTTTCATTAACTAGTTGCAAACTAAAATAAATTGTTTGCATTGCGCACTTACTTTTTTATTATGCGTAAATGTCAAATTGCAATATTGATTTCTTAGATGAATTGCATCGGTGTGGCCATTTTAACCCCCCTGGTCATATCGAAGGTAAGTAAGCTCTAGGTATTAATAAATTGCTGTACTGCATCTATAACAGATGGTAGAACTATTATTCTACTCATTTCCGCTCATCAGAATAATGGGAGCACAAATTAGTTACGATTTGGCAGGGCTACAAATCAGTACCGTCGACAGAATAGTCAATATTAAACTGTATATAACCATAGCATAACAGGGTAGGTAGGTATACAGAGCTAGAGGTAACGTCCCCTTACCTAATCTTCTATCGTGTGGATTGTGAGGTGGATTACCAACCCCATCAAACCTGGTGTCAGGGTTATTACTGAGCCGCCATAGGCTGACATGACTCATGTAACGACTACGTACTTACATCAGTAAGTAATAACCGGGACCAACAGCTTAACGTGCTTTCCGAAACACGGTTTATCTTACTTTTGGGTATAAATAATGACCCTTGTTATTACACCCAGGCACAATTACATCGTCCACCCATTATTCTGATCAAAATAAAGAGATACTAAGTATATGTGATCCAAATATGAAGCAACAATTATTTTGTATTTTTTAAATAAACCGAGTAATGAGAAATTAGGTCCCGGTAAAATAAGTCCCGGTTGCTACTTACAGTAAGTAAGTAAGTGAGTAAGTAATCGTTACATGAGCCATGTCAGGGGCCTTTGGCGGATCAATAGTAACCCTGACACCAGGGTTGAAGGGGTTGGTGATCCACACCCACACACGATATTTTCAAATTCTAATTCAAAAATAAGTATCTTTATTCACTAGGTAACATAGTTACACGTTGAATCGTCAATTTTTAAATAACGAACGTCTCATCCGCCTAAAACTACTGCAGCTTCTCACAACCTGTTAGGTATAGAAGAAGGTAGGTAATTATCATGTAAAATCTCAACAGCGCCACCTATATTATTTTTGGGGAACTTAGTCTGGAAAGTTCTTCATTAGACGCGTAAAGATAAATATGATGCACTGGATACAAAAAAGAAGAGAAAATATAACAAAGTAAGAGGATGCATAAAAACCCTATAACTAACTCGTAAACTACAGCTTCATAGTGTGGTAGCTATGAATCAGCGCCAATGAATGCCGGCTTAGAAAATGTAGGTACCTATTATTTAAACGTCTTTCAACGCTTTAAGGCTGTACTAAGGAAACTCTGATCAGCATTAAATAAGATTAAGTATCGCAATAGAGTCTAAGATGACGACTGTACAGGGTGTTAGTGACATCGTAACGAATACTAAGGGGGATGATTCAGACCATGATTCTGAGTTAATATCACGTGGAATTTTCCATCGAAAATTCATGATTTTTTTTAGTTTTTTAATATTATTTTCAATTCTATACTTTTGCGATGGAAAATTCCACTTGATATTAACTCAGAATAATGAACAGAATCATCCCCCTCAGTATTTGTTACAATGTCACGTACACCCGTCCAAGTATGTACATAGCAGGCATGGGTGTTAGTGACACCATAACGAATACTGAGGGAGATGATTCAGACCATGATTATGAGTTGATATCAAGTGGAATTTCCTGTCGGAAAATTCATGAAAATTTTAGTGTTTTTTAAAATTATTTTCAGTTACATATTTTTGCGACGGAAAATTCTGCTTGATATCAACTGAGAATCATGGTTTGAGTCAAGCCTCAAAGTTTTCGTTACGATGTCACTAACACCCTATATTATTGAGGTCGTCAAAGGTACATCCATCGCCAGTGAACCAACTACCCACACCTCACCGAGCTTAAGAGAGTTATCAAAATTATAACAACCGAACTCAAGTGAGAGTCAAATATGAGAAAATAATTTAACATTTCGTAACAAAAGTGAGAAGACTTAAAAGGTCTGCGCGTGGGCATCGAGCATTCATGGAGAAAACAACAGAACGCAACCTTTACCGTTAAGTTACACGGATATATTCTCGTTGATAATTAACATAACATTGCCAAAGTAAATACTTAATTTGTAGGTGGTAAAGCCCTTTAAAATCCAATCTACATTGTGTTTTATCTATTATCTGTAAAACTGGACCTTCCGAGGTTAAAACAGAAAAAACAGGAAGGGAAATGTTTGTAAATAACGAGGATAGAGGCGTAATACTGGTGGTATTAGTAACACCTCCCATTGATTGGGCACTCGCTACACAGCGAACATTGGCGGTATTTAGGCCAGCAGAGCGGCGCGGGCGCAGCTCGGTCGGCCACTATCGCGCACACGTGAAAATCTATTTTTTATCTCACACTTAGCAAGTGCAGGTCGCCGCAACGTGATGCACTCGCTTTCATATTTACTCATTTGGCAAAACTCAGTGAAATCTGCACTTTATTAGCATTTAACACACATTTTCGAAACTGCTCCCGCGCAATTGGCACTGAATTCGTTTCACTAACTCGAATTAGGAACATTTAGTGACCGAATTAAGGTACGAACACACATGGCGAGAATTGAATTTCCACTCCGGAAAAACATCACAGCGGAAAAAGCGTAAGCGCAGCGCTCCCAGCTGCAGTCAAAAATACGCCACTAAATATAGCGCGGCGGAAACGTAATCACTAGATGATTGATAGGGCAGAAGGAGTGAAATGGACTCACCAGAATCATGCGCTCGCTTGCAACACGGCGTTAGGTTCGTGTTATTTCACTGAAATTTATTTTTGTTCGCCGCTAGTCGCTTGCGCAGATTCCGGTCGTGTGGTGTGGCGCCCGCCCGGGCGGATTGCCGACTGACGCGGCGCGCGCGCTGACTCGCACTCATCACCAGCACTGTGTCTGAAACACCTAACACTGTGTCAAATATCTGCACTTATCTACACTATTCTCAATAACACACGAGTCGACGTTGTTAGAAAACGAAAGTCAATGTTTGCGGTGATTTGCATTGCTAGTCTGTTTGTAAAGTGTCCATTAGCATTTGAAGGAGTGTTAAGGACATATACTCGTATGAGCTCATCTAAAGTTAAACACTAGTATAGCAGGAACACGATGCTATTCAACCATTCTATCATTCGTCTGTGCGCTACATCTTTTTGTTCAGTTGTATTGACTTAGGTAGATCATATTTGTAAAGCTCCTCTTCAATATAGGTAAATACGAACTGCACATTGCAAATTTAGGAACGCATATTGCAGTAGATTTATACACACACGCGCAAGGAGGGAATTTCCAGGCTGCGTTCTTCAAAAACAATATACCTAGATGGCGCTAAACAGATTTTCCTCCGTTTCATCATCATCAATTTAAGAGCCACGCTCTTGTCGGTGTAGTATTTTCCATTCCAGTCTATCAAAGGCCAATTCCTTGACTTCCCTATAAGACACGACGTTAACCTTTTCTTTAATCTGTTCCATGTAAGCTCTTCTTGGTCTTCCCCTTCCTCTCTTTCCTTCTATGATGTTTTTAATGAATTCGTCGTGTCTTATTAGGTGTCCAATCATCTTGCCTCTTCTGTCCTCCGTTTAACCTTCTAATTTCATGGATAACATACATAATTTCTTCTCCTCAGCCTTAACCTTGCGAAATGAAGTAAATTCAAAAATGTTATATTGACCTTCAACAAGTTTATCCATGATAATAAAATTACGTTATATAAATGATTCTGATTTCTTTCGTATTAGCCTATTTGGTAATTAGTGAGACTTTCAATACAATTTGTCAAAAAAGTTAATGTGACATGGTATTAATGTGTATACATATTGATGCTAGTTACTTGGTTTTCGCGTATAACTTCCCCATCATGTTGGAGAGACCCTAATCCCGTCTGAGGTAAATAGTACAATTTATTTTTTGTTACTCCCAGTCCAGTAAAAAAACTAATAGGGTAGTTTCGAACAATTCGAACTAGTCAAATCAGTTACTTTTTACTAAACGTACGTACACGAAATTACTATGGAATTTGTATGAAAAAACGTCACAAAACGTCGCACTTATTATTACATTTTTCTTTATTAAAATTCACAAATAAGTTAAATAGAAAAAAGAAAACGTTTTTTTCAGTTTTACATCTGCCTTTTATATTATTTCATAATTTTTCTATTCTATGATATAGAAAACTACCCAATTCATCATGAACATTCAGAACATTCATTGCGGAGTTCATACAGCGCCTTGAGAGTTCAATACAATAACGCGTTCAGGGTGCTGTTTGGGCTGCCGCGTTTTTGCAGTGCGTCAAAAATGTTTGCCGATCACAATACAGATTGTTTCTTTGCAATTATTAGGAAGAGGTGTGCATCGCTATTGAGGCGCTTACGTTCCAGCTCAAACGGCATTCTGAGCGTGTTGACTGATAGGTGGGACTCCCCACTGCTGGGCCACTGGATGCGCTTACATACTGAAGTGGACTTGCAGATACCGGTGACCAGGCGGTGGGAACCTGCTTATTAGTAATGTGTTGTGTTAATGTGTACGTTTTCTTGTTGTTTATAATTGTCGAGCCGTGTCGTGTGTAAATGTTATTTTATTTTTATTTTTATCGTTCTATTACTAACACTAGATTAAGTTGTTTATTGCTTGTTACTAACCACTATGGAACATGTCCGAAATAAACTCTTTTTATTTATTTATTTATTTTATTGGATATGGCTCCGGAAGTGACGTAACAACAATGGCAGCAAAGCAAAGCCGCCCACAGCCAACTGTCACGTAAGTGAAAGGGAAATTAACATTCAATCGGCTGCGATGCATTGCCCGCAATGCTGCTGGGTTATGAGTTATTATAATCAATTGGTTATGCCAATTGGCAGAATGAGTTATGGTATCACAAATAAGATCGCGCCTATTTCCCGTTGGGGTAGGCAGAGACCAAGTTTACCAGTTACTACGACCCTGACACCACTTTCTCTTCTACCCCCTCATCAGTCTTCTTCGTGGGTAGGCAAAGGTGTATGGTTGTTGACAATTGCAACATAAAAATACCTTTAAAAAAAAAGATAAAAAATAGTAATTCTTTACTTTTTAAATTATTTTTATATTCATCGATCATCTCTTTTTTATTGTGTTTTATCTATTCACTGAGCCTAGCGAATTATTTGTAAACAGTGGTGAAATTATGAACCATTAGTAGTCATAATTATAAAATTTGTTTTTGTAGGTCTTCTATCGTATGGATTGTGAGGTGGATTACCTACCAACCCCATCAACCCTGGTGTCAGGGTTATTATTACTGAGCCGCCCTGTAACGACTGCGTACTTGCATCAGTAAGTAATAACCGGGACCAACGGCTTAACGTTCTTTCCGAAGCACGGATCATCTTACTTTTTGGACAATCAGGTGATCAGCATGTAATGTGCTAACCAAACTAGGGATAACAAAGTGATTATTGTGATTTGTCCCCAGCGGGATTCGAACCCGGGACCTCCGGATCGTGTGCTCAACGCTCAACCACTGGACCACGAAGGCCGTTCTTGTAGGTGTTTTTGGTCTATTACAGAAACGACATGTAACCAGGAGGTCTTAAGTGCAACCAGTTAATTTATTACTTTGCAAGAAACTGATTGGACTTTTGCACCTTATCGTGCATAATGTACACGTATTAGAAGCACGGTTCGGACGCTTTTTTTTTAAAAAAAAAACTTAACGAATGTGACTCTAGGGTTTATCAGTATAATTTGATTATTGAAAGATAAAATATTAATCTCAATCTCACATTTTATTAGACAAACAGTTTTTTTACATCTGGTTCGAGGGAAGGATAGGTACATCATACGGCTGAACTATACAATACAAAATACATTGAAGTCTATTGTCACAACCGGAGTAAATTACACCGAAGGAAATACAAGAGAAGAATCAAAAAGCTTTGCATTCAACCTATTTATTCTAAAGCAGCCATTTTGGTTTAGGCCGCGCTTGCTTCCAAAACCGCGGGAAACTAAATTCGCGCGCATTTTCGGCCATCTTTGTTTTCATTTTAGGTTAGGTTGTATAATTTTATTCATAGCTTATTTTTTATTACAACTATTATTACACAATTAAAATTAATACTTATTCTGTCCGGTTTACATTATTCCATTATTTAGATAATTGTTTACTGGAAAAATGTGAATTGGGCATTATGTATTTCTCCGTACGGTGTAAATTACGTCCGTTATACAGATTATTTTACATTATCCATGGCATACATACAACCAAATAGGTATAACTTTTACATACTTTTTACATACACGCTATATATAAAATACTTACAGGCAGTAACTATAGTACAGTACTCCTTAATTATTCTGTCATATTATTATTTATGAAAGACAAGTTTGATTCAAAGCCGGAATCGTTTATAATATTCTAGGCACAAGTATATTTTTTTGTAAGATATCTATTGTCAATATGAACAGTTACAAGATATTTTTAAATAGATAAAGTAAACATGGAAGTATGTGAAAAAAGCATAACCCTCCTTCTGGTAGTCGGATAAATACAGATAAATGTATGTGACAATAAAATCATGTTATGTTAATAACTACTTGGCAAGTCGTAGCAAGTGAAAAGGATATGACAGGCCATAGACTTCGTGGAAGTGTAGAAAAATAATCGTCCAATCACCATTAGCATTGTACCGAGTATACATAAATCATAATATATATTGTATTACAGGTAATTCTTGCTTGATTTTTTCATAAATAGATTATTTTATTAAAATAGCAAAATAATTAAATGTGTAGAAATAATATCATGTATAAGTAACTATATATTATTATACCATACTTCATAACTATTATGGTGTAAATATTTACCGCCTTTGCAATAAAAAAAGAAGCGGGGAACGTGTTTATAAGTATTTAACAGCCAAGCTGCAAGTAACGGCCAACCCAAGCAAATGTCAATCATATTCTGGAAAATGGGATTTAAGTTTACTTGGGCGTCAAAATACTTATTTATTTATACACACCAATTGTTTTTTTATTGGTAAAGCGGTTTGTAAAAGAAAAGTATATGCATAAGACCTACCCGTAATTTAGAAGCACGGTCACTCACTTAACCAAAATAGTAGTATAGCCCAAAAAGTAGTATACCCCAAAGCACAATGAGACGATACCGAGAGCTTTTTTTTTGACGTGACTTATTGTATATTTGCCGCAGGTGGCATTAACTATTTGACGGGACAAATGGGGAGCGCTGAAGGCTCTCACCCGGTACAACGTTTTAAGACAACAGGCCTGAGGGTGCCCAGTTGGGCGCGAACCTCTGCTTAAGGCGTCGTCTGAGAGGAAAAATATTTGAAAGAATAGACCCTAGTGGGTCGTTAGCGATAAGCGCTGATTGAGGGAAGTCGTCGAACACGCCGGCGGGGTCGGTATCGGGGTCCTGAAGTGTTTGATGTCGCGAGCTGATTGGCTGCCTCTATGGCTAGAGTAATCGGGTCGTCGAGATCGTATATTAGATCCTTCGGACGCCGATACTTTTCAGTACCGTCCCTAAGTGGGATGTATTCGGAGATACCGGGAGCGAAATGGGAAACCGTTTATGACGGATTTCTTCTTGCCCAGGGATACGGGTGAAGACCTGGACCGTTGCAGAGGCGGAAATGGGAGCCATCGGTACGACAATGCAGGACGGAAGAGGCGAGTCACAGGGACTGTAACATGGAACCTGACAGAGGGCAGCAGTAACTGTCAGAACTATTCAGAGGCGGAGGACAGGAGTCCTAGTGCGGCTTTGTAATAGACTACTCTGTGCACCATCCCGCTCGCGTCAGACAGAGTACTGTGGAGCGGAAGGCAAGAGGGAAACCACTGCTCTATTTTTTCCTAAAAAGTAGCATGGAGAATGCTACATCGACAAGAGCGTGGCTCTTAAATTAGTGATGAAACCTTAGGTATGCTCCATACCTCCTCCATTCCAGTTGATTGAAGGGAAGCCTGTACTCATAAGTGGGACGTACATACCTATACGCTATTTACGTATAGTGTACCTAAGATTTTCACCACTATTAGATTAACACCCGAATTCTAAGATTCTATGGAACAGAAAATAATTAAAAAAAAAACACAAAGAAGTTCATGAATTTTCCGACAGGAATTTCCACTTGATATCAACTCGGAATTATGGTCTGAAGCATCCCGCTCAGTAGGTATTCGTTACGGTGACACTAACACCCTGTATAGTTGAGTTCTTTGTATGTCTAATGTAATAAGTGAAAATGTATGGTGCATAAATAAAGACTTTATTATAAGCAAAATTATGTTTTATATTTCAGGCGTATGCTAACAAAGCCCATGAACACTCACAGCACCGCCTCTGTATACATATACCTTAAAATGTCTCTTGAATTGTCCTAATAAAATAAGTGAGATTTTTCCATTAAAAAGGAGCAACTACTTTGAATAAGTTTAAAGTACTTACTTACATGCGTGGATATTGAGCGCTGGGGGGTTAAAATGGCCACATCGAAGCAATTCATCTAAGAAAGCAATATTGCTATTTGACATTTGTTTGCATTGCGCACTTACTTTTATGCGCAAATGTCAAATTGCACTATTGCTTTCTTAGATGAATTGCTTCGATGTGGCCATTTTAACTCCCCTGACATAACGGAGCATAAGGGTTGAAATGGTTGCTTATGTTTCCATCTCTTTCTGTTACTCAAAACCGTCATTTGGCAGAGCGAGAGGAGGCGATCGCATGCGGCAGAATCGACGAAGCGATAGCCTACGCGAGCGCTCGTAAGCATGCTATAGCGTGGTTCAACCCTAACGTAACATCACGCATGTATCCCCAAAGGGGTAGGCAGCTATGTTTAAGTCCCATGTAATAGCGCTGACCTTTAGTAGTAATTGGGTATTACTCTAGGTCAAAATTAGCGAACAGTGTGGGTCTGTTTGGTTTGCGCGTTTTTTTTTTGTCAGAAGAAGCTTTCATGTTATACAATACTGTCTTAGGTTGGACGGCAAGTCATTATTGCACACTCAGGTAAAAAAAAACTTTCAGCAGGATCACCCATGGTATAAGAAAACCAGGTATGCTCAAAAGTGACAGCTAACATTTCAAAGTTAACCCAGCTGACGTCATCCCAACCTGCGTTGCCATTTCGTACAAAATAATTATAACTTTACTTTGACTTTTGGATACATTTATAACTTTAATTTGCAATGTTTAGAGTTGCTCCCTTATTAAAATAAATGAACTAAATTATCATAGGAATGTGTCTAAACTAAATCTAACTAAACTAATTAATACGAAAATGCTTGTCTAAAAAAGTAATAAATTAACTAATAAAAACAATAACTAAGTTTTGTCACTTTGGTGGTTTAAGTTTACTGTAATGCGAAACAATATTGTTAAGGATACTGAGTAAATTTAGGCGTCATTCCACGCGGCTAGCAAATTGCGTGGTTTTAATTTGAATATAACGTCACGTTGAGCCAGCTAAAGGCTAAGTCCGCACTAACGGGCGGCTAACCTAACATCCGTGGGAGATATGCCCTCAGCATTAAATTACCCGAGTACAGTCACGAGCAATATCATGTAACCCACTTTAGGACTCTGTCGCACTAACATATCTGACATTTAGTGAGACTTACAGTTCAATTTGTCAAAAAAGTTAATGTGACATGGTTTCAAAGTGTATACATATTAGTACTCGTGACCGTACACCCACGCACAATTACATCTTCCACTCATTTTTATTCAGATCAAAATAAAGAAAAGCAATATAGGTAGCAACGTAATTCTATACATAATGTGATGCAAATATCAAGCAACAATTATTTTATATGCTTCTGCCATTACATTGTATATATATAACGGCCTCCGTGGTCACGATCCGGATGTCCCGGGTTCGAATCCCGGTGGGGACAAATCACAAAAATCACTTTGTGATCCCCCTGTACATTATATTGCTCATGACTGTAACTAAAAGGGTATATCATTTATGTCTAATCCATGAAATTAAAAGGTTGAACGAATGAAAATGTATAGAGTGCCATCTATACTGTTTTTGAGGAACGAAGCCTGGAAAGACCCTCATGTCGTCTTACGCACTTCATGTCTGTTGACAAATCCATGAATAAACGATTGATTGACTGATTGAAATTGCAATCAATCCATGGTATTCACGCAATATGTGGGTAAACACTGTTTTAAGTTTACGCGGTTATTATCATAATTAAACACATAATAACGGGTTCTTACCGCGTTTAAAGTAGGGATATGAGACTCCCGATATTTCGACACTGTTGCAAGTGCCATGATCACGGGATGACACTTGAAACATTGTCGAAATATCGGGAGTCTTTCGACAAAACAGTGTCGAAATATCGGGAGTCTTTCGATAAAAGTGTCGAAATATCGGGAGTCTTTCGACACTGTTGCAAGTGTCATCATCGGGAGGCGGTAAGAACCCGTTATTATGTGTTTTAATTATAATATGTGGGTATGTTTCAATCACTAGCAGGCAGTAGATAGTTACCGCTACATTTAGCGAAATAATCAACACAAACTCGCTGGGTAGATTCCATTACGATTAAATAATACCTAACTACATTACAATAGGATCTTATACTTAAACACTAATTTATATTATAGGTACAGTGACAATTGCGTATACAGTTCTTATTGTACAATACTTGGGACCTTTATCAACAACATAATGGGATAAATAAAGAGTCGCAGTTATTAAAGCACTGAAATTTACAAACGAATACTATTTTTTAATTATCGCATTTTTAATTCTGATTGAAAACTCAACTTCATAAGCTTCAAAAATGGATAACGGTGTTCACTTTTACTAGTATTTTTTTTTTGTTAATTTAGTTTGACAGTTCAACATTAGCGCCGTCCTTCACTCGGACTGATTGGAAGAAAGAGATAGTGCTAAATTTAGCGGCGGTTAAGGCTGCGTTTCCATTGACGCGGTGCTGTGCGGAGTTGAGCGGAGATGTGCAGGAATCGACCAATCACCGTGAGGGAGAGAGTGACAGAGCGTCTTCGTTTTTTGCTCTTTCGAACGCTGTGATTGGTCACATCCACGCGTCAGTGGAAACCCGGCGTAAGTTTTCTTCGCCATTGGTACTTGAAGACACAAACTTAATCTTAACCCACATTTGACAGTTCTAGCGCTATCCTTCTCTAATGATAAGTGCAAGAAAAGGACAAGAGCTGGTTTCACTAATTTCAATCTAAATTAAAATTAAGTTGGTGTCTGCCAGAATCAACACCATTATTACTTTAATGTTTTCCTTTTTCATTCTGCCACACTTATCATAAAAATATGAATTACGTTAAAAATTATAGTAGTCACAATCAAATGATGCTATTTCCCGGAATCTCATGCATAAAATCCCAGTTTCTAATAGCAACACTAATCCCAATCGACCAATCACGACCCTCGTTTTCAGTGTTGCCAAATACACATTGTAATTTATCAATAATGGTGTAAAAAAACCCGGCCTGTCAAATGCTTAAGTGGCAATATTTTATTTAAAATCACAAATGCTTTTTTTTATCACGGGTAGAATAAGCTTAATTTATGGAGAATTGAAGCTATTATTCTTATCATAGTAACAAACAAGGCTGGGAGTACGGTCAAGAGTACTATTATGTATACACTTTGAAACCATGTCACATTAACTTTTTTGACAAATTAAACTGTAAGTCTCATTAAATGTCAAATATGATAGTGCGACAGGGTTCTAAAGTGGGTACATGATATTGCTCATGAATACATGGCAGTATATTTTAGTTTTTATTTCACTGTACAGTGTCAATTCTGCTACTAGCCTAATTCTGTGCGTTTTTAATTAAAGAGTTTCTTAAATTTTGCTGTAGTGTGTGGTATGTGACTGTTATTATGATAATAATATATATTAGAGCCAGCTCTACATCTATTTACTAGATACTAAAACTATTTATTAGGTTACCTAGCAGTGGAAAAATATACTATCTTGTGTAATCTTTCGTAGTTTATTCAATGTATTCGTTATTTTATGGCCTTAAAAATATGAGACAGCATCATTTCAAAATTCATCATCATCTCAGGCTTTTACATCTTTATCAGATGATTCAAACAGCGTTTCTGTGGCAGCTTTTAAAATGGCTGTAAAGTCCGATGCGAGAGCGACAGTAGCGGCCGCACGACTGGCATTGTAGTTAAAAAAAAACAAAATGTTGGCATTTCAAAATTAACACACTAATATGCATATGAAACAATAATTTGTATAATCAAATAACTGAAAACTGTTTTTAATTCTATAAATCCCTAGTGTTCGGTCTACTTTTACTCCGCGAATCGTGTATCCGCGGTTTCGCGCCTTTTTCTGCGATTTCCGTCGGCGTTTTGCCCAGGCGAATGATCCTGTGAGAACTTCTACAAACCGATTCGCAGTGTCTAGAACAAGCTTAATATTTCAGACCTCACGTCTCTGTGGCGCCATCTAGTAGCGAGCCTCTTTAACTCTTTCCTTACATTTGGCTGTTCGTGTTTGTTTGTGTTTGTTGTGCATATTCTGGCGAACACAAATTCAATCTTATTAGACAAATTTTCGAGTAGCGCTGTCTTTTACTTACAGTAACTACAAGACAGAGATGGAGCTAGTTTAAGAAGTGCCAGGAGTTTTAGGGTGTCTGCCAGAATCGGAACCGCTGTATCATGACGCGTTAGCTACTAACTAGTACTGTATGTAGTAGGTCACAATCACATTACCACTCACCACAGCACAACCGCTATCATCCCTAACCTCACTCAGTCCACAGCTAGCGTATCACAATCACATATTCACAGTCACAGTATAAGTTCACAATCACTGCGGTATTGAGGATCATTTGTTGGGTGACGTCAGTCCCAGCGCTGCGGATAGAAGTCGGACCACGTTCTTCTGTTCTGGCTCGTTTTCTGTGGAGAATGGACAAGTTTTAGTAAGGTTGGTAAGGCTGGCAGAGGAAAAAAAGGACGTACAATGACCAAATAATGTCCTTAAGAAAGGTTCAGTATCTGAACCGGCGTGCGTGTATGAAGCGATTGATGATTGTGGAGAAAGCAAGAGAAGTCATGATGAAAGTACCCACACCCCACCGAGCTTTCTGTTAGACCAACGTGATAGATGAGCCGTATCGCCGTCTATAATGGTCGAGCCAACTGTGTTAGTGAAACTTAACACTTTCAAGCAGAACGTCTAATGACGTTCCGATCCCAAGGTGTCATATTATTACCTATTATGAACCATCAATGACGCATGATCTCTCCAAGTCCAGACCATTCAAGTCGCTGAGATGAAAATGCTTAGGTGGATATGCGGAGTGACGATGCTCGACAAAATCCGTAACGAATACGTGCGCGGCAGTCTCGGCGTACGCGACATCTCCGAAAAGCTACAAGAGAGCAGGCTCCGTTGGTTTGGGCACGTAAAAAGAAGACCTCCAGATTATGTGGGTAACGTTACAGCCAATCTAAACATACCAGGGCTTAGACCAAGAGGACGACCAAAAACAAGATGGGCGGATGTGGTCAAAAAGGACCTGTGTATGTGCAATGTCTCCGAGAACGACACGTCCGATAGAGCGAAGTGGAAGAGAAGTACGAAGAAGGCAGACCCCACCATCAGATGGGAATAATAAATGCCAAGGAGAGAGAGAGAGAGAATGACCCATCTCTGCCCGTGAAAGGGTTAAGATAAATTGATAACTCATAGGTGTAACTCCTGTATCGGGGTTCAAACCGGCGCGCCCCAATTGACAAGCAAGGCGGTGTCCCACAAAACCACGGCGACTCTATTATCTATTTTAGTAAAAGGATATAAATAATATTTTAGTAAAAAAAAACCTATTTATAAACTTAAAAACTCACTTCTTGTCCAATGACATGTTTTCAAGCAGTGACATGTCCCGGGTACGAACTCCGGTAGGAACATATCACAAAAATCACTTTCTGATCAATAGTTTGGTTAGCACATTACAGGCTGATCACCTGATTGTCCGAAAGTAAGATGATCCGTGCTTCTGAAGGCACGTTAAGCCGTTGGTCCCGGTTACTATTTATTGATGTAAGTGAGTAATCGTTACATGAGCCACGTCAGGGGCCTTTGGCGGCTCAATCATAACTCTGACACTAGGGTTGATGAGGCTGGTATTCCACCTCACAACCCACACTATAAGAAGAATGCAGTGACATTAGCAGACTCACCTACCGGCCTCTGTAGAAGTAGAGAGACTTACCATCCTGTCCAGTGACATGTTTCTCGAGGTTCAGCTTCTCCTGCGCGACCTGGTAGATGCCCTCCTCGATGGTGCCAGCGCTCAGCAGCCGGTAGATCGTCACCTCGCGCTTCTGGCCCATCCGGTGACATCTGCAAACAACAACATGTCATAGAATGGGTAATACCAGAAGTCCCAGACACGTCGTTCAGAAATCAGAATCATTTATTGAACGCAATTACCATGCATAAACTAGTTGAAGGTCAATGTAACATTTTTGAATTTTTAATTTACGTCATTTCGCAAGGTCTTATGGCTGAGGAGAAGAAATGACAAGAAAATCTCCAATCTTCTTCTTATCGTGTGGGTTGTGAGATGGAAAACCAACCTCATCAACCCTGCTATCAGGGTTATTTATTATTGAGCCGCCATTACAGGCTGATCACCTGATTGTCCAAAAAGTAAAAAGATCCGTGCTTCGGAAGGCACGTTAAGCCGTTGGTCCCGGTTATTACGTAGTCGTCACATGAGTCATGTGAGGGGCCTATGGCGGCTCAGTAATCACCCTGACACCAGGGTTGATGGGGTTGGTAATCCACCTCACAACCCACACGATAGAAGAAGATTGTATATTTGTTCTGTTTACACACCTGTCCTCAGCCTGCTTGTCGTTGTATGGGTTGAAGTCGATGTCGTGTATGATGACGGTGTCGGCGGCCGTCAGGTTGATGCCCAGCCCGCCCGCGCGAGTCGACAGAAGGAACACGAAGATGTCCTCCGAGTTGTACTGGTCTATTAGTTCTTGTCTGAAAGAACAGAGAGAATATATTCAAAAAGAGCACAGCACAAATTCTACCTCCGCGGTCACGAACATAAAGCATTGTGGTACCATGTCACATTAACACACTGTTAAGATATAAAATCATCGTTCGACGTAATATCGACTGATACGTCACAATGCTAATGAACGTCACAACACTAGCTTACTTACTTTGACAGGTCTAATTCTTTTACGAACACTCAACAGTAGCGACACCTACAGGGCTGGCACGCGCAACGTGATATAATTATCGACCGATTCAATAAATTTTGTCGAAATAGATAAATTTGTTTATTTTTCTAACATGCGTGGCACGTGATTTTGGTTGTATTTTGACAGAACGACATGACTTATATGGGTTCACATATCAGCACCAATCGACAAAACGACAATTATATAAACAACATTCGAAGCAAATAATTTCACATTCAAAATATATCCAGTGTTACTACAAAACACAAACTAAAAATAAACTAGGTTTGAAATAGTATTTCGCGCCACAAAAGAAGTCGGCGGATTTTAATGAAACTAACTTGACAAGTCATAATAATTCTATGCAGAATCTGCGACAGTAGCGCCGCGGCCTTCGGGACTTCTTTCGTATACGGATTATATTTTAAACATAGTTTATCTTTTAGTATATGTTTTGTAGTAACACTGATCAAGTTTTACATAACCTCTTCTAGAAAATAATACTACTTTTTTGACATTTGATCAGACCAAAGACAATGAATATCATAGAGAACGTAATGAGTCTATGGATCTCATCAGAATCGATGAAATGACCGTGACATTGAATTTTATCATGCATGTTAGCCCCACTGATGGGAGAAATAGACAGTTTTTATCCTCATGGAGTGTACCGTACCTGTCAACGACGGCGGTGGAGCCGTCGAGCCGCAGGTACCGGTGGTGGCGGGCCCGCAGGTACGGCTCCAGCACGTCCAGCATCATGGTGAACTGGCTGAACACCAGCACGCGGTGGCCCTCACTCTTCAGCCGCGGCAGCATCTCGTCCAGCTTCTCGAACTTTCCAGAATCTAGGATCAGGTGCTCCGGCACGCCGAATGACGATATACACTGAAAAGGTAAAAATGTTATAAATTCATTTGCTATTAATAGTTTTAAACATCAATGTGGTTCTGAACAACAATAAATATTCTTTATTTATTTATATTATAATATTCTATATTTATTTTTTCAACAGCCTCCGTGGTCTAGTGGTTAGTGCCTTAGGCACACGATCTGGAGGTCCGGGTTCGATTCCCGATGGGGACATACTCGAAATCAATTTGTGAGACTGTCCTTTGTTTGGTAAGGACTTTTCAGGCTTGAATGACTTGATTGTCCGAAAAAGTAAGATGATTCCGTGCTTCGGAGGGCACGTTAAGCCGTTGGTCCCGGCTATTAGCCGTAAAAACACCTCCACCAACCCGCATTGGAGCAGCGTGGTGGAGTATGCTCCATACCCCCTGCGGTTGATTGAGGGGAGGCTTGTGCCCAGCAGTGGGACGATACACTGTTTATGTTATGTTATTTTTTCATACATACATACATAAACTCACGCCTATTTCCCACCGGACTAAGCAAAGACTATGGAATTCCATTTGCTTCGATCCTGACACACTTCTCTTGCCTCCTCCACAACTTTCTTTTCTTTTGGGAACCACATATATTACAAAGGGCAACTCACCGGGTGCGTCAACGTGAGCTGATGTATCTGGAAGTCTGAGAGGCACATGAGGTCTTCAAACGCGTACTGTTCGTTTTTCTCCTTGTATCCGGGGTCGCGGGCCAGCCGCCCGGCGATCTTGCGCACTGAAACAACATACAATGGAATATTTCCACCAACCCGCAGTGGAGCAGCGTGGAGAATGCTCCATAAACCCCCCCCCCCCCCACCCCATCCCGGTTGCTTGGGGGGAGGCCTATGCCCAACAGTGATAGGCTATTTATTATGTTCTCATGTGGAAATACTTCCTAGCGCGATTGTTACGGACACTAACGTGCCGTTCGCTTTTTTACATACATACATAAACTCACACCTATTTCCCACCGGGGTAAGCAGAGACTATAGAATTCCATTTGCTTCGATCCTGACACACTTCTCTTGCTTCCTCCACATTCATCAATCGCTTGATACACGCACGTCGGTTCAGAGTAGATCGTATGAAACCTCTTCTAAGGACATCTCCAATTTGGTCAATGTAAGTCCTTCTCGGTTCGCTTTTTTACTGCCAGGAATGTTCTTAATGTGGGACTTCCAGGCAGTAAAAAAGGCGTAAAATTTATGTAATAAAAAGAGTACTATTACCTAGCATATAGGCAGATAGGATCAGGGGCCTGTTTAATAAAACTTACAATTGTAAATTACAACGACAATTTGATGTTCATTACGTAGCTAATATGAAACTGCAAAATATTCGTGATCACACATTCCGCAATGTACAACAAATTGTCATTGTAATTTACAATTGTAAGTTTTATTAAACAGGCCCCGGAGAGCATTACAATAAAGATCATTTTTTATCCGACATATTTCATACTTTGTTACAAATGTTAAGTAACCGATTGTAATGTATGCTACATACCGATGTCTGAGGTGTAGTGGTACCGCAGCAACAGCGGATGGTTGGCCAGCTTCCTCATGTCCATCATCATCGACATGCCGCTCTGTTCTGTCGTCGCGTGGATCTGTGGGAATATTAGCCAGTAGAGTTTTTGTTTTTTATTATTATTATTATAGTTAAGGCGGATTTATATTTGTCTTTTTTTTATTAATTTATTTAAATGAAAAACTTAAACGGTAGATTTACAAATCATCCCCGCCAAACTTATGAAGTTTGATGGCGAGTAGCGCTCATATGTTTATATCTTAATTTACCTACCGACAGTAATTGTTAATACAAATAATATATTACTTACAGCTATCGAGCAATACACTTCTTAGTTTTAATTTTAACAGATTTTTACTTAACTTATTATTTTGTCTTAACAAGCTTATTTTATTAAATTTTTTTGGCACTAAATATGACGATAATCTTTCTCCATAATAATTATTTGTTTTGGGTTGTATCAGTCTTTTCTCTCTTAGACTTCTTGTATTGTATTTATTTTTAACGGTTACTTTGACTGATGTGTGTGTGTGTGACTGATGTGTGTGACGTGACGCGTCAGAACGGTATCGGTTTCATACATGTAGTATAGCAACGTCCATACTAGTAATGCGTGTTGTGTTGTGATGGCGTGTGTTGTGTCTCATCAGAAACGATCGCGGTTGAGTCAGAGCTGTACTGATTCAAAATATATTAATGAGGCGTCAGAACATCACTACATAGTATAAAACAAAGTCGCTTTTTCTGTCCCTATATCCCTATGTACGCTTAAATCTTTAAAACTATACAACGGATTTTGATGCGGTTTTTTTAATAGATAGAGTGATTCAAGAGGAAGGTTTATATGTATAATAACATTCATTACATAGTGGAGAATACTGTTATTTTTGAGGTTTTTAATGTGATGTCGTAAAATTTCCTCAGCACTGCACCCGAGCGAAGCCGGGGCGGGTCGCTAGTAACATATAAATGTGAAAACTAGCCATCACGTCACGACACGACACGTCACAACACATCAGACTAATATAAATCCGCCTTAGCCGTGTGATGCTCACTGGTCGGACCATCTAGTACACTATTTCTAATTATATCAATAAAATCTAAAATAGTTTGGGTCTGTTTGGTTTGCGCGTTTTTTTTGTCAGAAGAAGCTTTCATGTTATACAATACTGGTTTAGGTTGGACGGCAAGTCATTATTGCACACTCAAGTAAAAAAAAAATCAGCAGGATCACCCATGGTATTAAAACTAGCGGGCCTAGCACCGTAAGCACGCGACTCTTTCTCGCCGCGACAGAGATCGTCTGTCTCTTTCTGTGCAGTACTGTGTGAGAGTGACGGGTGACGTACGTCGAGGCGTGAAAGAGTCGCGCGCTTACGGTGGTAAGCCCGCTGGTATGGTCAAAAGTGACAGCTAACATTTCAAGGTTAGCCGCGCTGACGTCATCACACCCTCTGTTGCTATTTTGTAAAAAAGCAGCAAGGCAATTTTGAACTTTTACTAAAAAAAAATATTTACAGTTTAAATGACTTTTATGCATGTGATAAGTGACAGTAATTAAAAAAAAAAATCTCACCGTGCCGTCGTTAGCCGCGAAGCCAGCACACAGGTCCTTATAAAGTCTCTCCTGTCTCTGAGACATGGGGCAGAGCTCCGTGTGGTTGGTCTTCTTGGGCAAGTCTTGAAGGACGTCCCTCTTCAGTCGTCGGAGCACGAACGGCTTCATAATCCTCTTGGCTTGGGTTATCTGACTCTTTTCAAATGCTGGCACGTCGTCTTCTGGGTTACCGTCGCCTTTTTTGGTGCCTTTGTATTTCTGGGGAAGGAAATTCTGACTTTATAACATGCATATATGAGATCACGCCTATTTCCCCAAGCATAAACCGGGGATTGTCTTTGGGTGCACTCCCGTAGTGCATACAGGGATAATCGCCGTTTGGTGTCACACCACACTTAGATTAAATTGTCTTAAGGGGCCTCTACGTGTTGGCTTCGGCCCCACACACGCCTTCAGTCCGGGACTCCATAGGCCAGAGATATGGAAATGACATACAAAATAATAATAATAAACTTTTATTCAGAAAAAAAATTACCTACTTGTTATTGTTCACGTACAATCATCTTTATATAGTATTGGTACATACACTTCTCATCAAAAAAATCGAAACACTTCCGTTTTCATTGTTTCTGTCCGAATTTAACACAAAAAAGAATTCATACGATGAAAAAAAATACATAAATGTATAGCTGGCAGTTTGGCCATTACAGTAATAAGCGAAAATTCTAAATTCAAAATTAGAATTTCATTTGTTTATCAAATAAACGAAATGAATCACTGTTTTGAGACAAATGTGTGTTTAGGGTTGGAGTACATTTAGCGTTTAAAAACTAAAAATTGGCGCCTATCCTTAAACTTTTTGTTTTTTATTTCAATACTGTGACTTTGGGACGTCTGAAAAAAGGTTTTTTTTCTAAAACGTATGGATACTTCGCCCACAGAAGCCGCCCAAGTTGTGGCAATGCTGGATTCTGGCCTTAGTCAGCGTGTTGTGGCTGCAAGACTGCATCTAAGCCTGTCATCTGTTCATAGAGTCTATAAACGTTATCGGGAGACTGGTTTTTTCACGCGCCGTTCAGGATCTGGCAGGAATCGGGTCACTTCTGAGCGAGATGATCGATTTATTGTAACAACTTCTTTAAGAAATCGACGCCTTAACGCTTTTCAACTGCAGCAGCGGCTTCGTGTTGTACGAAGGGTGGCTGTAAGTGACTCTACAATTAGAAGAAGGTTGAAGGATCGTGGACTGGTACCGCATAAGCCAGCAAATGGGCCGATATTAACTGCAGACCATCGAAGAGCGCGCCTTAACTTTGCACGTGAGCACCTAAATTGGTCATACCTACAGTGGAGCAAAGTTCTCTTTTCTGATGAGTGTAAAATTATGCTGTATGGTAACGACGGAAGGAACAAGGTCTACAGAAGAGACGGAGAACGCTATGCACAATGCTGCATTGAAGAAAAGGTCAGCTATGGTGGCGGTTCGTGGACGGTTTGGGGAGGAATCAGCGCCGACGGTAAGACAGAGCTTGCTTTCGTGTCTGGGCCACGTCTGCCTGCACTAAACTCTCATCGGTACGTCGAAGAGTGTCTCAAGCCTCATGTGATGCCCTATGCACATTTTATTGGCAACGGCTTCATATTCATGCACGACAATGCTAGGGCTCACACCGCGGGCGTCGTACGAGATTATCTTAACGAAGTCGATATCTCTATTATGGAATGGCCAGCAAGAAGCCCGGACATGAATCCCATTGAACATCTGTGGGATGAATTAAAGAGACGAATTCGAGCAAGAGATCCTGCCCCAGAAACACTTAGCCAGCTGCAAGATGCAATCCAAGAGGAATGGGACAATATACCACAGCATGTGATCGTGACTCTCATCCGATCGATGAAGAACCGTATGGAAGCAGTAATTAGAGCTCGGGGAGGGAATACAAGTTATTAAATAAACGTTTTTTAGCTTTTTTTTTCATTTACGTGTGTTGTTTTATCCATTTCCTTTATACTCCATACGGAATAAAAATGACTCATTTAACAAAATACGAAACCTATGAAAAATTCATTTAAATTTAGAACATTAACATTAAGATTTGATAAGCTCATATTACTCACTATTAAACGACATTTAACATTTATTCCTAAATGTACACATTTTTCTGATAATCCTGATAAAACGTAAACTTGCAAGGTGTTTCGATTTTTTTGATGAGAAGTGTATTTTAATTTGTATTGTTATATTGCTTTACGGTTTCCCAAGATACAGGCTCCGCCTAGTTTGGGAACCTCTGTTCATTTGGATATATTTTTAATATAAGTACTCATCCTATTTTATGTGCCTCATTTGTATTGTTTTCTGGAATAAAAACATTTTTCATTTTTTTTTCATTGCTAAACAACAATTAAAAAAAAAAACATAAATACTTTAACTTGTGTTAAGTTCTAAGTATTGCTTGTCCCCTGCCTCGCAAACTAGGTAAACCTGTGTTAAGAGAGTCAAGGCCTGCGGAAAATAGGGCCGGTAGTGAGCCCTATTTTCCGTTGGGGTCGACAGAGACCACGCAATTCCACTCACTACGACCCTGACACCATTTTCGCTTCTTCCACTCTCATCAAAGACTTTCCTGTCATACATGCTCGCCGGTTTAGAGTGCTCTTGACAACACAACAAATATCATGAATTTTGCGACGGAAAATTCTACTTGATATCAACTCAGAATCAAGGTCTGAACCATCCCTCAAAGTTTTCGTTACGATGTCACTAACACCCTGTTTACACTCTAAAACACCTGCTTATGGTCGCCCGACCGATTGCAAGAAGCTTGAAATTGAAAAAAAAAGTATGTGTGTGTCACATCACTATCATCCTATTAACTGCTACTAAGAAATGTAAATAGCCTAGTAACCATTCCAAAAAGTTTTATTTACGATGTCATTAACACCGTGTATAGGCTGTTCATGTTTTAAATTTCAACTTACAGCGTTCTTCTGGAACAAGCTCTTGAGGTCGTCCGTCTTGCCGGAGAACATGTGCGGCATCACGAAGCACAGAAGAGACATCAGTTCCAGAAGGTTGTTCTGTAGCGGCGTGCCCGTTAGCAGGAGCCGGTGTTTTGACTGTAACAAGGACAAAATGTTCGTGTGTCACCCAATAGGGTCCACATAATATCAGCGTCGTGGTTCGCGCCGCGACTTGTGCTGAGTGAGGCCCTTTTATCTCAGGACGTCCACCACCACCTTATGATCATTTCGACTAACATCCTTCTTGCTTTTTTGGGAATAATTGTAGTCTTTCTTTTTGTGTGTGGCGTCCTTTCATAATAAACTATTTCTATTCTATTCTAAAATGAACATAACACACATTGCATGACGCCTGTATCCCTAAAGGGGTAAGTAGAGGTGTTTAGTAAGGCGATTCCTAAAATAAATTCCATAGGAAATCCACAGGATTCCGCGAAATTTCATTTTTTAAAACATTCTTCAAAGTTCATTCTTTAAAGTTAACACGAAAAAATTGTTTGCTTGTGAAATATGTGTAAGATTTTTTTTCGTTTTTAAATAAATTAATGTTTTTGAATTGTAATCATTTCATGTGGGGTTCCATCAAATGAAGGGTATGCAGTGGGTGTCCCCTTATCATGAAAGTTTGGTATATATTACCGCGTAAGTGCTATGAGGATAAAAACAGCCTATTACTCTCATCAGGTGTCGCGAGTGTTCTTAAATTTTGTCAGTTCCCTATACTAGTTGAGTAACCAAACATAATGCTGTGGTTATGTTTTTATACTATAACCCTTTGGGCAGCGTTCAACTGCAAAGTCATAGTGTTATATTTATTCCCTAATTATCGGAAAGAAGAAAAACTGACTTTCAATCGAAACTGCCTTTTTCCAACAGCAACACATCTTTTAAAAACCAATGAGGGTATACATTACAAGTTATTTAATAACTAGTGTGTGTGTTATACAGCCTCCGTGGTCTAGCGGTTAGAGCGTTAGGCTCACGATCTGGAGGTCCGGGTTCGATTCCCGATGGGGACATACTCGAAATCACTTTGTGAGACTGTCCTTTGTTTGGTAAGGACTTTTCAGGCTTGAATCACCTGATTGTCCGAAAAAGTAAGATGATTCCGTGCTTCGGAGGGCACGTTAAGCCGTTGGTCCCGGCTATTAGCCGTAAAAACACCTTCACCAACCCGCAGTGGAGCAGCGTGGTGGAGTATGCTCCATACCCCCTCCGGTTGATTGAGGGTAGGCCTGTGCCCAGCAGTGGGACGTATATAGGCAGTTTATGTTATGTGTGTGTTATAGTATTACCTTAATTTTGAGCAGGTTGTCGTATCTTTGCGTGGACATGTTTTTCAACATGTGCGCCTCGTCATACACGACATAGTGCATCGGGGTGATGCGGAACATCTTGCGCTCCTCGGGGCAGCTGTTCACCATTGTGTATCTGGAATTTTAATCTATTTAATGGCCCCGTACGGACTGTTGCTGGCAACACAAGTATCTGATCTAATCTAGCCTACAAGATCCCACTGCTGGGATCCTCCCCTTCCTCTTTCTGGAGTTAATCTGTACTCTTATTGGGGAAAGTCGCCTAGAAAATCCCTCATTGATATCACGTTATATCCAGGATTCGTGCTCGGTTAATGGCAATAGGCTCGCCTCCTAAAAACATGGGGGAAAAACAACGGGATTCTCTTAAAATGCATAAATGGTTTTGTCATAATTTTAATTATCATAATCCTTTTCGCATAACGTTTTAAAGCATAATAGTACTTTCCCATAATAACATCTAAGAATACTGGTTTGTTAGGTATAACTTATTTTTGGACTAATATTTGTTGGTATAAATTTGATTCGCATATAAATAGGTATCCATAATTCTTTTTTAGAATAATAGTGTTTTGTCATAATTTTTACAAGGCATAACAGTAGGTTAGGGTGCGGCGGGGGTGGTCCTTGGGCTTCTTATCTTACACAAGAAAAGTATACTGAATGATCACTAACAGCATGAAATAGAGTCAAAAAATATAAAAAGTCACAATCATGAATCTAATGCAACCAAGGAAAAAGTAAGTTTCGGAAATGTTCAAAGTTGTGCCAAAACTTTTCTTAATCGGAGTATAGTTTTTATGCTTATAATACTTATGCTTATATGTCATTATTGTCGTTAATTATTATGCTTATGGTAGTTATAAGTTTCAAAATTATGCTTAAAAAGTTATGACAAATTAATATTATGCGTAACTAATAATAGGACAAGTAACATTATGCCATGGTAAATTATTACATAAAAAATTATGCGTAAAAATAGAGAACCAAAAACAACAGCTGGCGAGGAGTGGGTGCTACTACTTCGGGGATACGGGCTTTATGCTATGCTTTTTTATTTTTTAATTAAGATGGGTTTACTCTTGACTTCGTTCTTCCACGAGGAGAAGAGGTCGACGGTGGAACGAGCTTACCCAGAAGATGCCTATTCACCCATAATTGAAAGGTTATAAGATACAGGAAACACCGACGCCAGCAGCCCATGTTATGTGAATATTAGAATATTCTTATACTCACGTGGTAAGCACGATGTCATAGTTGTCTAGATGTCTGGCGTACTCTACCCTCAGTTGTCTGCGTTCCTCAGGGTGCCCGTAGTACCGAGACACCCTCAGGGTTGGACACCACCGAGCCAACTCGCCGCTCCAATTGTCTGAAAAAAGATTTTATGAGGCAGTTGGTCGGATGGCCTTCCCTTTTTTTTGTTTTTTTTTTTTTTTTTTTGTTGGTACGTTCAATTCATTTATTACCAATTGATAAGCGTAATTTGGGTACTGGCAGAATATCAGTGTTGGTGAGAGTGGGTACTCGTACCATACTCTTAACAACAATATGCTGAGTCAGTCCCATTTCCCTGGGCAGTGTTAGCTACTAGTCACAAATTGTTAATCTTAATTTATGTAAATGCTTTTGTAACCTTCACTGTTTTGGGAATGAAGTTATTCTATTCTATTCTACTTAGCCGGACAAATAATTCAGGCATGCCTGAGCCTATCCAGGTGGGCCCAAACATCAGCTCATGATATTGTCTGAGATGAATACAATAGAAAACTCTTTATTCCACTTCTATCGTGTGGGTTGTGAGGTGGATTACCAACTCCATCAACCCTGGTGTCAGGGTTACTATTGAACCGCCAATGGCCCGTGACTCATGTAACGATTTCGTACTTACATCAGTAAGTAGTAACCGGGACCAACGGCTTAACGTGCCTTCCGAAGCACGGATCGTCTTACTGATAAAAAACCAAGAAGCCTCACCGAGAGTAGAAGCAGGGACCACGATAAGGTGCGTGCCCCGAGCCTGGCCGGTCTCCTTCAAGTGAGCCAGGAACGCTATCACCTGCACCGTCTTGCCTAGACCCATCTCATCAGCCAAGATGCCGGACACGCCTTGCTTGTGTAGCACACCGAGCCAGTTCAGCCCTACCAGCTGGTATGGGGCTAGTTTTAAGCTGAAACAAGGATAGAAACATAATGTAACCAACCCATTGTCCCATTGAAATCCATTGGCTTTACTAACCCCCAATGGGAAATAGGTGTGGTTTATGAGTGTACATAATGCTTACGGTCTGTGCCAAGCGTTTCTTCTCGAAATCTGAATTGCAACGTCATATGTTGGATGGTGGAACGCTAACGGTCAACACAGACCAAGCGAAACCATGCTCACGCATATTCGAATCTATGTATATAGGGTTTTAGTGACATCGTAACGAAAACTATGAGGGAAGTGTTCTGTCGAGGGTCACCAGTTTGGCGCCGAGGATGTGCTGCCGCCAAAGCATGGTTGTATATATGCGTCTTGATGTGTAAACTTCGATATCGCGTTTCAAGACTGCTTAAAGACTGCATTATTGAATGTGGCGCCATCTGTTGCATGTGGGCGGAACTAGCTGGCCAACTAGTTGTGTCCGCCACAAGGGATGATTGAGTCCATGATTCTAAAGTTGATATCAAGTGGAATTTTCCGTCGCAAAATCTGTGTATTTTTTTGTGTTTTCTTAAATTATTTTCAATTCTATACTTTTGCGGTGGAAAATTCCACTTGATACTAAATCAGAATAATGGGCTGAATTGATCCTTAGTATTCGTTACAATGTCACTAACATCCTGTATATAAGCGAAAGGTCTGACTCACTTATTAAGAAATCTTTGAAACTACAAGTCTCAAATTTTGCATAGGAGTTCCTTTTAGCATGTAGGTGCACACTAAGACGTGATTTTGCGCAGCTAGATTTTCTAGTATGTTCTCACCTAGGATCCAATATAGTGGGCTGCTGCAGCCGACCAGCGCCCGCGGCCACGGCGGCTTCTAACTGCTGCGCCAGCCCCACGCACTTCTTCATCAGCCGCTGTATGTTGTTCCTCGTCGCCAACAACTCCTGGGTCGAGTTTAGCAGCTCTGTGCTCAACATCTTGTTGCTGTTAAACTTCTCCACCTGGAATTATACCATACCATAAAATACGCTCACGACTATAGTCCTATTCGGAATGAGCGGCAAAAAAATAGGGTAGTTTCCAACTAGTCAAATTATTTACTTTTTACTAAACGTCAAAACACGAAATTACTATGGAATCTGTACCTATGAAAAAGCACACTGTGACGTCATAGAAAAACATGATAAAATTTCGGACTTATTATTACGTTATTTTTTATACAAATTCATAAACAAGTCAAATAGAAAAAAGAAAATGATTTTCGTTAGTTTTAGATCTGTCTTTATTTAGTAATCAGAATTTCATAATTTATCTTGAACTTAGTACACGACCCAATCGATAGTTCAAAGGGCATATATGACGACTATATCTCAATTGGAGTAGTCAGAGGTACATCCGCGCGATGAACTAAGTATGATCTATTTGCTCACACTTGTATGGCGCGCGTTTCGTGCTTCCGACCACTTTCTTCTATTCCGTGGTCGCATGCCGATCTTAGAACATCAAAAGGTGTCAAGCAAGTTTTCTTTTAATAATTAGTGACTCTGGGTAGCATAATGGGATTACCAACATGAGTTGAATTTGTATGTTTCAAAAGTCTCACCATATCAAGCCAGCCCTTGAAGGGTCGTTGGGCGATGATGGCCTCTGCCTTCTTCTGGGAGCAGCCACTCAGCATGGAGAGTTCGTTAAAGTTGCTGTTGTTCAGGAACTCGAACACCTTTCGCTTGTCACCAACAAGATCGTCTGTGATCTCATTGTCTGAATCGTCGCTGGAAGGTAGGAAGGATGATAATTTGTAAAGTGACTTAATTGTGACTTGAGCCGTTTTATGAGCCATGGCAGTCCAGTTGGAAGAACGCTTGCCTCTCACTTTGAGGTCGCAGGTTCGATCCCAGCATAAGCCTAAATCAATGATTGTCGAATTTGTTTTCGAATTCATGTTTGGATCATAAATGATTATCACGTGAAGGAAAACATCGTGAGAAAACCTACATACCCGAGAAATACGTTTCGGAGGTATGTGACCTAACCTGTGTTGGGCTGGTTTTCCTTGCGCGAGTTGGAAGGTCAGACAGGCAGTCCCTTGTGTAAAAACCGGACCTGTCAAATCTTCAGGTTCGGTAAGCGGACTATAAAAAAAGGGATAGCGCTAGAGAGACGACGACTTAATTGTGACTTTTGAATTGTTTAAAATAGTTGTGTTGTTTGAGTAGAGCTCCTTCTTCCAGTCCGCTACAATAAGTCACGTCAAACAAAATTAGAATTTGATGATCCTACATTGAAAATAAACATTTTTTTATGGACAATTCATGTATTGCTGTGATCATACATGTCAGGAGCCTTAGTCAAATTGCAATGATTATGACAACTAACAAAAATAGGGATAGGGTTGTCATAAAGTGACTTGTCAATCCCATATATATTTTTCGTCACTGTCACTGGAATGGTTTGCAATTTGG
The DNA here is from genome assembly GCF_024362695.1 of Pectinophora gossypiella. Classification (NCBI taxonomy): domain Eukaryota; kingdom Metazoa; phylum Arthropoda; class Insecta; order Lepidoptera; family Gelechiidae; genus Pectinophora; species Pectinophora gossypiella. Next base: position 13,625,249 of record NC_065416.1, on the reverse strand, counting down.
CTAAGGCGTCCAAGTCAATATTATTTTAATTTATTGTTCACCAGCACCACAAACTAAACCACAACATAATAATATAAACTTCATAAAAATGGTACAATATTAACACTGGAATATGATCCATGTGATTTAATTAATTGTATTGTATGTAATTATTTTTTCATAGGCATTGCCTAAAATTAATGATTTAGGTATTTTTATTTTTATTTATAATTATTATTTTTAATTATTCAACCTGTCAATTTTTTTCACTTTGTTTTCTAATCACTTCGACACTGGCAGGTCGTATTCCTAAGCGACCCATTGCCATAACAAAAAACAATATAATAAAAAAAAAAAATTCATGTGATGTAAGCAGACCCCATGAGAAACGGGATAATGCTAGGATGATGATGATGATAAAAACTCACCTGTCATATACCCTGTCATCCTTCCCTTTCTTGACTCCGTAATCATCATCTTCACTACCACTGCTGCCTCTTCTAGCCCGGCCTCCCTTCGCACCCAATGGTTTCCTGACAACCTTCACCTGTGCAGGACCACTGGTCACTCTCATGACACCCATGCCATTGGAGTGATTGTTCTGACCAGAGAAACCAGGTCTGGATCCAAAGAAGGCAACAGTAGAAGGCTTCGCATCATCACTCTCAGGATCATATCTCAGAAGCTCGTCTCTCGTCCGTTCTTCATTCCAGCCATGTTTTACTAATGTCTTTTGTATAAGCTGGAATAGAATAGTGCATTTTGACTGACAAATAGAATGCTTTTAATTTTTATTGTGAAACCTGAAAATATTTCTTTATTTTTCTCTGAATTCTGGCCTGTACCTTTAGTAAATACAACATACATTTTAATTATGACCACTCAATATTATACTGGAAAACATTCCTTCTCTTGTATAACTTCAACTTCATAGATAAACAAACAATTCCTTGACAAAACTCAATTTTACATACTGTTTATGTACCTACACAAACAACCATAAGCATTTTAATTAGGACACATTTAATTTTGTTACTAACAGTGGTTGATAGACTACAGACTAGATGATCAAAACAAGAAAAAAATCAAAAAAACATCAACAAACCGTATAAGATATCTCAGGGAACATTTCCTGCATGTTTTTGAGACGTCTTTGCTTCACAGCGGGTGTTAATTCCATCTGGGGGGATACCTTCTGCCCTATTAAGTTCTGAGTGGACGTTGCTGGTTTCTTCACCGGGGTCTGGCTATCATCAGAGTCTGAATCTGCCAATCTAATGCGTTTGTATACCACTGGAACTCTGTTGCCGACCATAGACATGTTTGGTGCTGGCATTCTTACATGAGCTTCTGTAATGAGAAAACAAAAAAATACATCCAAGGTTATTAATAGATAGATAGATAGATAGATAAAATACTTATAATATTAGGTACCTTTTTTTATATGTCTATGAATAAGAGGGAAATAATGTTGTACCTACGTGACAAAAAAAGATCATAAACAGCACTTCTGGATATAATACTACCGTAACCTAAATGCGGGAAACACTGATCAGGGCCAGACACAATGTAAAAACTATTGTGCCTCTTATCTCAGCAGATGAGAAGTTAATCTAAAGTGTTTGTAGATCAATATTTACTGCTTCAGCCTCTGTCATAAAGACTGCAGCATAAGGAATAATACATGTAGTATTATACATAGAATCGTGTTGTGGACTCTTGGAATAAGCTCCCAGAATCAATAGTTAGTGCACCATCAGTGAACTCGTTTAAACACAGACTAGACATTTACCACATGAACATTGATAATAGAAAATAACAATCTTAAAAACAAGTGCAGTGAAGTACACGCATCAGCTCTGAGCTGCTAGTGTACATAAACAAATATAATATATAGAATGGAAACTCTCCACACCCCACTAGCAGCTGAGCTAGGTTTATATCCCCCCTAGGTCTTGCTTTAGTCTTCAATTGTATGACATCAGAAACCACACACACAGACACGTGTATATGATAATTTCAATGTGTAGTGTCAATGTAAAACGAGGTTTTTGTATGAAGTGTCAGGGGTGTGATAAAGGCTTAGAACGTATACAATATTAATATATTGTGTGTCAGTATAAGAGACAAAGCAATAAGTGTGTTTTACACTCAGTTGTTATACTACTTTCATCATGCATATGCAAAGAAAAAGGTTTGCTGACCATCCAAATATGCACTCAATAGGTATTTCTATAAGGGGTGGCAACAGGCACCTTTACCTATACCCAACTTGAACAAGGCTATACTGAGACTGAGTCCAGAGTAAGTACCTATATAATTATTGATGTTATACCTATATTTTTTTTAATCTGTTCTTATAATGTAGGGGAATCTAAACTAGTATATTGATGAGGTACCTATACAGATAAGATCCAATACAATGAAATGTGATGCCATGAAATGTGATAGCAATATAAAACCAAAATGAAAACATGACTGAACAAAGTTCCCATGCATTTTCCATGTTCAATGTAGCATTCAAATTCTACAGATGTGTAGTTCTTCTGTGAATTACATAAGTTAAAAGAAGTATTGAATATAGTAGGTACTTGCACATAAAAATAATGTGGAAAACATATGTTTGATTATAAAAGAAATTGATACAAAAAAGTACTTTCATATAAGTGACAATTATCGGATTTTTTCTACTCCTATAGAAATAAGATTTGTGGATATAAATTGAAATTAAATTACGGCTGAAATGAGATCGAAAATTCACGGTCAAGACTAACGTGATGAACTAAGACCTTGAAAAGGTAGTCAAGTCTTGTAACTCCTCGTGGCGCATCGTCTCGCGCACGTGCCCCACGTCACATGGAACTGCTTTAGAAATGAGCATTAAATACTCACGAGAACTTGATGCAGAGGCTTGGACTGTAACCAAACCACCAGAACCCTGAACGGTCGGTTTTCGTTGGAACCTATACTGTCTCAGATAACTTAGCGTACTAGGGCTATTGCCTTGCGACATCTTGATATAAACTGTTATAATTAACTAACACTTTAATTCAAAGATAATTTTTAAAAGTTCTTGACTATTTATTGCAAAAGTTTTACGAAAAAAAGTATCACAAAACCGCAACACAGCACGCAGACAACTCGGCCATTTTTATCCGCGAGACTGCACGAGGAAAAGTGATGACCAATCATATGTAATGAAATTTGACGATGAAGATTTTCAACCAATGGTAGAATAGTAAAAATACTTTTAACGAATCACACGATAACATATACATTTCTGTCCAATAGCAACTGAAGACATAGTGTTGTAGTAATCTGCAAATATAAATTTACGGTAATTGTCGGTTTTTTTAACTTCGTAATTTTACCGTTTCATTATTAAATCGATTGTCATAATAACAGTCAAAAGAAGTAGAACCATATTTCTCACTAGATGGCATTCATTATTAAAGTTTTCAAGAAAACCTTTCCTTCTTTGTAATTTTCTGGCGGTTACGAGACCTTTAGCCAACCTTTCTTTATCACGAAATCAAATAAAAAAAATCAAACTGTCAGACTCATAGTAAACGGCAACTTGTAAGCAAAATTAAACCTTATTATATATCGTTAAGAAAACATCTTGGATTTGTCTTTTATTTCTTGTTTTAGTCACCTTGAGTATGTAGGTACCTACACCATACGTAGTATTTTCTTATTAGTCTGTGATAGGTACCGATGAAAACAAGAACTGAAACTACTTAGAATCTTTGATAACAATATTATCTAGTCTATTATTAGCCGAGGAGGCAAAATAATTACTAAGTAAAACAATGGTAAAATTATTTACAATAGTTATTGTAAAAAAATGTATTTGTTTTGTTCTTCACTGATAACTAATATAAATAAAAGGTGAACAGCGGTAAACAAAGTTGCTTTCTCTCAATGTAAAATAATAGTAGGTTTGTACAGAAAAAATAATGAATAGTCTGAGAGCCAGCGTTTGCCAGACCTTCATTTTATTGTAAAAAAAAACTGCGCACAAACCACAACCCTCGATGAGCAACTATGAAGATTGGATCATCGAATCAAATATTGTGCGTTGTCGGTTTTTCACTTCTCAACACAAAATATAATGTTATAATATGCCGGCAACACTGTTTCTGTCAATCTGTCAAAGTAATAGGTGCGGCCATGTTGATCTGTAGTGAATAAAATTGAGTTAATTTTGCTTTTAGGGGAAAAAAACTGACACAATATGCCCAAATGCGACCTCAAAACGAGATACATCCCTGCGACGTTCGCCTGGGCGCTACTGTTGGGCACGACGTCCCTATTTTTTTATTTCCCGTAAGTACACAACATGTCGAACAAGTACAAATCTCATTTTTGGCTTGACAACTTTCACACAGGATTGTTGGATTGTATCTATTAATATCTTGGGATTACACCTTTGCCCTGTGTGACTTTTTGTGTTATCAGTCAGGCCCTTGTGGCGCTGTGCTCGATTTCATGTGGACCTAGGGTAAGTGTCATTGTAGTGGTTGGTGTAAGAAGTATAACTGATGTGATGAAGCCATGCCTGGGCAATTAACGTCATATTTACATTAGCATAACATTAATAATAATCCCATACTTCTCTTATAAGAATGTCAAAGGTGTACATACAGTTGTGGCTATATAAGTTATGAATATTTGAAGTGGCTAACCAAACTGGTATAAACAAAAGATGACCTGACGGAAGGCAGCATGAGTCAATAATAAACAATGCTGTAATGTGATTTTGATTGTGTTTTTAGTAACTATATTATTATTATTTATTACTGGCAGTTATTACTGGTGGTTACCTTTGCTTATCCAATTATTGGATGCTATATTTGAATAATGTAAGGAATGACTGTAGGTCTTATAAATTGTGAATCAATCATTTGCATGCACAGCAAACTTTTAGGTAATGTACATAAACACCTCATATTTACCTCACAAAAGCTATGTATTTTTTTTTTGGTTTGTAAAAGTACCTATTTTGGTAGATTTATATATCTTTCTTTTTGCCCTTTCCACTGATGATTTTATTTTTTAAGTTAATATTTGTTCCACATATCTTATTTGATGCAACAATAAACAGTGTTTTTAAAAGTAAAATAAGGTAGTAAAAGCCAAACAGTAATTCATTTTATAGTAAAATTTAATTTACATAAAAACTATTAACTATTTTTTTATAAAATTATTTTTATCATCCACACACACCTTATAGTACACATTATACTGAAAACCACATAATCACATTTGGTAGTGATTTTCTTCAACAAATCTGCAATTTCTTTAAAATAATTTAATTCCGCATAAAAAAATTGACCATAAATTTGTGCCTTGATTGAAAGTAGCTTGTCTATTGCAAAAATCCGAATGCGATTTTTCAAAAAGTTTCCACTATAAGGCAACAATGTAATGAGTCACCATTGTTCCTTTTTTTTATCAATTTTTTATCAAGGCTTGAGCCACTCTTGGTGGTAATGCCGGCTTCATAGTTTACATAGTGTTGCCGGTTTAATGTTGGTCAAATCATCACTTTACAAAAGAACATTACAGCATTACATCTTCCTTCCTTTGTGAAACCAAAAGTTAATCAATCAATCAAATATACTTTATTGCACACAACATACAAAACAAATTAACACAGATGATGATAGATAGACAGTAAAAGTGTGAAATTCACTATTGCGCTCAATTAAAGAGTCAATATCGTGTAGTTTGATACAGACATCATATCCATCTTTGGAATTCGTATCAACAGTGGCTGCAAGTTGTCTTTGGTTACTTGTGGCTCTGCCCACCCCATTAGGGATTACGGGCGTGAGTTTATGTATGTATGTTTATGTGTTTGATACAGAGTTTAATGTTGGTCAAATCATCACTTTACAAAAGAACATTACAGCATTACACCTTCCTTCCATTATGAAACCAAAAGTGTGAAATTCACTATTGCACTCAATTAAAGAGTCAATACCGTGTAGTTTGATCTATGCTTGTTTCTTCTTCTTCTTCTAATCCTTTCATCCCCCTGTTGTGATGTAGGGCTCAAATAAAAGATTTTAATTCCTCGCGATCTTTTGCAGCCTCTGTAGTCAAGAGCATCGCCAGGTGTCTTTGTGCTGCCCCCTTATGCGTTTTTGCTCTATGATTGTACCATTTTTTATATGACTTTAATTCTAAGTATTCCTACTATGTATGCAAGTTCTCCGCTACTCATTTGTTGATCTGCTCACCTCACTAGGTATTTAGGCGCGACTTGTGTCTGTCTACCTAAATAAAGTTATTATTAATTTTTACTCTTTTTACATTGCTCATTTTACAATGTTCTTAAGAAATGTTTTAATACAATTTCAGTAATTTGGCTGCCTAATATTCTTTCCCATATGGTTATTCCCCAGCAATCCTGTCTTCTAAGTAGTCACTGACTTTGTGGTAACCTTTTTCACACAGTTTTTGGATAATTACTTTGTTTCTATTTATTGTATACCTCTTGGAAAGGGACTTCTTTTTTGCAGTATTACTATTAGACTTAATTACTTACTGAAAAATAATTATTCGCATACCTATGCCACAGAGCAACCACATCAGTAACCCACAAAGTAAACGGACTATGTAAACGAGAGGCAATGGAACATCAGATTGATAACGAGGGTAGTGTTTACTACTGCAGTTTCGCTCTAATTATCTGCCTACACTGTTACTAACGGCGACTGACAGGGGCAATTAATAGGTGATTATTTTCAACATAACTTGACATTGTAGCTATGAGGTTTATTAAGCTGTTTGAGTAAGTTTGCTTGATCTGTTTTAGTTCGACTTCTTAGTTTTCTTTTGATCATCATCATGATCAGCCACGCTCTTGTTGATGTAGCATTCTCCATGCTACTTTTTTAGGGAAAAATAGGGCAGCGGTTTCCCTCTTGCCTTCCGCCCCGCTCTTTCTGTCTGACGCGATTGGGATGGCGCTCAGAGTAGTCTATTTCAAAGCCGTATTAAGACTCCTGTCCTCCACCTCTGAATAGTACTGTCAGTTACTGCTGCCCTCTGTCAGGTTTCTTTTGATCAAAACATTTTATTTATGTTAGTGACATTTTCCTTTCTTGTCCGTCCGTCTTTCTTGTCTGTACGTAACAGGCAAGATTCTAAAAAGATTGTAATAATAACAAACACAGAACAAGGTTAATTACCTTAGTTAATTATGTCACTGTGTGGTTCATTGTATCTGTCTTGGGACTTAAGACAAAGTAAAGTGTGGTAACAAGTTTTACTCTTGTGGTTTGTGGAATTACGCACGACGTGAGTGTTAGACAACATTCTGTGTCTATCTGTAATTTATTTATGTAAATTTTTTTTTTTTTTCATTTTTGTGCCCAAACATAATGTTGTTATTGTAAAAATAATGTTCTTTTCTCGTATTGTTGTGTTGGTTGTGAGATCTGATTAATAACCAACCTCATCGACCCTGATGTAGGTACCCATAGGCCCTTGACAAGGCTCATGATGGCTCATGTGTACTTACTTAAGTAGCAATGATAGTTGCTGGAACCGTTTTGCGGAAAATCTACAAAACATCTTTTTTTTTGTGCCCAAACATGCGATCGGTCGACTGACCATAAGCAGTTTTGATGGTTTGGTTTTAGTGGCCAGCAGGACAGGCCCCCTCATTAGAAGTCTGCCTTCATTAAGGTGCTACTGTATGTTATCCCATATGTGCGTCCTTTTCAGGCGTCGCATATAGTGGTTGTCACTTAAACTCTGGGCCAGTTTGTTTTGGTGATGAATTCGATCTCTGTATAGCCTTGTGGTGGTGGCAATTTCTTGCTTAACTGTCCTCCTTCATCCTGAAGTAGTCGTGAAGTTCGTCCATGCGAGTGAACCAAGGTGCTCGCGCTATGACAATACATCTAAAATACATACAAATAAAAAAGCTGGAACCGACTGCCTAACATCCTTTTCGAAGCAATGTTCATTTACTTTCGGACAATCGGGGGTGATCTCGATGACCACCGCGCGTGCTAGGAGCTTGTGCTGGTATGCAAGTGTGCCAGCTCCCGGCATGTGTATTCCCGCCTTTATGCTTATGCTGTAAACTTTTCATAGTACCCCATTTTGTTCCAAACATGTAGCAAATTACAAGAAACTGTCAAAAAACAATTTCAGTGCTCTTAGTAATTGTTTTAATTTAATTGTTGTTATTATCATAACTACTGTTGTAATGAATACTAATTAGACGATAGTTACTTGTAACTTAATGAGATGAGCGAAATTATAATGTTACGTTTCAGTCTTTATCTATATTTATGTATGTAAAAAAATAATTTAAATTCTTAAAACCAGTCCAGGGTAAAATTGCTCTCTAAAAAGTATGAAACCATAGAATAATGTTTCTGAAATTCCTATCTACAAACAAAACAATTATGCATATCTAAGAAGTAAGTAGATAACACGCCGTAATAAGCTTTCCCCCAGCGGTCCCCATTTGTCCAGACAAGTAGTTAACGCCTTTTGAGGTAAACCTACAAGTCATGTCAAAAAAGCCGTAGCAAGTGAACTCTTACGACAGATTGGCATACGACCACGCTATCATCTGAACTACACTAGATTTAATACATATTGAATTAAAATATTTAAGTATACGTAAAGATGTGTCACATGTTGTCTGCCTGTAGAGGTAGATAAAAATGTATTTTTTTTCAGTTTTTATTAATACTAATTTAAATCCCGATTGAAAATGTAAAATCCCGAAATATTGGGATCAGAAAAAAGTCTCGGGTTTGAAGGCTCGCCCCTATCACATGCGATATAACCGTAGCAGACGAGGAGTTTTTTTTGTGACTTGTAGATTTGCCGCAGATGGCATTAACTACTTGGCCGGACAAATGGGGAGCGCTGAAGGCTCTCACCCAGTACAACGTTTAAGACAACAGGCCTGAGAGTGCCCGGTTGGGCGCGAACCTCGGCTCAGGGCGTCGTCTGAGAGGACAAATATTTGAAAGAATTAATCGACTCTAGTGGGTCGATAGCGATGAGTGCTTATTGAGGGAAATCGTCGATCACCCCGGCGGGGTCGGTATCGGGGTGCTGAAATGTTATGCTGGCGAGGAGTGGTTATATATCCTTGCTTTAAAGCTCTGCCTACCCCTTCGGGGATACGGGCGTGATGTTATGTTAAATTTATTGTACACAGAATATGATATAAATACGATTGGATCGTGTATTAGGTTTAAGATAAACTATGAAATTCTGATTACTAAATAAAGATAGATCTAAAACTAAAGAAAAACATTTTCTTTTTTTTTCTATTTAACTTTTTTGTGAATTTTAATCAAGAAAAACGTAATAATAAGTCCGACATTTAATCACATTTTTCTATGACGACAGTGTACTTTTTCATACAAATTCCATAGTAATTTCGTGTTTTGACGTTTGATAAAAAGTAACTGATTTGACTAGTTGGAAACTAACCTATTAGAGTACTCGTAAATACAGACAAATGGTTCAGCTTATGTCTCTTCTTTAGTATATTACTCCAAAACCTAAAAAAAAAAACAATACTGTATATTTTGTTTGTTTCAGCTGCCAGTACTACCTCCAAAGGCATCCATGGGTTCCTGCATACCAAGGTGTTATAACTTTTTTTGTTTTGGCCAATTTTACACTGGCCACTTTCATGGACCCGGGGGTTATACCAAAAGGTGAGTGAGTCAACAACGGCCTCCGTGGTCCAGTGGTTGAGCGTTGTGCTCACGATCCGTAGGTCCCGAGTTCGAATCCCGATGGGGACAAATCACAAAAATCACTTTCTGATCCTTAGTTTGGTTAGGACATTTCAGGCTGATCACCTGATTGTCCAAATGTAAGATGATCCGTGCTTCGGAAGGCACGTTAAGCCTTTGGTTCCGGTTATTACTTACAGATGTAAGTACGTAGTCGTTACATGAGTCATATCAGGGGCCATGGCGGCTCAATAATAACCCTGACACCAGGGTTGATGGGGTTAGTAATTCACCTTGGAACCGACACGATAGAACGAAAAGTGAGTCAACATATTAATGGATTCCATACAATTTAATTCAACTGATGACCAAATTGGGCTTGTGCTTAAACCTGTGATGAATCATAATGGTGACAGGTAATCAACCTATCGCTATATAATGGTCCATTGTTTTTCCGATTATCGTGTGTTCGTTGTGAGTTTGTGAGGTGGGTGACCATCCTCAGCAACCATGGTGTCAGGGCTATTATTGAGCCGCCATAGGCCCCTGACATAATTCATGTAACGACTACGTACTTACATCGGTAAGTGGTTACCGGGACCGACAGCTTAACGCGCCTTCCTAAACACGGATCAACCTACTTTCGGGCAATCGGGCAATTAGCCTGTAATAATTAATAAAGCTTTATTTTCTGCCACACAGACAGTTTAACAAACAACATAACGACATAACAAAGGCATAACTATAACATCTGTTTGAGAGACTATAACATCTATGTGTTTGTCCCTGTATTGCTTCTATGCTGTTCTGGGAGCAAATAAAAAACATAGAATACGTTCAGCTGCTTGTCTTCCCGGGCATGTCGTAAAAACCGACAGAGGGATTGCGTCCTCTAACATGATGGACTAATGTTATGGGCGATAGGCTGATCCCTTATCACCATAAGGTTCATCATATCCATCTTAGGACTTCGTATCAACAGTGGCTGCAAGTTGTCTTTGATTACTTGTGGCTCTGCCCACCCCATTTGGGATTACGGGCGTGAGTTTATGTATGTATGTTGTATGACAGATCACCAGCCCCTCCGCACTCCAAATCAGGTGCTAGGCATTTTATTATGTTGATGTTACAGTTTGAATTATAGACTGTGTATACAGTATAGGGTCGTGTACTAGGTTCAAGATAAATTATGAAATTCTGATTACTAAATAAAGACACATCTAAAACTAACGAAAAACATTTTCTTTTTTCTATTAAACTTATTTATGAATTTTAATCAAGAAAAACGTAATAGTAAGTCCGACATTTTGTCACGTTTTTCTATGACGTCACAGAGTGCTTTTTCATACAAATTCCATAGTAATTTCGTGTTTTGACGTTTAGTAAAAAGTAACTGATTTGACTAGTTGGAAACTAGCCTATTATTTATAATAATAAGCGTGGGATAGTGTTTGTGTCCTAACGAAACTAGATCCCTAGTTTCTCAAAGTGATTTTTGTGATATACCCTCATTGGGATTTGAACTCGGGACCTCCGAATCGTGAGTGACCGCTCAACCACAGGACCACGAAGGTCGTTAATCCTTCTATTAGTGTACAAACGATACTTTATCCATACATAAACATAAACATAATATTATAAATGCGAAAGTGTATGTGTCTGTTTGTTTGTCCGCTTTTCACGGCAAAACGGAGCAACGAATTGACGTGATTTTTTAAGTGGAGATAGTTGAAGGGATGGAGAGTGACTTAGGCTGCTTTTTGTCTCTTTCTAACCCCCCACTTCCCTAAAATGGAGGATGTAAGTTTGTGTTACTGGCAACACAAGTATAAACATTTATAGTTAATAATATTTTTTACATGGCAATATTGTATAGAATTGAATGTCCGACGCGTCCCGCAAAAGTGTATTTTAACAATTATAAAAACATAATTAAATAGTGACAAGGAATAAACTGGTGTTTTGAAAGTAGAACCCTTGATTTCTCACCATCTACTACAACTACAGTCCACACACAAGAGCCGAACAGTTTGTATGGAGCATTCCGCAATTTCCAAGAAAGCTAACAATTGGTATGCGGCCTATTTAGGACTAACAATAAAATCGTGTATCATTGGAAATCTGCCTCCAACCTCTTGAAAGATGGGATGAAATTTTATATGGGATTTATCGCAATTTTCATGGTAGGAAGCTAAAGATTGGTACATTAGGAAAGGAGAACCGAGTTACCCCGAATTTAACACGAGCGAAGCCACGGGAAAAAGCTAGTATTACAATATAATAGATGTACGTTATTACTCGTAAATTAGGGTCAGCTTCGAATCCAAATGATATTTTCGCGTATTGATCTGTACGTCATGGCAGAAGTTGAACCGGCTGATAGTTAATTACATTAGCCATTAGATCAGCATAAAGATAGTCCATTTAAGTCGCAGTTTCGAAGGTTAAATTATATTTACTATCTTGAATTTTAGACTAGGCTGCAATCTTGCGTATTTTACTTGTGTAGGCGTGTGATCTGAGTAGCTCAGCGCTCCCCATTTGTCCGGCCAAGTAGTTAATGCCATCTGCGGCAAATCTACAATAAGTCTCGTCAAAAAAAAAGGTCGCCCGACCGATTGCAAGTAGCTTGAAACCGGAAAAAAAAGTATGTGTGTGTCACATCACTATCGGGTAAAGGCCTTAAGCCTTACCCTTTCTCATCCTATTAACTGCTACTAAGAAATGTAAATAGCCTACTGGGTTTGTATTTGTAGAATCCATCGTAAGGCTGAAGTTGGGTCTATTTGTGGCGAGGTAGCGCCAGCGCCGCATTTCGGGTCTGCGGGCCCCCAGGCTACACATGAGAGGTGGGGGCCCCATTTTAAGGTATAAAATAGAATTCCCAAAAAAATTAAATTCTCTTCTATCGTGTGGATTGTGAGGTGAATTACCAACCTCATCAACCCTTGTGTCAGGGTTATTATTGAACCACCAAAGGCCTCTGACATGGCTCATGTAACGACTACTAACTTACATCAGTAAGTAGTAATCGGGACCAACGGCTTAACGTGCTTTCCGAAGCACGGATCATATTACCTTTTGGACAATCAGGTGATCAACCTGTATTGTCGGAACCAAACTAGGGATCACAAAGTGATTTTGCGATATGTCCCTTCGGGATTCGAACCCGAGACCTCCGGATCGTGTGCCCAACGTTTAACCACTGGACCACGGAGGCCGTGAAAAAGTTAAATTGAAAAAATCTGACTCAGACTCGACTTAACCCCGCATTATTTACAATTCAATAATACAATACAATAACTAAGAATTTACTAGCTCGCTTATTAGGCGGCCAATCAGCTCGCGACATCAAACACTTCAGAACTCCGATACCGACCCCACCGGCGTCGATGTCTTTCCTCACCCGGGGCTTACCGCTATCGACCTACTAGGGTCGATTCTTTCAAATATGATCCCCTCAAACGACGCCCTGAGCCGAGGTTCGCGCCTTTTTGTACCGGTTGAGACCCCTCAGCGAGGCAAGTACTCAATGCCATCTGCAGCAAACCAACAATAGGTCACGTCAAAAAAATAAAACACTCGCAATTGCCGTAAAAATACTTGATTTTATTTAGTAGCATCAGAAATCAGAATCATTTATTCAACGTAATTATCATGGATAAACTTGTTGAAGGTCAATGTAACATTTTTGAATTTACGTCATTTCGCAAGGTGTTATGGCTGAGGAGAAGAAATGACAAGAAACTGCAACAGCAACACATCTTTTAAAAACCAATGAGGATATACATTACAAGTTATTTAATAACTAGAGGAACATCTTTGGGTTTGGCTAGTTATAAAATTTCACCACACAGTGATGGCGGTTGGCATCTACGTAGTTTTCTAACAAATGCCTATTTTGTGGCAAGAAGTGATTAGGTTGGTGTAGCGGAGGCCCCTAGTCTATTATACCATAATATGTAGCCTCATCATCATCATCAGCCCATTAACGTAGCCCGTAACGTCTGCTGGGGCACGGGCCTTCCCTATGGATGGATAGGGAGATCGGGCCTTAAACCACCACGCGGGCCCAGTGCGGATTAATGGTTGTTAACGACTGCTAATGCAGCCGGGAGCAACGGCTTAACGTGCCTTTCGAAGCACGGAGGAGCTCGAGATGAAAACATTTTTTTTTGTGGTCACCCATCCTATGACCGCCGGTCGCCTTTGCGAAAGTTGCTTAACTTCAACAATCGCAGACCGAGCGCGTTTACCGCTGCGCCACCGAGCTCCTCGCCGAGCTATGTAGTCTCATCACTAATTTAAGAGCCACGCTCTTGTCGGTGTAGTATTCTCCATGCTACTTTTTAGGGACAAATAGGGCAGTGGTTTCCCTATTGCCTTCCGCCCAACCCGCCTTTCTATGTAGCCTACGTAAGCTTAAATGCGGCACTGCACAGGTTGAACTTTTCTTTGCTATCGACTTTGCAGCGAGTTAGATGTAAAAATAACCCCACTTATCTATTTACATATTCGTTTGTAGTATATTTCATGTGCCCTGTTAAGTCCATTAGCATAGAATAAGGAATAATACTACGTATAGATGATTCCGTGCTTCGGAGGGCACGTTAAGCCGTTGGTCCCGGCTATCAGCCGTAAAAACACCTCCACCAACCCGCATTAGAGCAGCGTGGTGAAGTATGGTCCATACCCCCACCGGTTGATTGAGGGGAGGCCTGTGCCCAGCAGTGGGTAGTATATAGGCTGTTTATATTATGTTATGTTATGTGACTACGTGTAGAACGACACCTCTTCGCTCCCCACCAGTGGCTGAGCTAGGTTTACCTCACCCCCTCGGTCTTTAGTCTTCAATAGTATGGCGTCAGACGTCACACACACAGATACATTGTACCTATATCCAAGATGTCTAGCCTTTGGGTCGTGTACTAGGTTTAAGCTAAATTATAATAATATAATTCTGATTACTAAATAAAGACAGGTCAGTAAAACTAACGAAAAACATTTGCTTTTTTCTATTTAACTTATTTATGAATTTCAATCAAGAAAAACGTAATAATAAGTCCGACATTTTATCACGTTTTTCCAAGATTCAATCCAAATTCTATAGTAATTTCGTGTTTTGATATTTAGTAAAAAAAAACTAATTTGACTAGTTGGAAACTACCCTATTGAGTAGGAATCCTATTCGTGACTTTTTTCCTGTAGAATACAGATGGGACTCGTTCTATTCCATTAGGTTGCTCCATTGTGGCTCTCATAGGAAGTTATTGGAAAAATGAATAACAGTTCGAACTACATCGATTGATACGAAATAAGACTTTTTAAATAGGCTGCTTGACAACCTAGTCAAATGAGGTACTTTTTACGAAACGTCAAAACGAAAGTGATCTTTGGAGTATGTACGGAAATAATGTCCTGTGACGTCATCAAAAAAAGCGGTCAAACGTCGTACTCATTGTAATTTAATTCATAAATAGAATTCGAAAATAAGTCGAAAAGTAAAATAAGATTGATTTCTAACTATCGTAGATTGGCTTCGATTTCTAGATTTACATTTTATAATTTATCTTTGACCCACTCAAATACCCAATTATAACAGATATGATAATCACAAAAATCACTGTGATCCCTAGTTTGGTTAGGATATTGCAGGCTGATCACCTGATTGTCCTAAAAGTAAAAAGATCCGTACTTCGGAAGGCACGTTAAGCCGTTGGTCCCGGTTATTACTTACTGATGTAAGTACGTAGTCGTTACATGAGTCATGTCAGGGGCCTATGGCGGCTCAGTAGTAACCTTGACACCAGGGTTGATGGGGTTGGTAACTCACCTCACAATCCACACGATAGAAGAAGATAACAGATATACTATCTGTATGTTACCTTTTCGCGCGTAAAACTGAACAAACAATACAAGAACAAGATACAAGTATCGCCCAATTTGGGAACGTCTGTTCATTAGCAAAACATATAATGCGCCCTACATCACTCATGTACCTTCTTTCTTATTTTTATTATTTCTGATAAAATAAACACATTTTTTTTCTTTTTGTAGCACTCACACGTGTTTAGGGAAACTCACAAAGAGAAAATTAAGTCGAAAGAATTCTGACGCGGACGGGACTAAGTTTAGGTTAGAGACTTGAACTCGCAGCTCTTGTCAAGCCGGGACGAGCGAACCATTTTCGCGATTTTTTTTTCTTTATGATTAAACACATTTTTTTTCCCGGCCGGTCATAGCATGGGTGACCACAAAAAAAAAGTTTTCATCTCGAGCTCCTGACCTTAACGTGCCTTCCGAGCGCCGGAAGGCACGTTAAGCAGTTGGTCCCGGCTGCATTAGCAGTCGTTAATAACCACCAATCCGCACTGGGCTCGCGTGGTGGTTTAAGGCCCGATCTCCCTATCCATCCATAGGGGACCGTGCCCCAGCAGTGGGGACGTTAATGGGCTGATGATGATGATGTCATTTTTTTTACAACACGATCGAAACTATCCCCTAAACGCGCACACTACTTGGAAGAATTTCAGAGAAATATTTTCTTGTTTCATACCTTTTGAGCGCGATTTTTCAGTAGTCGGATTTTTTTTTACCTTTGATGGGTTCGCTCTTGGCCCCAGACTTGCCCAAAGCCATTGACGAGGCCTAAGATGGAGCTCGCCCAGAAGGTGCCTGTTCACTCTGGCCTTGAAAGCACCAGGGTTATATGCATTCGGAAATACAGAAGAGGGCAGAGAATTCCACTCCTTAGCGGTGCGCATAATGAAGGACGATGCGAAGCGCTTTGGGTTGGGCGAGTATTAGTTTTTAAACTATTATTTTTAAAATATTAAAATGTAAATATATTCAACGTTATCAGTTGTTTCTATGCGTTCAGCCAGAGATAGCAAGTGATAATTTGACAGATAATGTATTATATCGTACACAGAACGAGAATAATTGTCAGTAATAGGTGTGTTTAGTAGATTATTATGTTGCAAACAATGCCATCTGTTTGTTTGGTCCACTTTTTGTTATATAACGCATTGTAACATAACGTAGCATCACGCCTCTATCCCCGAAGGGTTAGACAGAGTTGTATCTCACTCGTATGGTGGTATTAATAAACTAATCTAAATAGAATAGAATAGAAAAAGTTTATTATAAAAGGACGCCACACACAAAAAAGACAACAACATCATATCAAATTTCCACTAAAACAATTACAAAAAAGCAAGACGGATGTTTGTCGAAATGACCATAAGGTGGTGGTGGACGTCCTGAGATAAAAGGGCCTCACTCGGCACAAGTCGCGGCGTGAACTACGACGCTGATATTATGTGGACCCTGTTGGGTGACGCACGAACGTCGTATTTCATAAACATGTGTTAATGGTGTATATATTCCAATATTCCAATCTCAGCTTCGAGACTGCCCTCAAGATACACAATCAGCTCATGTAACGCCGGAGATATTAATAGTTGAAGTCATTCGTGGGGGAATACTGGGCTGGTTTTCCCTTCGCGGGTTGGAAGGTCAGACAGGCAGTCGCTTCTGTAAAAAACCGGACCTGTCAAATCGCCAGGTTAGGTAAGCGGACCCTGTGAGAAATGGGATAAGGCTAGGGAGATGATGATGATCACGTGCTTTCCAGGAGATGTGCCCGGTTAATGGCAAAAGGCATATCCTATGACATAGGACATAAATATAGCTGGCGAGGAGAAGGGTGTGCTATACACCTCTGCCTACCCTTTCGGGGATACGGGCGTGATGTTATGTTATGTCTGTAGGTATTGTGACTCTATTGTCCAAAGTAAATACTGGACGTTTTAGTACCAAGTCAACTGTTTACTTTCATTCTGTTTTTACTGATAAAACCTATAGTGGTTTGGCTACAGATTTCACAAGTGATATTAATAATGATAAGAGTCCATTCATAAATCATATGAAATAATCGTTAGTGCACTCATACTGTCCTTCAGATAGGCTTAGGCTGGTTTTCCACCAGTGCTGTGCGAGCAAAATGTGTCTTACGAGGATGTGTAGCTGTGCTGTGGAAATGTGTAGGGGTTTCCACCAGAGCTTTCCGAGGTAAATGTCTCGTACGATGAAGTGTAGCGGAGCTGTCGAAATGCGCAAATGTGCGATCCTTCGCACACATTTCTCGCTTGTTTTATATGCAGAATGGCCCCGATTCCTGCAGACACATTCTAATTATATTTTACCCGCAATTTTCTTATCCACCGAAAAGGAAAGGGACGGATGATTGTCAACAAGTTAATTTTAAAATGAATGAATAACCCGTGCGAATAAAATAGGCATCTCGCTGGTATGCAAACCGTTTGACGTGCTGTCTACTTAATTCTGTCGGGTTATTGGCCGATGTCAAATTTTTAGACGGTTGTTTTAGATTTCTGCTTAATATGGACGTGTATTCCATAAATTTAATGCCTGTCGATTACCCGTCCCTTTTTTTTCTACGGATAAGAAAATGACAGGTATATCTTAAAATAAAATTAAATGGCGTCTGCAGGAATTAGCACCAATGCCTTCGCTTCGCTAAACCCTTTTCCACCAGAGCTGAGCTGAGCGAGGCTATGAAAATGAAGTGATTCTATTGGTGGATATTTTCCTCGCACATCGCTTAGCTACCTCGCACAGCTCTGGTGGAAAAGCAGCATGATAGTAACAGATAGGCATAGTTCTTATCAGTAATAACTATTCACTTTTTCGCTGATAAGTAACTGGAAGTTATTATTCACAATGCTAATAGTTTTGCATATTATTTAGATTCAATTTAGGACAGACAAAACTCACATTTAGCATAACATAAGCAATTATATCCCAATGGGGTAGTCAGACACATCCATTGCAAGACTTAACTCTAGATTTAACTCTAGTTTATACAGGGTGTTAGTGACATCGTAACGAATACTGAGGGGGATGATTCAGACCATGATTCAGAGTTGATGTCAAGTGGAATTTTCCGTCGCAAAATTCATGATTTTTTTTTAGATTTTTTTAAATTATTTTCAATTCTATACTTTTGCGATGAAAAATTCCACTTGATATTAACTCAGAATAACCAGCTGAATAATCCCCTTCAGTATTCGTTACGATGTCACTTACCCCCCGCACAAGTACATACTGTAGCCATACAAGTAGGTATGGGTGTTAGTGACACCGTAACGAATACTGAAGGGGATGATTCAGATCATGATTCTGAGTTGATATCAAGTGGAATTTTCAGTCGGAAAATTCATAAAAAAATTTGGGTTTTTTTTTTAAGTTATTTTCTGTTCCATACTTTTGCGACGGAAAATTCCACTTGATATCATCTCAGAATCATGGTCTCGATCATCCCTCAAAGTTTTCGTTACGATGTCACTAACACCCTATATACCATCAAAAAACATTTTATATTGAAATTTACCAACAGCAACTAATTTGATATTGGTAATCTCAGCAGCGAGTATTTAATTTCATTAGTTAATTTTGTAGGTATACCTAACTCTCTCTCTATTTAATTAGGCTCTATATGTGGAAGCTTGTAATTGGCCTCATTCTAGCTTATGTTTGTACGTATTTATTAAAGATTTCGTGCAGTTAGCTTTAATTAAAAAAAAGAAGATGAACTAAGTACCAACACCTTATCGAGCTTTCTGTTAGACCAACGTCATAGAACGGCAACTCTCCGCCCTCCCACCAGCGTCTGAGCTAGGTTCACTAGTTCAATATGTAGTGTCTGTTTAAAACGAGGTCGTTTGTATGAAGTGTCCGGGGTGTGTCAAAGTGACGTGCTAAGGCCTCGGTCTCGAATTTTGCGGGCAGCGGAGCGGCAGCGGCGGCGGCGCGGGAGAGGGGCGGGCAACGCATACCTGTTCTCGAAACCAGCGGGCAGATCGCGCGGCACTGTAGCGGTAAATAATCCCATTAGCTACTAATTAATTTGTAAACCATAATAAACATTGTAAATAACATAATAAATAATTTTTATATTCACCTACCTTCAATATTCAGTTCGTTTTTTATTTCTTCCCATAAACGATTAATTATTCTTCTATTTTTATGGTTCACATCTTTGCTGTTCCATATGGGTCTCCTCTCAAAGATTGCCGAAATAATTTGCTCTTGCACGTCCGAGGACATTTTGATACCTACGTCACGAAAAAAAAGTACAACACTGTACTACAATGCAGACGCGCAACGGTCACCGCTCGACTGGAGTGCACCGCTCGTTGCCCGCCCCCGCGCCGCTCCCGCGCCGCTGTTTTCGAGACCCGGTCCATTTGACGATACGCATAAGATCCTGCCGCTCCCGCGCCGCCGCCGCCGCCGCCCCGCTGCCCGCAAAATTCGAGGCAGAGGCCTAAGACTCACGTTTAGATAAAGATTAAATAAATAGCCTATGTCACACTGCTAGGCACAGGCCGCCCCTGAAACAACTGGAGAGAGTATGGAGCATACTCCACCATTCTGCTCTACTGCAGATTGGTGGAGGCGTTTGGGCTAGTAGTCCGGGACCAACGGCTTAACGTGCCTTCCGAAACACGAAATCATCACACCTTTTTTTTTTACTTATATATGTATGTATTTAAGATACACCATCGGTATATACATAAAAATTACATGAATAAAATTCAACGGACAATGACCGTATGTTATACCACTACAGGCGTATACAACATTCAAGTTAGTTTTAAACAAATAATAAAACAACACGTGTTTGAGGTAACTTAAAGCTAGAAGATAGAGAAAAAAATTGGATAAAAACAATATAAAGTAAAATTATAGGAAATTGAGTGAATTTATATAATATTTGTAATTTTATATTTAAAGTCGGTGAGGGTTTCGTCGGACATTAAGGTGATTCAGCCGGTAATGTCCTGGCCAAACAAAGGATAGTCTCACAAAGTTATATTCGATAGTGCTCCCATCGAATCGAACCCGGACCGCGAGATCGTGAGCCCAATGTTCAAACCACTTGACCACAGATGCTGTTAACAATTAAAATGTTGGAAAATTAGCTAGTTACATCTATATACTATCATGCTAGAGTGGAGACGTTATGTCTAGTACAAAACGTATGTTAATACAGACTTTACAGTCATGAGCAATATAATGTACCCACTTTAGGACTCTGTCGCACTAACATATTGGACATTTAGTGAGATTTACAGTTCAATTTGTCAAAAAAGTTAATGTGACATGGTACCAAAGTGTATACATATTAATGCTCGTGACCGTACATAAGATGTTGATTGTATAACTGTTTTACCTGCTAGGAGAAGCCTTTGAAAATGTGACCTAATTAAAGGTGGGATTAGTTAATTCTCCTTCTAGATGTATTTGGATATTAGGGCTGAGGTACATAGATTAATGTGTACGAGGTTGCATGGGAAGTTAAATATCTAAACCATTTCAACTACCTAAGTAGAGTAACGTTATAAACGCATACCGAAAATTTCTCACACAAAACAGAACACGAACAGGGTGGTTAAAATGGCTACATCGAAGCAATTCATCTAAGAAAGCATAATTGCTTTTTGACATTTGTTTGCATTGCGCACTTACTTTTAAATGCGCAAATGTCAATTTGCAATATTGCTTTCTTAGATGAATTGCATCGATGTGGCCATTTTAACCCACCAGATGGTTCATGTACTTCGGATGAACGGAATAGGGAACGCGTGAGCTTGACAACTCCCGTCTATAATTTCTTTAAAGTCGGCATTTCCGAATTGCTGCAACTAATAACCACGTCTGGCATGGATTTGTGAACTTGCATCTTTGTAGTTTTATTAGTAAGTCTTCTTCTTGTCGTGCCTCTCCATTACTGGAGGTTGACGATCAGCTCGTGGAATGTACCCATACGGAATAGCCGAATAGCTCTTCGACAGTCGCAACCCTCGTCCACCCTTTCATGTTGTCTAACCATGTCATCCTCGGTCTTCCCACGAGTCTACGACCCAAGATTTCCCCGACAATATATCTTGTCTCTCTGTCTATCCGTCAATTCAGAGCATGTGCCGTAGATACCCGAGATTAGTAAGTAGTTGCAAGTTTAAGGAGGTGTACGAAGCGTTTCGCTTCCTCATTTCTTATGCGAACGGCTAAGGTCTGGAATTCTCGTGCGAATCTGTTTCCCAATAAGTACAATCTGGGCCTCTTCAAGGCAAGACTGAATAGGCACTTTCTAGGTAAGTATGTCCCATCTTCGGCCACATCGTCACTGACCATCATGGTATAGTGGTCATTGGCTTGTGTATCTTCCGTAAAAAAGTTAAGTTATATCTTTTCTTCCCCAGCTCCACCTGACGAGGATCGCGAGGATGACTTCAGAGCGCCACTGTACCGCAGCGTGGAGATAAACGGCATCACAGTCCGGATGAAGTGGTGCGTCACATGCAAGTTCTATCGGCCGCCACGCTGCTCTCACTGCTCCGTCTGCAACCATTGTATAGAGGCGAGTAGACTGTTATTACGGTTCCGTAGCCAAATGGCAAAAAACGCCACTCCACCCAGCCCGATGCGTGAAGGTCACGGGGTCGCGCATCGAGTTCGGGAAAATCGACGCTATTAGACTCGCACGACACTAATTTGCATTGACATTGATGTTAACGCATTGGGCAAGAAGGATTGGATAGTATAATAACCGCTTTGAGCTGCGCGGAATAAGGGGACGGGGACAGACAGCCCCCTACTCGTCTCAAGTTCCCCAGAAGACCAAGTTGCGCTGAAGGATGTTGCTTTTGTGCCAACTCCATCTGATTGTCTTGCTGTTACCGCTGGGCGCCGATGATTTGATCTACGCCTGTATCCACCGAACAGAAGGTCTAGGTCTTCAATGTTCCGGAATTGTCGACAGCAAATGTCATCGCGAGCATATACACTTCCGTAAAGAGCATTATTTACTCCGCACGCCTATTGCAATCAGGCTGTAATAGAACTATCAACGAACATCTTCTGATCGCTGTAGGTACTAACGTAATCTCCTTTTTCATCAAGCAAGAGAGTCCGGAAGAGATTTCTTGAGGTAGAGAGTCAAATCATCTTTTGTTACAGCTCTTCTTTTTACTTCCGTATGTAAAGAATCGTGAAAGAAGAATGTGTGTATTGAGGGGAGGCACCCAGCAATCGGACGTACATGGGCTGTTTATGTATGTATGTGTGTAAAGACTCTAACATTGTTTTTATTTATCTGTTTCCAGACGTTCGACCACCACTGTCCGTGGGTGAACAACTGCATAGGGCGGCGCAACTACAGATTCTTCTTCTTCTTCCTCATCTCACTGTCCATACACATGCTGAGCATATTCGGGCTCAGTCTTTACTTCATCATGAACAATAACAACACATTGACGCAAGTCGAGCCTATTGTCTCGTATCCTTTTTTAAACATTGTTTTAAGTTTACGCGGTTATTATCATAATTAAAACACATAATAACGGGTTCTTACCGCGTTCAAAATAGGGATATGAGACTCCCGATATTTCGACACTGTTGCAAGTGTCGCGATCACGGGATGACTGATGAGATTGGAGTTCCTTTTTTAAAACTTGACGCCAATCTTCTCATGTGGGTCTCAACACCTTCAATTAACCCCACATCAAAATATAATTTTTGTTAATTATAATAGACTCGCGTTTGTCCACAATGTCACCTGATGGTAAGTGACGATGGTCTAGGGTGGATTACGCTTACCTAGCAAAGCCTATTCACTCTAGCTTTGATGACTCCCAGATTATAACGAGATTATATATAGATTATAAATCAATAATTAATATCTTCTGAAACGGAATATTTGAGATGATGACTAAGAAAAAGGAAACTTTAAGCTATCTTTAGTCATGTAATGGAAACACCACCAAATTGGGGATTCTGCGCGAGTCCGAATCCCGGTCGGATCGATTAACAAAATTTCCTAAGTAGATTCGTGGTGGCCAACTCCATACTCTTTCCCATCAGCGACGGGTTATGCCTGGGAGTGAAACGTAAAATATGCTACCTAAATATGTAGTTGGGTTTTGTCGTAACTACTTGAAACATCTACACCAAAAACCTTAACCATTGAACCAGTATGGTGATAATGGGCATAATAGTCCTGTTAGCGATCCCCATATTCGGTTTGACCGGGTTCCACATGGTGCTGGTGTCGCGGGGCCGCACCACCAACGAACAGGTGACCGGCAAGTTCACCGGGGGGTACAACCCCTTCTCTAAAGGCTGCTGGTACAACTGCTGCTATACACAGTTCGGGCCGCAGTATCCTAGGTAAGGACTAGTTTCGACACGCTTTTTTCAAGGTACAGCAGATCCTAGTTTTCGTTTCGGTTGAATATAATTTTCTGGCGAGCTTTAGTTATCGAGCGTGCGAATGAGGGACCTAGGCTTTCGTTCAGGATTAATCTTTATCGTTGTCGATCTCATCCAGCGAATTTTTTCACTTAAGAGTCATAAGGCTTCCATGAAACTAATCCAAGAAGAAGAGAAGTGTTGGGAATGATTCGCTCTTCCAACGTACAATTTGATTACGGTATATAAGTATACACACACTCCTGTGTGTGCTTTAAAAAATGCTGAAATCTTCGTCACCAAAAACTGTCAAAATTTGAATCCTAAGAACGTTCCATTCTACGCGCCGCTCACCAAATGCGTAAAGCTTAATCCGTGCATCCGCAGCCTAGTCCGGCCTTCGAAGTACATCTACAAGGGTGGCAAGAAGAGACGGGAGGCGATGCCTCCTCACTCGGCGTCTGCAATATCCACCATCGCGACCGACACGCAGCACCAGGTAAAGACGTACACTGCGGACAACGGATCGGCGCATCGGCCCGTCGGCCCGCACGCGCACTACAACAAGGTGAGAGCCAGACGCTTGGCCTGTCATGCTAGTTTTTTAAACTGCGAATACAAGTATTTTCTTCCCGACTGGGACAATGCAAAAATGAGTGTTATACAGTGTGTTAGTGACATCGTAACGAATACTGAGGGTGATGATTCAGACCATGATTCCGAGCTGATAACAAATGGAATTTCCTGTCAGAAAATTCATGCCAATTTTTGTTTTTTTTTTATTATTTTCAGTCCCGCCTCAGAATCATGGTCTGAATCACTCATCAAAGTTTTCGTTACGATATCACTAACACCCTGTCTGTCTTTTGCGTTATATCATGGTGTATAGAAAAGTTGTCAGATTAGTACATTTTCTTGGTCTGTCTCTTTCACACACACACAGGTTGTACTCTTATCTTTCTTTCCTGTGGTCATATATGCACCATGCTAGAATTTTAATACGGGTCCTGTACTACACAAGCGATAGCGCTACGTTGTAATATCAAAATGTCATTATAGATTTGCAATAGTTTTTGTATAAGAACGCATTCAATACTCAGTTGGGACACTTGCTGGTATTTTCCCGATTTCTCTTTAAACCTCTAATCTAATCTAGCCTACAAGTTCCCACTGCAGGGCAAAGGCCTCCTCTTCCTCTTTCCATTTCTCGCGGTCCTATGCGTACTCCGGCCAGTCCCTCCGGCAAGCGTCCAAGTCGTCACGCCATCTCTTTCGAGGTCAACCACGACGCCTGTACCCACTGCAGGGCAAAGGCCAAACCTCAGAACAGAAAATTATCTGTGCTCCAAGCTCCGAACACTGGATGTATCTCCCATTTGCAACTGGCGAAAATCGCTTGTGCAATAAAATCAACGTGATAGAGGGAATTGTATTTGAAATATTTAATTAATTGAACTTGTATTTGTGGTTAAATCGAATCGAATTAATTGCGCAGGATTCTCGTGAACATTATTGCTTTCTTTTTCTATTTTACATTTATTGTAATTTAGGGATTCATTTGTCTAGTAAAGAGAATCTTGCGCAACGAATGCGATTAATTAAGTGCCCTGTTGAATGGTGTGTTTGAAGTGAATGTTGAAGTGGTGTTTGTGGTGGTATGAATCATGAAGGATATTTCCATTTAGGCTAAAGAACACAGACAAGTTCGATTTCCGACTGGGATAAATTCGAACTTTTGTAGAGCTCCTTATAAAGTGTCAATTGACAATGCATATTGTATCTATATTCAGAGTGTTGAATATATTGAATAACTTTACAAACCTATAAAGCATAACATTACTTAGATTGAACAATACTGGATTTAACTATGAATTTTAAGAATTTTATCTTTCAGCATAAAACCTTTAATTCTTATTTCAACTAGAAATAATTATTATGAAATATAAATTCTATCCTATTTGATTTAAACATAGAGAATAGTTTGCTCTAGCGCACTATTACGCATAACAACTATTACTAATTTTATTTCATCTATCGCTTCCTAAAATAGTGTTATAAAAAATTAAGCTTAATATTTTTATCATGTAGGTCTTCTAGTGATTAGATTTAAACCCATATAATATAATTACAAATCGTCGCTTCATAGAGAAGACCACGGAAGCGCCTTTTTGCAAAATCACATCGCATGTTTTTTTTTTTAATAAAACCTCGCCATAGACAAGCTGCTTTCATATTCATTTATTCATTGCAAAGTAGTTAGGTGTTACATACATGGTATTAGGTACATGTGACGCCCTGCAAGGGCACATCAACGTAACAGGTGATAGCAGCTTCATTACAACAATATTATTAAGTAACATAGAAAATTATGAATTAAACAAGTTAAAGGTACCTAACAAACTTATTATACACCTGCATAAAAATTACATGATAATATAAAACTCAGTCTAAAATATATAAGTGTGTTTTTAAAATTCTATTATTTATTAACTTATAATACTTGCTTGCTTTCAATGCAGGTAGAAAATTGTGGTCTCAATTTGTAGCTTTCTAGAATGCCATTAATTGAAAAAATCGAGGTTTTGTTTTAAAAAAAAGCGCTTACGTGGTTCTCCCTATAAGGCGAAGAAATATAGAATGTCATCCGAAAATAACATCCGAAAGTCAAAATCATAAGTAGGTACTAGCTAGAACCATATCCATGCTTTATAGAGTTCTAAATCGCTTGCCACTATCACAACCTAGGACTCCAAGTAGCCTCACGCTTAGTAGAGCAATCGGTTACATACCTTCAATTCACTGGGCATAAAGTCTATTATTGCACTTGCACTATTTTTCTTTGAAAAGTGAATTGGAGAGATGGATGTCTGGCTCTCTTCTTTAATAACTTCTTTTTAATGGAGAAAAAAGGGTGATGTTACATTGAAATTTATTAAAATTTAGGTATTTAGGTGTAAATATTTAGAATTCAGTTACATTTAGCTTTAGTCGACGAAAAGCAGATTTAGACTATACGCATTTCACTCACTTCCAATTTGACCAAAAAAAAATTAAGATTTATTATTATTTAGTCTATGATTGTTTATTTAGTCTATGGTGATACTGGCGATAGAAAAAACCGCAATTATAAGATTAAAAAAGTTTTGAGCATTTTAATAATATTCGAATTAAAAGGAAATGATGAGCAAAAGTCTCAATAGTATAAAGGGTGTAAGTTATGTCTAACTACAGAGGATTACGTGAAATATAGAGACAGGGTGTAGTAGTAGCACACCCGGGACACCCCAAACAAAAATCTCATCAAGCGAGATAGACAGTCTGCGCGCGCTCCCGTTTAATCTTTAGCGGTTTACGGTCTTTTAGACTAAAGTAAGACCCAGAGGGGGTGAGGTAATCTATATCGGCGCCCGATACAAATTAGTGCGGGGCGAAGAGTTACCGTTCTATTCAGTATTATTCTTTATTCTATGCTAGATAGGTTTAAAATACATTCTTATTTTTTTTTAATTTAGCAATTCTTTTCGTATTTAAACTACACTCAGTAAATATTTTTTATTAATTTAATATTTAGCTACATAGGTACCAGTATCATCGAAACACATTTCATTCTTTCACTTTTACCATATAACTAAGGCTTTTATGGGCAAAAAGCAACTAACGATAATAAAAAAAAATCTGCTTAAATCATTTTTGCGTATTTCTAACACTTACATAATTTCTTTTTGGAATGTACAAAGAACATTATGTATGCACTATAGGGTACTTAACTGTATTTCTTTTTATCCATATACTAAAGTGAAGATTAATCTGAAATCCGTTTTTCAATATCTCATCTAACGCCGGAGATATTAATAGTTGAAGTTAGTGTTGGGTAAATTCTCCGTATCGTTCTAGCAAAGCGGCGTTTGTATGTAGTTTGGTGGTAGTACTGAAAAGTATCGGCGCCCGAAGGACGTAATATACGATCCTGACGACCAGATTACTCTAGCCATAGAGGCGGCCAATCAGCTCGCGACACCAAACGCTTCTAGACCCCGATGCATCGATGCTCATTCAGCGCTTATCGCTATCGACTCACTAGGGTCGATTAACACTCAGCCCTGTTGCCTTAAATTTTGTGTCGGGTGAAAGCTCTCAGCGTTCCCCATTCGTCCGGCCAAGTAGTTAATGCCATCTGCGGCAAATCTGCAATAAGTCACGTCAGAAAAAAAGTACCATACAAACTACCACCAAGCTTCATACAAATACTCGGACACATGTTTGACAAATGTCACGTAGATTTGTTTTAGAAATAAATTGTCCCTACAGAGTGATTGACACCGTAACGAATATTGAGGGGTGATGCAGCACATGAATCATTTATGAGATTTTGCGACGTTGGTAATAACTCGGAATCATGGCCTGCATCACATTATTTCCAAAAGAAAGCTTTCGTGCTCTTGTCAAAATCAAGTTACATGTACCGAAATATTCTGTACGGTCACGAGTACTAATATATATATGGGTCGTTCTTCTTTTTTATCGACAATGATCTGTCCTTCGTTCTGCTTCTGATAAGTTATGTTTTAGAATTTTATTTCATGTTTTGATTGTCTAAAAATATAGTTATCTTATTATACTCAAAATACAAGCAAAATACTAATCGGTTCCTCAATTAGTTATTAACGTAGCTTGATCGTTTTTCACAAAATTCTGTGACAGAGTGGTAAATTGAAATGCTGTCTCCGATGAAAAGGGCCACTCTGTCACAATATTTTTTGGAATGCGCCTGCAAAGAAAAGTATGTTACCAAGATAAAGAGAACCACGAAATAGTCCTCTACAGACACATATTTATATGATGTTTTAAAATAATTATTGCCGTTATAATTTTAAAGATGTTAAATCCGATAAATCGAGAAAATGTCTTTTTATTGTCGATAAAAAAGAAGAACGACCCATATACACTTTGAAACCATGTCACATTAACATTTTTGACAAATTAAACCGTAAGTCTCATTAAATGTCAAATATGACAGTGCGACATGGTTCTAAAGTGGGTACATACATGTTATTGCTCATGACTGTACACTACCGGCCGTTATCCTACGAAGCTCCGCACCACATTCCTTGCGCAGCTCTCCCCGGGTCGCGAGGACCATGAGGGCGAGATGGAGGGCCCCGGCGCGTCGCAGAGCGCCGACTGTGAGCCCACGCCGCCGCCCCTGCAGCGACGGGGCTCCGCAGCGAACCTGTTCCCGCCTGCTGAGCCGCACCATCACCTCCCACCGAGGCCCATGCACTATCCACGGCTGAGTCCGCTTAGCCGGAATACCAGGTGAGAAACACTTTAATACTGATCAATTAAATGACCCATTATTGACCATTAATGATCTGTTATAGACCATTGACAGACAGCCTCCGTGATCTAGTAGTTAGAGCGTTAGGCTCACGATCTGGAGGTCCGGGTTCGATTCCCGATGGGGACATTGTCGATATCACTTTGTGAGACTGTCCTTTGTTTGGTAAGGACTTTTCAGGCTTGAATCACCTGATTGTCCGAAAAAGTAAGATGATTCCGTGTTTCGGAGGGCACGTTAAGCCGTTGGTCCCGGCTATTAGCCGTAAAAAGTCCTCCACCAACCCACAGTGGAGCAGCGTGGTGGAGTATGCTCCATACCCCCTCCAGTTGATTGAGGGGAGGCCTGGCCCAGCAGTGGGACGTATATAGGCTGTTTATGTTGTGTATAGACCATTAATGATCCATTATAGACGGCGATACGGTTCACCAGAAAGAACGCTTAACAAAAATGTCGGTGAGGTTACTTAGTTCATCTTGCGATGGATGTGCCTCTGCCCACCCCATTGGGATATATGCGTGAGTGTGTTATAAAATGATTATCATCTATATGATTTTTAGAAGGTTATAGAACTTGAATTTGAAATAAATAAAATAATTAATTTGAAATTCATCAAGGTTATAAAATTTTATGAAGGATTTCTCTCTCTTTATTTAAGAGCTGCGCTCTTGTCGGTGGAGTAATCGCCTCCATTTTCATTACTCCATTTTCATACTCCGAGTAAACACCGAACGACCTTTTTTGGATTCCCAGAATCAATTTACAAATATTTTTTTCTGAAATAACTTTGATTCATTCGCGGTCTGGCTGATTCTGAATCAAGCGTTTGAAGTGTGAAGTTTAATTTAGTTTGACAGTTCCAAAACTAGCTCGATCTCATTCTTGTATTTATAGTAAGTAAAGCAAGAGAAGTGTGTCAGGATCGAAGCAAATGGAATTCTATAGTCTCTGCTTACCCCGGTGGGAAATAGGCGTGAGTTTATGTATGTAGTAAGTAAAGAACGGCAGACTAAAATAAAATATAGTTTAGTCCGCCTGAATAGTCACTATTTTTCTTTATTTTAAAGAGACGTTGAATCACATCTAATGGGAAATGACCATGAAAATAATTTGTTGAAGTTTTCTTTATATATCAGCATCTCCCTCACAGGGTCCGCTTATCTAACCTGATAATTTGACAGGTACGGTTTTTTCTATAAGCGACTGCCTGTCTATTTTTCAATCAATAATTCTTTATTGCACAAATCATATACTTAGGACCGCCTCCGTGGTCCAGTGGTTGAGCGTTAGGCTCACGATCCGGAGGTCCCGGGTTCGAATCCCGGTGGGGACATATCACAAAAATCACTTTGTGGTCCCTAGTTTGGTTAGGACATTACAGGCTAGGCAATTACTGATGTAAGTAAGTAGTCGTTACATGAGCCATGTCAGGGGCCTTTGGCGGCTCAATAATAACCCTGAGGGTTGATAAGGTTGATAATTCACTTCACAACCCACACGATAGAAGAAGAAGAAGCACAATATAAGCGGCGGCAGCGGCGGTATTTCATTCATATATAATTTCGCAATAAATCATATAAATAAAACCCCTTATCTCAACTATTCCAGCCACGGCGGCACGACTACATCAGGCTACCGAGTGGTGATGGAGCCACTGCGATACGACACGGGCGCCAACGGCGGCGCGCGGCCCTCGCCGACCATGCAGCAGCGAATCAAAGCGCTGGGGGTGGCTACACCGCTTGCTGTCTCAAGCCCTGTGCGGAGGTACGTGTGGGGAAAAGTAGGGGGGACGGGACTGAGAGGGGATTTTGTCTACTAAGTTTTGTGGGAGATGGCTCTAGGGATGAGATGTGGGACTTTCTTGCGGTCGACAAGGGTTGTTTATGGAAGAGTTTACGGTCGATATAGTGACGTTATAGGTGAATAATGTGGAAGTTTATATCGTGGTTGATTTAATGGGTCATAATCGATTATAATAATAATAATTTTATTTAATTCACGTAACATGTCTCATATGTGTTAGTAAACTTATTCTAGTTGTTAGCAGCCTTATCTTATATTAGATGCTATGACATGCAAGTCACAGCATCTACGCAGATACGGGCAGTCGATCATGATCTCTGACAATCGGTCGATTATGGCCCATCTCTCGATGTGAGAAAGATTGATTGTTGCGGTGGATTTAGTGAGGGATAAAAGGGATTGATAAGGTCGATAATATGGCAGTAACGATGGAGATGTAAAAAATATTTAATTATTGAAGTGTGGGAAATGACATTTAGAAGAAAACTAGTTTCTTTATATTTAAGATCAAGGAGTAGACAGTTTCAGCCCTTGCGGCACGGCACCAGGAGGGCTTCGACTAACCATACGAAGTTTATCTACGTAGATAGTATTCGCTTCCTCTATTGGTTGAAGCCCTCGATATAATTGGCGCCGTTGCGATTCAGACGCTACTGATCATATAATAAAACAATACGTCGTTTAAAGATCTTCTCTCAGTCCCCGTTAGAAAAAAAAAACACATATTTACTTTACTAAAATTAATTATATTTTATAATTTAAGTATATAACTTGGTAAATGTTGGGTGTCCACTTCTCAACCTTTACACGATGTGCTTACATGTTGTTAGCGAAATTGGCAAATACAGGAATAATTGGCGATGTTATAAGAAGAAAATTCTCATAAAACTATAGGTATTTATAATGATTTCCCATCTTATCATGGCCTGTTCCCATCACATCACTAATATGAGGTTTGGCAAGTTAGCAGAGAATGTCTTTTTGTTTACATTTAGAAGTTTATGGTTGAATTGGGAAATAACTTTAAAACTCATTAATTCATGGGTCTAATTTACTAACATTGTGGAAACCATTCCTTCTAAATGATATCATTGGTAGTCATGCATATTTTTTGTAACATTCATCAATATTTCTAAATAAATAAACATTCCTGTCATTCTATTGTAACAACTGTCACAACTGATTAATTTTGTCTGATTTAAATTTCGAATTAGTTACAAAAATATAAGCGAAAGCTGTACTAAAAATAAAAAGTACATTCGCTACTAACTTGTCACCGAAATTCGACTAAATGTCCCCCGATCCTCACTGATGCATCGCTTCTGTTTTATTTCTTAAACGGAGTGTTAGACGATTTGATTTGCATGTACAATGGTTTGCGTACTCACCTGTTAGCCGTGATTTTGTTTGGGATCACTAAATACGTGTTAATATTTATCATTGGTGTATATTTGCTTCGTCTGAACGTTTGCTTGTACCCCTTCTACCTGCGATATGAGTTATGCATCGCGCGTGACGCGATTCATATCACGGGCTACCACCAAGAGTCGTTCCATGTTTATCTACGTAGATAACATTCGCTGCGTCTATTGATCGAAGCCTGCGGTATTTGTTGTGTCACACGCGATAGCATAACCCGTGTAGCGATTGATATATTCAAATGTAAGTGAAGAATTTTTTGAAAAAAAAAAAAAAACTAATTTAAGTAGATAAAATAAAATACTGTAAACGAAACGTAGTATTGTTATTACTTAAACTCTCAAAAGACGTACAAGCAAACCTACGACGTAAAGACAAGGGTGTTTGGTTGCATTCTGACTGTCCTAAGCAAACGTAACTAAACAGTCCGCACTAAATTATCAATGTTTATCAAAATTATATCAAAAGTTGGGTGTAAATATATGAAAGGTATAAAGTGTGAACGTTTACCGATTACCACGCGGCAGATGGACCTAACGCATAGAGCCGACGTGTCGACGGTAACGAACGCATTTTGTTTGGTTTGTGTGTCTTTTTTGTTTACAAAATATAAAGTTGGTGAAATTTAATATGATACTATTTCTCACGCGTTGATACTGAGAGAAAATTATCACTGATAAGTGACTGTCCAAATAATTAAATGCGCTGTGTGCCACTGCCCGCGACTTTTATGTCTACGTTGATTTGAAAGCGTACGCCATGCCGCGGGGACTGAAGACAAAATGGTACTTCGGTAGTATGTTCTACACTGCCGCATAGTGTTATTTCTAATTTTAATTGGGTTTTGTATAATTTTAGTTTACAATCCAATTATTTATATAAAATCGATAAATTTCACCAACTTAAAATATTGTAAATACAATTTGGTTCATGCCTGCACAGTTGGGTTGATTTGCTAAACAATAACTTTGAGAAATACCTCTTAAACAGGTTTCTTTAATAAACTCAATTTTATATCATGTGATATTTGTGTACGACAAAAATATATTTAAAGAATACGCAATGCTATTTGAGCTTTGAAAGTATGTTTATATTTA
The DNA here is from genome assembly GCF_024362695.1 of Pectinophora gossypiella. Taxonomy (NCBI): domain Eukaryota; kingdom Metazoa; phylum Arthropoda; class Insecta; order Lepidoptera; family Gelechiidae; genus Pectinophora; species Pectinophora gossypiella. The sequence continues at coordinate 13,591,602 of NC_065416.1, read as the reverse complement.
TTTAAAGAGCAAACAGCATTGACCTTCTTAATTTGTTTTTTTTTTTTCTTTTTTTCGTTTTAGCATGTTTAGGCACGAAAGTGTGCGAATGATATTTATTTTGTTACTTTGGCGAAGTGATGAAATTCTTGTCTTAGAATATGTTTATGTACTATAAATCGCAGTATTTATATCTACCTAGAAACGCTCTTTAAAGGGCTTCTATATTATAATTTTAACTACATTTAAAGTTGTCCATTTAGTGTTTCTTTCAAGCCGAAACTATAAACTTGAAAAAACAATAATTTATCGTAAACATTTTTTGAAATTCTATACCACTATCTTGTGAATTTTAACTTCCATTTTTCAGAAAACAAAGACAATAGTTTCATCCGTGTATACTGTTTGCGTTAGGTATAACATGGCGCGTAGGACATCTGTGAAAATAGTACACTTTCATGGTATGTCTCTTTTACACACCCACACCCCGAACATTCTATACGAAAACCTCATACTGCCGCCTTTCCGCATAAGTACGAGCGAGACAGACACTCCACGCGCGCTCTCTCTTACTCCTTTGCGGCTTAGACTGAAGTACAAGCTCGTAATATTCAGAGGGGGTGAGGTAAATCTAGATCGGTGCCCGATAAGAATTGGTGCGGGGCGGAGAGTTACCGTTCTATACGAAGTATTATTCTTTATTTTATGGCACTAAGATCTACTCTATCTTTCTATCCCTGTCATTCGCGCCATGCTATAACGCAAAAGGTATATTTGATACAACAGGTGGTATTAATAAACTAATCTCAGCTTCGAGACTACCCTCAAGATCATGTCAATCTGACAGTTCTCATATAAAAACAAAAACTTGAGCATGATCTTGAGGGCAGTCTCAGCTGAGATTCGTTTATTAATACCACCCTATATGAATCTATGAATATGATTTTTTATTTGCAAGCTGTTGTTCGAACGCGGACCGCGGGCGTAACGCGATGCACTATACAATGGCCGGTGGCTACCACCGCTTGTCTATGGTTGAGTTATGATCATAGACGTGTCTATGGTAAAAGATATGTTTCATAACGTAGCCTTATAGTGGAAAACACGTAAGCGCCTTTTTGAAAAATTACATTCGGAAATAATTAAAGCATATAATAACGGGTTCTTACCGCGTTATATCGCCATTTAAATGCGGTAAGAACCCGTTATTATGTGCTTTAATTATGATAATTACCGCGTAAACTTAAAACAATGTACATTCGGAAATGTTTTTATTAACAAAACCTCGCAATTAGGGAATGCAATCCCGACTCGAGATCGCAAATTCGAGATCCCGCGGGACTGGAAATATCAATCCCGCGAGATCCCGAAAATTTCGGGTTCATAAAAAATTCTAAAGTTAGGATAGCTGAAAACGACGAAAATTGCTTGTTTGTGATAATGAGGTTAATTAAAACAAAATATTTTTGAAAGATAAAAACCTTTATACTTCAATATAACTAACTAAATAATTAAGTTTTCTTTGTAAATCAGCATATTCAAAACAAAAAGTATGACTCAAGGAGATTCGCCCAATCCCGTCAATCTCGAATGGGATCTCTTCATGTTATGCTTCGGGATGGATCCCGCGAGATCGGGATTGCATTCCTTACTCGCAATAGACAAGCTAGTTTCAATCCAGGTAGAAGAATGTGGTCTAAATTATTACCCGGAATGAAATTAATAGAAATAAATCGAGGTTTTGTTGAAGTAAATCATATCGGGGCGGTTAAAATGGCCACATCGAAGCAATTAATCTAAGAAAGCAATGTTGCAATTTGACATTTGCGCATATAAAAGTAAGTGCGCAATGCAAACAAATGTCAAATAGCAATATTGCTTTCTTAGATTAATTGCTTCGATGTGGCCATATTAACCCCCGAGAATGTGATTTTTCAAAATGGCGCTTAAGCGGTTTTCACTTGGCGACGATAAAAGTAAACCAGTATATCGCGTTTGTTTTCTTCACTTACTGATTTATATTTACAAAATTTTGGTTTGTTTAGTTAGAAAAACATTTTTGAATCAGATGGCGTTAGTTTGGTTGTAACCTGTATCCGAATTCGATGCCCGTTAGTCTATAGTCATAATCAAAACATTATAATACCGAGTTTTTACTGCGTTATTATCAAGGATATGAGACTCCCGCCGTACCAAAACGCAGAAACTCTCCGCACACACACTCGAACTCATGGATAAGAGACACGAAATGAGGCTGCAGGACTCAGCAGATGTCTTACGTTATAGACAACTTAATAGACAGATCTCGAAGTCTTTGACGAGCGACCTTCGTCAATTTAATACTAAACGTATTAAAGAGGCTATAGAGCGGAACAAGGGCTCCAAGGTGTTCGCAAAAGATCTGTCTATTGGGCAAAGTCAACTAGCGAGACTGAAAACTGAGGACGGCAGAATCATTTCGTCGACTCCCGAAATCCTGAGAGAGATTGAGAGTTTCTATAGACAGCTATATTCCACGAAAACATCAGGCGAAAGCATGTCTCGAGACCCTCGAGCCAAGCTTACCCGACACTACACTGAAGATATCCCGGACGTCAGCCTGTACGAGATTAGGATGGCCCTCAAACAACTCAAAAACAACAAAGCGGCAGGAGATGACGGAATCACAGCAGAACTTCTGAGAGCGGGCGGAACGCCAATACTTAAAGTCCTCCAAAGGCTCTTCAATTCCGTCATATTTCAGGGCAAAACGCCGAGGGCATGGAGCGGAGGCGAGGTGATCTTGTTCTTCAAGAAAGGTGATAAAGCCCTACTGAAGAACTACAGACCTATCTCGCTTCTGAGCCATGTCTACAAGTTGTTTTCGAGGGTCATTACGAATCGTCTCGCTTGCAGGTTTGACGACTTCCAGCCTCCTGAACAAGCCGGTTTCCGGAAAGGCTTTAGCACCATAGACCACATCCATACGCTGCGGCAGGTTATACAGAAGACCGAAGAGTATAATCTGCCACTTTGCTTGGCGTTTGTGGACTATGAGACCTGGGCTGTGTTGCAGTCTCTTCAGAGGTGCCAAGTGGACCATAGGTACATCGAGGTGCTAAGGGACCTCTACCAAAATGCCACTATGTCAGTTCGAGTACAGAACCAGAGCTCTAATCCGATCCAACTGCAGCGAGGAGTGAGACAGGGAGATGTTATCTCTCCGAAACTGTTCACTGCTGCATTGGAGGATATTTTTAAGCTTCTGGACTGGAAAGGATTTGGCATCAACATCAACGGCGAGTACCTGACGCACCTTCGATTTGCCGATGATATAGTCCTAATGGCTGAGACCCTGGAAGACCTGAACACCATGCTCGAGCATCTCAGTAACGCATCCCAACGAGTGGGTCTTAGCATGAACATGGCAAAGACAAAAATTATGTCCAACGACCATGTCGCACCCACTCCAGTTCAGGTTGGGAACGTTACACTCGAAGTTGTAGACCAGTACATTTACCTAGGACAAATAATCCAGTTAGGTAAGTCCAACTTCGAGAAAGAGATCTCTCGTCGGATCCAACTCGGATGGGCAGCGTTCGGGAAGCTGCGGAATATCTTCTCGTCCAGAATACCTCAGTGTCTCAAGACGAAAGTCTTTGACCAATGCGTGTTGCCAGTGATGACCTACGGCAGTGAGACGTGGCCGCTTACTATGGGTCTCGTGAGGAGGCTCGGTGTCGCTCAGCGTGCAATGGAGAGAGCTATGCTCGGTATTTCCCTGCTGGATCGAATCAGAAATGAGGAGATCCGCAGGAGAACTAAAGTCACCGACATAGCTCGGAGAATTGCAAAGCTGAAGTGGCAGTGGGCAGGACACATAGCGAGGAGAACCGATGGCCGATGGGGCGGAAAGGTTCTGGAGTGGCGACCACGTGTCGGACGACGCTCAGTGGGTAGGCCCGCTACAAGGTGGACCGACGATCTGGTGAAGGTCGCGGGAAGCCGCTGGATGCGGGCAGCGCAGGACCGATCGTCGTGGAGATCCTTGGGGGAGGCCTATGCCCAGCAGTGGGCGTCATACGGCTGATGATGATGAGACTCCCGATATTTCAACACTGTTGCAAGTGCCATGATCACAGGACGACTGATGAAATTGGAGTGGAGTAGGTAAATCCATAATTTTCTAAGGACAAACATATCTATCTACCCTCTTTCTTTGCCGCTTGTTTCTACATTTTGTGTATGATCATGGTACTTGCAACAGTGTTGAAATATCGGGAGTCTCCTATCCCTGATAACGCGTTAAGAACCCGGTATTATGTGTTTTAATTATGATAATAACCGCGTAAACCTCAAAAATATCTTTATTCAGTTGGTAACACAGTTACATTTTGAATTTTTACATAAATACAGCGTGTTAGTGACATCGTATCGAATACTGAGGGGGATGATTCAGACCATAATTCTGAGTTGATATCTAGTGGAATTTCCTGTGGGAAAATTCATGATAATGTGTCAGTTCCATACTTTTGCGACGGAAAATTATTAATATTTCATATCAACTCAGAATCATGCTCTGAATTATTGTTATCCCTCGAAGTTTTCGTTACGATGTAACTACCATCCTATATAGTATAATAATAAATCAGTAAGTGAATTCATTAGCACAACGATTTTTATCGCTAGCATTTTTTGTGTAATTCGATAATTTCCTTGTTTTTTTTTTCTTGTGTGTTTGCTAAGGTTTATTTGCCTGGTATAAAACTTTAGGCTTCATATTTGGGTTGGATAGTTAAGTAATCGAATTTGAGAAACCATCAAAGCCATTGTATGTGATCGTCGCGTCGCTTGGCAGTCTAATGGTGTTTTCGTCCTGATTTTTTTTTGCATTTTTTGATTGTAATGCGCCGTTTAATATTAGTTTGATTCAATGTTGATGTATTTTGATCTGTCCAATATAGACACCCAAAGGGTACGGCTTACGTCATACAATTACAAACTGACCAAGTGCGCGTCAAAAACGCGCACTAAGGGTTCTGTACCATTGACTAGTTAACAAATTTCACGGTGTAACCTTATTGATATCGACTAATATCGAGTAAAAATGTGCAAGAAAAGGGCGATTTTTGTATGGAAGCTCCCCCTTAAATATTTATTTTATTTTGTTTTTAGTATTTGTTGTTAAAGCCGCAACAGAAATAAATAATTTGTGAAAATTTCAACTGTCTATCTATCGCGGTTATTGACAGACAGACAGTGAAATCTTAGCAATAAAGACATGGGTCTTTTACCCTTTTGGGCACGGAACCCTAAAAATAGAGGTTTGTTGTGTGACAGGGACAGGCAATGTCAATTTTGCCGTACGGCCTTAAAATCAGGACAAAAGCACCAATAGCTTGCAGTAGTTGTACATTGTAGTGTGTATAAAGTAACAGTTGTATTTAGGCATGTGGCGTTGGCATGCTCCCCGCTGTAGACGCGCGACGCCGGACCGACGCCACGCGTTCAGAACTACCCGCGGGGCCGACCCCCTCCGGCGGCCGTAGTTAATCCAACTTAAGCGAATTTTTTAAAGATACAAGCACTACACGCTTCCAACACAAACGGTACATCGTACACGGTCCAGGAGTTCTGAACCGCGTGCCTGTCGGGCGGCGGCGGCGCGCGGTCGCACGCGCTAGCTTCGCCCCGCAGCTCCCGTCTCCTTCTGTCCGTAGGCCGTACGATAACGATAGCGAGGGCTCGGACGAGCTCGCGCGATTAAACCCCTGACGTGAGCGCCGCGCACAGGTCCAACCCGGGCACGCCCACGCAGCCGCGCCGCCCCGACTTCATCGGCGTGGGCGGGGCGGCGGCGGGCGGCCGCGCCTCGCCGCAGCGGCGCTTCCTGTCCGAGGGCGAGCTGCTGGCGCGCGACGAGCCGCGCCGCGACGACATCCGCGAGCTGGCCGCGTCGCCGCAGCGCGGCAACTACCTGTGGGCCGAGCGCGCGCCCCGCGGCGGCGTGGCCGTGCTGCCCCGCGCCCCGCCGCCCGCCTCCCCGCTGGCGCGGCGCCGCGCCGCCCCGCCCGCGCGGCCGCTGTCCTTCGTGCGCGCGCTGGAGGTGCAGGACCAGCTGGACGCGCGCGCGCAGCCGCCCGACCCGCCCGACCGCGCCTCCGTCTACGACTGCAACTACGAGATCTCCGTGTGAGACCCGCCTAGCTTCACTCCCGTAGCCGAGCGTTCCCCAATGTGTTCCCCGAACGGCGCGGCCGCGCTTCGGCTCCCTATCCTTCCGATGGGTTAGCTTCGACGAATCCGGACGAACCTTCGAATCGTTTCCCGGTATGTGATAGTTTCCCCTCGCCGAGCGTGCTCGCCGTGCTGGGCGGCTACACTCGCAATTCCAAAGAAACTTGTTGATAAAATGTTGTTTTAATGTTACGAACGCACAACGATCACCGAATTGGCCGCGGAGGTAGCACCACGTGTGACTCTCGTTTTGTAATTAACGGGTCCGAGTTAGGGAGTACGCTGCATTTTGTATCCTCATGCCATACAGTATAGTTGGTAAAGGAGTGATTGTGTAATATATAAGGTAAGACTCGGGTTATTACTCGTAAGGTGTAATTAGCGTTTTATATGTATGTATATTTGTGAGTAATTTGTATCGTTGAATTGTATTTAAAACTGTGAATTTGTTGAAAGAGTGTACATAGTCCCCAGTGTTGTGATTCCGAGATGACATAATAATATAGTACTGTATCAACACACGCGTGTTTCAATTATTGTATAAAATATTTATATATTTTAAAAAGTTTCCTTGAAGCTGTTGTATGTTTTCCTTAGGGTTAGAGTGAAGTTTCAGGGAGGTAACGGAATTGACTGATTTATTTATCTTTCCTCGTTTTACTTTATTGACACGTCTGCGAGCGCAGCAAGGTTTTGAGGTCGCGACAGAGGACCATTTTATTCCTATTTTAGCTGTTAGGATAAAAAAATATCCTATATACTCGTGATAAAATCCATTAACCAAATTTTGACAATTTAATAGAGAATGTTCTTTTGTATCCAACTGAAATAAGAAAAATGGTCTCTGTAAATTGTGCCAAATATTCCGTAGACCGATGTAGCTAAGCATGCGTCGTTTGTCTTGGTTCCTATTGTATCCTCCTTGTGTTCCAAATTGTTATCTCTTGATTGCGAATGTAAATCGAAAGAAGTATATCTTTTATTAGTTTTTGATTTTGATTGCAAATATTAGTGGTATGGCAATGTAGCAAAGGGCAAAGGGACGGTCAATTTCAATATTAGTTTTATAGCTCACTGAAGTTTGGCCGCAATCTTTCCAAAATACTGAACTATCTAGATGATATTTTGTCTGTAAAGTACAGAGGAGTTAAAAAGGCCACATTAAAGCAAATCATCTGAAAAGCAATATTGGAATTTGACATTTGCGCATATAAAAGTAAGTGCGCAATGCCAACAAATATCAGAAAGCAATATCGCTTTTAGATGAATCGCTTGGATGTGGCCTTATAAACACTCATGGGTCCCTTGCTACCTAGCTTTACCACTTAGAAAGCAGATTTAAAATTTTCGTTGGTTTTTATTTAATGGGCTGTGAACTATTTAGATTGGAATCTCTAAAGCTTTGCATCCATTAAGCAACTATTGAGACGCTCGACAGGTTTGGCAACGTCGCACGACAGCGCGGAGTTATTGCGCAACGTTGCCGATAAGTGAACTTGTATGGACAGAGATGTTGGCCAATATGTAGAACTATATACCAGGAATGGTATGGAGTTCCGGTACCGGAACTTTTAGATATCCGAAATAAAAAAGTATCCTTATGGATGCCGTAACCGATATAAAAGTTTCGTATACTTTTGAATAGCGACGGAGTCTGAATGGGACATGGTACGGCACGTTTTTGTGTCTGCACAAATTTGGAAAAAGCTCCACTGACAAGAGCCTAGCTCTTAAATTTTGAATGAACTCACAAATAACGTCAAATTATCTACCTTTTTGTATTTAACTTTTACAATTCCTTAACTTTTCGAACGCCGGAACGCAGATCTCAATCAGACACAATGTAAAGCCTTTGTGTCATCACTTCAATCAGCCTCATTGTGTCTCAGATGAGAGGGTAAAGAACTAATATCCGTATCCGAAACTATCTAATAATCCGAAATTATTTCTAATCCGTAACCATATATTATATATATGGTTTCGGTTACGGATTACTATATTGCGTCTCAATGTTGCCTAGTGGATACAGGACTAAACTAGAGGCACTCTATGATGGCCGTTTTGACATTTCTCCCGCTCGTCAATTTTCGCATTAATAACTACGTTGTTTAGGAGCGAATTGCTGTGAGTTGCTACTTTATTATGTCAAAACGGGCATCATAGCATGCCATAGTTTAACGTTGACAACGATGCATTCTTCCTTGGAATGGAGCGAGTCCGAACGTACGATAGCGTCATACGATCTCAGCTACCGAATTTGTACAATTACGTCCCCAAAAATTACTGTACTTAGTGTTTTTGTAATTTGTAAACATTGTGGTGTTTTTAAAACTTATTTTTCTTTTATTGTGGATATGACGGGAAATATACGAGCCTTTAAGATGTAATGTAATAGAGTATGCGCCAACTCCCGCGGATTTCAATGGAACTAAATGAGAAGTCATACCAATTTATGCAGATATTGCGACCCCAGGGCCGCGGCTGTGGGACTTTGGCGCAGATTCTACAAGTGTTACTATAGTAACATATTATTCATCAATGCTACAATCGGTGAACGGAGATAAACGTGAAAACTTACTTGTCGCTCGAAAATTACGCAACGAAAATCGTACTGCAGATGGCAGAGCAGTATAATACCGTCAGTATAATATTAATATGCCACTATAGCCTTTTTGCTTTGGTATAAAGGTACAAATCCGCTCGCGCCTTTTTGTCACTTACCGGTTTGTCAACTGTTTTGTAAATCAAAACGGCGTAAGTGGCTAAGCACAGACAAATATCGTCATAAAATCAATATAACAGTAATGTGTTTAAAAATTTTACTTTTTTAAATTGTTTTATTGCTACTGTCAGTGTGTTTTGTTTTGAGTAAATTTTGGCGTCAATAATCAACTGCAACGAGTATAACATACTGCGTCCATGTTTATAACCGTTCACCGGCTACAATGAGGAAAAAAACTACCTATTTCTCTCAACAGGTGTCGCTACTGTTGAGTGGAAATTTTGACAGTTCCCCATACTATTTGAGTAAACATATTCTTTGGTTATATTTTTACACTTAAACCCTTGCTGCAGTGTTTAACTGCAAAATCATAGTGTTATATTTATTCCCTAAAGATCGGGAAGAAGAAAACTTATTTTCAATCAGATCTGTCTTTTTCCAACACATGGCCGGTTTTCTTTTAGTAACTCATCCTTCAGACATCAGCAATTTATCGCGAATTTTAGCTGGACAATGTGGAGAACTGTCAGATTTAGGACCGCTCAACAGTGCTGCTACATTTGAGCTTCTAGTTTTTAACCTCATTAATCAACTGACTGACAGTGACAGATTATAAGAACCGACGTAATTGTGAAATTTATGAAGAAATGATCGCCATATTTGACAATAGTTAACGCACTGCAAAGTGTTAGTTTGTATCTAAGTATTTGATTATTTTAAACATAAATTACCTACAAGGTACAGGACGATCGACGTATCCGATCGATTATGTAGTTTTAAAAACAGATCATGTAATAAGGGGTTATTATACCTGTCCGACAGGGTAGATGCGTCAAGGTCACAGGTGGTTACCATGGTTACTCATCACCAACTCCCGTTCAGATCGTGAAGTCGTAAATCGGCGGGTCGTAACCATGGTGCGGCACGCTGGGTGGTGAGGATATGGTATCCCGACGTGCCGGCAGAGTAGGGGAATGATCGGTGATGACGGTGATAAATTAGAAGCAAGCAGGAATATATACAGTTTATTAAAAACACTTCACAAACAGGATAGGAATATACATAGTTCACAATATACACACTTCACAAAAGAATCAAGACTTAGGAATTAGAGGGCACGGCCCTAAACAGTATAATACACTTGTTGTTTTTATGAAGGTCGGGGATGCAGTGAGTCAAAAAAGAGTAAAATGAAAGGAAATGCGAATGGAATGGAATGAGAATTTCGTAATTTAAAATGATGATGGTCCGAACAAAAGGCCAGTATGTGCAGAGTTTGTACTCTGCTACAATGGTAACTGCGATCTCGAACGCGTTGGTGGGGAGTAACCATGGTAACCCGTAACCCTGACGCATCTAGCCAGCCGGATAGGTATGTGTAATAAGCCATATACAGAAATATAGCACTTGTGTCCACCAAACATAGTTTATCTACACAATTGACACATAAGGTGGTATTATCAAACTGATCTCAGCTGAGACTACCCTCAACACGATGCTCAAGTTCCTGTTTTTATATAAGGGTAGTATTAATAAACTAATCTCAGCTTCGAGACTGCCCTCAAGATCATGTCAATGTGACAGTTCTAATATAAAAACAGAGACTTGAGCATGATCTTGAGGGCAGCCTCGAAGCTGACATTAGTTTATTAATACCACCCTAAGAATCGTCACATTGACATAATCTTGAGGGCGTTCTCGAAGCTGAGATCACTTTATTAATACCACCCGAAGTTGCCGAGATTATTTGTAAATAAAGAAAATATATATTAACATAATATAAGCTCACGACTATATTCCCAATTGGGCTAGTCAGAGATAATATATATTATATTATTTAATATTTAAATAAAATAGTGAATTTATCGAAAAATTAAGGCTATGTTCAATATCGAATCTTTATCGCCGTTAATATTTTTACCCAGTAAAAGTTGATTTTGAATAGGTTCCATAGTTATGGATTTGACATTGAATATAGTATTAGTTTTTCACGTATTGATAAAAATATAAAATATATCGACTCATTTCTAGCTCTTAGCAAACTAACAGAGTATTTAAATATGTGCGATATATTTTGTATAGTGCAAGGTTTGACGACATTTTCTTTGTAATTTGGAGGGGGTCAAATTGGAGAGGCTTTAAGATGTGGTGACCAATGGTAGGGTCTGAAATATGGGTGTAATTTAATTAACTTTTGATCTAACCTATTGTAGATTTGCCTCGTATGGCGTTAAATACTTAGCCGGACAAATGGGGAAATGGTATATAAGGGCGGTAGACAATTTAAGACAACAGGCTTTTTTTTTAACGTCATATATGTATGTAGTATGCCCGTGTTATGAATGTCTGATGGTGCTGAGGTAAGGGCAAACTGTGCTTACCTTCATAGATAGAAGGAAAAGACCAGAAGCTTAAGCCGATAGCGGAATTAAAAGCCGTTTATCGAGATTAGTTCACCGGTCGAAACTAGGGGTTGGGGTCGAAACTATGGGTTGGGGCTGAAACTATGGGTTTTGTTTTGGGGTTGTAAATATGGGTAATGAGACCCCCTATTTTCAAGGGAATATTGTCAAACCTTGCAAACACGTATCTATTAAGGTTAATTTTGTAAATATTCCGCAATGTGTAATAAGGACAATTTTGTATAGAAAACGTAATATTTGTTGTGAATGTTACTATGTGTATATCAATATTTTTGTTCAGATATTTATTTTGGTGCCAGTAACTTTATATTTCCACGTTTGCTTCTTGACATATCAGATTGTTGCGTTGTACAGGCTGAGTTTGATATTATTTGTAAAATAGACGAACTATATACAAGAGGGCTGTTAAGCCGTAGTAGAGAACGTAACCCGGTATTTAGTTATTTTTATATATATACTAGATGTCTCTCATCATCATCACAAATTTAAGAGCCACGCTCTTGTCGGTGTAGCAGTCTCCATGCTACTTTTTAGGGAAAAATAGGGCAGTGGTTTCCCTCTTGCCTTCCGCCCAGAGATGTCTCTAGTTGTGTTAAAACGAGATGACAAATGAAAATGACAGGTGATTAACAGTTAGACATAACCCGCCCGACTCTAGAGAGTAGAGACGTCTGTTCATGTTACATAGACAGGGACTAGGGATTGACGATCCGATTGTGTTACATTGGAAGTTGTATATATGCGTCGCGCTGTGCAAACTTCGGTAGCGCGTTTTAGGCCGTCTGTCAACGCCATCTGTTGCGTGTGGGCGGAACTAGGTAGTCGACAAATTTGGTCCGCCACACCCAATAATTTTACAAAAAAATGTAAGATGGTTTTGCAAAGTATCACAATGCTCATAGTTGACAACGCCATCTAAAAAAAGATCTTCAAAGAAGACAACAATTATGTTGTCTTCTGTGTTGTCCTATATCGCGATTCTAGCGGATAAAAGAACGCAACCTCTCTCTTTGGAAGAAATGCGACAACTACCTCTAATACGGTACGTTTCTTTCTTTCCAAGTTACACGTTGTAGTATGGCGATTGATACTCTTTTACAGGTCGCCCATGTTTTCTAATAAGGGTTTTATAGTGCAAGCTCGCCTCTAATACACATGTGACTTCTAATAACTATTATGTTGGTTTTATAAGACGCGTGTATAATAAGTAGGTACGGTAAACTTTTTAAATTTCCTAAAGCGACGGGACGAAACGCTAAAAGAACGGAAAATTCCGCTTGATATCAACTCAGAATCGTAGTCTGAATCATCCCTCAACGTTTTCGTTACAGTGTCACTAACAGCTGTTCGAATCTTGTTTCCTTGCCATTCGTTGTTACCTATTTATCTAACTACCTTCACAAAATCAAACCTCTTAATCTTGACTATAAATGACTAACCTATATCTTCACGAAACTTCCTGCACAATACATCTTTACATAACCAGCCTATATACGTCCCACTGCATGCCACAGACCTCCCCCAATCAATCGGAGTATGGAGCATAATCCACCGCGCAGATCCGCTGCGGGTTGATACAGGTGGTTTTGCGGCTAGTAGCTAGGACGTACGGCTTTATGTGCCACAACAATTTCTAATCTAGCCTACAAGATCCCATTGCTGGGCAAAGGCCTCCCCTTCCTCTTTCCACATGACGCACAGCGCTGTGCATTGACACACGCACGCTGAGCGCCTCATGACGGGTATAGGTGTCGTGGTAGATCTCGAAAGAGATGGCGTGGGGTTACGGCTAGCAGCCAGGACCAACGGCTTTATGTGCCACAAGAGCACATTACGACGATTTCCACTGCTGGGCAAAGGCCTCCCCTTCCTCTTTCCACACGACGCAATGGTCGCCTCATGATTTGTATAGGCGTCGTGGTAGATCTCAAAAGAGGTGGCGTGCTGTGGACGCTGGCCGGAAAGCGCGCAACAGGCCTAGCACACTACGTATAACGCAACGCGACGCGAGATAAAATTAGGTTCTTAGTACAAGCATCTAGCGGAGTCATAAGAAATGAGAATATTGAGGGAGGTGGTTCACTTATATCCACTAAATTTTCATCAATCTCGAATTTTTATTCAAATCTCGAATTAATATTGCACTGTGATCGTTATTTGAAGAGTGAAAGCTTATTGTCTATGGGTGATCGTGGTTTTACCACGGTATTCCGTCAATCAGCATACGACCCTACAAATAACGACCACAGTGCAGTAATAGTAAGGTCGTTTTTTGTTAGAATAAAAAGTTATTGACATCAAGACGAATGTTGGATAGATGTAATATCTCTCCGAGAAATACCATTTAAAATATTGTATCCATATACCATATCATCTTTCGAAGGTTGATCTCGCCTGTACAATCAATGATATTACAGTAACGGCCTATTGTTAATATCCTTTTTATTTTCTTTTTATTTTAATTATACATTCCGTTTTTCTAGAGCATGTAGTGCCACATTAAGTAGGATATTGATAGCTGTATAATCATAAAAACAAAAGCGATTATGAGCAATAAAATATTTCAAAAGTGACCACTTTGAATGTTAACTATTTACGCCGGGTCGATACGTGATTAAATGTTAAATAAGGGAAAAAGGATTTCTCTATTAATTTGTTTTCGGGTAATTATATTTACCTTATTTAACATTTAATCACGCATAGAGCCGATAATAATAGTTTATTATAATTATATACTTTGAACATTTTCTTGTTATATATAAGCAATACCTTAAGGACATTCTGTAAACTGGTCAACTTACATGATAAGATTCAGTAGCCAAAACGGGTAATTAAATTAAAAGAAAAAATACTAAAAAGACACGAGTAGAAGCCTATATAAGTTTTTTTTTAAATATTCACTTAATGTGGCGTTACTTTATTGACTAGTCTATGACTATGGCACATTACTTTGTTCACGGTGCGTACTTAAATTATATAATTTAACACGAGAATGAGAATTGGCAGTCGGTAGCAGGATTGTGATTCAATGACACTACACATGATGTGTAAGTTAGAAACCACTCTTAATTACGACATTATGGTTGCTATGTTTCCTTAGATAAATATCATTATAGTGACTTAGAAGGGAAACCATCCCTTCCCCAAAATTATGATGTAAGACAAAGGCTAAAGAGCCCTAAAAGTCGCTTTTTAATCTATGTAGTGAATTTTCAAAGAAAAAGTAGTTTACAAAACTCTTTGTGAATATTTTGAACCCACACGGAATTGTGAATGTAAGAAATTGAAACGAAAGGTGACAACAAAATCACACCTCTCGAGACAAACTAAAATAAAACTGATTTTACTTGGAATTTTAAAACTTTTTGGTCTGTGTGCCAGGCCAGGGACAGCGCAGTGAAATATTGTCTTTTGTATTATAAAGTATTAGCTGAATTAGTCAAGAGTGGGAGGTATTATGCATCAATAGTATTTTACGGCAACCCAAATAGTTTTTGGTAAGACACAAAAAAAGTTCTAGGAGAATGGGCGTTTTTCTAGAGTTTCACTTTCGTTTCAAATTATTGTGTATTCTGCTATAGTATTCTGTCTTAAGTTGGCAGTTCAATATTTCGTAATAAATAGAATATTACAGACTAATTTCATTATTATTGTAACTGGGAGCATTTCAGTATTATTATTTTTTAGACCCCTAGTCACTTCATGGAAAATTGGAAGATAACTAAATTGTTATTGTATAAGGCTGCGTTTCCATTGACGCCGAGCTGTGCGGAGCTGTGTGGAGATGTGCAGGAATCGACCAATCACCGTGAGGGAGAGAGTGACAGAGCGTCTTCGTTTTTCGCTCTCTCGGACGCTGTGATTGGTCAAATCCGCACGTCTCTGCTCTTCTCCGTCCATCTCCGCGTCAGTGGAAACCCGGCCTAATTGGTAACCAAATACGGAATCGTCCTTGATTGCTGCAGATATCTCTTAATTTTATTACCTGCAAGGCTATAGCCTTGTTATACCTGCCATTTTTCTTATTCGTCGAAAAGGAAAGCGGCGGATGGTCACTTTTAAAATAACTGAATAACCTTAATAATTTGAATAGAGTGTGCGGTCGACCTAATTCTGTCGGCTAATATGCCAACGTTCCTCAAAGTGAAAGGGCGTATATAGAAATGACAGATATAACTTAAAATTAGGATGTGTCTGCAAGAGTCGGGGCCATTGAGTGCTAAGTATTAAACATATTTGAGCTCTTTTTTATACGGAAGTGATATTCTAAAGGAACTATCTGCAATATTATATAGCCCAAAATGTGAAGATAGATAAGTTTCGGATCAGCTGCGCTGCAAATCGTCTAAGACTAATGTGAATATTCGTAGTACCTCCTCAAAAGTCGTTAATACCTATATGTATGTGACAGTGTTTTATTTTTGTATTTTGATAAAATTTGTGTAAATAATTTTCTTATTTTATTGATATTAAACTCAATTAATCAAACTGTCCGTTTTTTATTATGAAGTAGGTGCTCTAATAGGTACTCTTGAGACTGGAATGTCCCTGTGCGCAACGGCGCTAAAATTAATAAGGAGAAAGGGATTCTCAATGACGGAATTTCCAGGGTAAGTTCCCCAAAAACAATATAGAAGGCGTTGTACAGATTTAACGTGATAATTATCTATTTTCTCATTGCTCTTGTTCACAAAATTAATCAAGAATATAATGGCTATATTGCTTTTTATTTTGATCAAAATAATAGTGGGTGGAAGATGTGTTGTGCCTGGATGAAATAACAAGGGTCATCATTTATACCCAAAAACTATAAGATAAAATATTCATATGTCTGTTATTCATGAAATTAGAAGGTTACACGAAGAAAAATATGTACAACGCCATCTATATTGTTTTTGAGGAACGTAGCCTGGAAAGTCCCTCCTTAGCTGGTCATTCCTGAAGGCCGTACGACAGCTTACAAACATAATTTGTGGGTAAGACTCTTATTATACAAGTCATTTGGCGGCTTAACGAAAATTTTAAAATTAATCGCTCGCAGTTTCAAACACTTGTAACGTCAACTCTACTGGGTCATTTTGAGTAGTAAAATCAATGAGGGAAAGAAAAATTGTTATTACTCGTGTAATCTCCACGATAAAAATATTCACAGCAAAATAAAAAATTGTGGGAGTTTGCCATAACATGCTTCGTAAACGCATTATATTTTTACAATGGTAACAAAAATGATGACAGCAACTGTCAAAAGTTGGAATTAATTGTAATGGCAACACCTTGTCTTTTTCTTTTGACGTAAAGGGAGAATGTGAGTTTCGCTAAATTTTATGGAAATAATCTATTAAAATCTGTGATAAAACATAATAATTGTAGTGAATATCTCAGTTGTCGTTAAGTTTGTGATTTAGACTGTATAATACCGTAAATATTTTTTGGAATACTTGGATAATTTATCGACAAAACTAAAATTGTAGTCGATGTTGTTCTCACAGTTTATAGTGGCTGTTTTGCAAGTTATAAAGTTTCTGTTGCACGGAAGCACTTCGTTTAGCGGGTTATAGTGAGAAGATATCCCATTTATGCTATTCCAAGGTTTATAGAACATGTAAATATTACCGTGAGTACACTTTTGAAGGTTAGTTTTGTTGTTCACAGATTCACCCAAAATGGGTAAGATTATGAAGCCAGGGAAGGTGGTGCTGGTCCTCAGTGGCCGGTACGCCGGTCGCAAGGCCATCGTCGTTAAAAATTACGACGAGGGGACGTCAGACAAGCCCTACGGCCATGCCTTCGTCGCCGGTATCGATAGATATCCCCGCAAAGTCCACAAGAGGATGGGCAAAAACAAAATCCACAAGCGCTCCAAAGTCAAGCCCTTCGTCAAGGTAAGAGTTTAGTGTTTTTGTTGATATAACCTCTTAAGCTTCATCAAAACAAGTGTCATAGAAAATGTGGTGTGGTGATCTAGTGTGCTTGAAGAACTTTTTGGTTATAGTGTTTACAGTGACTCTTCAGGTTAATAGTCCCAATTAGAAGTGAAACATGTGAAAATTAGGAATTTTGAAGACTAGTTAACAATATCAAGTTGTTCTTAGTGTTACTCTGTACAGGTTATGATGGCTTACTTTGTGCTGCAGTAGTTAGCCCAACAAAACGTCAATATGTTCTTTAGTGTACTCTACAGTAAACTAAATGTGTATAACTATGATTTTGAAAGATCTATTGCAGTAGTAATTTTTATATTTAAAAAAATATAATAGTATTTCATTTACTAGTCCACAGTTGCTCTGTGCTCAGTTTTTTTTATCCAATTGCTACTAAGCTTGATTTTACAGATGTAAAAGTAAAAGTTGGCCCTTGTAAACTTTGTTTACCATAAGATTAGTCTTCATAAGAAATTAATGTCATGTTGCACAATTGATTGGTGTCTGATTGTTTAAATGTAGTTCTGTGCAATAAAGTATATTTGATTTGATTTGATACGTGGTTGGGATATATTCATACTACAATTAAGGTAGATTCTTCTTCTATCATGTGGGTTGTAAGGTTGATTATCAACTTCATCAACCCTGGTCTCAGGGTTACTATTGAGCCGCCAAAGGCCCCTGACATGACTCTTGTAACAACTACGTATATACATCAGTAAGTAGTAATTGGGACCAACAGTTTAACATGCCTTCCGAAGCACGGATACTCTTACTTTCGGACAATCAGGTGATCAGCCTGTAATTTCCTAACCAAACTAGGGATCACAAAGTGATTTTTGTGTTATGTCCCTGCTGGGATTCAAACCCAGGACCTTCGGATTAAGGTAGCTTATAAGGGTATATTAATTATGGATTGTCATCTTGAAAGGATAACTTGGCATCTCTTCTCAAGCTTCTAAATGTAGCACCAAGCAGCCAAGCCCAAATCAAGCATATACTTTGACTAAATATATTTGTGTAGTTCCAGTTTCCTTTCCCTGATTCACCGAAATTAATTTACTTTTCTTTTTCAGGTCGTAAATTACAACCACCTCATGCCAACCCGCTACACTGTCGACATCAGTTTCGAGAAGTTCAGCAAGAAAGACCTGAAGGACCCCTCAAAGCGCAAGAAGCTCCGTTTCAACACGAGGGTGCGCTTTGAAGAGAGATACAAGAGCGGGAAGAACAAGTGGTTCTTCCAGAAGCTTAGGTTCTAAGTACTAAATAAAATAAATTTACGCAAGTACAGAAGGTGTTTTTGTTCAAATTTTATTTATTTATTTATTTACACTAAGAGTTGGGAATCCCAACAGTAAGTGAAGAGTTAAAAAATGTAAGTTGCTCTTACAAAAACAGAATAACAGCCCATCCTAATATACTGGCCAGGCCGCTCATGGATGAGCACACACAACTAAGACTAAGAAGGAGGCTGCCGCAGGATCTAGCCAACTAAGGCCCAAAATAGGAAGCGACACTGGTCGCTTACCTAAAATGATACCTATACACCACAAGAAGTGCTTATTATCCAAGGGTGATAGATTGCGCGCAAAAAAGGGGTTAAAAAAATAATTATTTATGGGCATACAGTTTATAATAACATGTGCATGTCATGCATGTCTTTAACTTGTTAAATTTTTTTTAGATTACCTTATGTAATTTCTTAACTGAAAGCTCCGAGATGTGTGTACTTAGTTCATCTTGCAATGGATGTCCTGAGGCTCTAGGTACCTTGGAATAGTTGTTAGTTTGTTAATTTCTTAACACATTCATGTCATTACCATTAGTTTTTATAACTTGTGATTATTTCAATGGCATGCTAAGTGCAGAAATATACTTGGTTTTTTTTTGATAGCAGGATTTTTCTAAATGCTAATTTTCTCTTTGGAAATATTTGCTTATGAAGTAAAATAAAACCACTACATTTATTATATAATTATCCTTTTTTATTAATATTTAATAAATTATTTACTCTTATGCAGTCTAATCTGATATAAGCTTTAAATTATAATTATACAGAAGTTATTTAACAACTATGAGCTGCAATGCACATAATGGAAACATTAAATATTAACATGTCTCATGGCATAATTAAATTACTTATAATTACAAATGCAGACAAATAAATTCGACGATACAAAAGCTATTTATTGAATGAGAAAATAGGTTAAATGATTCCTTCATTGTAATGTATAATGCCACTGCAGGTAACATTTATACAAGCACCGTTCGATTTTTGAACGAAATTGTTGTGTTTTCAAAATTGTATTTGTTGTTTAAATTCGACTTATATAAGGCAGGCAAAGACCTGAGGACCATACAACCTTGACTTTAGTAATTTCAATGGCCCCGATTCCTGCAGACACCTAATTTTATTTTGATGATTGATAGCTGTTAATTATACAATGAATGAGCGAATTTATAACACGGTCAAATCAAATAGGGATCTCGCTTGTATACAACCCATTTGACGTGTCCTGTCAACTTAATTCTGTCGGGTTATTGGCCAATGTAATTTTTTTAGAGGGTTGTTTCAGATTTCTGCCTAAAATAGACGTGCGCCTGTTGATTGCTCGTCCCTTACCTTATCGGTAGAAAAGAAAATGACAGGTGTAACATAAAATTAGATGGTGTCTACAGAAATTAGCACCACTGCCGTCTTAAGACATGCCTAGGATGAGAAGACCTCACGTAACAGTGGCGACCTCTTGTGGTATGCTTAGGTGCTGTATGTTGTAGTGTAAATCTCAGTTCTGTTAGTTTATTTAACTGGAAATACAACGCATAGATCATAAAACAGCAAGACTATTAGGCTATAAACCCTGTTATTGAGATTTTAATATGTTATGGTGTAACATGGTCATTGAAAGTCTTCTATATTTCTGATACTTTTAGAGTATTTTATAATCTGTGGCTCTCTTTCTTATACAGTAGACCATAGACTAAGATGTTAAGCTAAGCGAATTGTCTAAATATATCTTTAGTCTATGGTCTTGTTCGATGTAACAGATTTCGCTATTGGAACATTAGATTTAAAAATGGAAAACGTCCTGTGATCGCCGTAACGTCTTCCAAATAATATACAAGCTATGCTCAGATGGTTCCAAAACTAATGGTAATGCTATCACGCAGTAGACAACTTGCCGATTCTTTCATCGAGTTTCTTTATCTCTTTCTGTAGACTGTCGATGTTGTGTGCAAACACCTGCAAAGGAGAATGGGTGAATGAATGTGGATATGCTTAAGACAATAAGACGTACGAGTTCAAGTAAAAATCGTTAGATGTGGCACACATTAAAACGTGCAACTTGTTGGCAGCCAGAGCAAGACTTCTACCATTACACTTTAAGTTGGGGTCTTTCGATAGGTACCGAATGCGGGTAGTCAATATATTTTGGCATAGTGGCACCATCTAGCGCATTTCGGAAGTTGTCGGCACACGATGAAATCACCGTAGAGCCAAAAATCTTTTACCGTATGCCATTTAATGCGTAAGTGCGAGCGAGACAGATAATCCGCGCGTCCATGTGGGAACAGAATAGGGGGTGAGGTCAACGCCCGATACGAATTGGTACGGATTTGAATCTGCGAGAAGTAAGAGGCAAGAGTTCTACCAACCGGGCTGGACAAGGGGAGGAGAATGAGAGATTAAAAAGTTACTGACCTCTTGGACTCCTTGCAGCAGCTCCTTGTTGTTCTGGACTCCACTTGCGATGGTACTCTGAAGCGTCTCTAACTCAGTTAGTGACTTGCCAAAGTTGCTCGCTGTAATACATTCAAAATCATTAATTTATATAACGTTGCCTTAACATACTACTACTAACATTTAAAAAGGCACTAAAATTTTCATTAATTCTCCGACAGGAAAATCCACTTGATATGGACAGAATCGTGGTCTGAATCATCCCCCTCAGTATTTGTTACGATATCACTAACACCTTATCACTTGTATGAGACTACTTGTAACTCAGAGTCATGGTCTGAATCACACCCTCAGTATTCGTTACGATGTCACTAACACCCTGTATAGGTATAAATGCTTGATATTATCTGGGGGGGGGGGGGGGTATATAAAACGCCAAATCGAAGCAATTCATCTAAAAATCAATTTTGCTATTTGACATTTGGTTGCATTGCGCAATATTTTTATATGTGCAAATGTCAAATTGCAATATTGCTTTTTAGATGAATTGCTTTGATGTGGCCATTTTAACCCCCCAGATATGGTATAGAATTATGCAGTTACCTATATTGCTTGCTTATGTTTATTTTGATCAGAATAATAATGGGTGGAAGATGTGTTGTGCCTGGGTAATAACAAGGGTCATCATTTATACCCAAAAACAAAGATAAAACATGCGTACGTCTATTATCCATAAAATATAATGACGAAATAATTACCTTGATTATGCAACGCTTCTAACGCCTCCATGCGTTCTAGAATCTCGGAATGTGATATGCCCTCTATCTGCTTCAAAAGTTTGTGTAGCTCGTTCACCTGTGACAAAGTGAGAATATGAATCCACACACGCAACAGCCTTCATGGTCTAGTGGTTAGAGCGTTGGGCCTCCGATTTTCAGGTCCGCGTTCCATTCCCAGGGGCATTATGGAAATCACGTTCACAGTGAATTTGTACAGAAATCTACAAAGATGACGTCATCAATATACGTGGCCAAATGTCGCACTCCTTATAACACAAATTTAATCTAATTTTAGTTTAATAGCTCTTATACTAGTGCTATCCTTCACTTACAATAGACAAGAAAGAGATGGGAGATATTTTTAGTCCTGACAAATTAAGTTGGTGGTTGCCCACATCGGCACCATTAAAATTCGAAATTTATTAAAATATAATAAAAATAATGATACTTATACTGACTGGCTTATTATTATTGTTTGTCATTTCCATATCTCGGGACTATGGAGTCCCGGAGTTTTGGAAGGCGTAATAGCCCTCAATGTCCCACTGCAGGGCAAAGGCCTCTCCTCCCTGTCCCCAGCTACTACTACTGCTACTGGCTTATCTACGTATATATTTATCTTTGATCGAGTCACCTAGCCTATTAGGAATGTAGTCGCGAGGTTGTGCTTACCTTCTCGTTGAGTTCGGGGTCGGGCTTGCCGGCGTGCTTGAGCGCGTCGACGCTGGCCAGCAGCTGCTGCGCGCGCGCCTCGGCCGCGGCCAGCTCGGCCGGCCGCAGCAGCGCCGCCGCCGCCGCCAGCGACGCCGCCGCGCCGCATAGCGTCGCCTGCCACACACAATCACTCATACCAACAAGGGAAGAATGCAGAAATGCCCTCATCATTAAATAACTTGTAATGTACCCTCATTGATTTAAAAGATGTGTTGCTGTTGCAGTTTCTTGTCATTTCTTCTCCTCAGCCATAACACCTTGCGAAATGACGTAAATTCAAAAATGTTACATTGACCTTCAACAAGTTTATCCATGATAAACGTTGAATAAATGATTCTGATTTCTGATTAAATTAACGGCCTCTGTGGTCCAGCGGTTGACGCGATCCGGAGTTCCCGGGTTCGTATCCCGGTGAGGACATATCACAATAATCACTTTGGTTACATTATAGGATGATCACTCTAATGTCCGTAAGTAAAATGGTCCGTGCTTCGGGAGGCATACGATAGAAGAAGAAACACTAAATTATACACGACGTTATAACTAACACTCTCATTCACGTCGGTGCGGCATTTTTAGCTGGACTGCTACATCGATTTACTCCGTTCATCATCATCAGCCGTACGACGCCCACTGCTGGGCATAGGCCTCCCCCAAGGATCTCCACGATGATCGGTCCTGCGCTGCCCGCATCCAGCGGCTTCCCGCGACCTTCACCAGATCGTCGGTCCACCATATAGCGGGCCTACCCACTGAGCGTCGTCCGACACGTGGTCGCCATTCTAGAACCTTTCCGCCCCAGCGGCCATCGGTTCTCCTCGCTACTCCGTTCATTGCGTAGTAACTTAAGTGCTAGTTGCGGTTGCGCGATACTTAAGACGCAATGGATGACGTGGAACTCTGTGCATACATTATTATATACGTATATAAAGATCTACATCATATCAAGTATATATTAAAAATATAAACATTGTTTAATAAGATTATTAGGCTGTAGATAGGGTTGTGGTATTGTGTGTGTGTGTGTGTGTGTGTGTGTGTGTGTGTGTGTGTGAAGTTTATACAAAGGTTATTATGTGTGACATGACCAATGAACTTACTTTGCCAGTAACGGTTTGTAATCTCCTGAAGGCTTCCTCGTCTCTCACGCCGGCTGCTTGTTCTAATTTATGTAACCTGAAAACAACATCACAAGTCTTATACTTATAGAAAGTAAGACGATCCGTGGTTCGGAAGGCACGTTAAGCCGTTGGTCCCGGTTACTACTTACTGATGTAAGTACGTAGTCGTTACATGAGTCATGTCAGGGGCGGCTCAATAGTAACCCTGTCAAGGTTGGTCCACCTCAAAACTCACACGATAGACCCGACGAAATAATTCCAATGGCTGGAAACACTAAGACCTGGACCAGATTAGTGCACAACAAAGAAGAATGTAATAGAGAAATGGGGAGGCCTTTGCCCGAAGGCACACAGATTTGGTTATTGTGGATTAAGGAAAAACTTTAAAATGTAACTTGTATTATCACTAGATAGTATAAAACAAAGTCGCTTTTCCTGTCCCTATATCCCTATGTACACTTACATCTTTAAAACTACGCAACGGATTTTGATGCGGTTTTTTTTAATAAATAGAGGGATACAAGAGGAAGGTTTATATGTATCATAACATCCATTAAATAGTGGAGAAATACTGTTATTTTTGAGGTTTTAATGTGATGTCGTAAATAATTTCTTTTTTTCCTCAGCATTGCACCCGAGCGAAGCCGGCGCGGGTAACTAGTATTATATATAGCTGGAAACCTATTGCATGACTGACATAGTTATTCTCCCAGAAGGAGCGTCGCGGGGTGAATTTCTGATATAAGGCTATTAATAAATAAAAGTCTGACCTGTGTTCTAATTGTGCTATCCTGGTAGTTTGTGCTAGATTCACGTCAGGTTTCAACTTCAAATGTGCTGTCACCACTTCACCTTGCTTTTTCTTGCCACTTGCTAAATATTCTCTGAAACAATATATATTTTTGTGAGAAGAACACACCAAAAAATTTAAGCAAATTGGTTTCAACATTGAAACTTATAAACCATTTAAAAATATATATTTATAAGAAATTCTTAAAATGAAACCTCAACAAAGGTGACTCTTTCACTAACTTGTTGGAAGTAGCTCCTCCTTGTACATGACATGACTGTTAAGGGGCCGTCCATTAATCATGTGATGTTTTTTTTGGCATTTTTAACCCCCCCCCCCCACCCAAGTGATACATGATGAGGTCCAAGACTACCCCCTGTCCTAAATCACGTGTATTTTTAGTACCTACCAAAATAATTACACGTATCGCCGCTTTTCGGTTCAGTATCGTGCGTTTGCCGAAAAATAAATACTCGTGATATATTACTACACCCCCCCACCCCCTTATGATATTTCGTGATTTTGTCATGGACCCCCCCCTCTCGAGCCTCGCATGATTAATGGACGGCCCCTAAGTCAATTTTTTTTTTTCTGTAGCCTAGTTAGTGTCCCACTGCTGGGCAAAGGCCTCCCCCTTCGTTCTCCCAATTTTCAAATTCATGTTTGTATCACAAATGATTATCCCATGCTCAGCGGCGAAGGAAAACATCGTGAGGACACACTCATTCCCAAGAAATGCATTTTCGAAGGTATGTGACCTAACCTGCATTGGGCTAGTTTTCCCTTTGTGGCTTGGAAGGTCAGTCAATTTATTTGTGTAAAATAATGATTGTTCCTTACTTTAGTTTTTCAGCCTTAGGATCGATTTGTTCCCCTTCTTCCAACTTCAATTCTTCAAGCAACTTTTTAGTTGTATTTATCTGGGACGCTAGTTTCGAGAATTCGTCCTGAAATAATTTTATTATCAGTCACTACATAATACATACAGGGTGTTAGTGACACTGTAACGTAAACTTTGAGGGATGATGTCGCAAATGTATGTAACTGAAAATAATAAAAAAAAAAACACAATAAAACATGTGAATGTGATGGAAAATTCTACTTGATACTAACTCAGAATCATGAGCTGAATCATCCCCCTCAGTATTTCGTACGCTGTCACAAACACCCTGTATATACATACAGCACAATTACCAATAACAAGTTTACTAAGAAGAAAGGCTTAGCTTAAGCTCAAAAAATGCTATTAGTCTTTCTTAGCTAAAGCATAGAATAAAATAAAATTATGACTAAAGTTCAGGTATGTAAAAGTTAAGCCTGTTTTTTTATTCTTACTTTATCAAAAAAGAAAGGAATATAAATCCAGTATTTTTCTAATGCAAATCATAGAGCATAATATAACACATACATAAACTCACGCCCGTAATCCCTAATGGGGTGGGCAGAGCCACAAGTAATCAAAGACAAACTTGCAGCCACTGTTGATACGATGTCGTAAGCTGGATATGATGAACCTTATGGTGATAAGGGATCAGCCTATCGCCCATAACATTAGTCCATCATGTTAGAGCATAATATAACATAAGCTCCTAATTGGGGTAGCCAGAGGTACATCCAAAACAATATTTACTTATTTATTTAATGGATCACTAACAGCTATGCACATTATAACATGTAATACAAACTGGATAAAAAAAAAAATTTAAGGAAAACATGAAACAGTAGGACTAGGGCCCTGTGCTGGGAGGTTTTGTGGCCACGTCTTTCCCTCAGCGTTACAGATTTCGATGTGGTAGTAGTTTTACTGCTAGTTACATAATATGTAATTTAATTTTTTGACGTTTGAAAAGCGCTAACTAAAAAGCCTATTTTGAAAAATAAATATTTTTGAATTTTTGAGTTAAGACAATTAAACAAAGTAAAACAGTACGAATTTGTAAGCCAATTACAAGTGAACAAAACATTTGTCATAAAAAAATCTGTTGAGACTAACTTCTCAGCATGATCTAAGTACCTACACCTCACCACTTTCTGTTAGATTATCTCATTATGTAGAAGTACAAAATAATATACAAATGCCCATACCTTTTCACTCTCAGTGGCTTTGTTCTGCTGCTCAGTGACCTGCTCCAGTAGTTCAGAGAACTCACAGCGGAGACGGTTGTATCGCTCCAGCACGCTCTCCGGCTCACCCTCAGCTGCCAACTCCCACTCCCCAGCTCTATTAGAAGACATGATTTAGATCACAATCATTATTTAAAGTAAGTAAACTTTAACAATCTTATAGTGAAACATTATAAGCCTAAGTGGTAGCCCAGTTGGTAGAAAGCTTCCCTCTCACTTTGAGGGCGCAATTTCGAATCGAGCACAGGCCTAAACCAGATTGTCGAATTTATTTTCGAATTCATGTTTGGATCATAAACAATTATCACATGCTCAATGGTGAAGGAAAACATTGTGAGGACACGCACATTCCCAAGAAATGCATTTTCGGAGGTATGTGACCTAACCTGCATTGGGCTAGTTTTCCGTTTGTGGCTTGGAAGGTCAGACAGACAGTTGCTTCTGTAAGCGGACCCTGTGAAAAACGGGATAATGATAGGGGAGATAATAGTGAAACATTACAAATTTAAAATTGGAATACCAACATAAAGTATTTTTTATTGTGAAGGCTAAAGCCTCAACTAGGATACCCTGTTATGGGTCAGACAATGTTTATAATATAAGTTAAATATTTACATGAATGTTTCTTGCTCTGCTCAGAATTACGTCAGAAATATCAGAAAAATCAAAAGCAAGGGTTGTGGGGAATGGATGGGAGATCACATACATGTAATGTGGGACAATGGGATGGAATACGCTTCAAAATTCAAGTACCTATACCCAATTCTAGTCTTTCTGCTCAATCTGTCTGAGAAATCCACGGTTCCAGTTAAGAATTTTCCTTTGAACTTGTTAAAAGAGTCCTTGACTGATAAATGCAGTTGTTCAATGCATTCATTCTCTTCTTCTTCATAGGGCTCCGGCTGGTCGGCCTCGGGCAGGTCGGCGGTCTCATACACATCGGGCTGGTCGTATGCCTAGAATACCAATGAGAAAAATAAAATCAATGCTCATCACTGTTGGCATGACTCACAAAGCACAATATCCACAACAATAAGACAGTACTACGCACAATTCCGGGAAGATTCTCATATTTCGGATCAGCCATGACTAGTTTCGACTATTGTTTTATAGTGAAACAAAATATTTAATTTAATTTTTCGTTTTCTTTCTCGGCGAAGCAAAATGACGTCACTCACTACATGCAATACTAATGTCAAAGGTGCTCTTTTGTCGTAATGTTATTGATAAAGTCATGTATAATAAAAAGTACATGTTGCTATAGTTACAGCTCTTTTGTTACTTTTGATTGCTTCCGTTACAGTCTCACAAAAACAACATGATTTTTGAAATCCATTTCACGCAGTATATCCATTTAGAGGTTGACTTACAATATTACTTTTTTGGCGAAAATACCATGGAAATACTTTCTAATCTGAACAGAGTCATCTATATTGTTTTTGAGGAACTGAGCGAAAGTCCCTCATTATATAAATTAAATTATAAAAAAAATGGGTATTGTATTGGAACGTTATAAGTTCGTTCTGAAATTATGTAACTACTTCATTCATAAAGTTTATTCTACTGTAGGTGCAGTTTATAATTTTGAATTATAATTTTTTTGTATTTTTGAACCAATTAAGGCATAAATGCCTTTTTTAAAAACTTAACTATATATTTATGTTTTGAATAGTTTTATTGCGTAAATTAACGGATTATTTCGTGGCCCCATCCTACTGTTTGTTTTGCTATTGGTACACGTCACAACGTCAAATCGTACTTTGACACTTATTTCTTCATTTTCGTGACTCACCGTTATTCTCGTCCAGATTTACCTACATATTCTGCAACAATTCCATCAGGAAGTTATTAGTTTCGGGTGCCGGCACACGTTTACAACAGTGCGTAACAAAAACACAGCATCATGAGTCTACAGTGGACGATCATCGCTACATTCCTGTACGCCGAAATAGCGTTCGTGCTACTCCTAAGTTTGCCGATCGCGAGTCCGTCACGATGGCAAAAGTTCTTCAGGTCGAAGTTCCTCGCTTACATAAGCGGGCAGGCGTCTATTTACTTCCTGGTGCTTATTGGTGTCTTGGTACTATGCCTGCTGGATGCCATCAGGGAGATGCAGAAGTACTCAAACATCGAGCCGGCGGAGCACACACATCTGGACGCTGAAATGCAAGGTAACATGCGTCTATTCCGCGCGCAGAGGAACTTCTACATTTCTGGGTTTGCTCTGTTCCTGCTGATTGTTATAAGGCGAATGGTGCAAATGATCTCTGAATTGGCGACTCTGTTGGCGCAATCCGAGGCTAACTTCCGCCAGGCGCAGAGTGCGTCTGTTGCAGCCAGGTCTCTGCTGGCTCAACAGGGGGCTGGCGACGAGGTGGCCAAGAAGGAGATTGAGGAGTTGAAGACTAAAGTATCGCAGCTAGAGAAAGATTTGGTGAGGGAGAAGAAGGACAAAGAAGCTGTGAAATCACAAGCGGAGAGCCTGAACAAGGAGTATGATAGACTGGCCGAGGAACACAGCAAGTTGCAGAAGAAGCTCACAGTGGCTGGTGGAGACAAGAAGGATGAATAAGTGCTGTTTAGGGTTTTGATCATAGTATTTTCTCATTTTATCAATTTAAACTTAATCTATAATCTTTTAAAACAGGATATGCGTAATATACAGCATGTCTTGAAATGGACAGCAACAGTCAAAATGAAAATAATATCAGATCTAAAAAAAAACTACCAACTTTACATACTAACCATCATGCACCTACCATACCTTTAAAAGTTGTTGGTCTTTTATATGATTAATGTACCTTTGAATTTAAATACTTGTTGTGTGCAGGACACTCTGTATACAGATAAGAGTCTTATAATTACGTTGTCTTATCAAAAATAGCTCTTATTAATTGCATGTATTTACCTATGATGTAATATGTCCTTCAAGTGATTCATTCATATGCTTTGAACAAACTGCTTTAAGCATTTAAAATGCGAACTATTTGCATTATAGTTGTAAGTAAACAGAATCATCATTTAAAAAGAGAAATAAAAGCCTAATTAAAAATAAAAACCCAAATAAAAAAACAAAGCATCATTTGGCCAGTTACTTCTTAAGATTTAAGCCAGATTGTAGCTAATTATACTATATATAGCTGCAAACCCACTGACTGACTGACTGACTGACTGACTCACTCACTCACTCACTGACATAATTGTTCTCCCAGAAGGAGCGTCGGGGGGTAAAAATGATGTATGGGGGATGTGATCAAGATATTCCGATGAGTATGGGAAAACTTCCAGATCTTGGAAAACTGCTCCGCATCAGGGAGACACCCTACCGTCTGGCAAAACTATCGCACCTGGAACGATTCTTTTTTCACGAAACCTATTAAAATCTTGGTCAAATTCTATCGTGGGTGAAAAAAAATCAAAATGGCGGATAAACAAGATGGCCGCCATACAAATTTTTGTTTTTCAAGAAAATGTCTTGGGGGTAAAAACTGTGTACGGAGGTGTAATCGGAACGTCTTGTTGAGTATGGAAATACTGCTAGATCTTCGAAAACTGCTCCGCATCAGGGAGACACCCTACGGCCTGGCAAAACTATAGCACCTAGAACTTTTTGGTTTTCACAAGACATATTTAAACCTTGGTCAAATTCAATTGGCAGTGAAAAAAAATCAAAATGGCGGAAAAACAAGATGGCCGCCATACAAAATTTTCGTTTTTCTCGAAAATGCCTCGGGGTGAATGTGATGTAAGAGTGATGAGATCAAAATGTCATATTGAGTATGGAAATACTTCCCGACCTTCAAAAACTGCTCCTCATCAGGGCGGCACCCTACAGCCTGGGAAAACTATCGCACCTGGAACGATTCTTTTTTCACCAAACCTAATAAAATCTTGGTCAAATTTTATCGCCGGTAAAAAAAAATCAAGATGGCCGAAAAACAAGATGGCCGCCATACAAATTTTTGTTTTTACAGAAAATGTCTCGGATGTAAAAACGATGTATAGGGGTGTTATGGGAACGTCTTGTTGAGTATGGAAATACTGCTAGATCTTCGAAAACTGCTCCGCATCAGGGGTCACCCTACGGCCTGGCAAAACCATAGCACCTAGAACTTTTTTGATTTCACGAGACCAATTCAAGTCTTGGTCAAATTCTATCGCGGTAAAAAAATGGCGGTAAAACAAGACACGCGAGCAGCTTGCTGCGAGCGAACCACGCGACATCTAGACTAAATGGCCGAAAAACAAGATGGCCGCCATACAAATTTTTGTTTTTCCAGAAAATGTCTCAGGGGTAAAAATGATGTATAGGAATGTGATCGGAACGTCATGTCGAGTATGAAAATACGTCTGGGTTTTCGATAGCTGCTCCGCATCAAGGAGACACCCTACAGCCTGGCGAAACTATCGCACCTGGAAATTTTTGGTTTTCATAAAACCTATTTAAATCTTGGTCAAATTTTATTGCCGGTGAAAAAAAATAAAATGGCGGAAAATCAAGATGGCCGCCATACAAAATTTTCGTTTTTCCAGAAAATGTCTCAGAGGTAAAAATGATGTATTGGGGTGTGATCGGAACGTCATCTTGGAAAACTGCTCCGCATCAGGGGTCACCCTACGGCCTGGCAAAACTATCGCACCTGGAACTTTTTTATTTTCACGAAACCTATTTAAATCTTGGTCAAATTTTATCGCGGGTGAAAAAAAACAAAATGGCCGAAAAACAAGATGGCCGCCATACAAATTTTTGTTTTTCCAGAAAATGTCTCAGAGCTAAAATTGATGTATAGGGGTGTGATGGGAACGTCATCTTGGAAAACTGCTCCGCATCAGGGAGACACCCTACGGCCTGGCAAAACTATAGCACCTAGAACGTTTTTGATTTCACGAGACCTATTTAAGTCTTGGTCAAATTCTATACAAAGCTTCGAACTAATACAGGACACGCGAGCAGCTTGCTGCGAGCGAACCACGCGAAATCTAGTTCTATTTATAACCTTGGAATTTGTCCATAGTGTTGAGAATGATTTTTTTTTACTACAAAATATGTATGTATTAACAATAAGTGCCAGTCATATAATTGTTTGATAATATCTTGTTTGTCAAGCAAGCATTTATTTCTAGGATTGTTTTTTTAGTTAGATGTTTAATGATTTGTCATTTCATGTATTCTTCAAAATCTTAAGTTTTATATGCACATTTGATATTGGTAGTCATTTGGGAATTCATTTTGTAATTGGAGTCTAGTTAGGTTAATAATTTTTGTTATTAGTGTAAGAATTTGTTGTGAGACATCGAATATGCATATAAAATGTTAATGTGTGGTGTATTTTGTTTATAAAATTGAGGTGTGTGTGGGTATTATATATTCAGGGCACTTCATTTATCCAACAGTTGTCAACCATTATTTAATAAATTTACTTTTTTTTAAATTGTATAGTTTTTTGTCTGTAGAATAATGCAACCCAATATAAAAGTTGATTTTAAATTATGTATATTTTGCAATAGGAATATATATGAATAAACAATTATAAACTTTGTTATAAAGAAATAACATCAGAATAATACACTAAAAATTACATATTAGGGTATTTTTTTTACTGCAGTGCAATCTGCTATTGTGTGAATGGGGTCATAGAGTCTATACTATTGTATTTAAGAACTGGGGGGTTAAAATGGCCACATCGAAACAATTCATCTAAGAAAGCAATATTGCAATTTGACATTTGCGCATATAAAAGTAAGTGCGCAATGCAAACAAATGTCAAAGAGCTGCTTTCTTAGATGAATTGCTTCGATGTGGCCATTTTAACCCCCCTGAACTTCATAATTTTTTGTCTGCCATCACAGTGTAGTTTAAAGAACATAAATATTACAGATGAATGAGTTCTTAATTAAATATGGACTTTGTCTTAGGCTGTTTAAAGGGTTGTTTTAAGTGCATAGATAATATTTATAACGTCATGCAATTTAATTTATATTGGTGTGTTGATAATATTAAAATTGTATTTTCCATATTTTGTCTTTTATTTTTAAAGGAAATAGGTATTTTAGGGTCAAAGCGCGCTATCGCGTCGTCGATTCTGCCGCGTGTGGTCGCTTTCTCTCGTTCTAGCAATTGACGGTTCTGAGCATGGTATAGGAAGACCAGGTATGCTCAATCCTATGACAAGCCGCCATTGCCAGCCCATTGATGACGTAAGTGTTACCATTCAATTGGTATATCTCCAACATTCCAAGGACGTAAATTATTGAAAATTAATTGATTTACTGACTAATGTATTTAATTACTATTATTTGTCACATATATAAAAATCATTAAAAGTGTACGTAAGTCTTTTAATAAAAGTACAAAAATTCCTTGCAAAGTAAATTAACAACATTGGTCGTGGGTAATTTTTTTAACGAAATGGCAACGCAGGGTGGGATGACGTCAGCTGGGCTAACCTTGAAATGTTAGCTGTCAGTTTTGAGCATACCTGGTTTTCCTGTACTATGGTTCTGAGTAACAGAAACGACTAGAAGGATAGAAAAGAAGCATAGAAATAGACGACGTGCTGAAAGATGTATTTTGATCCTTACAGAAGCGGAAATGACTAAAATTGGTTTCTGCCTACCCAAATTGGAAATATGCGCGACCTTTAAGTATGTCATCATCCCTGGCAGTTCGTACTTACATACCGTTCCGCGGGTTCTAGCTATACAGGGTGTTAATGACACACCTGTATGAACCAATCTTCTAAATCCGTGCAGTGGTTTAGGTTTGAATGAGTCTTCTTCTGCTTAAAGAAACTGCTAGCTCTGCTTGCTGTTCAAGGTTAGGTATTGCAAAGCTGAAGTGGCAGAGGGCAGGACATATAGCGAGGAGAACCGATGGCCGCTGGGGCGGAAGGGTTCTGGAATGGCGACCACGTGTCGGACGACGCTCAGTGGGTAGGCCCGCTACAAGGTCGACCGACGATCTGGTGAAGGTCGCGAGCAGCGCAGGACCCATCGTCGTGGAGATCCTTGGGGGAGGCCTATGCCCAGCAGTGGGCGTCGTACGGCTGATGATGATGAGTCTTCTTCTATCGTATGGGATTACCAACCCCCATCAACCCTGGTGTCAGGGTTATTATTGATCCGCCAAAGGCCCCTGACATGGTTCATGTAACGACTACTTACTTACATCGATAAATGGGAGCAAAGGCTTAACGTGCCTTCCGAAGCACGGATCATCTTACTTTCGGACAATCAGGTGAATGAGTAACAGACGTAATAAGTAATAATAACTAACTAACAGCACACATTATAAGAAATACAAAAATGTTTAGGTACCTACTTAAAACAATTTTATTTTCTAGAGAAAATCTCTCGTGTAGGTTATAAGGTCAATGACCCACATCATCAATCTTTCTGTCAGGGTTACTGTTGAGCCGCTGAAGGCCCCCGTAACGCATGTAATGACTACATACTTAAGTAAATAGTAGCTAGGAAGGAAGTACGGATCATCTTTCTTTCGGACAATTGGGTGATCAGCCTACAATGTCCTAACCGAACTAGGGATCACAATTTTTGGTCCCTACCGGCATTCGAACCGGGGACTTACGGATCGTGAGTACAACGCATAACCACTGGTCGGAGGCCGTTAGAAAAGAGGAAATTATATCCAAATAATCTGTTAATCATAAGATGACGCAATGGTCTGAAATATTATTCGATGAATTCTTCCAGCGTGGAAGTTACACGTCGAAGTTTTGACGTTGAATGTTGTTGCAACAAATAAGGATGAGAGTTATGAAATAATAATGTAATTATAATTGGTCGAAATTTCTGTGACGAACTTTCTGATGACTAAGTGGTAGATTATACCGTCTAATTAACTTCTCTGTTGAGAGTGCATACATATGAAATGATTATCGAAAGCAAAAAACATTAGGTACGTGCTGATTTTTTTTTATTGAAAAAGCTGACAAAGACATTTTTTTTTTTTTTTTGGTTTGGTTTTCCCCGAAGGGTAAGGCAAAGGGAACTATGCCCATACAGCCATGTCTGACGTATTTTTTTTTTCTTGATGATTAATGAAATGGTGAAAGGTGATGAATGATGATGATGAAACCTAAGCCCCCACCCTCGGAGTAGACTCCTACTCTGAACCCCAAACGAATTAACTCAAAAGTCCGCATAAACTTTTGAGCTATGAAGCGGCTTCCTAGCACGAAGCGAAAATAGGCAGATACACTTTGTTTATTGAATACTCCAATGTAATAACACTCGCGAATGTCTTCCGACTAACTTAATGCGATCATTAACCACAAAACACCACTTCGTATTAATTATTTAGATTATTCAATGAAGAAAGCAACTGTCCCGTTCCCGTTTCCCGCTAAAAAGCCGCTGACAAAGACATTTAAATAATAATGGAACGTAATATAACTGACATGTATAAAAAAAAAACCTAATAAGACCAAGGAGGCCAAAGACCAATTATCAAGGAGGCTGTCACGTCGTTGACATTCTCAAACTACTTTTACTTACCTAGTTTTAATTATTTTCCCTTCAATCTCAGTAGATCCATTCGCCAGATCCATCATAAAGATTTTAAACAAGTTTTGCGACTTACTTATGTAACAATAATCCCAACTATATAGCAGTTACCCTATCATTTTTACCCACAAACATCGGGTAAAGTGTAATTAATATTGGCAACACTAAATGTAACTGGTGAGAAAGGGTGACTAGCTGGAAGGGGCAAGTTGATAAAAGGCAGGTGTCCGGCCCAGAACGGTTCAGTCTGATACGACCACTAGGCTAGTGAAACCTATGCCCGATTTCTGTGCGATTTGATGAAATAAAACTGGAAGTTCTCCAGTGTGTTTTATTATCAAGTAAAGAGTCTTTCACTTAATTAAAAAAAAAACTATTTTTTTTAAATAAAATTTCAAACGGAATCATGTGTAAAATAATAAAATTAGAGATAAAGTTTAAATTATTTTAAATTACTATCTTAACTATTCCAGGCAACTCTCATTATTATGGTCTTAGCTGTACATAAGCAGAAAATGTACCCAACGTTCATCTCGGAGAAAACTTGGTATGGGAGTCGCGATCTCCAGGTAGTGGAGCATGAAGGACCGTGGAGCCACCGCCTTGGTAGGAAACCTTGCTGCTCATTTCCGGTAATCTGGATTCGCGTTTAAATACAATGATCGCATCATTTATATAGGTGTTAAGTATTTGATTGTCGTGCTATTCTTTCAACGGTAAAGTGTTTGCGCCGACGCAACACAGAGAGGGGTGTTATAAGTTTCATCCCTTTGTCTATGTATCGTAGCTCCAGAAAGGATGGATGGTTCGATTTCGATGCAGTTTTTTTCGTTTCTTCTATCGTGTGGGTTGTGAGGTGGATTACCAACCCCATCAACCCAGGTGTCTGGGTTATTATTGAGCCGCTATAGGCCCATGACATGACTCATGTAACGGCTACGTACTTACATCAGTAAGTAGTAACCAGGACCAACGGCTTAACGTGCCTTCTGAAGCACGGATCATCTTACTTTTGGACAATCAGGTGATCAGCCTGTAACGTCCTAACCAAACTAGGGATCACAAAGTCGCCGGGATTCGAACCCAGGACCCCGGATTGTGAGCACAACGCTCAACCACTAGCCCACGTTTTTTTCGTTTGGTAGGTGGTATTAGCGAGAAGGTTCTTAAAAATGATTAAAGGTTCCAGGGTCCGATGATGGCCAGGTGGTCATAGGAATTCGACAATAAAATGACGGAAGTCCCTCGAGTTTCGGCTTATTTAATTAGTCTTGTTAAGCACTTTGGCCTTAGGTAGTTGGTATTCAGCGTCTGATGATGACCAGGTGGTTATAGTATAAGAAGTCGACATTAAAATGACGCACGACCCCCGAACTTGGACTTGTTTGATTTGCCTTGATGAGAAATCTGGTCCGAGGTAGTTGTTGGTGGTTGGAATTCAGGGTCTGATAATGACCAGATGGCAATTTGTGCGGAACCCTTTGTGCGTGGTATGGTAATATGGTATGGTAATAACTTAAACAACCACGTCAAGTCCGCTACACACTTTACTGATCATAGCGCTACACTCATAGATTTAATACTCACTGATGCCGATACTCTGACTACTACGGTAAATCACATCCCGGATCTTGGGGCTCATGCCGCAATTTTCACAGAATTCAAAATTAAGAAGAAAAAAATTACACCTCAAGTAATTGTACAACGTCCGTTAAAATCCATTAATATGCCTCTGTTTGAGTCTGCTGTAAGTGCAGTCGATTGGTCATATATATCTTGTTTAGAGGATGTGAATGATATGGTGAGCCAATTGCAAAATCATATCTTACGAATTTTTAATGTTTTTGCACCAGAGAGACGCATAAGAATTTCAGGGAAAACGTTACCGTGGTTAACAAGTAATATAAGGTACCTTATGAATTTGCGAGATAAGGCTCACACTAAAGCAAAATTAACAGGAAATGACAATGATAAAGAATATTACAAATCTCTAAAACATTTAGTTATTACTAACACAGTAGCCGAAAAATCTGCATTTTTTAATGAAACGGTTAACAAAAACCTTAATAATGCAAAAACTCTCTGGAAAAATCTAAAATCCTCTACTTTACCTAATTTTAAAAACTCAGGAGACCTACCGGCTCATTTTAACAACCCGGACGACATTAATAAGCATTTTCTTAATGTTCCAGGCAGTGACAGGACCGATCTCTCCACTATGACGTATTACGAGTTTCATAAGCACAGTGATGCTATTTTTAAGCTTAGTCCAGTGCATGAAAATGTGGTAGCTAAGGCGATATTTGAAATCAAATCTAACGCCATGGGACATGATAATGTTTCTAGAGACATGTTCATTCTTACTTTACCGCAAACGCTTGGTGTCATTACAGCGATAATTAATAAATCAATTTTACGTGGCATTTTCCCCAATCAATGGAAAAATGCAATAGTACACCCTCTACCAAAAAAATCCAATGTAACTGATATTAAAGATTTGCGACCTATCAGTATTTTACCTTTTTTGTCCAAAATTATAGAAAAAATAGTCTACAACCAAGTATACAAATACTGCATTTCTTCAAACATCCTTCCTGAGCTTCAGTCTGGGTTTCGATCAAAGCGCAGTACCACAACAGCTCTTCTTGATGTAGTCGACAATCTTTTGCGTCACCAGGACTCAGGTATGGGTTCCATCTTGGTACTGCTTGATTTTTCGAGGGCTTTCGACTCCATAAATACGTCATTATTAATATCAAAACTGGCTTACTATGGATTCGAGTCTACAGCGGTCAAGTGGTTCAGCAACTATTTGGATGAGCGTCACCAAAAAGTGGTGATACGAAAACCAAACGGTGATCTTTTGCAATCCGATTATCAATTGGTTAAACGTGGAGTTCCGCAGGGATCTATATTAGGTCCGTTACTCTTCATTATTTATAGTTCCGATATTACTGATTGTATTCAATACAGCAAATATCATATTTATGCCGATGATCTGCAAATTTATGTCCCATGTGGACGTGATGATACGGTCGGAGCAGTTGATTCTCTTAATCAAGACCTGAATAGAGTTTTTGCCTGGAGCCAGAAAAATTGCCTTGTTTTGAATGCCTCTAAGTCCAAATTCATGATCATAGGTACGAAGCAGCAAACTAAACTACTAGAAGCTGCCAAACCTAAAGTATCCATAATGGGTACATCTCTTGACCAGGTATCGGAGGCGCGCAATCTCGGTTTAATTTTCGATTCACAATTGAGATTTGAGAATCATGTGGTTGAGTTGGCTCGTAATTGCTTTTACAGGTTAAAAGTTCTGTACCAAATTAGACCCTTTATTAGTACCGACATGAGAATTATGCTTTGTGAAACACTCGTTCTGTCAAAACTCAACTACAGTCTCACTGTTTATGGACCTTGTCTATACAAAAAAACTGAAAATATTATTCAGCGCGTTCAAAATGCCTGTGCACGTTTTTGTTTCCCCATTCCTCCTCGTACTCATATCACGCCTTTTCTTAACAAGTCGAATCTTCTCAATATGCATCACCGTCTGAGTCTATATTACGCATGTCAACTGCATGACATTGTTAGGTTTAAAGAGCCTCCTTATCTTTATAAAAATCTGTCCTGGCGGGAATCTGCGAGGTCTTGCTCAATAGCGATGCATATACCACGACACAGAACAGCCGCTTTCCGTGGTGGTTTTAGTTACCGAGCCAACAAATGTTGGAACGATATACCACCGCCTCTACGCAGAGTTACCTCAAAACCCACTTTTAAGAAAAAATTTAGAGAACATCTTCTTAATATTCAAAAAAGTATGGGGTGACTGAACTCTGCACATATACATACATACACCTATCAATTTACATACCAATATAATAATCTATTCTATTTGCTTATATATTTTTATTTATACTATCAATTATGATTTAACCCCTTGGCATACTACTGATTTTCATTTAGTACTTTGTTAACCTTACCTTTGTTTTTTGTTTTGTTGTTATATATTTTTTTCCGTTTAAACAATTCACGGCACGGTTTTTTGTTGGCACGTTCAATTCATTTATTACTAATTATAAGCGTAATATGGGTACTGGCAGAATATCAGTGTTGGTGAGAGTGGGCATTCGTACCATACTCTTAGCAACAATATGCTGAGTCAGTCCCATTTCCCTGCGCAGTGTTAGCTACTAGTCATACATTGTTAAACTTAATTTATGTAAATGCTTTTGTAACCTTCACTGTTTTGGGAATAAAGTTATTCTATTCTATTCTATTCTAATAGAGGAACAGAATGAAAGTGTGCGCAGGGTAGGGCCCTATTGCGGACAGAATAGAAAATGTAGATAGATAGTAAAGCTATATATCTCACTGAGAAAGTCCCTGCCTATCCTGTGCGGCAGGAGTATAAGATTAAAAGAAAAACCCTTTGTACGGGAGTCAGGTTCGCATTTGACCGGATTCTTTTCATTCATATTGCAGACGTGAAATGAGATAGGTAGGCAAGGTAGGTATTTACGAGTATGTATATTTAATTCATTGAAATGAATAGTATGGTACATAACATGGTATAACTTAATTAAAATATTGAGAATTTTATATAAAAAAAGTAAAAATGGCAATGTAGGTTTGCGTCAGAAGGCCGCAAACGGTACTCTTTAAATATAGGATGTTAGTGACACCGTAATGAAAAGTTTGAGAGATGATTCAGACCATAATTACGAGTTGATACTTATCAAGTGAGATTTTCTGTCGAAAAATTCATTCACGCTCATTCACGGCTACTTCAGAATTCTAGATTAAGTACTTAAATTAAATTCATCTTTTTTGGGGTTAATTGCGTTTTTACAATAAAATACCAGATAATATTTTGATTTTTTTCGGAAAATATATTTAAAGCTCATGTGAAGCTTACTTTATGAAAAAAAGCTTATTATAAGATTAATGATTACCTAAATGATAAAAATTTCTGGTATTAAATATGGTCCTCTAGTTATTAAATAACTTGTAATGTATACCCTCATTGATTTAAAAGATGTGTTGCTGTTGCAATTTCTTGTCATTTCTTCTCCTCAACCATAACATAACACCTTGCGAAATGACGTAAATTCAAAAATGTTACATTGACTTTCAACAAGTTTATATCCATGATAATTACGTTGAATAAATGATTCTGATTTTGACCTACTTTGTAGAGTAGACAATATGGGAAAATAATTGATAAAACACAAGAAACATATTAATTTGCCGACAGATTCCCCCAAAGGTCACTAACACCTTGTACAACTGAAACATTACTCCAAATTACAGTTCATCTTTAAGATAAGTTTGGTATTTCTCGTTCTCGACGAAGCCCAGACTGTCCCAGAAGGACTTCTGTCCGAAGTCGGAGCTGGATCTCATCTCCACCTTGCTGGGAGACATGATCTCCAGGTAGTTGAGCTCGGGGGACCCTGGAGTCACCGTTTTCCAGGGCACCTGGCTGCTTACTTTTGGAACCCTAGGAAAAATAAACAAAGCTCAGTGAGGTATGGGTACTTCCAGTTCATCATGCGATGAATTTTGCTTTGGTACGTACCTATACAAAAAAGAAACTATCGTTATTTTGTCACGTTGGTCTAACAGAAAGCATGACGAGGTGTGGGTACACAGTTCATCTTGCAATGGATGTACCTCTGACTACCCCAATAGGGATATAATCGTGAGCTTATGTTAAAAATTTAAAATTTGTTAACCAAAGCGTATCTAAGTAACTAAACAATGGTTCCGATTCCTGTAGACACCTCCTAATTTAATTTTAATGTTATACTTACTCGTCATTTTCTTATCCGATTGACAACTATTAATTTTAAAATGAATGAATAATCCGGGCGAATAAAATAGGCACCTCGCTGATATGCAACCCGTTTGACGTGTGCTGTCAACTTATTTCTGTCGGGTTATTTGCCAATATAAAATTTTGGGAGGGTATTTAAATTTTTGCTTAATTTTTTTCCATAAATTTTATGCATGTCGATTACCGTCCCTTTCGTTTTCGGCGGATGAGAAAATTACAGGTATAACTTAAAATAAAATTAGGATTTGTCTGCAGGAATTTGTGGGCATTGTTCAATTATTATTATGAATATTTACCCAGTAGTGGCGTAGCTGTAGATCATATCTATAAGCAGCTGGGCCATCTTCTTGTCTTCCACACTGTCCGAGTTCAGGTCCGGAAACTTGAACACGTGGAACACGTCGTCAGCATGAGACACACCTGTCCAACAATAAACGATAAAAATATATAATATTATTTGATCAAATATATATTTTTTTATTTACTTACTACACTATAATTGCGCTCATTCCCTAATTTTGTTTAATACCAGCATTTCACACAAATAAACGTTTCTTTCTTTCTTTCTTTCATTTACAAAAACTACCTTCCACCCACTAAAATACTTACTAAAAATTGACTTAATATACCACACACAATAAAATTAACTTACTCAACTTAACTACACTCATTATTTAAAACTATAATACACACATACACACACACCCACAAATGCTACTGTTTATTCACATTTTATGCCATCTAAGTACATGCTTATGTATGTATGTATGCACGCATGTATGCATATTTACAGCTTACATATTATTCTCATTTTATTCCAACATATATTAATTTCAATTTCTTATTTGGATTGTAGCTCACCCGGACACTTCATACAACTAAACCTCGTTTTACACAGACCCTACACATTGACATTATCACCTGTATCGTAGACGGCCTCTGTGGTCCAGTGGTTGACCGTTCTGCTCACGATCCGGAGGTTCCGGGTTCGAATTCCGGTGGGGAAAAATCACAAAAATCACTGTGCACCCTAGTTTGGTTAGGACATTACAGGCTGATCACCTGATTGTCCAAAAGTAAGATGATCCGTGCTACGGAAGGCACGTTAAGCCGTTGGTCCCGGTTACTACATACTGATGTAAGTAAGTAGTCGTTACATGAGTCATGGCAGGGACCTATGGCGGCTCAATAGTAACCCTGACACCAGGGTTGATGGGGTTGGTAATTCACCTCACAACCTTCACGATAGAAGAAGACCTGTATCGTACACGCACAATTGCGTGTGTGACGTCTCACGTTCATACTATTGAAGACTAAAGTAAGACCAGGGGGGAGAGGGGGGAGTTGCCGTTCTATTGATCACAATGTCTTTGATGATGATGGTTTCAAGTATACATTCTCATCATCACATCTGAAAAGTATAGCATCTTACCGTAGTTTTTATTATTCTGGGCCATAAGGTTGCTCAAACTCTTCTCTCCTCGGAAGGAGTATCTGTAGACGTGCACGGGCTGGCCAGACCTCGTGGCGTGGATCTGAGCAAGCTTGCCCACGTCTGCCACGAACAGGCGGTCGCCTAGAGCCTGAAATTATATAAGCATAGGAAAAAGAATAATATTATGTAAAAATTGACGATTCAAAGTGCAACTATGTTACCTACTGAATAAAGATATTTTTGAATTTGAATTTGAATTAAGTACGTGTAGAATGGCAACTTTCCGCCCAGCACCAATTGGGTCGTGTATTCTCTCAATCAGCGCTTATCGCTATCGACCCACTAGGGTCGATTAATTCTTTCAAATATTTTCCTCTCAGACAACGCCCTGAGCCGAGGTTCGCGCTCAACTGGGCACCCTCAGGGCCTGTTGTCTTACTAAATAATAAGACGATATTTTATCACGTTTTCTATGACGTCACAGTGTGCTTTTTCATAAAAATTCCATAGTTATTTCGTGTTTTGACGTTTGGTCTGATTTGACTAGTTGGAAACTAACCTATTGGTATTGGACGCCGACCTCACCCCTTTTGGGTACTTTAGTCTTAAATGGCCGTAAGCCGCTAAGGATTAAGATCGAGAGCGCGGACTACCTGTCTCGCTCTCACTTACACGTTAGGGACAAACGGTAAAAATGAGATTTCTGTATAACGTGTCCACGTCCTTTTGTTGGCATTTATGGTCCC
Organism: Pectinophora gossypiella; assembly: GCF_024362695.1. Lineage (NCBI taxonomy): Eukaryota > Metazoa > Arthropoda > Insecta > Lepidoptera > Gelechiidae > Pectinophora > Pectinophora gossypiella. Next base: position 13,548,579 of record NC_065416.1, on the reverse strand, counting down.
GGTTACTAGCACAAGCAACCCCACCAACCTGCAGCATTGTGGTGGAGTATGCTCCATACTTTGATTGACCGAGCATTGGGAGGCTGTTTATATTATGTTATGTAATGATCCTAAATTCAAAAGTCGGGAAGTCTGGAGGTCGGGAAGTCTGAAGGGTGGGGAAGTCTGGGGGCGAGAAGTCCGGAAGTCGGGAAGTGTGGAGTTCGGGATGTCTGGAGGTGAGGAAGTCTGGAGTTCGGGAAGTCTGGAGTTCGGGAAGTCTGGAGTTCGGGAAGTCTGGAGTTCGGGAAGTCTGGAGTTCGGGAAGTCTGGAGGTCGGGAAGTCTGGAGTTCGGGAAGTCTGGAGTTCGGGAAGTCTGGGGGCGGGAACTCTGGAGGTCGGGAAGTCTGGAGGTTGGTTGTATGCGTATCCGTTATAATGCGTAATAAAGTATTTGTGTTGTATACCTGAACGAGTTGCCCGAAAGTCTCCTGGCTAACGGGTTTACCGCCCAGGTACCGCTGCTTGATCTTCGCAGCCACTTCTGACCGCAGGCTCACAGGCAGAGTGTCGTTGTACTCGAAGATGTTGCTCGAGAGCTCGCTCCATCTGAGTTCTAGCTCCTTCAGCAGAGACGGGTCCGTTTGGTATGCTGGACAAGTGCAAAAACAAATACATATTAAGTACATACTGCCTTAGTACAAAACGAAGAATGAATACCAGGTTTAAAAATACAGGGTGTTAGTGATACCGTAACGAATACTGAGGGGGATGATTCACACTATGATTCTGAGTCAATATCAAGTGGAATTTTCCTGTCGGGAACTCGGGAACGAACACTTTTACGACATTCTCGGGACGACGATAACATGGAATATTTAGTTTGTTTTGTGAGTATAAAAAGTATGACTGGCCTAAATCGTTTACCTATTTATTTGTATTATGAAGGTACTTGTAGCAACGAATGAACGATGGGCAATGCACGCAGTTGTTAGTAGCCAATGTACGAGTATCTCGCAAGATGCGAGGATGGCTGTTCACAATGCAGTGCTCGTCCCTACGCTGAAGTACGGTAGTGAATGTTGGGTATGGCAGAAGAAGCATGAAAGTAGGATAAATACCGCAGAAATTAGGTCTTTGCGTAGCATCTGCGGTGTGAAGTTGAGTGATAGAGTGAGAAACAGTGTGATTTGATTAGACAGAGATGTGGAGTAAAAGACTAGGATTGAGAAGGGAATGTTAGGTTGGTTTGGACACGTAGAGCGGATGAAGGATAATAGAACTGCAAAAGCGGTATATAAAGCGAAAGTTGATGGTAGGGCTGGCAGAGGAAGACCGAGAAGGACTTACGATGACCAAATTGGAGATGTCCTTAGAAAAGGTTCAATACGATCTACTCTGAACCGGCGTACGTGTATGAAGCGATTGATGAGTGTGGAGGAAGCAAAAGAAGTGTGTCAGGATCGAAGCAAATGGAATTCTATAGTCTCTGCTTACCCCGGTGGGAAATAGGCGTGAGTTTATGTATGTATGTTGTAGCAACGAAGAGAATTAAGACACCATGGTGGCATGTACGCAGTAGTCTGGTAGCCCAGTTGGTAGAACGCTTGCCCCTCACTTTGAGGTCGCAGGTTCGGATCCAGCACATGCCTAAACCAATGATTGACGAATTTGTTTTCAAATTCATGTTTGGGGAAGGAAGAGGAACCCACGTTCCCGAGAAATGCATTTTCGGAGGTATGTGACTCTAACCTGTATTGGACTGGTTTTCCCTTCGCGGGCTGGAAGGGTAGACAAGCAGTCGCTTCTGTAAAAACCGGACCTGTTAAATCTTCAGGTTAGAGATGATGATGATGATGTCATGTAAAGGATAGGTACCTCACCTGGTTGGGCAACTAATTTGTTGCCCGTAACCACACGCATTGGCATTGGCCTTTGATAGATTGGAATGGAAAATGCTACACCGACAAGAGCGTGGCTCTTAAATTGATGATGATGAACCACACGCAACCATGGTGTCCTAGGGCCCTAATTGAATAGTTGGCTACTTACCAGCAGCAGGGTATAATCCTTCCTCAGAGGTGACGGAGGTGATGAGGGGTAGCTTCTGCATGGCGCCGGCTTGAGCCGCGTGGTAGGGGTACTGCGTGAGGAACGGCTCGCGCACTTGCGGAGGCTCTGCCGTGGGCGTGAACGGCGTGAACATGTGCACTTTCCAGTCCTGACGAGGTAATAAAGGGATTAGGTTTTCTCTATGATAAAACTCCTGAACCCCCGATGGGCAGGGGCCGAGGTGTATACTCAGTCCTCGTCAGCTACTTACCTATGTTTTAGTCCCTTGTCTTCTTCTTCTTATTATTGTGTGGGTTGTGAGGTAGAAAACCAACCTCATCAACCCTGGTGTCAGGGTTATAATTGAGCCGCCAAAGGCCCCTGACATGGCTCACGTAACGATTACTCACTTACGTCAGTAAATAGTAACCAGGACCAAAGGCTTAACGTGCCTTCCGAAGCACGGATCATCTTACTTTCGGACAATCAGGTGATCAGCCTGTGATGCCCTAACCAAACTAGGGATCTCAAAGTGATTTTTGTGATATGCCCCCACCGGGATTCGAACCCCGGGCCTCCGGATCGTGAGTCCAACGCTCAACCACTGGACCACAGTCATCATCAGCCGTATGACGCCCACTGCTGGGCATAGGCCTCCCCCATGGATTTCCACGACGATCGGTCCTGCGCAGCCCGTATACATAAACTGCCTACCTATATACGTCCCACTGCTGGGCACAGGCCTCCCCTCAATCAACCGGAGGGGGTATGGAGCATACTCCACCTTGCTGCCCCACTGCGGGTTGGTGGAGGTGTTTTTACGGCTAATAGCCGGGACCAACGGCTTAACGTGCCTTCCGAAGCACGGAATCATCTAACTTTTTCGGACAATCAGGTGATTCAAGCCTGAAAAGTCCTTACCAAACAAAGGACAGTCTCACAAAGTGATTTCGACAATGTCCCCATCGGGAATCGAACCCGGACCTCCAGATCGTGAGCCTAACGCTCTAACCACTAGACCACGGAGGCTCTTATGCTGCCCGCATGAGTCCCTTGTAATAAGGAGCGAGTTCATTGCAATGAGGGATTTTCCAGGGTACATTCTCCAAAACTAATATCGTCCCTTAGCTTACAACACCGCTTAAGTCATTTTTACCAACTTTACAGGAGACGAAAAAAAATGTCTTATTTAAAATATCTGTAGATTTTTTTATTGCTACTTAATACATACTCTAGTTAGCGGTTAATAAATAATTATTTATACTTATTTTGACGATTTACTTTATTTTAACTTTTATTTTCTTCTTCATCCAATGGCATTAAAATGTAAAAACCGCCAATTTTCGACTTGAGCGGTGTTGTAAGCTAAGGGACGATATAGATGACGCTGTCGAGATTACCTATTTCTAATTACTCGGGTAAGTACATAATTAAAACACATAATAATGGGTTCTTACCACGTTAAAATGGCAATATGAGACTCCCGATATTTCGACACTGTTGCAAGTGCCATGATCATCACGGGATGACTGATGAGATTGGAGTGGAGTAAGTAGATCCATATAATTTTCTACGGGCAGACATATCTGTCTACCCTCTTTCTTTGCCGCTTGTTTATGTTTGGGCAGAAGCACATATAAAAATAATTGTAAGCTTGATATTTGGATCAAATAAAGTAGATAATTATGTTCCTACCTATATTGCTTTTATCTAATTCTTCAGAATAATAAGATGTAAGTAATTGTGCTTAGGTGTAATAGAAAGGGTCATAATATATACCCTAAAACTAAGATTAAATATGCATAGTTACGTATGTCAGATATCCATGAAATTAGAACTACTTATTATAAATGGGACATAAAGGAGTCGCCATACTGTGAATGTGGTCACCCGGATCAAACCATATCTCACATAGTGAACGAGTGCCCTCTGCACCAGTTCCCAGGTGATATAGCCGAGCTGCACTGTGTGACGGATGCAGCAGAGACTTGGTTAAGGGAGCTTAAGCTGGATATTTGATCCATGCAGGATATTTTATTTTTGTCTGTCATACGCAATGACAGTAATGAAATTAGAAGGTTAAACGAGGGAAAATCTTTACAGCGCCATATACAGGGTGTTAGTGACATCGTAACGAAAACTTTGAGGGGTGATTGAGGCCATGATTCTGAGATGATATCAAGTGGAATTTTCCGTCGCAAAAGTATGGAACTGAAAATAATAAAAAAAAAAACACAAAAATTTTCATGAATATTCAGATTGAAAATTCCACTTGATATCAACTCAGAATCATGGTCTGAACCATCCCCCTCAGTATTCGTTACGGTGTCACTAACACCCATATCTACTTGTATGGCTACCGTATGTACTTGTGCGGGGTGTATGTGACATCGTAACGAATACTGAGGGGAATGATTCAGCTGATTATTTTGAGTTAATATCAAGTGGAATTTTCCATCGCAAAAGTATAGAATTGAAAATAATTTTAAAAAACTAAAAAAAAAAAAACATTAATTTTGCGACGAAAAATTCCACCTGATATTAACTCAGAATCATGATCTGAATCATTCCCCTGAGTATTCGTTACGATGTCACTAACACCCTGTATACTGCTTTGAGGACCGTAGCCTGGAAAGTCCCTTATTGACCGAGCACAAATCATGGAAACCACGTCAATTATCTATGATCCAAATATGAATTCAAACTCATAAATCGAATTCAGTGGTTTAAAGTCTTAGTCGGGATTTGAATCCGACGGAAGTCACGCGTTCTGCGAACAAGGTTATCACATATTTGTTCAGGGCTATTGCTTGAAGAAACTTTATGGCGATAAATCAGTTACCAGCAACTCATCGGTTATAAGAATGTTTGTCATATTGGAGAGGCCATAAAGCCAAATACCGAACGAGACTAGAGAGCCATGGCAATCCACTTGCTACTCAACTCCTACATGTTGGTAACAACAGCAGCAGACTCAAGCGAGAGAACATTCTTTTAACATAGAGGACTGAAACGGGGGCCATGTAATTACAGGATTGTAAACGCCCACATATCTACACCATAAAACACCTGCTTATGGTCGAACGACCGATAGCAAGTAGACCGAAATTGGAAAAAAAAGAATATTGGAGAGGAAACAACTCCATCAAAATATGAATTGTAATATGAAAATCCATAAGTGGCCATTTTACGATTTGCAATTCAATTCATAATAGGACCATATTATGATTCATCAAAAGTGGCTTTTTTAGCCCCCCTGATTACCTAAACTTTTATGACATGGGACTTCTTTACTCCCAGATAAGCAGCAGAGTTTGAGAGCTAAGGTCAAAGCATACTCACTACAAACACGGGAGCATAGTGGTGCCAGAAATATCTTGGTGTGGTTGTTGCACACGCCAACGAGATTTCACAGGCCACATGCGGAGTCGTGTAATTTAGTTGCTGAGGAAATATCTCCCTTCTTTCTATGATCTGTGATACTCACCATCATTTCAATCTGTGCGTTGACGACGACCTCGGCGGGTCTGTAGCGGAGACAGTCCACTAATTCCCGGTTGGTGGCTGTAGGGCAGCCCACTATGGCGGCTAGTGTCCTGGCCTTCTGAACGGGTTTGACTGCATGGGTCCAAGAAGCGAACGCTGACCCGCTGAAGGCGATCCCTCTGTGGAATGTTCCTGGAAAGAGGCAGATCGTTTTGGCCATATCTTACTAGGACACCATACACTCTATCCATACAATGAATACTGGGTGCAACAATAGGGTTAGTGAGGTCAGACATCTGTCTCACAACTCAGACATCATCTCGTCTGAATCTTCACAACTGATTCAGACCATGATTCTAGTTGATATCAAGTGGAATTTTCGTTACGACCTCACTTACACCCCGTAAAAGTACATACAGGTAGCCATACAAGTAGGTATGGGTGTTAGTGACACCGTAACAAATACTGTGGGGGATGATTCAGACCATGATTCTGAGTTAAAACAAGTGGAATTTCTTGTCGGTAAATTCATGAAAACTTTAGTGTTTTACTTTAATTATTTTCAGTTCCATACTTTTGCGGCGATGGCGATGTTACCTATAAAATTCTACTTAGGTTCTATGATGATCTTGTGACGTAGCGAGTAGGCGCCGCTACTTCAAAAGCGCACCCCTTGCCGGGCAGCAGCGGTATCAGTACTGGTTGGAGGCCGAGGAAATGGATTCTGGTAGGGCTCTAGCTAGAACATCACCGATTGAGAAATTGGTCCGTGTACTGCGGAACGGAATGCGATTGAGGCAACCACCGTTCTACACGCCCTATCTATGGAATAATGGCGATTATTCCACCGACAAGAGCGCAGCCCTTAAATAAAGAGAGAGAGACTTTTGCGACGGATAATTCCACTTGATATCAACTCCAAATCATGGTATGAACTATCCCTGAAAGTGATTTTTGTGATACGTTTAGCAGGGATTTGATTGATTTCGGATGAAATCAGAAATCAGAATCATTTATTCAACGTAATTATCATGGATAAACTTGTTGAAAGTCAATGCAACATTTTGAATTTACGTCATTTCGCAAGGTTTTATGGCTGAGGAGAAGAAATGACAAGAAACTGCAACATAACACATCTTTTAAAAACCATAAAGTATATATTACAAGTTATTTAATAACTAGAGGAACACATTCAATACCAGACATTTTTATAATTTAGGTAGTCATTTATCTTATAATAAGCTTTTTTACATAAGGTCAGCTTGCTTCGAATGTTACTCTAAACCTCATTGGTCATCAGGAAGCGTCTGTGATCACCGATAGTGCAGACGACTCATGCAAAAGTTAATGAACTTTGCAGTTTTCCAAGGGTAGGAAGAACAAAGCGAAAGACAAAGGAGCGAGCGATAATGATGTTGATTTAGGTTTATGTAAATGTCTATTAGTAGACGAGGATTATGATATTTATTGTCTTCCGAGATTAATTCATTGTTCCAGAGCAATTATGTCTAGACAAATATTGTCCGCGTCGCCTTGAAAACCATTTAAGCACCTCTTTGAAAAAACCCGGAATGTAACTAATGGAAAAAATCGAGGTTTAAGTAGTTGAAAGAAAATAACATCAGAATGTCATCATCTCCGTAGCATTATCCCGTTTTTCTTAGGGTCCGCTTACCTAACCTGAAGATTCGACAGGTCCGGCTTTTTACAGAAGGTAGTCGCCTGTCTGACGTTCCAACCCGCGAAGGGAAAACCAGCCCAATGCAGGTCAGATCACATACCTCCGAAAATGCATTTCTCGGGAATGAATGTGGGTTTCCTCACCGCTGAGCACGTGATAATGATATATCTTCCTTCCCCGAACATGAATTCGAAAACAAATTCGACAATCATTGGTTTAGGCCTGTGCTGGGTTCGATCCTGCGACCTCAAACTGCAAGCGTTCTATCAACTCGGTTACCACGGCTCAAAATAACATCAGAATGTATTTTTTTAAAAAGGTGCTTACGTGGTATTCACAATACTAGACAGTTTGTTACGGTACAGTCATGAGCTATAATGTACCCACTTTAGGACTCTGTCGCACTAACATATTTGACATTTAGTGAGAGTTACAGTTCAATTTGTCAAAAAAGTTAATGTGACATGGTATCAAAGTTTACACATATTAATGCTCGTGACCTTACAGCAAAAACTCACCTTTCGACAAAGAAGTGAGGTACTGGTAATGCACACTAGCGCCCCCAGCGGAGCACCCTGTGAGGGTGACACTGTCAGGGTTCCCGCCGAACATCATGATGTTGTTGCGGATCCATTGCAGGGCAAAGGCCTGGTCCTTCAGCCCCGCGTTGCCAGGAGCAGCTTCGTCGCCTGTGCTCAGGAAACCTGGGAAACATAAACAGGACTACTTACGGGTAGTTCTAAAAAAGTGGCACCGCTGCTTTAAGTTTTGCACTTCTTTAGAAAGTTTGAGATTCCAAAAGCATTTTTGATGAGATCGCAAGATCTACAGTCTAGTACACGATATGATATTATGTATACGAGTGGAGAAAAGTAATTTATTTAATCTTCTTCTATCGTGTGGGTTGTGAGGTGAATTACCAACCTCATCAACCCTGGTGTCAGGGTTACTATTGAGCCGCCAATGGCCCCTGACAAGGCTCATGTAATGACTACTTACTTACATCAGTCAGTCAAAAGTGAGATGGTCCGTGCTTCGGAAGGCATGTTAAGCCGTTGGTCCCGGCTATTAGCCGTAAAAACACCTCCACCAATCCGCATTGGAGCAGCGTGGTGGAGTATGCTCCATACCCCCTCCGGTTGATTGAGGGGAGGCCTGTGCCCAGCAGTGGGACGTATATAGGCTGTTTATGTACTAAAGATCAGAAGAGTGTGGAGATGACCCCCATATTGTCCTTGACGCATTGCAGCGTGGGACGAAATGTGGCTAGTGTAATTGCACCTTTGTGCCCGAATTAGTCACAACTGCCCAGTTGACTCGACCATTATATACGGCGATACGGCTCACCATCTATCACGTTGGTCTAACAGAAAGCTCGGTGAGGATGGGTACTTAGTTCATCTTGCGATGGATGTACTTCTGACTAATCCATTTAACCTAATTATAGTGGCGTTTTGTTTAACTTCATTTTGTTATGTTATGTATGCTTACCTAAAGGTCCGAGCCTGTAATTAAAGGTGACGATGACCATATCTCTATCCATGAAGTAATCAGGTTCATATAGGGAGCCCGCACCATACATGAACGCTCCGCCATGTATGAACACCACTACTGGCAACGACGCGCCTGCGTTGGGATTCGGGGTGTGTACGTTGACGAATAGGCAGTTCTCACTACCTGGAAAACAGGAAAACATGTTTCACTACATAGAAATAGAAAAACATGTTTCACTACATAGAAATAAAAGAAACATGTTTCACTACCTAGATAAGAGAAAAACATGTTTCACTACATAGAAATAGAAAAACATGTTTCACTACATAGAAATAGAAAGACATGTTTCACTACCCAGAAAAGAGAAAAACATATTTCACTCCCCGGAAAATAGAAAATCATGTTCGGTTCTGCTTATCTAATCACAAGTGTGAGTCTATGTATACAATAATAATGTTTGTATGTTATTTGATGTTTATTTTTCAAAAGATCCTATTCTATTCCAATTATTGTGACGATCATAATTAATAACGGGAAAAATATGAAAATATCCAGGGTCTCGTTTCCAATTCATTAAGCTACAATTAATACGACTGGTCAAAACAATTAAATGTTTCTACGTAAGTAATTAGTTCTGAGACCAGAAATAATTTCAGCGATAATTGTTTCAATGTTCTTTGTTTTGTGTTTCAATTGTGTCTAATGTGTTTGCACAATTAATAAGACTCGACGAATTTATTAACATCAAAGGAAAGATAGAAGGAAAGAGAGGAAGGGAAAAACCAAGAAGAGCTTACATGAAAAAAGGAGAAGGTGCTTACCAACAACAGCTTTCTGGAAGGGCTCGTACTGCAGACAGTGGGACAGGGGTTTGGTGGCGTCCCATGTCCCCAACCATGGCTTCAACTGTTGGGGCTCCTGTAAACATCACACGTTTTGAAATTCCTTACACTTTTCATATCCGTTTTTTCCTGTCAATTGCCTGCCCCTTTCCTTTTCGGTGGATAAGAAAATGACAAGTATACCGAGATATAAAATTACAAGCTCTCTCCCTCCTCATAAGGTTGATACCGGTTCATGTTGGTTCGCTGGTTAGTTTTTTTTTACTTATTATAGTTATAAATAAATAAACAAACTGAACGGGGCACTCTCTATGTTCCTAAATTGCGGGCTGATGGTTATATCCAAGTCATCATTTATCCCGTTTTTGACAGGGTCTGCTTACCCAACCTGAACATTTGACAGGTCCGGTTTTTTACAGAAACGACTGCCTGTCTGACCTTCCAACCCGCGAATGAAAACCAACCCAATACAGGTTAGCTGGTTATATCTAAGTAAACTCATTGATTTATATTTTTGAAATGATTTATATTATTTGTCCATTTAATTAATAAGTTCGAAGTAATTTCGCTCCCAATGGAGTTATGTTTACACGCATCGATTGTCAATTCAGAAGCTAAACGATTCCTGAGTCGTTTGTCAAACGCTGTCGAACGGACCAGCATAAAATGGTTATAATGACCAATTAGTGCACTGAGGGTGTTGTTTAACTAGTACCGGAAAGTGGGTAGTAGATAGTGGATAGTGGGTAGCGGACGGATAGTGGAAAGCGGATAGCGGGTAGCGAATAGCGCGTAGCGGGTAGCGGATAGTGGTTAGCGGATAGTGGGAAGCGGATAGCGGATAGTGGGAAGCGGGTAGCGGATAGTGGTTAGTGGATAGTGGGAAGCGGATAGCGGGTAGTAGATAGCGCGTAGCGGGTAGTGGATAGTGGTTAGCGGATAGTGGGTAGCGGAAAGCGGGTAGTGGATAGCGCGTAGCGGATAGTGGATAGTGGTTAGCGGATAGTGGGTAGCGGATAGTGGGAAGCGGATAGCGGGTAGTGGATAGCGCGTAGCGGGTAGCGGGTAGCGGATAGTGGTTAGCGGATAGTGGGTAGCGGATAGTGGGAAGCGGATAGCGGGTAGTGGATAGCGGGTAGGGGATAGTGGGGTGGAGATAGTGGGTAGCGATTCAACCTCATTCGTTTTTTATACTTACATCACTAATATAATATAAGGAGGAGTGGAGTCAGCTTTATAGCACTGATGATATGAAGTTTATCCCAATCGAGTGGGGCCTGTGCCCTGTTATGGGACGTATAATGGGTGTTATTATAATTGATGCCGCTACCAGTGAAACAGGCCGTCACTCTCATGATTGCGTGTAACCATCACAAAGTGCCCACGATTGCATGAAATAATATGACCTCCCCACGAAGCCTGTACTGAAATGATTCCACATTCGGCATTTGTGAATATTTAATTAACCATTCCGGGAATGTGTTTTTTACGGAATTCTAAAAGGAAGACATTTTGTTTCGTTTATTTTTTGTTAAGGTTTATGTCAGGTAATAGGGCGTTTGACTACAATCTCTGATGGCAAGTGAAGATGTAGCCCAAAACACGCTTACTTAGCAAAAGCAAAGCATTAGAATGCTTGGCTAGTAGTAGACACTTTATGACAAGTTGTTTTGATCGGATAAGCCGCGCGCATTGTTTGTTTTTTCCTTTTTTTGTCGTCATAACATATTAATATATAACTTGTTGTTATAAATAAAATCACTTTATTACCTATTTGTATTTTACTTTTGAAAATCCTTAAAAAATAATATCCGTAACCGAAATTATCCGAAACTAACGGATAATCCGAAATAATTTATTATCCGTATCCGTAACCGTATCCGGTATACTAATCATTCTCAATGAGGTTGAGGTTGTTGGTTGTTTTTATTATTCTTGATGAGGTTGGTACTCCACCTCACAACCCACACGATACAAGAAGATCATTCTTAAATCCGTATCTAATTCGTATCCGAAATTTCATATCCATAACATTCCTGGTACCGTCAGAAGAAAATAGTTAGTGACAGTCAAGGTATACATGTAGTTAGCAACACCCAGAATGTCCGATAAATAATTAGTGACGTTCAAGGTGACCGTATAGATAGTAACACTTTTTTGAGTTGCCAGTTTTTTGAACACGCAGGTTGTGCCGATGTTTTTGGTCACTTAGAGTGTTACTATCTATACGGCCACCTTGAACGTTCCTAATTATAGGACATTCTGGATGTTGCTAACTATAATGTATACCTTGACTGTCACTATGTGCTTCTGACTGTACCTACGTACTTGAGTCAAAAACTTGTTTTCATGTTCCACTTCCATAGAATAAACAAACAGTTTTATCTACCCTTGACGTTTCGATAACATAACACAGGGTTCAAATGTCTTTCACTCAGATCCCAAGGCCTAAGGCCATGTCGCCGGCAGAGCAGCACGGACCTCCGCGGATTCATATTGGAAGGTATTTATTTATTGAATTACAACCACATCACATTATATTATAACGTTATTTAAACAATAGATAGCCATATACGACCGGAGCCGTATCACCGACTATATAGTCGAGGTGTATAGCCTAATATACCCTCGGCCTGAAACTGGATGACAGCGGCAGCGGCGCGGCGGCGGCAGCGGTGCGGGGAGCGGCGCGTTCAAATGCTAATATTTATATTGAAGTGTTCTCGATGGCAGCGGCGCGGCGAGCGGGGTACAAGCGGTGCGCTCTAGTCGAGCGGTGTCTCTGCGTGTGAAACTCGCCTTTTTGTTTCCTTTGTTCATTATAGGGATTCAGATCTTCTTTTGTCCATAATAAATCGTACGAAATAAAAGAACTACAATCGAAAATGTGTTGTCACCGTTTCGACATCGCGTTCATTTGAGACACAACTCTATACCACCGCAACACCGCGCGATTTGGCCGCTGGCATCGAGAATGGAACAGCGGCCGCCGCGCCGCTCCCCGCGCCGCTATCGCCGACGGGCGCTGCCGCTGTCAAACAGTGATAAGAGTGGATCCAGCTTTTTGTCAGGGGGTCATCAGGTCGCAGACAACCTATATCCGTAGAGAATTAAATCAAATTACAGTGGCCACCATTACCAGGTGAGAGCCATCAGCGCTCCCCATTTTCCCGGCCAAGTAGATAATGCCATCTGCGGCAAATTTACAACAAGTTACGTCGAAAGAAAAAAAAACAGTGGCCACCCAACCTGTCGCACTTGTCATGACCCCGGCATGAAATGAATATGTACTATTAGACTATGGCGCGGCTGCCTCATCATCATCCATTTAAAAGCCACGGTCTTGTCGGTGTAACATTTTCCATTCCAGTCTATCAAAGGCCAATTCCTTGACCTTTTCTTCCTAAAAAAGGTTGTTTTTTTTTTGCGGCTGCCTAAGTTGATATAATAACATTTGATCTCTAAAAAAATCCGCTAGGCAGGTACAAGTAGGTACATAATATCCCATCCGCAATGTCGATTACATACCTATTTATGGTTCTTGTATCTGACACTCATGACTGGCATGAGTTAGCAGTATGGTAAGATACCTACATCAAGCTGGTATATCATTACAAGTGGTGTGCCTTTCCCGAGAATGTTCCCAAAGCGGGAATCTCTTTCCTGACACTTGATACAGAAATAAAGGAACTTGGTAGTCTCAGTAGTTCCTTTAGCAGTTCCTCTGAAGGAACTACTGAGCATTTTTTGTCCTTGTAGTTCCCTCAAAGGAACTAAAGGAACTACTGAGACTACCAAGTTCCTTTATTTCTGTATCAAGTGTCAGGAAAGAGATTTCCGCTTTGGGAACATTTCCTTTAGTTCCTTTAGTTCCTTTGAGCGAACTACAAGGACAAAAAATGCTCAGTAGTTCCTTCAGAGGAACTGCTAAAGGAACTACTGAGAATAGAGGGAATATTCCCGTTGTAAAAACTCTTTAATAGTATGGAGACTGCCTGCTTTTCTTTTTCAAGTTGTTATTTCTTGTACAGTCATGAGCAATATAATGTACCCATTGTTTTAAGTTTACGCGGTTATTGGTGCTAATTCCTGTAAATACCATCTAATTTTATTTTAAGTTATATCTGTCATTTTCTTATCCGCCGAAAAGAAAAGGGACGGGTAATCGACAAGCATAAAATTTATGGAACACACGTCAATTTTAAGCACAAATCTAAACCAACCGTATAAAAATTTTACATCCGTCAATAACCCGACACAGTTAAGTAGACAGCACGTCAAACGGATTGCATACCAGCGACGTACCTTTTGATTCGCCCGGGTTATTCATTCATTTACTCATTCTTCCTAAAATTAAGAGCTGTGAATCATCCGTCCCTTTCCTTTTCGACGGATATGAAAATGACGGATATAACTTAAAATAAAATTAGGCGGTGTCTGCAGGAATCGGGGCCATTATCATAATTAAAGCACATAATAACGGGTTCTTACCCATTTAAACGCGGTAAGAACCCGTTATTATGTGCTTTAATTATAATGTACCCACTTTAGGACTCTGTCGCACTAACATGTTTGACATTTAGTGAGACTTACAGTTCAAATTGTCAAAAAAGTTGATGTGACATGGTACCAATGTTTATACATATTAAGGATCGTGACCGTACTCTAGTCCTTCTTCTTCTATCGTATGGGTTGTGAGGTGGATTACCAACTGTGGTCCTAAAGGTTAGATAATAAAGATCTTTATATCTTATTTTTTGGTCTTTTTTATCTTTTTTTTGATCTTTTTATTTTACGTTACGTTGATGGTAAGGCTGGCAGAGGAAGATCTAAAAGGACTTACATTGACCAAATTGGAGACGTCCTTAGAAAAGGTTTAGTACGATCTACTCTGAACCGGCGCGGCGTGCGTGTATGAAGCGATTGATGAATGTGGAGGAAGCAAGAGAAGTGTGTCAGGATCGAAGCAAATGGAATTCTTTAGTCTCTGCTTATCCCGGTGGGAAATAGGCGTGAGTTTATTTATGTGTATGTTTATTTTATGTAAGTTTTCCGCATTTCTTCTGGAACCCGTTCCGTTTTCCGTTCCCCAAAATGGGGAGAATCCCAGGAACGGAATCACTAATCGTTACCACGGTGTTATGTTGTATTCTGCCTTGGTTTTTAATTCGTGAGGTTGCAATAAACAATATTGTGGTTATTACCGTCGCTTAGGTAGGTAACGTAGATCCCTTGCCCAGGGATACGGGTGAAGATGAAGACCTCAACGGTTGCAGAGGCGGAGATGGAGCCATCGGTACGCAATGCAGAACGGAAGGGGTAACTGGGGGGACAGCAGTAACTGTCAATACAATTCAGAGGCGGATGACTGGAGTCCTTACGGCTTTGAAATAGACTACTCTGGGCGCCATCCCATTCGCGTCACACAGAGTACTGCGGGGCGGAAGGCAAGAGGGAAACCACTGCCTTATTTTTCCCTAAAAATGTAGCATGGAGAATGCTACACCGACAAGAGCGTGCCTTTTAAATTAGTGTGAGGTAGGTAATTGAATTTGTTGTTGTAAACATTAATACAAAACGATCAACAAATAAAATATTTAGTATAACTACTGCTGTTTAAAACTATACCCTATTATATACCCTATTATAGTTTTAAACAGCAGTAGTTATGCTACTTAACGTAGGATCATAGAATGACAGCCGGACACAGATATAGTTCATCGTCTCTTTCGCACTAAAAGTATACAGCTTAGTATGAAAGAGACGAGAGATAGTCACTCTGATAGGGTATAGATTTTTTCTAACAATAGTAGAGGTATGTTTGTACCTATAAAACGTTAAACACATCCGTGTTGGGTTTTTAGTTTTTATGTTTACAACTACTTACCTAAATGGCGGTTACAAACCAAAACCATTTAATTACTCACGATAACGCTATCGAGGTAGGTAGAGCTGATGAACTTTCACTTTGAAAAGTACCTTGTCATCATGTTGTAGCATTGTCACGTTTTTCACAGGGTCCGCTTACCTAACCTGAAGATTTGTCAGGTCCGATTTTTTACAGAAGCGACTGCCTGTCCGACCTTTCCAACCCACGAAGGGAAAGCCAGCGCAATACAGGTTAAGTCACATACCTCCGAAAATGCATTTCTCGGGAATGTGGGTTTCCTCACGATGTTTTCCTTCACCAAACACACATGAATTCGAAAACAAATTCGACAATCATTGGTTTAGGCCTGTGCTGGATTCGAACCTGCGACCTCAAAGTGAGAGACAAGCGTTCTACCAACTGGGCTACCACGGCTTACTCGAAATTCACTTGGAAAGTACCTTGTAATAAGGAATAATTTTGTGGGGATAAAATGGTGCAAGAAAACATAGTGTTGGTATTATACTTACACAGATACTTTTCCTGAACCATTAAACTTATCCGAGTAGTAGATAGTCTAGGTAGTACCTACATAATAGGCTAGTTTCCAACAACTAGTCAATTCAGTTACTTTTTACTAAACGTCAGAACACGAAAAATGAAAACGTTTTTGTCACCTTTAGATCTGTCTTTATTTAGTACTTAACCAAAATTTTATAATTTATCTTTGACGTAAGATATTACCCAATTGTCCTATGTCCAATGTAGGATAGAACTAAAATAGAATCCTATTATAATGTGTGTGGATCGTTAAAAAAAAACAAATAGCTAAGTACCTAAATATTATTTTTTGCTTGTCTGTACAAAACCGGATCGTTCAAATCCTCAGAACAGGTAACTGGCTCCTATCATAAACGGGATAACATTTGGTAGAATATTCATAAAATCATTTATTGGATACTTACTCTAAATCTGTATTTGCCGACCGGCGGACGCGCATACGGGATGCCTTCAAAACTGGCGTAAGTCCTCCCGTTGTGGGAAACCTTCCACGACCCCTGTAGTAGACCATGGGACACCCTCACCACGGGATTGGAGCCCTGGGCTGAAGCCAAGATGGCTGCAATCAGGACCAGAAATAACCTCAAACTTTTCATTTTTATATTTAGATCACAATCGACGCGCGTCGACTCCGGCGCAGTCTGAGAAACACTGTTTTTTAATCGTTCAGAACCGGCACCGGGCGTATCTATGTCGCAGACATGTTTGAAACGCCGAAATTATTATAAATATTCAACATGATAATGTAAATAACCTAAACTTGATATACTTACTTAAGTACCTTTTTTAAATTAAAATTGATAGCGCAGGTTACTTAGTGGATGACTTCAAAAAATAAGGAGGTTATCAATTAGTTGTACTTATCATTAAGTAGGTACTTAATTGTTTATGTTCATGTTTTTTTGTGCACTAATGAGTTTTTCTGTTGTATTGCAATCATTCATTGGTAGTTTCGGCCAAGTAGATAATGCCATATGCGGTAAGTTTAGAACCAAAATCATTTTTTAAGTGATTATTATTGCGTATGGCAGACAAAAATAAAATATCCTGTGTTTTTAAGTGATTTATTGTAGATTTGGCGCAAATGGACATCCGGCCACATATTTAATGCCATCTGCGGCAAATCTACAATAACTTACGTAAAAAAAAAGCCGCAAATTGCATTTACTATTTAATAAATTGCGTTAACTAATGAGGAGCGCCTTAGCAACGTAATTATCATGGATAAACTTAAACTTCATCATCACCAGCCCATTAACGTCCCCACTGCTGGGGCACGGGCCTTCCCTATGGATGGAGATCGGGCCTTAAACCATCACGCGAGCCCAGTGCGGATTGATGGTTATTAACGACTGCTAATGCAGTCGGGAGTCGGGACCAACGGCTTAACGTGCCTTCCGAAGCACGGAGGAGCTCGAGATGAAAACTTTTTTTTTGTGGTCCCCATCCTATGACCGGCCTTTGCAAAAGTTGCTTAACTTCAACAATCGCAGACCGAGCGCGTTTACCGCTGCGCCACCGAGCTCCTCTTAAACTTAAACTTGTTGAAGGTCAATTTAACATTTTGCAAGGTGTTATGGCTGAGTAGAAATATTAGAAAAGCTTTTTAATATACCTACCTATATATTTGTATGCATATCTACATTATATTTAGGTTATACCCAAATACAATGTATATATGAGTTTCTAAGATTTTATTGGTTTAATATTTTTAGTCTAGTTGAAAGTTTAGATAGACAGTCGCTTCTGTAAAAATACTGTACCTGTCACTACTTTTTTTTGACGTTACTTATTGTAGATTTGCCGCAGATGGCATTAACTACTTGGCCGGACTGTCACTACTTAAGTAAGCAGATCTTGTGAAAAAAGGATACTAATGATGATTTTGTCTCATAATTGTCCGTGTTGTAAAATGTCTGATTTAGTAACATTCCTACAGCATCTATAATCGTCTGTTACCATCGGCACACAGTCATATCGTTGGATAAATAGTCTTGCTTATTCTGTTCTCTCACATCGAAAATTAAATGTCATCAAACGGTTTTTTATTTACTTGAGCTGTGTAGGGTCAATGTGCTAGTCCATCAATCACGTAAGTTCCCGCCTATTTGACTTACCGCTGTTACAAATTGTCGAAAATTAGAAATACTGACAACCTTAACACCAAACAAAAAAATGTTTCGAAAAGGTAAATAACTTAAATAGAAAAGCAGGCCCGTTGAGACCAATGTGCATGCATCCAACTATTCTCAGTAGTTCCTTTAGCAGTTCCTCTGAAGGAACTACTGAGCATTTTTTGTCCTTGTAGTTCCTTCAAAAGAGCTAAAGGAACTACTGAGACTACCAAACCATAAAGTAGGTAACGTTTTTTTTAACCGACGAAAAAAAGGAACTACTGAGCATTTTTTGTCCTTGTAGTTCCTTGTTCTCAAGTCGACTATCTGCTCTTAGTAGTAAGTCGACCCGTATTGCCTCTGTTTTTCAGTAGTCACTTTAGCAGTTCCTGCCAACTGCAACTGCATATTATACTGAATAAAATCATCTTTATGTTAAAACATACACCTTTAATTGTCAAAATTAAAAATAAAGTTATCAGATTACCACTATTAAATTATCAGATACACCACAATAATTTGGGGACCAACTCAACATTTGTAGTACAATGCGATCTTTTAGATAAATTATATACATTAATTGCAATGACAGCTAATGACAAGCAAAAGATGATAACCTTTCTAATGAGTTTGTGTGCATAAACAGAAATAAAGGAACTTGGTAGTCTCAGTAGTTCCTTTAGTTCCTTTGAGGGAACTACAAGGACAAAAAATGCTCAGTAGTTCCTTCAGAGGAACTGCTAAAGGAACTACTGAGAATAGTTGCATGCATCCATACTATATTAATATTATAAACGGGAAAGTGTCTGTATCTGTTTGTTCGTCTTTCACGGCAAAACGGAGCGACGAAATGCCGTGTTTTTTTTTTTAAGTGGAGATAGTTGAAGGATCGGAGACCGACATAGGCTACATTTTGTCTGTTTCTAACCCCCCACTTCCCTAAAATGGGGGGTGGAAGTGTATGGAGCATTCTGCAATTTTCCAGGTAGAAAGTTAAAAATTGGCATGCGGATTATATGTGCCTAACAAAATAATCATGCTACATTATTTTTTTTGGAAATCTGTCCCCAATCCCTTCAAAGAGGGGGAGAAATTTTATATGGAACTTTTCGCAGTTTTCAAGGTAGGAAGCTAAAAATTGATACATTAGGAAAGGGAACCGTGTTACCCAGAATTTAGTGCGAGCGAAGCCGCAGGTAAAAGCTAGATAATTCATGGAAATACAGACGTTGGTGGTAAGCAATCACCTACTCAAATAAGACAATACTTATTAAGTATAAGATGTGGCATGCTGCGACTCTCACAGTAAGTTTTTAGTTGTTTTTTTCTATGTTAGGTTTATTTGCTGTTTGCAGATTTTGTTTAAGGTCTAAAGATGGAGAATATAAGTTTAACTTTACATGTCACTATTATAAAAATTAAACTAAGTGGTCAAGAACTGAATCAGCATTTTTTTAAACATTCAGTTTCCCGTCCATGTAGATTGTTTCAAACATTAAATAATGTACGTAAATCTGTTAAATTTCATTTATCAATATGAATCTTAAGCAGGGATACGTAATGAAGTTCAGTTCTCGGCCACTTTTTTAAATTAAATACCGAGAATCATACCTAAAATCACCCCCTCAGTATTTGTTACCATGTCACTAACACGGAACACCCTATATATTTGTATGTACATACTTGTGTGTGCTCATTATTCTGAGTTAATATCTAGTGGAATTTTCCATCCTGTCGATTACCCGTCCCTTTCCTTTTCGGCGGATAAGAAAATGACAGATATAACTTAAAATAAAATTAAGTAGATGGAGTGTACTGGATCAGAACCACTGGGTACCGGACTAATAATTAAATATAAACATGAATGGAAAATTTTAATGTTATTAAAGAAATTGTTATAAACAAAGTATTTAGATAATAAATTATTAATAATTTATAAATAACTTGCAGATAAGACGTAGGTATTTAGGTAAAGGTAGGTAATGAGACTATGTAATGTTTTACAGTGCATCAAAAATAATTTATTTTCTTTTTAACTAAGTATAACTAGGTACAATTCTACTTTTAATCCACCATCTTTTGTTCCTGGCGCGGACAGCTCCACGTCAAGGCGTCGAAAGCTAAAAATCTTAGTATTCATATGTTCAGCGATTTATCAAATAAAATACTTTTGTATGCAGTATCTTACAAAAAGTAATGATAAAATTGCATCCTATCACATAAAATATACATTGCCGGTAAAGTGGCTATGGAATTTAGAAGCAGTAGAGCTTGTCGTAGTTATCTGTTCAAGAGTAGGGTTGAATCGGCGACAGCGGTTCTCATACAAAATGCCCGTTAAGGCCTTTCCGACTTCTTTCTTCTATTCTGTGGCGAACCCTCTCGATTTACACCGGTCCATGTCATCGTCAGTACCACGTTGGTGGCGCGGTGTCAGTGACGTGGAGTGGTAATGTCAACAATGTACTATTGAAGTTGGTTTATTGAGAAAAGGTAAAAACCTCCTTTGTCAATGGCCACTTTTAACGGCCTCCGTGGTCCAGTGGTTGAGCGTTGTGCTCACGATCCGGAGGTCCCGGGTTCGAATCCCGGTGGGGACAAATCACAAAAATCACTTTGTGATCCCTAGTTTGGTAAGGACATTACAGGCTGATCACCTGATTGTCCTAAAAGTAAAAGGATCCGTGCTTCGGAAGGCACGTTAAGCCGTTGGTCCCGGTTATTACTTACTGATGTACTCGTAAGTACGTAGTCGTTACATCAGTCATGTCAGAGGCCTATGGCGGCTCAGTAATAACCCTGACACCACGATAGAAGTGAAGAATTGCCACTTCCTACACACATTTTTAGGTAGCTTCCTTTTTTCAAAAAAATTTACTGACAGTTTGTGTTCCAAAATTATTTTTCAGTGTCAAACAAAACCAAAATAATTATTTAGTGTTAATTAAGTGACTGTGCTTTTAACCAAAAAAACTATCCTATAAAACTCGTGTGAAAAAAAAATCATTTTCTCGCAGGATCTACGCCATCTTCTACGTAAGTCGTATTTCCCTCATATCGCAAGGGTTCCCAAAGTGTGCGCCGCGGTGCTTTGGTGCGCCGTAGAAATTAAAGAGGGGCGTCGTGAGTTCTGTCATTATCCGAAACCACAAATATTCGCGGGTACCTATTTGAGCGCTCGCATCGGTAAATAACATAGCGTCGTGTCACTCTTTTTCGATCGTGATTTTAAATTTACAACGATGGTAGGTACCATCGTCGCGCGCGTTTTCCTATCTCCCTCG
Organism: Pectinophora gossypiella; assembly: GCF_024362695.1. Lineage (NCBI taxonomy): Eukaryota > Metazoa > Arthropoda > Insecta > Lepidoptera > Gelechiidae > Pectinophora > Pectinophora gossypiella. The sequence continues at coordinate 13,527,216 of NC_065416.1, read as the reverse complement.
AAGTAATCTAAGGCTGCGTTTCTATTGAGGCGGAGCTGTGCGGAGATCAGCGGAGTTGTGCAGGAATCGACCAATCACCGTGAGGGAGAGACAGAGCGTCTTTGTTTTTCGCTCTCTCGAACGCCGTGATTGGTCGAAACTGCACATCTCCGCTCTTCTCCGCCCATCTCCGCGTCAGCGGAAACCCGGTCTAACCTAACAACTTAGCTAGGACAGGGCGCCGTTACAAAATACTAAGCTTGTAGTTGCGGCGCCGGTTGAAAAAGATTGGGAACCCCTGCTCTGTCATATTCCAGTTATTTACAATTCTTTCTTGTAATTCTGATCCTCATTGAACCCTAGACTGTCCCAGAAGGCGCGGTGGCCGAAGTCCTCGTTGCTCTTCATTAAGTAGCTGGTTGGGGATGATATCTCCATGTAGTTGAGAGCTGGTTGGCCTGGCACCAGGGGCAGCCACTCTGGAGCCTCCGGCGATAATATTGGAGTGCTGTAATACAATTACATCTTTACTTTCTTTTTTATTCATGTTTGGACTATAGACGATTGATATCACATGGTTTTCGCATATTAAACCATTTTAGAATCTAAATGCGGAAATCAGAGTCCACTAACAAAATTCATAGCAAAAATATATCGTAGTTTCCAGGACTTTAAGCTGGCAAATACATCTCTGCCTACCCTTTTGGGTATACAAGCGTGACGCTATGGTATATTATGTTTGTGGACTGTCTCAGCGGTCATGGACCTCACCATCCACACAAAAATATATTCTAATATTGTATGTACGTAGTCTTAGAGGCTGATTCCAATACACACCTCCAAATTTTATTTTAAGTTATACCTGTTATTTCTTATCCGCCGAAAAGAAAAGGGACGGGTAATCGACAGGCGGAGGAGCTCGGTGGCGCAGCGGTAAACGCGCTCGGTCTACGATTGTTGTAGTTAAGCAACTTTCGCAAAGGCCGGTCATAGGATGGGTGATCACAAAAAAATAAAGATGTCATCTCGAGCTCCTCCGTGCTTCGGAAGGCACGTTAAGCCGTTGGTCCCGGCTGCATTAGCAGTCGTTAATAACCATCAATCCGCACTGGGCCCGCGTGATGGTTTAAGGCCCGATCTCCCTATCCATCCATAGGGAAGACCCGTGCCCCTGCAGTGGGGACGTTAATGGGCTGGTGATGATGATGATGAATCGACAGGCATAAAATTTATGGAAAACATGGCAGAAATGAGACAAGTCAAACAGATTGCAAATGCGCGAGATGCCTGTTGGATGCCCCGATTATTCATTCATTTTAAAATTAACAGTTCTTAACCGTCCATTTCCTTTTCGACGGATAAGAAAATGACAGGTATAACTTAAAATAAAATTAGGAGGTGCATGCACGTATCAGCCCAGGTAGCACAAATTGCTGCATAAGCGCTGAACAAGTGCTGGTTAAGATTATCAATGCTGCATGACGGTATTTAAATTGGCTGTATTAGAGCTGAAAAAGCGCTTTTTCAGCCAAAAAGGGCCCCAAATTAACCAGCCTTTGGTATTATAATGGCTGAAAATAGGCTGTGGTTTACGTTAATAAAGGCTTAAATAAATCTACAATAAACACTTTCGAAACGTTTCATTCTGTTTAAGATTACCATATCCAGCCCTTGCGCAACTTTTGACGTACGCGGTATCCAATTGAAACGTTTTTTTCAGCTTTCTATATAAAAATATTTAATCTTTTCAAATTTTTAACGACAGAAGAATAAGTTTCTATTCAACAGCGACAGGGCACCCATTTTTAATTAAAATATTACTGTTTCGAGTTACGGTAACTTGAACCAGTGATTATTATAATAAGTTCAGATTGCGAATGCAACTTTATCGTGTAGTATATACTAATTTATAACTAATAATTGATGCGCCCTTAGAATTATTTAATTATATTGAAAGAAATGTGTAGATAAATTTTGAGTGAAAAAGCTTTTGGTAAAATTTGACTTGTAATCATATATAATACCCTTTTATGAACGTACTTTAAGTTGAAACATAGTTATTATGTGAAATAAATGTGTAGTTTTGAAGAATTCAGGATTTAAAATTTGATACAAACTGTATTTTTTGGTTAGTTATGGCGTCCACAAGGTTTTCAGCTTAAGTCGTTGAAAAAATATCTTGTGATTCTATTTGCTGAAAAGAATACCAATAATCAGACACAGGCTGCTTATGTTCTGCATAAGATACTTTCAATTACACTTTTAGTTTTTACAAGGTTTTGGGGTACGCAGTTCTAATGACTAATGAGGTATATCGTATTTCAGCAACTACTTTATGCAGCATATTAAGGCTCCTATGGCAAATAATAAAAACCGTTAAACCGGTATTATATATCTATATATGTATATATATATATATATAATCCATGTCCATAGTTGCTTTTTTATTGAATTGTATCTTTATTGGACAATGAATAATGATTGATAGCAAGTTTCTGTCAGACCAAGTCGACGCTCAACGACACCATCAACATAACATAAATTGATTTAACTATGTACTTTTGGGGAGAAAAGCTGTATAAATGGAGTTATCAAGAGCAAGAAGTTCCATAAGGGTTTGCCGGGATGTTATAATCGTTATAAAAGTACGCATAAATGACACTACGTTTCTATAAGAATTATAAGCCACTTGTAAAATTACACAAAACAGCTTTGCAACCCAAGCTGTTAAAATATACGACTCGATACACTTTTACAGCTTCAGGAGTAATTAAATTATACTTTGACGTATTTTAAGCAGCTGCAGGCTGTTTAAAGTATTTATTTTACAGCTTTAACCAGAAGTCTGTTTATTGGTTTCAAAATAGACCACAAGTAGGGTAAAAGCTTGATAAAAGATGCCTTCACCAGCTTTAAGCGTTAGAACACCACTGGGCCGTACCATTAACCAGCTGCCGTTGTAAAAGAATATTTTTCAGCCATTCAACAGCAAAAAACGTTATAAAACACTAACTATGAACTCGTATGCAGTCCACAGCTTAATTACGTATTTTAGATGTACCTTTTACCAACCATTGATTAACTAACTTATTTCAAAGTTTCATAACAGCCTATGGAAGCTAAAAAAACCATTAAACATCTTATATAACACTTTTACACTAATAAGAGGAAGGTTCGACATTTAATCAGCCAGTGTGCTACCTGGGAGGGCCAGTGTATGGGACTTAGTTGCCAGAATTAAATAAAAAAAACGAGGGAGGTATGTTACTGACCTGTCCTTGGCAAAGCTGTAGATCATATTGATGAGCGCTGCGGTCATCTTCATATCCTCAGGAGCGCTGCTGGTGACCAGCGGTACCGAGAATATGTGGAAGATGTCATCCACGTGAGATACTCCTGGAAATTGTGATTTTTCAGTTAAAGTTCAAAAAAACGTGAAAAATGAAAAAGCTCGGTGAGGTGTGGGACCTTATGTTATGTTATTTACTGGAGTGGTAGCCCTGTGGAGCCGTGGTAGCCCAGTTGATAGAACGCTTGCCTCTCACTTTGAAGTCGCAGGTTCAAATTCAGCACAGGCCTAAACCAATGGTTGTTGAATTCGTTTTCGAATTCATGTTTGGATCATAAATGATTATCACGGTTGAGGAAACCCACGTTCCTGAGAAATGTATTTTCGGAGGTATGTGACCTAACCTGTATTGGGATGGTTTTCCCTTCGCGGATTGGAAGGTCAGACAGGCAGCCGCTTCTGTAAAAAATCGGACCTGTCAGATCTTCAGGTTAGGTAAGTGGACCCTGTGAAAACGGGATAACGTTAGGGAGATGATGTATGTACGGTCACGAGCATTAATATGTACTTATACACTTTAGTACCATGTCACATTAACTTTTTTGACAAATTGAACTGTAAGTCTCACTAAATGTCAAATATGTTAGTGCGACAGAGTCCTAAAGTGGGTACATTATATTGCTCATGACTGTATGTATGTAGGTTTGTAATGTAATCTTACCGAAGTTCTTATAGTTCCATGTGACAGCATAGGTGAAGCTCCTCTCTCCTCGGAAGCAGTATTTGTACATGAACACAGGCTGCTTACTGTTTGTTGCATGTAACTCCGCCATCTTTGCTGTGCCCGTTACGAAGAGACGGTCGCCCATAGCCTGGGAAACATATAGGGTTGATTTAGCCCTACTACTGACCAGCCTGGTCTGCAGTTCTGTGTTGGGGTATAATAGGAGAGGTATAGGACAAGTTTTCAGCTTGCCTCAAATACCTACCCAAAAATTCTTGCCAGCTCTCGGACGAACAGTCTTTGTTAGAGAACCGCCTAGGTGGACTCAAGACTGGTTCAAAGACAGCAGGGAGAAATCGCGAAAGTGGATTACACTTTCTAATATTACTTAAACATTCTGATCTGTCGTGATAACAATACAACACATATACTTTATTGCACCAAAATATTTACAAAAGACTCTTAACTAAGTACATGGCAAATGGCGGCCTTGTCGCTTAAAGCGATTTCTTCCAGACAACCATAAGGCGAGGAGCCATAATTATGCAAAAATTATAAGCGTGATTATGATCGGACCACCCTCCAATAAAATCTACATAATCTCTACATTCACGTTACGTCAAGAAAAAAATACTTAAGTAAGTATATCAAAGTAGGGGTTTAGGAGATATCCATGGGCGTATTCCAATATGGGGGGTTAAAAAGGCTTATTTTGACGTGATTTATTGTAGATTTGCTGCAGATAGAATTAACTACTTGGCCGGACAAATGGGGAGCGCTGAGCTTATAAAGGCCACATCGAAGCAATTCATCTAAAAAAAACAATATTGCTATTGACATTTTGTTTGCATTGCGCACTTACTTTTATATGTCAATGTCAAATTGCAATATTGCTATTTTAGATGAATTACTTCAATGTGGTCTTTTTAACCTCCCTATTCTTAGAGTATGCTTACCACGGCACGTATTATATTCTATTCGGAAGAATTTCAGTGAAATATTTTATTATTTTATACTTTTTAAAGAGCGATTTTTCCATAAACAGCCAGTGTTTCTGGTAAACGTTTAGATTAAGTACGTTGTTATTTTTCCATAGAGTAGGCACTCCGTTGAAAAATATTAATTGATTGAACTTGGAACTTTTCTTTCGAAGTTTCCTTCGTCGTGAAGGACCAATCCAATGATTTGGAACTCTGCTAAGTTCCGATGAGTTGGTATCACGGAGCAGAAGAAAGAGATTGGAAGGGCCGCGAGTGAAGAGAGCGCGAAACACGCGCCATATAAGTGTTAACGACGGCCTCCTTGGTCGTCCTTAGTTTTATTTCTTTTATATTATAATATATTGTCATACTTGTACGTTCTGTTGTTTTTTAAAAATGTCAATGTCAGTGTTTCTTTTGGTTGCAATAAATCAGTTCAAAAATGTTTTTACTTTCGTGATATTTTTTACCGTACGCGCTCTCAACAATAAGTATGAGAAAATAGTTCATAAGTAAGTACTCCAACTTTATAGTCCACTCGTCCGCGCAAAACTTTGCGACGCACGAAGCTCCAGATTATTAAATTGTCGTCTTGTGTATTTTAACCTACAGGGTGAAATGACGATCATGCAAGGAGATCCCCCCTTATCACAGGTAAGCTAAAAACCTTAGTGTGATCGGCTATGTATCAAAAATTTACTATTGTATGCTACTGCATAAAAAGTAATGATACAATCAATGGCAGCCTATCACATAAAATATACATTGCCGGTAAAGTGTCTATGGAATTTTAGAAGCGGTAGAGCTATCGTAGTTAAGTATCTGTTTGCATGATTAGTGGTAAAAGAGAGTGGGGTTGAACCGGCGACGGCCTCATACAAAGCTTACTTTAGGTATGTAAAAAAGCTTATTATAAGATTAATGATTTTCCTAAATGTAGCCTAAATGATAAAAATGTCTGGTAATAAATGTGTTCCTCTAGTTATTCAATAACTTGTAATGTATAGTTTCTTGTCATTTCTTCTCGTCAACACCTTGCGAAAAGACGTAAATTCAAAAATGTTACATTGTCCTTCAACAAGTTTATCCATGATAATTACGTTGAATAAATGATTCTGACTTCTGAATGCGCGTTAGGGCCTGTCCATCCTTTTTCTTCTGTTCCGTGTTCCGTGGTTGGTATGACCGAGGAATGCAAATTTGATCTAATTTACTCCAGTGCTATCCATTGCTCAAGTTTCTCGACTGTTATCCCGATATGATTTAGTTCAGTTCAGTAGATTCTACGTGATTCAAATATGCAATGACGTTTCCTTTTGAACGCTTTAGTACGGGCCTCTTTTGGATTTTTATTGAGGTTTATTTTACCACCACTGTGTGAGTGCCTCCTTAAGCTTTGGTAGCCCAGTTGGTAAAACACTTGCCTCTCACTTTGAGGTCGCAGGTTCGAATCCAGCACAGACCTAAACCAATGATTGTCGAATTTGATTTCGAATTGATGTTTGGAATATAAATGATTATCACGTGCTCAGCGGTGATGGAAAACATCGTTGGGAAACCCACATTCCCGAGAAATGCATTTTCGGAGGTATGGGGCTGGTTTTCCTGTATTGGGCTGGTTTTCTCTTCGCGGGTCGGAAGGTCAGACAGACAGTCGCTTCACAGGCGTTAGGTAAGCGGACCCTCTGAGAAACGGGATAATGTTAGGGAGATGTCATTGTGTGTGAGTGCCTCCCTAGAGTGGTTCTTATGCCGAATCGGTCTGGGTTTGATTCCCGGTGAGGAAATTGTCAAGACATTGTCATTTTCATCTTACTTTTGACTTTATGTTTTGATTCATCCAATTCGTCAGCATCATTATGCTCAAAGCTTAACGTGCGTATTCGTTCTTAAGTACTTGAAATGCATTTTTTTTAAACGTGAATTATTGTAGATTTGCCGCAGATGGTATTAATTTCTTGGCCGGACAAACGTGAAATTCAGGAAGGAATGAAAATACATGGAAAGAATGAGGTGGTGTGATGATGGTTACGCTCGTCCTGGTTTCACAAGAATCTTTGAAGTCAGAAAAGAAGAAGGTTTCCATGCACCTTACCTGGACAAGTTGAGGGAAGGTCTCCTGCGACACTGGCTTCCCTAGGAGGTAGAACTCCTTAATCTTGGCAGCTACAGTTGCTTTTAGGTCTTCAGGCAACGTGTCGTTAAACATGAAGATCTCACGAGCTAAGAACTCCCAGTTATCTTCAATTTCTGGTAAGATTTCATCGGGATTCTTTTGGTAAACTGGAATAAAGTTACATAAACATTTCATTCTCTATTGTTACGACCCTGAAACACCACTTTCACTTCTTCCACGGTCATACGAGGTCGCCAGACCAAACGGGTCGTTTAACTACTGAACTGTCAGTGAAAGGTAATCAGTTTTTTTTTCTACAATCTAATTACTTAGGTACAAGACTTATACCGCTTCAATAGTAGGTGACCTTAAGTGACTACTTCTGGATAAAAATCTTTTAGAACTTAGATAATCAAAAAAGTTTGTCCATGGATGCTTACCCCGGTGGGAAATAGGCGTGAGTTTATGGTCTAGTACTTAAACCGTTGGTCTTTCGATCTGGAGATCCCGGGTTCGATTCCCTGTGGGGACATATCGCTTTGTGATCCCTAGTTTGGTCCGAAAGTAAGATGTTCCGTGCTTCGCAGGTAAACCATTCGGTCCCGGCTATTATTTACTTAAGTAAGTATGTAGTTACATGGGCCACGTCAGAGGCCGTTGGCGGCTCAATAGCAACCCTGAAAAAGTTTGAAACCTTACCAGCAGCAGGATAAAGCCCCTCTTCGGACACGACAGTGGCAATCAGAGGAGCGTCATACATGGCACCAGACCTGGTGGCCTCGTAAGGATGTTGGGTCAGGAAGGCTCCTTCAAGTGGAGGTTCCGCCGTCGGCGCAAACGGAGAGAACATATGCATTTTCCAGTCCTGCAAGCGATGACAGATTATTTGAATTGAAATACAGAGTGTTAGTGACATCGTAACGAAAACTTTGAGGGATGATTGTGACCATGATTCTGAGTTGATATCAAGTGGAATTTCGTCGGATAAGTATGGGACGGAGAATAATTAAAAAAAAAACAAAAAATCATGAATTTCCGACTGAAAATTCCGTGTGATGCTCCCTAGCCGGACCACTAGCACGCAATTACGAATAAACTCAATACGCGCTACATAATGTCTATCATCTGCATACTAAGAAAAAAAGAGTAAGGCAAAGAGTTAAAAGAAAAATGATATTATTTGTGGTGCGGCCAGAGAGCAATGCTCCCCAGCCGGACCACGTGGTAGATTTTTTTTGTGAATCTCAGAAATTACGTTATGTACATTGTTTTAAGTTTACGCGGTTATTATCATAATTAAAGCACATAATAACGGGTTCTTACCGCGTTTTAATGGGGATGGGGTGTAAGAACCTGTTATTATGTGCTTTAATTATTACGCTATGTAGTGAAGCAATAAGGGTATGAAAAAATAGACCTAAAATTCTACTCCTTACGTTTTTACTCTGATCCGCGAATCTTGTCTAGATTAGAGTCAATTAGAAAAATAAAATAATAAAAAGAAACTAATCTACCTAGAAACTTTACCTAGAAACTTGTAATTAGAAACTTTTTTTGAGAAATTTATGTAACGTCTTAAACCTAAATAAAGAGTATACCTATCTATCTATCAATTAAAAGTTGAATTTGGTCCGGCTGTAGAGGATTCTCTGCAGCCAACAAATTTTATGGTACAACGCTTGTTACCAGTTTTATTTATGCATTGAAATAAAAGTATAACATTTCTACTTTCTACTGACGTCACTTTTTTGAAAAACATTGCATCATTAAATACTTGGCCGGACAAATGGGGACCGCTGAAAGCTTTCTCCCGATCCGTGTGTATAGCAACATCGTCCGTGACTATGTCAAAGGGATTCACTTCTTTTGACGCGCTTCGTTTTGAACCGTTTTTACAAGCTTTTATTTAACTTGCAATGTATGTATGTATGTATGTATGTTTGTGTGTTCGGGTGGAATTTTATAACTCAATTTTAAGGCACTTGCCCTCAACCGATTGAGCTGAAATTTTGCATGCACGTGTATATCCGATGACAATGCAATATTATTATGACATGGAGCTGATCTGATGATGAAGTCGGAAGATAGCCATAGCAACTCAGTAATTAAATAACATAACCACATCGAGTTTGGGCTCATTTCATTCGACTAGATGAGTACTTTGGTGCTAGATAGTAACCAAGGTCTGATGATGGAGCCGGAAGACAGCCAAAGGAACTCAGTACTTAAACGACACAACCAAATCGAGTTTGGGCTCGTTTGATTCGCCTAGATGAGTACTTAGATGCTAGATGGTAACCAGGGTCTGATGATGGAGCCGGAAGACAGCCAAAGGAACTCAGTACTTAAACGACACAACCCCATCGAGTTTGGGCTCGTTTGATTCGCCTAGATGAGTACTTAGATGCTAGATGGTAACCAGGGTCTGATGATGGAGCCGGAAGACAGCCAAAGGAACTCAGTACTTAAACGACACAACCCCATCGAGTTTGGGCTCGTTTGATTCGCCTAGATGAGTACTTTGGAGCTAGATGGTAACCAGGGTTCGATGGTGGAGCCGGAAGATAGCCAAACGAACTCAGTACTTAAACGACACAACCCCATCGAGTTTGGGCTCGTTTGATTCGCCTAGATGAGTACTTTGGATCTAGATGGTAACCAGGGTCTGATGATGGAGCCGGAAGACAGCCAAACGAACTCAGTATTTAAACAACACAACCCCTTCGAGTATGGGCTCGTTTGATACTTACAAGCTTTTATTTAAATTGCATTGTATGTAGATATGTTTATATGTTCGGGTGAAATCTTACAACTCAATTTTGAGCATTTGCCCTCAACTCATTGAGCTGAAATTTTGTATACACGTTTAGTTTGGATGACAATGCATGATTAACTGTATAATGTCATTCTAAATCCAACATGGCGACGTACCCTAGATGGCGGACCAATTATTTTTAATGCGCTCCTACAATATGGATATCTAATAAAAAGACTAGCCAAGAATAACTAGAAATAATGTGACGTCACTCTTAATCCAATATGGCGGAACACCGAAAATGGCGGATAATTTTGCTTGCTGGCTTTTGGAGTGGTGGAGCTATTACACAGTGTAACAAAAAATGGATTTTTTTTTTCACTAGCAAGTGGTACATGGTTTCCCGTAGATTTTTCAACGCTGAAACCGAATCCGGCCAGAATTTCAGCGTTAAAAAATCTACGGGAAACCATATATCACTTGAAGAAGAGGTGGAAATGCCAGAACAGCACATGACTGATGACGAATTTCTTAATGCTAGAAGAGCAATGAATGTTGGACAAATGGACGCATTTTTATTCATAACTAGGAGTATTTCAGAACAGCTAAATAATCATAGCAATGAACGTCTAAGATTGTTCATAACGGGTAACGCTGGGACTGGAAAGACTTTCCTCTTTAATTTATTAAAAAATCAAGTAAATCGGTGTTACGGCAAGCAAGTTGTTAAAGTTGGTGCGCTTACAGGAGTAGCAGCGCGTTTAGTGAGCGGATCTACATTACATTCTACTCTAAAATTGCCTGTACAAAAGGATGGTAGAATAGTGCAAATGCCTATTCTTACTGGCAACTACTTGCGGTTGATGCGACAACAGTGGCAACACATAGAATTTTTATTTATAGATGAAATCTCTATGGTTCCATATGAAATGCTATGTATGGTAGATTCCCGACTTAGACAACTCAAAAACAACGAATTACTCTTTGGTGGTATAAATATTTGTGTGTTTGGGGACTTAATGCAGTTACCTCCTGTGAGAGGAAATCAAGTGTTTGATCAACCCGCTAGGTTTATCCCAGCAACACACTTATGGCGCTCTTTCTCGTTAATTGAATTAACCGAAAATATGCGACAACAAGGTAGCACAACTTTTAAAGACCTCTTAAACGCCTTAAGGGTTGGTGAACTTCAATCTGAACATTTTGCTATTTTAATGAATCGATTAAACAAAGAACCGACAGGTGAATTTGCAATTGAAAAGGCCCTACGAATTTATCCCACTAACCAACAAGTGTATGACCATAACAAAAGTGTTCTCGAACATTTCCGGGCTCAAGGTATAACTATCAACAAAATAAGAGCACAGGATAGTCTAGTAGATAGTTCTCGAAATAATGACAACGTGGATTTAAATAATATTATACCATCTGATATAAATAAGACTGGAGGGCTCCCTAAGGAGTTAGAAATATTTGTTGGGGCCAAGGTAATGTTACGGTACAATGTAGATATATCCAAGGGTCTTGTGAATGGTGCAATCGGATACATAACGGAAATATTATGGCCTTGCTTCCGGAGAGCTCAAATGTATGATACTGACATACCTTCCGTCCGTATAGACTTCGGTAAAGACGGTGTTCATCTCATTCAACCCAAGACTGTGCAATTTCCAGCAAAATTTAGTCGCGGCACTGCAGAAAGGAGAATGTTACCAATTATATTATGTTGGGCTTGTACGGTACACAAAATGCAGGGTAGTACTGTTGACCATGCCGTTGTATACTTGGGCTCGAAGCTCTTTGCCGCTGGTCAAGCATATGTGGCCTTAAGTAGGGTGAAATCGTTAGAAGGGCTCCTAATTGAAGAGTTGGATTGTTCAAAATTAACTGGCAAACGACCTTGCAATAATGATGCGTTGAATGAGATGAACAGACTTAGGAACTTACAAGGTGAAAACTAAAAAGTATAAAATAAATTAAGGTAAAAAAATCTTTAAAAACAAGCTTTTATTTAAATGCGCTAAAAAGAAAAAAATAAACTTTTACACTATAACTTTACTGTCAACTTATAACATTTCAAATTCAACATATTTGACACAATTTATATGTTTTAAAAGCTTGTCGCGAGATTTAAGTACCTACTCGTAATTTTAAAAGCAAGTTTTAAAATACCTGCCTATTAAAAATTTTAAACTAAGAAAGTAAATACGAGTACTTAAATCTCGCGACAAGCTTTTAAAACATATAAATTGTGTCAAATATGTTGAATTTGAAATGTTATAAGTTGACAGTAAAGTTATAGTGTAAAAGTTTATTTTTTTCTTTTTAGCGCATTTAAATAAAAGCTTGTTTTTAAAGATTTTTTTACCTTAATTTTTGAGATTCATGTTGGCAGCAAAGGGGGAAATATGCATTCTGCGTGACCGGAAACGGAAAAGAACGTAGAGCAAACTAGTCGACATATTGGCAACATTGCACGAGGAAAGTGGATTTAGAATAGAATAGAATTAGTTTTAAATAAACTAGCGACCCGCCCCGGCTTTGCCCGGGTGCAATGCTGAGGAAAAAGAAATTATTTACGACATTACATTAAAAACCTCAAAAATAACAGTATTTCTCCACTATTTAATGGATGTTATTATACATATAAACCTTCCTCTTGAATCACTCTATTTACTAAAAGAAACGGCATCAAAATCCGTTGCGTAGTTTTAAAGATTTAAGCGTACATATAGGGATATAGGAACAGAAAAAGCGACTTTGTTTTTACTATGTAGTGAAGGGCGCCACACACAAGCAAAAGACAATAACATCATATCAAACTCCCACTAAACAATTACAAAAAAAAGCAAGACGGATGTTTGTCGAAATGATCATAAGGTGGTGGTAGACGTCCTGAGATAAAAGGGCCTCACTCAGCACAAGTCGTGGTCGATTTGGGGTGATATCATTATTATTATGTAGTACTTACTTATAAACGTAACTTCAGATAGAATTTTTTTAGGTACATTTTTAGAGTGAAAAAAAAAAGAAAAAGTAGGTAGCTCTCAATAGAAGCATTTCACATTAGTCTTAAAGGATTACAAACGACTTAAAAAAACGATTAGTTAAATGATGACACACACACATCACACCACACACACACATCACACCACACACACACATCACACCACACACACACACACATCACATCACATCACATCTCTGCCTGCCCTTCAGGGACACACATCGTGTCTGCAAAGTCAAACTAACGTAAGTATCTGCAATGTTTTGCTAAAATAATTTGTCTTATTGACAATAGCAAAAGGTGCCAATCAGATTCGCGAAAATTGACAGATACTTCAGTTAGCGACGTCAGCGACAAAATTAATTATGTCAAAGGAGATTGACCGAAGTTGTATGGAACTTGGTCCAAATATCGACCACTAACGAGACCTACACGAGACCTATTTACCGTAATAGGCTACGAATAAATAATAATATTGCGGTCACTAAATACTGAGTAATATACCTTTTTTTCTTTTTTTTTTAGACGTGACTTATTGTAGATTTGCCGCGGATCGCATTGTGAGCATCAGAATGACTGCCCAAAATGACAGATCAGCTTTAAAATATTACTAACATCCAATACCTTTTAGCTACTATTTAATACCTTTGTATAGATATTTTCTACCTAATTAATAAATAAGAAAATTAATTTAAAAAATGGCCAGTCATTCTGATGTCTGAATGACCACCCACATTTAGAATCTCCACAAAAAGGCTCCGAAATGTAATTTCGCCTATACACAAATTTAGTACCTATTCAGTACCTACCTAAACAAATATTTTTTTTAGATTTTTAAAACTAGAAATAAAAAAATATGAGCAAAAAATGTTTTAACGAAAATGTTAATTGTTTATTGTTTACTACTCAATTATGCACATAATACAAATTATAAAAAAGGAACAAATGCAATAAAAGATTAATATGTTCCTTTTTTATAATTTGTATTATGTGCATAATTGAGTTGTAAACAATAAACATTTTCGTTAAAACATTTTTTGCTCATATTTTTTTATTTCTAGTTTTAAAAATCTAAAAAAAATATTTGTTTAGGTAGGTACTGAATAGGTACTAAATGTGTGTATAGGCGAAATTACATTTCGGAGCCTTTTTGTGGAGATTCTAAATGTGGGTGGTCATTCAGACATCAGAATGACTGGCCATTTTTTAAATTAATTTTCTTATTTATTAATTAGGTAGAAAATATCTATACAAAGGTATTAAATAGTAGCTAAAAGGTATTGGATGTTAGTAATATTTTAAAGCTGATCTGTCATTTTGGGCAGTCATTCTGATGCTCACATCGCATTAACTATTTGGCCGGACAAATAGGGAGCGCTGAAGGCTCTTGTAATAAATACCAAACCGCGGTCGACAATATGCAGTCAGTAAATAGTTATGGCTACTTATATGAAAAATTACATTTTTTAGCTTTTTATGGGAAGATATATTTTTTACATAATTTTTAACTGATTTGCAGTCGTTTGATTTGTCTTGATAAGCTTTCTGGTGCTAAATGATTTCCAGGGTCTGAAGATGGAACTGGAAGGTGGTGAAAGGAACTTTGTGATTCCGCTAATAAAATGATAATTATTTATGATTCAAAAATGTCAAATATCTAGTATTTTTAATTTAGCCATAACTTTTTTTGACAGCATATTTTTGAATGCGGTCTTAGTATTAATTACTGACTATTTAATGAGCTATTCAGTTATATAGGTCTCGTTAGTGGTGGACATTTGGACCACTTTTGGTCATCTCCTTTTTTAAATTGTTCAAAAAGTTAAACACTTACAAACATCAAAGAAGTGACATTCACAATATCTTCACTGGGTTTGCTGATGAGACAGTTGGCCATATCTTCAGGGTTCGTGGGGCAGCCCACCAGCTCTGCGAGCCGCCTAGTCTTCTCTATGGGCTTCGTGGTGTATGCCCAGGGTACGAGTGCTGATCCACTCCAAGCAATACCTCTGGAGAATGTTCCTGGACAGAGAAGACGAGTCATAGTTATTAAGTCATTTATTGCGTGTTAACACCGGCCCGCTGAGTTTCTTTCAGGCTGTCCAAGGTTAGAAATTCCAATTAGGGATAAGCTCGCCTATGCTTTATCTAACGATAAATTGTGTATTATGTAAATTACCTTTATATTTTAAGGCTGCATTTCCATTGACGCGGAGCTGTGCGGAGATGAGCGGAGATGTGCAGGAATCGACCAATCACCGTGAGAGAGAGAGTGACAGAGCGTCTTCGTTTTTCGCTCTCTCGCTGTGATTGGTCAAATCCGCACATCTCCGCTCCTCTAATTCAAAAAAATTCAAAACAAAGTTAGCGCTTTTTGAACGTCAAAAAATTAAATTACATATTATGTAACTAGCTGTAAAACTACTACCACATCGGAATCTGTAACGCTGAGGGAAAGACGTGGCCAGAAAACCTCCCAGCACAGGGCCCCTAGTCCTACTGTTTCATGTTTTCCTTTCTTTTCTTTTTTTTAAATCCAATCCTCTCCGCCCAGCTCCGCGTCAATGGAAACGCAGCCTAAAGCAATAAAGAGTATACAAACAAACAAATAAACGAGAATGGAACAACCACCTGGGAACCAGTTTTAGGCAGCCAAATGACTGAAATTGTAAGTAAGTAATTAATATTATTAATTGTTTAGCCCTTTCACGGACAGAGACCATGGGTCATTGATGGTTCATAATAGGTATTATGACACCTTGGAATCGGAACGTCATTCGATCGTCACGTTCGGTCCATGAAAGTGTTAAAAAAGAAAGTTTAGGGCCCTGTGCCGAGGTTCTTATTGTAGTTGCTTTTCTTCGGCTATACAGGTTGTGAGGAGCTGCAGTCGTTTTAGGTAGATGAGACGTTTTCACCAATTCGTATCGGTAGCTTTTTTTGACGTGACACATTGTACATTTACCGCAGATGGCATTAACTACTTGGCCAGCCAAATGGGGAGCGCTGAAGGCTCTCACCCGGTACACAGTTTAAGGCGACAAGCCTGAGGGTGCCCAGTTGGGCGCGAACCTCGGCTCAGAGTGTCGTCTGAGAGGAAAAGAATAAGAATAGAATAAGAATAAGAATAAAATAAATTTATTGCCAGTAACAAAAAATATTTGAAATAATGAATGGACCCTAGTGGGTCGATAGTGATAAGCGCTGATTGAGGGGAATCGTCGACCATGCCGGCGGGGTCGGAATCGGGGTCCTGAAGTAGTAGTATGTCTGTTATCCATGAAATTAGAAGTTTAAATGTAGAAAAAACTTAACAACGCCATCTATCGTGTTTTTGGGGAACGCCGATTGGAAGGTCCCTCATTGTCAATAAGATATAGGTTCCGGCAAACTTCTTGAGCATCGACCTTGACTGCGCACAACCGAATTTTAGATCTCTTTGGTGGTGCGGTACGGGGCGCGGGGGCGGGTGAGTCCCGCATCGACCGGCTATTGGTAGATCAGTCGATACTTCCCCCGCGCACTCTGTCTTCGTCCCTTTGACTCCCGAATACACTTGCGTGCAGTGAAACTGTCACGTTTTTGTTATTGCTGTTTTGTTCGTTTTTTTTTGTTATTACTCATTTGTTTAAGTTTAAGAATTAGTTACTAGCACGAGGTCTATGTCTACAGATCCAAAACCTAGCACTAGCTCTGGTATTGCTGGTTTCAACCTCATGGAAGGAATATCATACTTACGTGACGATTAGTTTTTTATTAAATATAATAATATAATATAAGTCTTAATAAACTATAATAATATAAGTTTAGTTTTATTTATAATAAGTAATTGTTTTTTTTTAATGAAATTAAGAAAAATAATCAAAAGTTCATTTTTTTGCACGGAAGTGTACGTGCGCGAACTTTCCCCACTACGACACTCGATGCTCAAGAAGTTTGCCGGGAGTTATACAATTACTTTAGCAAAAAATGACACACGTCAGTTAGCAAAGTCAGCCATGATGTGGTGTCATTAACACCATATCATAGGTCAAATAATACTACGTACCATTAGCCAAAGGAGAAAGATAAAGATAATGAACGCTAGCAGCACCAGCTGAGCTGCCGGTCACAGTGACGCTGTCAGGGTCTCCTCCGAAGGCTTTGATGTTCTTCTGCACCCAGTGCAGGGCAAAGGCCTGGTCCTTCAGCCCTGCGTTGCCTGGAGCAGCTTCATCTCCCGTGCTGAGGAAACCTGGAATTCGAAGCAGGTTGCTGTATCTTTGGTGGATTTGGAATAGAAGATCAGGTTGCTTATCTTTCCGGGCTTGGTGGAAACACTGTCTTTTTTTGACCTGATTTATTGTAGATTTGCCGCAAATGGCATTAACTACTAGGCCGGACAAATGAGGGGCGCTGAGGCCTCTCACCCGGTGGAAAAACCGACAGAGGGCGTCCTTTCTAACTTGTTAAAAATATGTGGTTTTTTTTTACAATCTGTGGAAGCTTGTTAATGGCTTTTAGATATTAAGGTAGTATGTAACATTGTAAATTTAGCTGTAAGCTCCCCAAATACAATAAAATAAAAAATATTCCTTATTCTATGGTGTAAGGCTATGATTATGGACTTACCTAGAGGACCAACTCTGTAGTTAAAACTAACAACGACCATATCCCAGTCCATCAGATGGACAGGGTCGTAATGGAAACCAGCTCCGTACATGAACGCTCCGCCGTGGACAAACACCATCACCGGCAGCTCAACAGTGGGCTTCAGGTGTGGGGTGTACACGTTGATGAACAGGCAGTCTTCACTACCTGGAAGTGGAGGAAGAGTGTTCAATATTTCGACGACTCTTGTTATAATAATTCGTAAAGCAATATTGCTATTTGACATTTGTTTGCAGTGCGCAAACAAATACTTTTATATACGCAAATGTCAAGTTGCAATGCTCAGGATACTGTTTGGACTTCCGCGATTCTGTAGCGCCTCTCTAATGTTTGTTGAAGCGAGGACAGACTGTTTCTATACAATAATGAGGAAGAGAGGCGCCTCGACCTTAAATCGAATGTGTACGAGTTCGAACAGTATCCTGAGTGTACTGGTCGGTAGGTGGGACGCGCCTATGTTCGCGCGGTGGATGCGACTGCACACATCTGGCAATCGTTAAACGTCAAAGAATGTACAAATATCTTTAACTTATTTCGTGTTTTCTACTAACAATAGGTTAAGACTGCATTTTTACTAACAACTATGGATTGTAAATTTGAAAATAAATGGTTATTATTATTTTCTTCTTCTATCGTGTGGGTTGTGGGGTGGAGTACCAACCTCTTCAACCCTGGTGTCAGGGTTACTATGGAGCCGCTAAAGGCCCATGACATGGCTCATGTAACGACTACTTACTTACATCAGTAAGTAGTAACCGGGACCAACGGCTTAACGTGCCTTCTGAAGCACGGATCATCTTACTTTCGGACAATCAGGTGATCAGATATATAACTGATATAAATTGGTTTCCAGGATTTGTGCTCTTAGCTGAATAGCTATATTTGATAATATATTTGAAGTCTGTAAATTTGTAATTAAAAACAATAGCATGTTTCCACAAAACCACGAAGTGTACACGAGAGTTCTACGGTCACAATATCGTAACAAATTATATAAACCCTCATCGAGACTCAAACTTGTGGATAGAAATAGTTATATAATGTGCATAAATATATTTAATCATCTACCAGAACATTTAAAAAGTTTAAAATTTAAAGATTTTACAATTAAGTTAAAAGACTGGCTTGTGGAGAAATGCTTTTACAGTGTTAAAGAATATTTAGATTGTAAATTTTGATGTTTAATTTAGATTTCGATTTTTTTATTTTGGTGTTTTGTTATTTTAGTTTTAATATTTTATGAATATGGGTAGCTTAAAATATTTTATTAATTGTTATTTTATTATATAGGCAGTAGTTAACGTAATGTAACTTGTACCGTCCGCTCTTTCATTGTGTATGCTTGAAAAAGTAGAATTTGGTGATATTTACTATTTTTATGCACTGTAATCTGCAATGTACCTAACCTGAATTGATGCAATAAAAGTTTATTATTATAATAGCTGGCGAAAAGTGCGCTCTACGCCCCTGCCTACCTCTTTGGGGATACAGGTGTGAAATTGCTTGCATATATGCAATGGGCGACTTTCCAGGATGCGTCCTCCAAAAAAAAGTGGAATGTGGAGGAAGCAAGAGAAGTGTGTCAGGGTCGAAGCAAATGGAATTCCATAGTGCGTACCCCGATGGGAAATAGGTGGAGTTTATATATGTATGTACCTGTACACAGCCTCCGTGGTCTAGTGGTTAGAGCGTTAGGCTCACGATCTGGAGGTCCGGGTTCGATTCCCGATGGGGACATTGTCGAAATCGCTTTGTGAGACTGTCCTTTGTTTGGCAAGGATTTTTCAAGCTTGAATCACCTGATTGTCCGAAAAAGTAAGATGATTCCGTGCTTCGGAGGGCACGTTAAGCCGTTGGTCCCGGCTATTAGCCGTAAAAACACCTCCACCAACCTGCATTGGAGCAGCGTGGTGGAGTATGCTCCATACCCCCTCCGGTTGATTGAGGGGAGGCCTGTGCCCAGCAGTGGGATGTGTATAGGCTGTTTATGTATGTATGTATGTACTTACCTGAGACTTGTTCAAAGAACGGGTCGTATTGTAGACAGTTCTCTTGTGATCCACTTGCATTGAATATCCCTTTCCACGGTACAGGAGGTTGTGGGGCCTGAAACAACATTATAAACATACCTATTTACGGGTGAATATCAAAATTTCAAGTTTGGTGGTGAAATTTCATATTATTTTTTCGTGAAAAATTGGGTTCCGACATGAAAAAGATCCAAAAGGATCTTGAGTTCCGTCAAGAAAAAGGATCCTTTTAGAT
The DNA here is from genome assembly GCF_024362695.1 of Pectinophora gossypiella. Taxonomy (NCBI): domain Eukaryota; kingdom Metazoa; phylum Arthropoda; class Insecta; order Lepidoptera; family Gelechiidae; genus Pectinophora; species Pectinophora gossypiella. The sequence continues at coordinate 13,507,451 of NC_065416.1, read as the reverse complement.
CCTTTTTCATGTCACATTACACACACACATGATACATTTTTTTTAAGTATTTTTCATCCTGAGCATACATGGAACACCTTACAGTCTTAACTTAAGGTGTTCCAGTCATGAACCCAATCACCCCTTCAGTATTTGTTACGATGTCACTAACAAATGTATGTAAGAAATAGAGTTCAAGTCTGGAACTATTGAAAAATATGTAAATGTAACCATTTGTATAATTGGTTTCATTGAAATGAAATATTCATTTAGTATGAATTAATTGCTTCTATGCTGTTCTGGGAGGAAATAAAAAAACATAGAACATGTTCAGCTGCTTCTCTTCCCGGGCATATTGTGCTGAGTGAGGCCCTTTTATCTCAGGACGTCCACCAACACCTTATGATCATTTCGACAAACATCCGTCTTGCTTTTTTGTAATTGTTTAGTAGAAAGGGCATTGAACATTTTACTATGGAGGCTGGCATAGCCTGGTGGCGCCACCTAGCGGATTTTTCAAAACTGCGGCGCACGATGAAACCTGTGCATATCGATAGGGGGCACTTTTTTGAACAAAAAAGCTTTAATGAACCTATGCTCTAAAGCGTCACGTTTTCAAGATATTTAGCTTGAAAGTTCCGAAAAGTGTTGTATGAACAAATCGATTTTACTTTTATATGCAATTGGAATATAGTGACTAAGTGATTTTGCATGGAATATTAGTGTTTAATATACCACATATTTACTTTATTGAAAAATAAATAAATAGAAAATAGATAAAATAAATATCTATAACTTACTTTTATGTGTAACTTAAAAGAAATCCAGAAACGAGTCGTGAGATGTACAGCTCATGACTTATTCTCGTGGTAATCACGCTCAAAGTTATTTGCTATGATTGTCTAACAATTTCACACTTTTTGAGTTTTTATGTTTATTCAATGAAAGGCAGCTTAAATGTCTAATCACAGTGAAAGCAGGTGGGGTGTGAAAATTCGCTTTTAGGACTACTTTACTTTACAGCAGTGTATGGAACATACCTAGTTCGTATAGACACACCAATGGGGTGTGTGCCTTCAATGCAACGGGACCTTAAGCTGTTTAGTTCATAACAATCATATTACATGAACACATTGTTCAATTATTCATCGATTTTCTTAGTTGTGTTTTTATTAGTATGAAATAAAACATCGTAAAAGTAGTCATATAGTTATTTATATTTTGCTTAAAAATGTAATCAATACTAATTGTTATTGAATACATACAGTGTATATACTTATAACAAATAGGCTTTTTTTATACAAATTCGTACCTATTAGGATAATGAATATTAGTCTTCTTGAATAATCAATCTTCTTCTTCATCAGAAATAATAACTTGATCTAAAAAGGCAGCAGGGGGTTGAATTTCTTGGTGCCGAGCCCATCCCATATACCAAACTATGCACATGACATGAGCACAGCACCCGAGTGTCCGTTTTCCAACTATACAGCTGCAATAGTGACCGACAAGTTTATTTCTGTTTTTCAAACTATTATTTAGCAAGATATATACAAAATAAATTCTGTTGCTCTGGTGCCTCGAGAGTATTTTAGCTCTTGTCAGCCAAGGATCACAAACTACTATGTTGTATTGATTTAAATTATAGTCAACTTCAAAATCTTCATACACTTCAATGAAAAACGTTCCGTTTTCTTTTAGGTGTTCGCCATAGTAGCTTCTTGCCTGCGTCACTTGATACACAAAATGTCATACATAATGATCAACAGATCCTCATATGATAAGATGGGAAACTGTTGAAAGCCTTCACTTGAGTTTATAGCTTGGAAAGCGGCTCTGCGTTGATTTAAATTGTTTTGTATTACAAACTCGCACAGATAGTTTGGGGCGTCTCGTGCTTAAGGTATATATCGTTGATTATTTCATTTACGAGTGGGTGATCTGTCACCCGTTTTCCGAAGGCATTTATTAGGGCGCAAGCAATCCTCACTTCCTCTTTTAAATGTGGCATATTCGGTATTGCGTAGTTAGCTGGAAACGATAAGAATACTGTTCCATCAATAATGAAGTAAGTACGTCACATTTAGACTGCGTTTCCACCAGTAACATGCTAGATGCTACGTAGCATACCCTACAATCGGGTTCATTGTGCCGATCAGAATCAGACCCAATTATCTGATTGGTGGATATTAAACCTAGCAACGTAGCACATGTCAGATGAAAAAACAGCCTTACCGTTGTGCTTGCATTAATATGAACTGATTACTCTCTACTGTTACAAAAAAATGCAAATATCATTTATTATACATAATTAAGTGGTAATAGTTGGCTATAAAATCTATTGAAAGCGTAAGTCTGGTACACAAGTGATACGCTTGGCGTAAGAGCTATCTCTGGCTAATTATAATAGAGATAAGTTGACGACTTTCTGTTAAAAATGTTTTGCGTTGATTACACTTCGTCTAAGACGCTACATAATGAGAGCTTCGATAAAGTAGGATATATTATTTCCATACACGATTTTTTTTCATATGACATTTCGATTATGAAAAGCACGATTGAGAAACGAGCCGAATTATACATTGTCATTTTATGTATTATACTGACCAGGGACTATAATATAGATACCAGATACACTGCATACTGAGATTTTTATTTTTTGCAATGTTCAAATAAGATTACTTAGCTCTCGATCGTCAAATAAGTGGCGAGCATAATTCAGGATGTTGGGGTGCCTAGCAATATAATCTTCAGTTGTCAAGTAAGACTGTATAGGACGTCGAGATCTTCGGCGCGGGCCACGAACAGTGCTTACACCACAACGAAAAACATTGCCTGGCACCAACATGACTGGACATCTTGCCAAGACAACAACAACAAATTCAACAATAACACTAACAAAGTCAACAAAAATACTAACAAACTCAAGAGGAATATTAACAAACTCAACAGTGGTAACAAATACAACAGAATGAACAGGATAGAGTCTCAGAACAGAGAAAAGCGCGTGCGCACGTTGAAGATGAAAGTGGCAAACTGACTGAAAGTTCACCCGGCTGCCAATCGTCCTATCGTATTTATTGCATGATGTTGTCTCACTCACACTTATTGTATGGCTATTCGCTATCCTTGTTGATTCCGCCGAAATAATAGAAATTCGTGCAACTTTAAACAAAGGACCTCCATTTTCGTAGTTCCTGGAATTAAACGAGAAAGCAAAATGGCAGTTAATAAGTACACCATTTTGTTTCTCTTACACAGATTTCTTAAACTTCGAGAATTCTGCTTTTTAACGAGTACTAATGATGCCGCACTAAACGCATTGCGTATATAAAAATGTAAACTTTATTTTATATTTCATTAGATCCTGTCGTTGTGTCAAGTAAAATCAAGTTAAGGAGTAAATGACGCCTATATCATACATAACACAAACTGATAAACTCAGTTTGCAATTAGTAACCTTAGATAAGGTGTGCAGTGCACAGTTAAGTACCTATATACTTCCTATATAATGTAGCAAAGACAAAAACCATTAATGTTGTTGCAAGTATTTATTAATTTCATTTTTTCAATAAGATAAATATGTTGTATATTAAATAATGTTTCATGTATAATCAATCACTTTGTCACTATATTACGATTGTATATAGATAAAGAGTAAAATCGATTTATCCATACGACACTTTTCGTAACTTTCAAGCAAGATATCTTGAAAACGTGACACTTTAGAGCATAGGTCCATTAAAGCTTTTTTGTTCAGACAAGTGTCCCCTATCGATTTGCACAGGTTTCATCGTGCGCCGCAGTTTTAAAAAATCCGCTAGGTGGCGCCACTGAGATATGCCAGAAAGGTTCATAGCCCTTTGATATGATAATTAAAGCACATTAACGGGTTCTTACCGCGTTTAAATGGGGATATGAGACTCAAAACAATGTATATTTGATATGATATTGTTGTCCTTTTTTTTGTGTGTGGCATCCTTTTATAATAAACTATTTGTATTCTGTCTATTTATTCATTTTGACAAAAATGTTCCTTTTTCAAATCCGTTCCAGCGAGGTAGGGGGGGAGTTACAGTTCTAACGTAGTGTTATTAATTAATTACTCTAGTAATTGCTTTCAGAGAATCACCGAACAGTTGATTGCGTAACAGTTACATTTCGAACGGTTTAAAATATTCCAGGCCAGGAATTCACGCAATCAGGAGCTATGGTATTCCGTCGCCTAGCAACCATTAGGAAAGCTGTCAAGTGCTCCGTTACGAAACTGTACGTGTTAATTGACGTGCACTAAATTAGAAACGTCATGAGCATGCGCCAATGAAAATCGGGACACTTTTCAATGTTAGAACTTAAAATGGACAACTAGGGCCTTGCGCAGAGGCAAAGAATAAAGAATTTTCATGTAAAATTATGTCAAGATGATATTATATCGATTACAATGTAAAATAGTTATCAGATCTCATTTAGAGCCAAGCTTTTAATTGTACACGCCCTAACTATACAAACACTAAGTTCTCTATAAGTTCGACAAAATATAGAGCTTGGCCGTTTCGTTACTATAAGAACAACGTAACAGAATGGTCTTCTTCTATCGTGTCAGGGTTACTATTGAGCTGCCAAAGGCCCCTGACATGCCTCATGCAAAATTGCCAAAGAGGCGGCTATTCGTCTTCTTCTATCGTCTGGGTTGTAAGGTGAACCACCAACAACCTCATCAATCCTGGCGTCAGGGTTATTATTCAGCCAAAGGCCCCTGACTCATTACTCACTTACATATGTAAGTAGTTACCGGGACCAACAGCTTAACGTGCCTTTCGAAGCCCGGATCATCTTACTTTTGGACAATCAGGTGATCAGCGTGTAATGTCCTAACCAAACTAGGGATCACAGAGTGATTTTTGTAATATGTCCACACAGGGACAGGGAATTTCTACCCGGGACCTCCGGATAGTGAGCCCAACGCTCAAACCACTGGACCACGGAGGTTGGAACAGAATGGTAATAAACAGTCACCCATTTGTTACCATCACCTTACGGTCATGGTAGCAAAACGGCCAAATCACATATTTTGCCTAACGTTCTAAAATTGACCGGTTTTTCTTCATAATTGTTATCCAGCGGCGTAGCGTAGTGGGGGCGGCAAAATTTCGCAATCTATAATATATAATATAAAAATGAAACCCGTTTTCCGTTGTCACGACATAACATAAAAACAGCTAGACCGATTTGGCTGATTTTTTTTTTGTAGTTAACTAATAATCTGTAAAAGGTTCTTACGGAAAAAAATATTAAGAAAATCTCTCAGAAAGATTGAAAAATATACATTTAATTTTGGATGTCTTAAAAAACGCGCGTAACGAATATAAACGTCATTCAATTTAAACCAAAAACATCTGTGGTAATTTGTAAATTGAAATATCTAAATAAAAGGACAGCAAAATTGTTTTCCGCCCCGGGCGGCCGACACCCACGCTACGACGCTGTTGTTATCAAAGAAAAATATGTCTCAATTTGTCTATCTGTTGATTCATTTTAAAATGGATTTAGCGCCTATGGGTATTCCAGAAGGTTTTCAAAAAATTAATACGACTTGCACGTTCTGATGACTTATATATTATGAGGGGGGTTGAACCACGCCCAAACACATAGCAAGAAGAAGGCGCCTGCAGGAAAAGTAATATCTATACTTAGTTAAACAATAATTTGCTCCGCATACGACGACAGGCGCTCCAACAACTTCTATGAAAATCGGGACACACCTTAAAACCGGGACATACCGAAACCACGGCAGCCCTACACCGAAACCCAGTAACGCGGACTTTATTATTTGATTGTTTCAACATTAATTAAAACTTCCACCCCTTCGTGAAAATCATAAGTCGGCGCCGGCGCGCGATGACCGCAATCACGTTTTTAATATTGAATTGCTGCGAGCATTGATGGTCCCGGGAATGTTGCCAAAGTGGGAATGTTCCTATTGCCATCTTCTTCTCTCGTGTGGGTTGCGAGGTGGATTACCAACCTCATCAACCTTGGTGTCAGGTTTACTATTGAGCCACCATATATATATTTTTTTTTGACGTGACTTATTGTAGATTTGCCGCAGATGGCATTAACTACTTGGCCGGACAAATGGGGAGCGCTGAAGGCTCTCACCCGGTACAACGTTTAAGACAACAGGCCTGAGGATGCCCAGTTGGGCGCGAACCTCGGCTCAGGGCGTCGTCTGAGAGGAAAAATATTTGAAAGAATTAATCGACCCTAGTGGGTCGATAGCGATAAGCGCTAAATGAGGGAAATCGTCGACCACGCCGGCGGGGTCGGTATCGGGGTCCATTGAGCCACCATAGGCCCCCGACATTTACTTATACCCAAAACAAAGATCATCATCATCATCATGCTAAGGGCATTATCCCGTTTTTCACAGGGTCCGCTTACCTAACTTGAAGATTTGACGGGTCCGGTTTTTTACAGAAGCAACTGTCTGTCTGACCTTCCAACCCGCGAAGGGAAAACCAGTTCAATACAGGTTAGGTCACATACCTTCGAAAATGCATTTCTCGGGAGTGTCCCAAAAAACCCAAAAACAAAGATAAAAGATGCATAGGTCTGTTATCCATGGAATTAGAAGGTTTAATGAAGGGAAATCTGTACAGCGCTATCTGTATTTTTATTGGGGAACGTAGCCTGGAAAGTAGCAGCGGTATCAGTACTGGTTGGAGGCCGAGGAAATGGATTCTGGCAGGGCTCTAGCTAGAACATCACCGATTGAGAAATTGGTCGGTGTACTGCGGAACGGAAGGCGATTGGGGCAACCACCGTTCTACACGCCCTATCTATGGAGTAATGGCGATTACTCCACCGACAAGAGTGCAGCTCTTATAAAAGAGAGAGAGAGCCTGGATAGTCCTTCCTTCCATCCAAGCATAAACGCGTTGCTTTTTTTATTTTTTAAAGCCAGTACAAATTAATTTACTACCAGCCACACCTGTTTCCGCACCGAACACATTTTCTTCTTTACCGGTTTAATCTGTAATCGTATGGAATAACAATCGGTTTTATTACCGTTATCAAGCGGTTAACGGTTACCGCGGTCATCGAATACATTTACGGTGTTTTTTTATTACCCGACTGCGGCAAAGCAAAGGGTTATGTGTTTGTGTACCACTATGTATGTACACGAGCATTAATATGTATACACTTTAGTACCATGTCACATTAACTTTTTTGACAAATTGAACTGTAAGTCTCACTAAATGTCAAATATGTTAGTGCGACAGAGTCCTAAAGTGGGAACATTATTTAGAAGGAATATTTTCTTGTCTCATACTTTTTAAAGCCTGATTTTTCTGTAGTCGGGTTTTAGTTTCTAAACTTTTTTTTGTATTGTCTCTGGTCCGCGGAGGTCCGTGTTGCTCTGTCTTTAGCTTTTGTGTTTACCATTTTAAAATCGTTGACGTGAAATATTTGTAAATAATTTAAGGTATTCCTGCTGGACAGGGAGCAGAGAAAGAAATATTAAAAAAAACAATATAGCATTACGCCTGTATCCTACTTAAAAAAAAAACAAAATATTGCCCCCGAGGGGAATAACATTCTCTGTTTGGGCGGATAATTTTGGACCACTGCCTGCTACAAAATTTAAAACAAAAGAAGCAGGCCCGAGGACGCCAAATTAGCGCGAACCTTTGCCATAGAATAAGGAATATCTGGGGGGTTAAAAAGGCCACATCGAAGCAATTCACGTTTGAGAGGGTAAAGAAATGTCTAGTAGTCGATCGCAATAAGCGCAGAAAGAGGGAAAACGTCGACCAAGCCGACGGGATGGCCATAATCGGGTTATCAGGATCATACACAGATTCAAACATTGATTGAGTTAATATCAAGTGGAAATTTCCGTCGCAGAGGGGCACGCCTGCCTATGTCTGCTTCCCCCTTGTTGCTCTTTGATTCAGAATCACGGCTTGAATCATCCCTCAAAGTTTTCGTTACGATGTCACTAACACGATGTATTACACTCCGTTGTCGCTATCGCTTCGCTCGTTTCCCCACAGCCTAATCCTTAGATGGCAAGGATTATCAGATTTCATATCCCATCCAATTAGCGAAAGGACCAAGGCCCCTGATTCTATTCTTAGGTTTAATACCATAGATAATTAACATGGTCCTCAAAGGCAGTTAATGAAATTCTGTAAGTAAACAATTCCTTTGTCGTACGGTTCCTGGCATAATTCTGTAATATTATTTTGAAATATTCCGTCGCAAGATATTGTCGTCAAGATTATTATATTTTTATTTGAAGTCCTCAAAGGTTTCAAGTTTTAATCACCTGATTTTCTGAAAAAGTAAGATCATTTCGTGCTTCAGCCGTTGGCCCCGGCTATTAGCCGTAAAAACATCAACCAACAACAACATCAACAACAGTAACAACGTCTTACTGATGTACGTAGTCGTTATATGAGTCATGTCAGGGGCCTTTGGCGGCTCAATAGTAACCCTGACACCAGGGTTGATGAGGTTGGTAATTCACCTCACAACCCACACGATAGAAGAGAAGACAACATCAGGAATGTAATAAATATGTTATCTTACCAGCAACCCACAGTGGAGCAGCGTGGTGGAGTATGCTCCATACCCCCTCAGTTGATTGAGGGGAGGCCTGTGCCCAGCAGTGGGACGTGTATAGGCTGTTTATGTATTTGAGGAGTTTCGTCATATCAATTTTAGGACTTCGTAAAATGTGGTCGCAAGTTTTCTTTTGATTTCTTAAGGCTCTGTCCATCCCGTTAAGGGTTATGACCGTGAGTTTGTGTACTGTGCTCGTACTTTAGCTTGGACTCGTCAACCAGAGTGTCAAGCAAACCTAATATCCGTACAGAGGATGTAACCACTACATTCACGACACAAGCGCTGTCATTACACTTCCAAATTGGCCCAATTTTGAATTCAATGGACTTAATGTCGATACATAATTTCAATTTCAAAATTGGATAGTAACGAGTAGTTGGGTATTTTGTCAAAAGTTACGCAATCAAAAAAGTTGATCTTAGCAGCGTTCCCAGTGGGCTGGAAATTCGTAAACTACTGCTGTTTGCTTTTTTTTTTTAATAAGTCACGTCACAAAAAAAATGGTATTCTTAAATCTTACCTTGAATCGAAGCTCTCCAACCGGCGGCTTAGCAAAGGGGATGCCTTCAAAGATGGCATACTTTCTTCCGTTCGTGGACTCTTCCCAACCTCCTCGAACACTACCGTCGGCTATCTCCACAATAGGAGGTTCTTCCTCGAAGCCCAAGAAAGGATCATCTTCAAAACACCATACGAAGCTGATAGTGAACAATAAATGTAAGAGTTTCATTGCGATGCGTGCGCAGGAGTGTATGAGCGGGCAGATACTGTGTGTAGCGGTGATTTAGCAGCACTTTATTGGGTAAAGCTTAGATAAAATTGTTATGGGTTCCGGAGAAGAGATAATCTGTTCTACATGACTCCATGATGTTGATATGTTGATCGAATCGTGAAAGAGTCGTTTATTTTGTACCTATGTATTTAGAAAAAACCCTTCATAATTGCGTCACTGAAATTACATAAAGAAAACACTTTTCAAAGTCTCCCCATTTTTCATTTTTGTTTAAACTTTTAAACGTTCAATCCATGTTTATAACATATTTAAAACAAACATATTCGTCTTAGCACATAATTTACCTTCGGCGTTCTTGCTCTAACTTGTTCAAAATGTTCTAATTTCTACCAAGAAACTACCTAATAAAAGATATTTTTTTAGTTAAGTAATCGAATAAAAATCTCGTTGATTTTACAAAGGTTTCCGCATCATCATCAATTTAAGAGCCACGCTCTTGGCGGTGCAGCATTTTCCATGCTACTTTTTTAGGGAAAAATAGGGCAGTGGTTTCCCTCTTGCCTTCCGCCCCGCAGTACTCTGTCTGACGCAAGTGGGATGGCGCCCAGAGTAGTCTATTAGAAAGCCATACTAGGACTCCTGTCCTCCGCCTCTGAATAGTACTGACAGTTACTACTGCCCTCTGTCAGGTTCTAGGTTACAGTCTATGTGACTCGCCCCTTCATTGGCATTGCCGTACCGATGGCTCCCACCTTCGCTGTTTCGAAAGGTTTCCGACTGAACCCTAATTCAAATTTGAGTTGAATAACCTCAAAGCTGATCGAAGCTTGGTCGAAGTTAAAGAAAATAAATCGCTTCGACTCAACGGATTTTAAATACCTGTGTTTGATTAAAAAATAAGCTATGGTAGCCAAGTTGGTAGAACGCTTGCCTCTCACTTTGAGGTCACAGGTTCGAATCCAGCCCAAGGACTAAACCAATGATTGTCGAATTTGTTTTCGAATTCATGTTTAGATCATAAAAGATTATCACGTGCTCAGCGGTGAAGGAAAACATTGTAAGGAAATCCACATTCATTCTGAGAAATGCATATTTGGAGGTATGTAACCTAACCAGATTGGACTGGTTTTCCTGGACTCTGTCCACCCTGATAAGTATCACGGGCGTGAATTGTATCTGTGACAAAACTGTACGGGGTGTTAGTGAAGTCGTAACGAATACTGAGGGGGATGATTTTGCAATTAAATTGAAAGTGCAATTTTCCGTCGCAAAATTCATGAGTCTTTTTTTTCAGTTTTTTACTTTTGCGATGGAAAATTCCGAGTCATTCCCCTGAGTATTCGATACGATGTTACTTATACGAGTTAGTGACACCAGAACGAAGAGTTTGGGGGATGATTCTGAGTTGATATCAAGTGGAATTTCCTGTCGGAACAATTCAGTTTGTTTAACATAAAATAATAAAGCTATTTTCATAAGCTTTCCTCTACATAAAGCTAACAGGAATTTCAGTTCGGATTAAATTATTAATAACATAAACTTTTGGTCGGTAAATATTGTAAATTTTGTGACCCCTATTTAACAGCAGCAGTAAACTTTTCGGGCATAATAAAAGCAACATAATTCTGTTGGAACAAGCTTTGAACAACCGTTTATTATTGTATAGCAACCTTTCATGTTAATTAAGTAGTTAATATAAGCTACCTGTTGTATTCATGGGTCAAATTTTGTTATGGTCAGATTTCAACTTATATAGTCATCAATAATTTGAGCGGTTTTTTATTTTTTTAGTTATTTTCAGACAATATGCGCAAAAAAGTCATCTCAGTCTTCGTGGTAAGTGTAACACAGTTGGTAGAACGCTTGACTCTCACTGTAAAGTTGCAGGTTCGAATCCAGCACAGGCCTAAACCAATGATTGCCGAATTTGTTTTCGAATTCATGTTTGGATCATAAAATGATTGTCACGTGCTGAGCGGTGAAGGAAAACATCCTGAGGAAACCCACTTTCACGAGAAATGCATTTACGGAGGTATGTGACTTAATCTGTACTGGGCTGGTTTTCCCTTCGCGGGTTGAAAGGTCAGATAGAGAGTCGCTTCAGTAAAAAACAGAACCTGTCTTTTCAGGTTAGGTAATCGGACCCTGTAAGAAACGGGATAATGCTAAGGAGATGATGATGATTCGCAAAAAATGTCTCTACGACTTTTGCACAATTCTCACAATTTTTGGTGTGGCCCCAGGGAAAAGTACATCATCGGACATATGGTGAACGTCATGACAAACATAGGTATCTATTGATTCACAGAATTCATGCTACAAGAAATTTCGGTGTTACAAAGTCAATGAGCAAATTGGAGATGTCCTTAGAAAAGGTAACAAATCTACTATGAACCAGCGTGCGTGTATGAAAGGATTGATGAATGTGGTGGACGCGAGAAAGGTGTGTCTCTGCTTACCTCGGTGGGAAATAGGCGTGAATTTATGTATGTGTGTGTGTGTATGTATGTGTATAGTGGAAGGAAAGTCGTTCCTGGTTTTCCTTCTATCTTCCCTTCTATGACGTTTTTAGGGTTCCGTAGCCTAATGGCAAAAAACGGAACCCTTATAGATTCGTCATGTCTGTCCGTCCGTCCGTATGTCACAGGCACTTTTCTCCGAAACTATAATAGCTATACTGTTGAAACTTTATAAATATGTGTATTCTGTAAACCGCATTAAGATTTTTACGCAATGATAGAAAAAAAAACAATAAATTTTGGGGGTCCCCATACATAGAACTGAAACTCAAAAATTTTTTTTTCATCAAACCCATACGTGTGGGGTATCTATGGATAGGTCGTCCAAAATGGTATTTAGGTTTCTTATATTTTTTTTTTCTAAACTGAATAGTTTGCGCGAGATACACTTCCAAAGTGGTAAAATGTGTGTCCCCCCCAGTAACTTAACTGTAATTTCTAAAATAAAAGGAGGATAAAACTAAAAAAATATATGATGTAGATTAGCATGCAAACTACCAACGAAAATTGGTTTGAACCAGATCTAGTATTTGGTTTTTTTAATACATCATAAATCGTAAACCGTAATTTACTTTCATAGTTAAAACATCAAAAGTTACTACGAACTAAAAAAAAACTTTTATATTATGTTGCTTCCTGTTACGGAACCCTTCATGGGCGAGTCCGACTCGCACTTGGCCGCTTTTTAATTTTGTCGTGTCTTATTAAGTGTCCAATCGTCTTGCATCTTCTGTCCTCAATAACTCTCAATCTTCTTCTATGCGAGTCGATGGCGATATATTTCTCTTCCGGCCAAGTAGTTAATGCCTCCGGCCAAGTAGTTAATGCCATCTGCGGCAAATCTACAATAAGTCACGTCAAAAAAAAAAAGTTATATTTCTCAATAAAGTGTCTTTTTTCCCTTACTCTTACTAGCAATTCTTCTAGTAAGAGTAAGGGAAAAGAGACACAGGGAATAAAAATTAAAAAACCTGGAACGCATGCAGCTTCTTATTTTCTCGAGCATGTTAAACCTAACAGAGGATTTTGCACGGAATCTTTGAGAAATGATTCAGTCCATGATTCTGAGTTTATTTCACGTGGAATTTTCCGTCGCGAAAGTATGCAATTGAAAATAATTTAAAAAAATACTAAAATTCCGACAGGAAATTCCACTTGATTATCGACTCAGAATCATGGTCTGAATCATCCTCTTCAGTATTCGTTATGGGTCACTAACACCCTGTATACCTAAGTACATAATATTCCCATTATTTACAGGATCAACAGGGAATTAACGCGTGTAAAAATTCCAATTACTTATCTTACCACCAGACATTCTTACACGCGCCGAGTTAGCGAATAAATAATTAAGACTTGTAATAAATTTGAAATACGGCCTGAATCCGACCCTGCGTATAATTAACGAAAGTCATATCATAGCATAGAATGGTTATTGTTATTGTATGCTCTTGTAAATGTAACCCTTTATAATCGGCTGCAAATTCCTTAACTTGGTTATTCCTTAACGCGAATGTTTGCGTTGCCGACTCCAAGCAATCCAACTTCGGCAGCTATACCCCAGTAGCACGCACACTAAAGACCACTGACCCCGATACCGACCCCGCCGGCGTGGTCGACGATTTCCCTCATTCAGCGCTTATCGCTATCGATCCACTAGGGTCGATTAATTCTTTTAGACGTCGCCCTGAGCCGATGTTCGCGCGCAACAGGGCACCCTCAGGCCTGTTATCTTAAATTTTGTATCGAGTGCGAGCCCTCAGCGCTCACCATTTGTCCGGCCAAGTAGTTAATGCCATTTGCGGCAAATCTACAATAAGTCACGTCAAAAAAAAAATAGTGCGGAGATGGGCCGCGTTCGGGAATCCAATAGTTGTATTATGCCTATTGTACCTACTAATGTGAACATGCTGTATTTTATATTATTATTTTATTAGATTAATGACGCCTTAGTGGAGTAAACTCGAGTTAAGGTTAAGGCGACGTCTAAGAATATCTATTTTGAGGTGAGTTCGAGGAAGACCTTAACACTTTCAAGGACAACATGTAATGACGTTTCTATTCTAAGGTGTCATTATGACCTATTATGAACCACCAATGACCCATGATCACTGTCATTGAAAGGGTTAAGGTTGCCTGAACTGAGTATGGTGTCAAGAAAGGTTCGAGTGAACGTCTGAATACGGGTGTTAGACGTTGTATTGCAAAGTCGAATTGGGATTGCCTGTAATGATTATGTATTTAGTGAAGAAATAAATAAGTTGAGAGGTATTAAGGACTTTAGAAGATGTCTACGGTGGCGTCGTCTGCAATACAAAGGTAGGTATTCAATATTAGAATACTATTCTGCTAAATTTCCTTTGCATTGGATCGTGTACTAGGTTGAAGATAAACTATGAAATTCTTATTACTAAATAGTTAGTAGTCGTTACATGAGTCATGTCAGGGGCCTATGGCGGCTCAGTAATAACCCTGACACCAGGGTTGATGGGGTTGGTAATCCACCTCACAACCCACACGATAGAGGAAGAAGACTAAATAGAGACAGATCTAGAATTAACGAAAACCTTTTTTCTATTTAACTTATTATAGAATAAATTTTCAAATATTTACTATAACACGAAATGACATCAATAATTTGTGAATTTTAATCAAGTAAAACGTAGGTAATAATAAGTCCGACATTTTATCACGTTTTTCTATGACGTCACAGTGTGCTTTTTTATATAAATTCCATTGTAAATTTGTGTTTTGACGTTTAAAAGTATAACTAATTTGACTAGTTGAAAAGTAGCCTATTGCTAGCCAGTGGTTCACATCATTTTTTTGATCAGCCACTATTACAAATTTTGGTCCGTCGCGCCTATGGTTCCTAATGGGGCAAACAGAGCCACAAATACGTGATGTTATGTTATGTAATCATAGTTTGGTCTGTTTTATTATCGTTCAACAAATTATGTCAAAGTAACGGATCCGACAATTTTCTAGAGCGCTAAAACAGAATTAATAGTTTAATAAGCCTACTATTTGACAGACGTCAATTATTGCGTAGGGAAAGCTATACACTAACACGAAAAATGTATATCCGTTAGTAATTTATTCAATGGAATTTCTTACACCGTCAATCAGTACAATTCCCGAGCGAACTGACGACATTTATTTGTATACGCGCCTACGTTGCCGCTACGGTACATTCATTCATCCGTCAGTTTTGCTCCGGCATTTCTCCCAGGCGCTCGCGTCATATACACCCTCCACGGGGTTTCGTTTCGCTACCACCTGTTACATCGTCTGGATAAATCGTTAAAATACTTCCCAAGGTGTAATGTGTGTTCCTGATAAGTGTACAATTTAAAGAAGCTTAGGTTTCATTAAAGTTAAGACGTGAATGTCAGTTTACCTAAATTTGACGGGTAGTGTGTGTGTTGAAATGTTATTCACAATAACAGTGCTATCTTTTGGATGATATTACGTTTATATCAAGAGGTGAGTAACCTCTGTGTCTAGATGACTATTAGAAATGTTTTATTACAAAAATGTCGAAAGCTATTTCCTTTTGAAAGTATGATAGGTAGATACCAAGGTATCTGCGAAAAATGTGACTCGATAAACCATTATGTATTCGCAACGCAGCCTAGATAAAAAATAAAAAAGTAAAAAGCTTTTTGCACGATGTATGAATATGCATCATTCATGCGGATATCATGTTTCGACAAGCACACGGAATATGCTAAGAGAGAATCGACCCTGAAAAGTTGAAAGCTCGTTCATTCAGCTTGAAAATATAGTACCTATAGGTACATAATCATTAATTAATTAAGAAAAATGAATTACAAACAATAATTCACAAATAAATATAACTAATGAGTTACAAATAATATAATATTTGACGTATTTTTATTAGAAAAATGAATTAATTTGTAATTGGAAAAATGAATTACAAATAAATTCATTTTTCTAAAAATATGTAAAAATATTATTATATATTATTATATTAGGAACGAAGCCTGGAGACCTCATTCATATTGAAATGTATGGCAGGTAATACACCTGGCGACGCGACGCTTTGGCAACAAAGCTTTTATCAAATCAAATCAGTTTATTTGTGAGAACACATAAAATACAAAAAGGTGGTACATAACAATGTTGTGATACTTACACACAACTCACACTCACACACATTTGTGTATCACAATTAATACCTACTGTGATACGTACTTAGGGCCTTTGCTTCATACTCGTAATTATGTTTGCTTGTTTCTTCACGATATTTTTCTTCCTTATTAAGAGGAAACATTTACAGAAATATTTTGTGAAGTGATGTTCCTTTTATTATCTTCTTTACCCGACATTTATAATTATGCTATATAAGGGAAATATTTTGGGTTTATAAGCAATTTTTCCTCTTGGAAGCCGCGGTAGCCCAGTTGGTAAAACGCTAGCCTCTCACTTTGAGGTCGCAGATTCGAATCCAGCACAGGTTTAAACCAATGATCATAAATGATTATCACGTGCTCAGCGGTGAGGGAAAATATCGTGAGGAAACCCACATTCCCGAGAAATGCATTTTCGGAGCTGTGTGACATAATCTGTATTGGGCTAGTTTTCCCTTCGCGAGTTGCAAGGTAAGGCAGGCAGTCGCGTCTGTAAAGAACCGGACCTGTCTAATCTTCAGGTTAGGTAAGCGGACCCTGTGAAAAAACGAGATAATGCTAGGGGGATTATGAAGCGATTTTTCGTCTTGAAATAATTAGAATAGAATAGAATAGAATAACTTTATTCCCAAAACAGTGCAGTACAATAGTAAAGAAGATAAAGATAAGTATACAAATCAAAAATACACTGCCAGGGAAATGGGACTGACTCAGCATGTTGTTGCGAAGGATAGTAGAAATACCACTCTTAGCAACACTGATATTCAGCCAGTACCAAAGTTACGCTTATAAATACTCTGAACTATCGTGCCAACAAAAAAGTGACGGGATTTGCTTACAATAAATAAGAAAATATAATTATGAAGAAAATATATGAATTAGGGGATTACGAAAAATATGAAAAGTATTAGTCAAAGGTAGATAGTTTGCCAAGGGGTTAAATCTAAATATTATATAAAAGGAGAAACTGACTGACTGACATATCAACGCACAGCCTAATCGGTTAAACGTAGGCACTTGAAATTTGGAAGGGACGCAGCTTAGGTACCGTAGAGGTGCACTAAGAAAGGAATTCCCGGAATTCCCACGGGAACGGGAATTAGTGGGAAAATCCTTCCACGCGGACGAAGTCGCGGGCAAAAGCTAGTTATACATAATAGATAGTGACAAATAAACAGATGTGTAAAATAAAGGCAATAGATAAACAGATAACGAGAGAGAATAATTATTAGGCCCTTTCTTATAAAAATAACTAAAAAAATAAAAATAAAATAAAATAATTTTATTTCAGACAGATGCCCATATTTGTTAGTATTACAAAAACTTAAAAAAACTATGTTAGTAGTGACAAAACAAAATTTAATTTAAATATTTGCCAGGCCCGCCTGATGCACTAGGCACATGCATATGTGCATGTACCCAGTGCATCATAAGCGGACAATCTGGCTTATCGCTAATTACCTTCAGGATGGTGTTAGCGCTGGCACGCACTCTATGCATAAGTGAGAAGACACGCTTGCTCAAGACTGCTTGAAAGCCATCCGTGTGAGCTTGCGCAAACATGCCCGACGCGCTACAAAAACGTGGCAGCCCCAACATCACCCTGAAGGCATTGTTAATAGCTTCCCTTATTATTTTTCTGGTCTTTCTTTTGCGTACTAAACTCAATAAAGCAGATTATTACAAAATAGTGTTGCCGCTCGATAGTGCCCTATCGATAGTTTTCGATCGAACTATCGATAGTTTACCAAAAAACGATAGTATCGATAATTAATCGATAGTATCGATACTATCGATAGTTTTTCATCTTTTAACTATCGATACTATCGATAGTATCGATACTATCGTTGCTTATCAATAGTATCGCCAAAAAAGAGCTATCGATACTATCGATAGGCCTATCGATTGGGTAGATGATTTTGGCTGTTTACTATCGATAGTAAAACTATCGATTTTTCGGCAACACTATTACAAAATAATGAGATGGAAAAGTCTGTTGATGTTTAATGAGGGATTTCTACGTTCACCAAAAACAATATAGATGGCGTTGTACAGCTTTAACGTGATAATTACCTATTTTCTCATTACTCGGGTAAGTATATAATTATTCCAAAATACAATGTAATGGCTGAAGAGTATATAAAAACGCTTAAACGTTGTACCGGGTGAGAGCCTTCAGCGCTCCCCATTTGTCCAAGTAGTTAATGCCATCTGCGGCAAATCTACAATAAGTCACGTCAAAAAAAAAAATATACATATATAAAAATAATTGTTGCTTGATATTTGGATCACAATAATAATGGGTGGAAGATGTAATTGTGCCTGGGTGTAATAAAAAGGGTCACCATTTGTATCCAAAAACAAAAAATGTTATCCATGAAATTAGAAGGTTAAACGAACGAAAATCTGTACGCGCTATCTATACGTATACTTTTTTTGAAGAACGTAGCCTAGAAAGTTCATTATAATTTATGTTACTATTATACATAATAATGTAAAAAATAAAAACATCTTAACAAAAAAAATATATATAAAAAAATCAAAAAAGGAAGTGGCCCATGAGGGGATCGAACCCGCGACCTTCGCGTTATTAGCACGACGCTCTAACCAACTGAGCTAATGGGCCGATGTTCAAGATGTCAAAAATAGCATACGTATTCAGAACGCGTCGAGTGTGTAGAATAAGATGACGTCACGGCTAAAGCGTGTTGACATTGTATACTCGAGCGGGACAAAAACGTCTTTATTATAAGGAGATTAGGTGCTTTTCGCTTTGTGTAGTACATTTTGCTCCTTTTATATCCTTTTATATTTTATGTTATTACATTTATATTACAATAACATAAAATATAAAAGGATCTTTAAGAAAGCAATAAGTATGGTTGTAATGGATTATTTAATATGATACAGGGGTTATGCTTGGTAGGTAAGTAGGATTTTGATTTGGTTAGGTAGGTACCTAGGTAGGTATATCGTTCTCATGGTATAAGAAGACCGGGCCTGTTTATCGGGCGTAACGAATACTGAGGGAGATGATTCACACCATGATTCTGAGTTGATATCAAGTGGAATTTCCTGTCGAAAAATGAATTCTTTTCCGTTCCATACCTTTGCGACGGGAAATTTCACTGGTCTGAATCAGCCCCCTCAGTATTCGTTACGATGTCACTAACATCCTGTATAATGGCAGAGGCGATCTCGAGCGAGTCTAATCGCACCGATTTTCGCGATACTGATATTCTAGCCCGTGACCTTGACGCATCAGACTGGGTGGATTGGGTAGTCTTGTAACCACTTATGGAGTGTCCAGGGTATGGTAATGGAGAAGACGTCTGCTAACAATGATGGTATTCCACAGGATGACGTCGAACACCCTTAAGGTGGAGAACTGCCCGTCGCACTGCACCACGCCCTCCGAGAGGAACGACCAGCACCTCGTCTCCGTCAAGGTCGGCTGTCTCCACATCAACCCGGCTACTACGTTAGTATTAATATTTTTATTTTAGTCTAATTTGCTTAAAAGCTATTCTGCCTAGTATTAAAATATTTCTGAACTAGAAGTTCAAAATACCTACATTTTATCACGTTTTTCTATGACGTCACAGTGTGCTTTTTCATACAAATTCCATAGTAACTTCGTGTTTTGACGTTTAGTAAAAAGTAACTAATTTGACTAGTTGGAAACTATTGGGAAATAGGTAGTCGTCAGCTTCTGTTATGTTATGTAACTTGACCGGTGAATGATACTTTATTTGTGATCGCAGGCGCGGGCGCAGGATATTCATGGTACAAATGTTGGTGCTGTGCTTCGTGCCGCACGTGGCGTTGCTCGTGCAGAACTGTAGCATCATGGCGCAGCTGTCTCAGACCCTCGACGCCTCGCTCTACCTGAACGTTGAGGTAAGACAAAAGTTAAATAAAAAAAAAGCCGGTCAAATTTCCAATTGGATTTTATCAGACCCTGAACGCCAACCACCAACAATCACCATCGGAGTGCTCATAACGACAAATCAAGCAAGTCCAAACTCGGGGTCTTGCGTCATTTTAATGTCGAGTTCCTATACTATGATCACCTGGTCATCATCAGACGCTTAATACCAAGAGCCAGGGTGCTCATCAAGACAATTAAACAAATCCAAAGTCGGATCGTGTGTGTTCGGGGTCGTGCGTCATTTTAATGTCGAGTTCCTATCATATAACCAACTGGTCAGCATCATATTATTATGCTCAATACCAACCACGGTCAGAGTGCTCATCGTGACAAATCAAACAAGCCCTTCTTTTTCTTCTTCTATCGTGTGGGTTTTGAGGCGAATTACTAACCTCATCAACCCTGGTGTCAGGGTTACTATTGAGCCGCCAAAGGCCCCTGACATGACTCATTTATAACGACTACGTACTTACACAGTAAGTAGTAACCGGGACCAACGGCTTAACGTGCCTTCCGAAGCACGGATCGTCTTACTTTCGGACAATCAGGTGATCAGCCTGTAATGTCCTAACCAAACTAGGGACCACAAAGTAATTTTTGTGATATGTCACCACTGGGAATCGAACCCAGGACCTCCGGATCGTGAGTCCAACGCTCAACCACTGGACCACGGAGGCCGTTAAACAAGCCCTAACTCAAGGGGTTTACAACATTTTAATGTCCAGTTCCTATCCTATAACCACCTGGTAATCATCAGATGTTCAATATGACAAAACACCTTAGTCCTCATTATTTGGCTAAATTAATTCTACGTATATATAGGTATGTGTATACGTAATTCTATCTTTGTTGTACCGTATCGAATATTCAAGAGGGACGGATCAATTTGGCACTCCGGTCCTTATCTTCCCTTTGTAAGAGACCCTGGACCGTAAACTAATTTTCAAGGCCACGATAAAATCTCTTTAGTCCATATAAATCCTCTATTATTTTTTAGAGTTCCGAACCTCAAAATGAAAAATGGATCCCTTATAGGATTACTTAGTTGTATGTACGTCCGTCTGTCTCTCGAGACCTATTTTCCCAAGAAGTGTAGAAGTGTCAAGTTGAAATTCACATCTAATATTTACTTATTTTGTCTGTGGTCTCATTGAAGCTGTAAAAAAACAAGCTTTCAAATCCCATTTGAGTCTCATTTTCAAACTAGTCGTACGAGAATCAAAACCTATGGGTATTTATTTCATAACTGCCTTTTTTCAACTGAGGGCTTTCCTTTTTCGTAACTCATCCTTCAGTCGAGATACACTCCACGTGGCTCCATATATTTTAGCAATTTATCACGAATTTTTGCTGGCCATAGACCCAGAATCATGAAAATTGTCCAGAAGGGCGTCTTACAACATAAGTAAAGGAAAAAGAATCTCATGAATATCATAAAAAATGCTGTTTTTACGATTCCAAAATTATTTGCAGTTGGTAAAGTAATCGCGATCTATGTCGAAAGTCAAAGCTTCTCTTAGATTATCTTTTTTTAATTTCAGGCAGTTTGTATAGAACCCTCGTTGCGCGAGTGGAACCCGCACTTGACTGGTTTTTGCTCTCGCAGAACTTGTAATATTAAATTGAGCAGTCTCTGTCTTGGGACGTTTTTATGCTTGACTTATTGTACAATTAAAATTCAAATATTTATTTCGGAAACTAATCCATATTTTGTTAGTAACAAAAAGCTTAACCTAGTATTAGTAACAGATTCGAAAGACGACAACATAAAAACAAGCAACATAAGTAAAACACATAATAACGGGTTCTTACCGCGTTTAAATCAGGGATATGAGACTCCCGATATACAAAACAATGTATTAAGTAAGCAACATGAGGCCGGCCCGAATCAGCGATGTCGCGGGCAGCTATGTATAGGTCCCGGCAAACTTCTTGAGCATCGACCTTGACTGCGCACAACCGAATTTTAGATCTCTTTGGTGGTACGGTACGGGGCGCGGGGGCGGGTGAGTCCCGCATCGACCAGCTATTGGTAGATCAGTCGATACTTCCCCCGCGCACTCTTGTCTTCGTCCCTTTGACTCCCGAATACACTTGCGTGCAGTGAAACTGTCACGTTTTTGTTATTGCTCTTTTGTTAGTTTTTTTTGTTATTGCTCATTTGTTTAAGTTTAAGAATTAGTTACTAGCACGAGGTCTATGTCTACAGATCCAAAACCTAGCACCAGCTCATCAACCCCATGGAAGGAATATTATACTTACCTGACGATTAGTTTTTTATTAAATATATTATAAGTTTTAATAAACTATAATAATATACGTTTAGTTTTATTTACATAATTAAATAATATAATAATTGTTTTTTTAATGAGTTAAGAAAATAATCAAAAGTTCATTTTTTTTGCACGGAAGTGTACGTGCGCGAACTTTCCCCCACTACGACACTCGATGCTCAAGAAGTTTGCCGGGAGTTATAACAGCGTGCAATCGCTAATCGCACCAATGCGCTCATGATGGTGTTGGGGCTGGCACGCGCTCGGCGCAACAGAATTGCAATTGGTTAGATGCAATTGTTGATTTGGCCGGAGAAATGGGGAGCGCTGAGGGCACTCAGCCATACGATTCAAGACTAAAATAAGACTGAAGGGGCTGGTGGGGAGCGGAGAGTTGAGTTGAGTTGGTTGAGTTGTTGTTGAAATAGGGTCGTGTAATTGGGTAGTTTAAAGATAAATTATGAAATTCTGATTACTAAATAAAGACAGATCTAAAACTAACGAAAAAACATTTTCTTTTTGCTATTTAAATTATTTGGGAATTTTATTCAATAAAACCGTAATGTAATAAGTCCGACATTTCATCACGTTTTCTATGACGTCACAGTGTGCTTTTTCATAGATACAAATTCCATAGCGTGTTTTGACGTTTAGTAAAAAGTAGCTGATTTGACTAGTTGGGAACTAGCCTATTTTGTTTACTATAGTATAACATAAATACGATACCTAATGAACGGATTTTAGAGACCCCCCACACTAGCGTCTTTCGAGCGTCGTCGTCGTGCCAGCGTCTAGGCGACGTCTGCGCGACATCGACGCCGCGGCGACGCGTCACCAGCGCTGGCGACGCGTCGCGTAGCCGCGGCTCTTGTCGCGTACAATCAGTGTGAAAATGGACTCCAACGAAGAAACACTGCTGTTGATATTACTGATCCAAAAATTACGTAACCGAAAAAGTAACATCGTCGTCAACATTGGCAACATCCTCTGTGTAGTGTTAGAGTTCAGGAAAGCGATTATTTCGTATTGTATTGTCAACATTAAGAAGTAATAAAAACACTTTTATGATTACTTACGGATGCCAAAACGAATATTTGACGAACTATTACAATTGGACGATATAAAATATCAAGATACCCATAATAGAGGATTGCGTTGTGCACTATAGGTACTTGTTCGAAAAAAACGTTGAACTGGCGCCGCGGCGACGCTGGAACGACAACGACCCTCGTAAGATGCTAGTGTGGGGGGTCTCTAGTTAAAAAATCACTCTACATTTATTAAAAAAGTTATTACTTAGTTAAAAAGAACGCGTAGTCTAACTAGTCTTGAAAGAAAAAAAACCATTTTAACTTTATTAATAATGGAAAAATAAAACATTGAGAGTTAAGAGTGAAAATATAATTTCCCCTTATAGTTGGCTATCTTGGGAAATCACAAGAGATTAGTTCAAATGCAGTTAGGATTCCATTCATTTTCATCCCACCAATTCGGAATGAGTACAGTAAAAGCATCCGTGGTCTAGTGGTTAGAGCATTAGACTCACGATCTCGAGGTCCGGGTTCGATTCCCAATGAGGACATTGTCAAAATCACTTTGTGAGACTGCCCTTTGGGTAAGGACTTTGCAGGCTTGAATCACCTGATTGTCCGAAAAAGTAAGATGATTCCGTGCTTCGGAGGGAATGTAGCCTCTTTTATTATCTTCTTTTATTGTTTTTGATTTTTTACCCCAGGTCAGCACGAGTCTGTCGCTGGGTGAAGCTATTGCCGCCCTGCAGGAAGAAAGAGTTCTCCTGGCCAAAGCACTTTTCGTGGAGACCAGGGAAGGGAACGACAGGTAACTCGTATTTTTACCCTTCTGTGGCGAAGCAAAAAGAAGGGTTTTGACTGCTGTGTATGTATGTAACTAATAATTAATAATAATAATTTATTTATTTATGAAAGACAACACAGATCCATTTATTTGTTAGTACAATTCACTTATGTTAGTACCTTATAATTAGAGGGGATTTGACACGCTTTATGAGCTAATAACTTCTAAATCACTCTGAATTTAACAAATGAGGTGTGAAAAAGCGTTTAAATTGTCCGGAGTTATACTCTATGAAGTTACACTAAATTCAATGTGGTGTCCCCTCTAGAAAACATAAAGTGATGAAAAAAAAATAACCCCTCACTTTTCTGGTAATAAGGGAAAATTCTTCACGGTAACAATAGGATTACGAAATATGTAAGTATATAAAGCGAAGGTTGGTGGTAAGGCTGGCAGAGGAAGACCTAGAAGGACGTACATTGACCGAATTGGAGATGTCTTAGAAAAGGTTCAGTACAATCTGCTCTGAACCGGCGTGCGTGTATAAAACGATTGATGAATATGGAGGAAGCAAGAGAAGTGTGTCAGGATCGAAGCAAATGGAATTCCATAGTCTCTGATTACCACGGTAAGCGGACCCCGATACTGGTCCCGCGGCCGTGGTCGACGATTTCCCTCAATCAGCGCTTATCGCTATCGACCCACTAGGGTCAAAAACTTTATTTTTTTATATTTTGTTATTTTTTCTTGACCATGACTTTTTGGGGGTGGAGGCCTGGAGTCCTAAAACACAGGGTATCCTAGTTTAGGCTCCAGCCTCTACAAATATTGTATTTTTGTATGTATTTATGTATCCATGTGTTTTATTATTTGTAGAGGAAATAAAGATTTTACTTACTTTACTTACTTTTACTTACTAATTCTTTCAAATATTTTTCCTCTCGGACGACGCCCTGAGTCTACGTAGGTTCGCGCCCAACTCTCAGGCCTGTTGTCTTAAACATTATACCGGATGAGAGCCTTCAGCGCTCCCCATTTGTCCGGCCAAGTAGTAAATGCTATCTGCGGCAAATCTAATAAGTCACGTCAAAAAAAGGTGGTTAGTAAGCGTATAGTGTATGTGCGCATGGATGGATTGTTTTCAATACTCTAGTGATTTCGTTTCTATAAGAAATGTCGAGAAGTGAAATAAATAGCCACTTCAACTACTCGTAGCTAAAGCGCTCGTAGCTTTAGAAATTGCTAGTTTTCGCCTTGGCTCAGCAACCTTTGTTGAAATGAATGAGGATACTTTTCTTTTGTATCACAAACAAAACGCGTTACAGAAGTAGAAAATAAAGACTTCGTTTTCGTGTTTTGTGACTAAAGGCGCATGCGTTATTGTTTTTCTTAAGCTTAACATAACATACTACATATTATTATACCCCCCGATACCAACCCCGTCGGCGTGGTCGACGATTTTCCTCAATCAGCGCTTATCGCTATCGACCTACCAGCGTCGATTAATTCTTTCAAATATTTTTTCCTCTCAGACGACGCCCTTGAGCCGAGGTTCGCGTCCAACTGGGCACCCTCAGGCCTGTTGTCTTAAACTTTGTACCGGGTGAGAGCCTTCAGCGCTCCCCATTTGTCCGACCAAGTAGTTAATACCATCTGCAGCAAATCTGCAATGAGTCACGTCAAAACACGGTACAAAATTTAAGACACCAGGCCTGAGGGTGGGAGTTGGGCGCGAACCTCTGCTCAGGGCGTCGTCTGAGAGAACAATATTTGAAAGAATTAATCGACCCTAGTGGGTCGATAGCGATAAGCGCTGAATGAGGGAAAGCGTCGACTACGCCGACGGGTGGTTTCGGGGTGACGGGGTATCAAAATGATGCATCAAAAGTTTCGTATGGAGTATATCCCTCTATGGATGTGAAACTTGGACACTGACACAGAAACACAGGGAGATTATCCTTCCGGGGATACATGGATGATTCTATGTTGTGTATTAAGTTCTCTCGTGTTTCAAGGAACGTTTCCAGTTCTTAGGTAGCGATTGTTCTCGTGAACTTTGTTCGCGGACGGACAATGTGCTGAAAGCTCCTTTCTCAAGGTCTGGATACTACAGAGATTCTTTTACCGTGAAGTCGTCGCACTTGTGGAGTGATTTGCCTTCAGATATCAGGCATTCGAAGTCATTCAAAACTAAACTTCACTATTATTTTTGGCCAAATCATCGTCTTGCAACTAATATTTTATTTTTACTTATATGTATCATTGTATGTATATTATTATGTATATTTATAGTATTTGTATAGTATATATATATGTATGTAAAAATTTTGTATTATTTTATAATTATTTTTTATATTTATTTTACTTTTTAGCGCGCTACACTGCAGCTGTACAAGTGTACAACGTATATTATCCTCTGCCGAAGGTTGTCTGGAAGAGATCGCTCTTAGCGGGCCACCTTTGCCCACCTTAGAATAAGTTTATCCTGTAAATGTCTTGTAAAGTGTGCAATAAAGTGTATTATTATTATTTGTATGTCGTTTCCATATCTCGGGCCTATGAAGTCCCGGACTTTTGGAAGGCGTGTGTGGGGCCGAAGCCAACACGTCGAGGCCCCTTAAGACAATTTATTCTAAATTATTATTGTGTTTCAAGGTGGAAGATAGAGCGCGCGTTTGAAAAGACTGACACCGCGTTTGAAATCCTACCAGCTTCTACAGTTGAGGAACAACACCAATCAGATCTATAGTAAGTATATAACACTATTTACATTATTATGTAGAGGTCTATACACTGTGTTAGTGACATCGTAACGAAAACTTTGAGGGATGATTCAGGCCATGATTCTGAGTTCGCAAGAGTCGCAAGAGTATGGACCGGAAAATAACTAAAAAAAAAAACTAAAGTTTTCATGAATATCATATAGAAAAATCCACCAAATAACAACTCAGAATTATGGTCTGAATAAACGGTGAATCATGGTTGTTACGATGACACTAACACCATATCTACTTGTATGTACTTACTTGTACAGGAGGTAAGTTATATCGTAACAAATTCTGACGATGATTCCGCTTTTAATTCTGAGTTAATATCAAGTATCGCAAAAGTATTATAGAATTGAAAATAATTTAAAATAACACAATTAAATACATGAATTTTGCGACGGAAAATTCCACTTGATGTTAACTCAGAATCATGGTCTGAACCATCCCCCTCAGTATTCGTTACGATGTCACTATCACTCTGTATGTTATTATTAAACGGAACGACTAGTACAGTACAATTAGTGATTAAGTATATTTCAATTAAGATAACATTTTTCAATAGTATAGATCTGTCAAAAGTAGCATAGTGATGTGTCAGTTGATATAAGCCGATCGATCATGTTCTATCCCACATTGTATATCATCATCATCATCAATCAGCCCCTGTGATCAGCCCGCATCATCCTTTTGCTGACAATCAGATGATTTGAGCCTGCAATGTCCTTACCAAACAAAGGACAGTCTCATAAAGTGATTTCGACAATATCCATGTGTGTGAAGTGTGAATTAAGTTGACAATACACGTCAAAAGGATTCTTTAATTCTAAAATTAACAGTTGCCAATCATCCGTCGCTTTCCTTTTCGGCGAATAAGAAAATGACGGGTATAATTTAAAATAAAATTAGAGGTCTGCAGGAATCAGGGCAATTGCGCCTTTAAGATAGAATGAATTCAATCTCATTGAAAGCCAGCTTACCTACATCATTTTATATGAATGTATGAATATGACATTATTATGGCATACACGTAAACAACGACCACTCTCTACTGGTGATATTAGCTCGATTAAATTGTCCACGTGTTTCGAATATTTTAGCTCAACATTAAACTTGACAAAGAGATAATTGTTACATCTGAATTGTCGCAAATTTCGGCCTCAATGCGGTTATTTTGTGCACGAAATTTGTTACTGCCATGACGGCCGGTCAGATTTTATCTCATTATTGTAATTTACAGTTCTATGTTGTTGTTGTAAGATCTACTCTGAACCGGCGTGTGTGTATGAATTTTTTTTGGAATTATAAATATTCACAAAACAAAACGGTGCTTTTTAACTTTATACGAGATCATCAAAATTTCTATTTACGTATCCCGTCTCCTATAGTAACCGATATCTCAATCTCCTATTGTGTGAGTTTATTATCTTAGAACACATGAAAATACTTATTAATAATTGGAGATCATTATGATTGGAGATGTCCTTAGAAAAGGTTTAGTGCGATCTACTCTGAACCGGCGTGCGTGTGTGAAGCGATTTATGAATGTGGAGGAAGCAAGAGAAGTATGTCAGGTTCGAAGCAAATGGAATTCCATAGTCTCTGCTTACCGCGGTGGGAAATAGGCGTCAGTTTATGTATGTATGTTGATATTTATTTGTTACACTCATAACATAAGCTCACTGCTATATCCCAATGAAAAAAAGTGTCAGAGGTACATCCACCAAGATGAACTAAGCAGCTTTGCTAGACCCATGGTATAAGAAAACCAGGTATACTCAAAAGTGATAGCTAACATTTCAAGGTTAGCCCAGCTGACGTCATCCGACGCTGCGTTGCCATTTTGTAAAAAATAAATTACCCACGACCAATGTTTTTATATTTACTTTGCAAGGAAATTTTAAACTTTTAGTAAAAGATTTACTTAACGTTTTAATGATTTCTATGTACTTACGTGACAAGTAATAGTAATTAAATACATTAGTCAGTAATTCTCTTAATTTTCAATAATAAAATTCGCGTCTGTGTAATGTTGGAGATACCGATTAAATGGTAACAGTTATGTCATCAATGGGCTAGCAATGGCGGCTTGTCATAGGATCGAGCATACCAGCGGGCTTACCACCGTAAGCGCGCGACTCTTTCTCGCCTCGACATACGTCACCGTCACTCTCTCACAGTACTGCACAGAAAGAGACAGAGGATCTCTGTCGTGGCGAGAAAGAGTCTCGTGCTTACGGTGCTAAGCCCGCTGGTCTTCACCACGTGTGGAAAGACAGGAAAATGGCGGTCGGTTGTTTTTAAAAGGGAATGTACAAAATTATAAAACGTTTTAAGTAAACAAGGGTTAAGCAAATATAATCGTTTCCTTCATGCCCCATCCCACAATATTATAATAGTGAAGCTATTAGTGGTAAAGTATTCATCGTTTTTTTTCCATGCAGCCGTTTAAGAGAGGATTTTATAAAGGAAATGTAAGTATTTTTTTTATCGTCATCTTCCGCCCTTATCCCAGTCTAAGTAGGGTCGGCACAACATGTATACCTCTTCCATTCATTTCTGTCAGTCGACATCTCAGTACTCACACCTCTCACACACATAATATCTTTTTTTTTTTGTTTTCCCCGAAGGGTAAGGCAAAGGGAACTATGCCCATACAGCCATGTCTGACGTATTTTTTTTCTTGATGATTAATGAAATGATGAAAGGTGATGATGATGAAACCTAAGCCCCCACTCTCGGAGTAGACTCCTACTCCGAACCCCAAACGAATTAACTCAAAAGTCCGCATAAACTTTTGAGTTATGAAGCGGCTTCCTGACACGAAGCGAAAATAGGCAGATACACTTTGTTTATTGAATACTCCAATATAATAACACTCGCGAATGTCTTCCGACTAACTTAATGCGATCATTAACCACAAAACACCACTTCGTATTAATTATTTAGATTATTCAATGAAGAAAGCAACTGTCCCGTTCCCGTTTCCCGCCAAAAAGCCACACATAATATCTTTCTTTACACAATCCATCCACACTTTCTTGGGTCGTCTCCTACCCCTATATCTATCCACATTTATCGCTCTCTCTCTTTATTTGTCGGTGGAGTAATCGCCTCCATTTTCATTACTCCATAGATAGGGCGTGTAGATCGGTGGTTGCCCCAATCGCCTTCCGTTCCGCAGTACACCGACCAATTTCTCAATCGGTGATGTTCTAGCTAGAGCCCTACCAGAATCCATTTCCTAGGCCTCCAACCAGTACTGATACCGCTGCTGCCCGGCATCAGAGGTGCGCTTTTCTCAAGTATATTTATTAGTGTAATGTAAAAAAATAAATTATTGTTAGTGTAAATATGAACTAGTTAAAAACAGAAATTTTTAAAACAAAACATAATTTTAAAATTATACATACAGCATTTTATTTTATCAGACTAGCCAATACTATCCTACTGCTGGGCGAAGATAATAAAAAAATGGATAGAAAAATGTATTGATTTAGGATTTTTTGTAGTAAGTAGGTACCTACACTTACTAAAAATAATATACATGTGACATTCCTGGTCTTCGTGTCACATTTTTAAGAAAGTAACTAACATGTAATGTTATAAAAAATCCTAAATCAATACAGTTTAAAAAAAAGTTTGATCTTCAGCTAATTAGTACTGGCCTTGGTGTTAGTTAGTGTTATATAAAACTTTTGAAAAACTTAATAAAAAGAGGAAAACTTTGTCTCTTCTATATATTTAATTAAATTTTCTCTTAATTACGAACAGGGGGGTTAAAGAGGCCACATCGAAATACTTAATTCATGTAAAAAAAGCATTATTGCGCTAATACATTTGCGCATATAAAGGTAACGCAATGCAAACAAATGTCAAATAGCAATATTGCTTTTTAGATAAATTGGTTCGAAGTAATTTTCTAAACCGTTTTATTAACGTTAATAAATTAAAACTTGAGAATGAGTCGTTTGCACTTTTAGGAAAAGGTCTTAATTACTGCACTAATTGTTATTATTATTAGGTAATTGAGGAGAAAAATTATTTAAGTAACTTTTATTAATATGTTTATTTTCCTAATGTTTGCGGTTTTCAACTTAAATTATTGGTTAAAATATGTAAAACATATATGTTTTCTAATGTTTATTCTGAGACAAAAATTACCTTTCCTAGCTCTTATAAAAACCTCTTTGCATGTTTAACTTTTTAAATTTCAAATTACAGCAATCTTCTGCGTCCAATGTTCATTTTATCACAAGCGAAATAGCAAGCAAAGGAAGTCTTTTTCGAAACGGCTGTATGCTTGCTAGCCTTTGCCTTTTGCGCAACTGAAAAAAAAGCAATTGCGCTAACAGGACAGTAAAAAAAATGTTGAATGTGTGTGTGTGTGTTTTTAATATATTCTCATAATCCTCATATTCGGACAACGAATTAATTCAAGTTTTTTACATAACATGAGCTCACGACTATATCCCAATTGGGGTAGTCAGAGGTACGTCCATCGCAAGATATATAGATAGGGCTGGACCTCTATTACATGGGGCTTAAACATGTGGGTAGATTGCATACTATACACCTCTGCCTACCCTTTCGGGGATATAGGCGTGGTGCTACGTTAAGTCCTAATCGAACTAGGGACAGTCACAAAATATATTAAATATTCAATATCAGATATTCAATTTTGATGACCCTAACGGGAATCGAAACCAGGGCTCCGGATCGCGCGCTCCCAGTTTAACCACTACACCACGAATACCAAGTACTTGAGTTACTGCGTAGCTTCTATGCTGTTCTGGGAGCAATTAAAAAACATAGAAAACGTTCAGCTGCTTGTCTTCCCGGGCATGTCGTAAAAACCGACAGAGGGATTGTGTCCTCTAACATGATGGACTAATGTTATGGGCGATAGG
Organism: Pectinophora gossypiella; assembly: GCF_024362695.1. Taxonomy (NCBI): domain Eukaryota; kingdom Metazoa; phylum Arthropoda; class Insecta; order Lepidoptera; family Gelechiidae; genus Pectinophora; species Pectinophora gossypiella. Next base: position 13,475,741 of record NC_065416.1, on the reverse strand, counting down.
CTGATCCCTTATCACCATAAGGTTCATCATATCCAGCTTACGACATCGTATCAAGATCAACAGAGCCTGCAAGTTGTCTTTGATTACTTGTGGCTCTGCCCACCCCATTAGGGATTACGGGCGTGAGTTTATGTATATATGTATGAGTTACTGCGTTCGTTATAGGTTCAGTTTGGATAAATATACATACTATCGTGAATGTAGTTCTAGTGCACTTGGATTTTTATTTATTCATGTTTACGTCGTTACTGCGAGACGGAAGGAAAATAAGATCCAAATATTTTTATATGTTTATTTTTTTTTATTCTACTTTAATTTCATATTTTACTCATATTTTTATTTTATTCTACTTTAATTTCATATTTTATTCATATTTTTATTTTATTCTACTTTAATTTCATATTTTATTCGTATTTTGTCGGTTAAGGGTAAATAGAGACTGCTTTGTTAATTTAATTACTATTTATTTATTTTATTAAATCTTAATACTAAAAATACAATTATCAATGCCCTGCAAAACTGTTTAAACAGTTTGTCTGCAGGAAAGAGTCTCTACAATAATATGAACTTATATCTAATAGTCAATTAATTAATAACATACAATAAGTTAGCTAGGACACGAGTCTAGAAGGTGTTGTTTAAGTAATTTTTTATATTTACTTTTATTTGGTTCTAGACGGATGTTCTCAGGCAAACTATTAAGCAAATAGGGAAGTCTCTTTTTTAGAGTTCTATCGCCATAGTAATTATTAACTCTAGGGACTTCGAATTTGCCCGCGCACACCGACCTCGTGCCATAACTATGGCTTGCTAAAGATAGTTGGTCATGCTCTTGATTGCCATGGTGGTTAATAGCCAAAAGGTATTTATGTTTTAAATGTACGGGAAGAATTTTACAAATTTTGAATAATTTACTGTAATCTCCTTTGCAATTATTTTTAGTCTTTTTATTTACCAGTAATTTTAGAAATCTGATTTGTATTGCTTCTAATTTGTCAATATAGGTTTTGAATGTAAGGCCATAGCAATCAAGGGCATAACCCAAGATTGAGTCTACTAATGCAAAGTATATACATTTTAACGTGCTAAGAGGAACTTTGAAACTTAAGTGGTAAAATTTGCTAAGCAACAATTTGTATACATGCTATATACACTGTAATTCATTGTCATATAAGCCTTAATTTTGGTAATTGTTTAAGTTGTTAATGTTTTATATAATATATGATGTAGTAGTACTAAATAAATAAATAAAATTACTTCAGGTGTTAAAGCGTAAATAGCTAAATAAATAGATAGGCGACTCCGTGACGTCTCTATGTTCGCTTTGGCTGATTTTTTTTTGACAATTCTCTAATTTTGACAGAATGCTCAAGGTCATTGGCGGCTATAGGGACCTGAATAGGTCGCTACTGGCTTTCTGCCCGTGACTCCATTTGCATGGACATCAATTATCGCGCGCGGCACATTTTCCCATCCCCTTTTATCCCCTTAGATTGACTCATAACATAATCACGCCTACATCCAAGTGAGGATAAAACTGCCTATTTCTTCCATCAGGTGTCACTATTGTTGAGGGTTCTTACATTTTGACAGTTCCCTATACTATTTGATTAAACAAACATTGTTTTGGTTATATTTTTTACACAATAACCTTTTGTGTGAGAAGATGGGCCTCCTTTTATAAATAAAACTCCTGAACATGATGGGTATCTTGTATTGTCCATCGATACACACATTATAGTTACACAGAAGGTTGTAGATTTGCCGCAGATGGCATTAACTACTTGGCCGGACAAATGGGGAGCGCTGAAGGCTCTCACCCGGTACATCGTTTAAGACAACAGGCCTGAGGGTGCCCAGTTAGGCGCGAACCTCGGCTCAGGGCGTCGTCTTAGAGGAAAAATATTTGAAAGAATTAATCGACCCTAGTGGGTCGATAGCGATAAGCGCTGATTGAGGGAAATCGTCGACCACGCCGGCGGGGTCGGTATCGGGGTGACACAGAAGGTCTAAAATTCAAATCTAAAATTACGGAGCGAATTCAAAAAGCATCTGTCGCCTAGTAAAACTTTCACTCCAGAGAGAGGTGAAGTGCGGGGCGAGTGGTGTGACGTATGGCCAAGCGTGTGCCGAATTTATTCGGCACTGACTACAACATTATTCGGTCTTGTCGTACGCCATCTTGTAAAAAAAAATACGTAAGACATGGCTGTATGGGCATAGTTCCCTTTGCCTTACCCTTCGGGGAAAACCAAAACAAGTACGCCATCTTGTTATATTTATTCCCTATAGATCGGAAAGAAAAAAACGTATAAAAACTTATTTTCAATCAAAACTGTCTTTTTCCAACTGATGGCTTTTCTTTTTCGTAACTCATCTTTCAGACGGGATACACTCCACGTCGATCCAGTTTAGCTGGAGGAATTTGGGAACACATTTAAACTTCTAGTTTTTATTCTCATTGGTCTAGTCAGAGGTACAATAAGCTGCAAAAGTCCAATCAGTTTCTTGCAAAGTAATAAATTAACTGGTTGCATTTAAGAACTCCTGGTTACATGTCGTTTCTGTAATGGACCAAAAACACCTACAAAAACAAAAACAATATAATTATGACAACCAATGGTTCATAACATCACCACTGTTTTATTATTTTATTACAATTAATTCGCTGGGCTCAGTGACTGAACATTTGCTCTGTGATTGTACATCCGTCGCAAGATGACCTAAGTACCTCACTGAGTTTTCTGTTAGACCAGAGCGATAGGTGGTGAGCCTTATCGCCGTCTATCATGGTCGAGCCAACTGTGTTAGTGAAAACTGCATAAATAAAACATAAGTAGCCTATATACGTCCCACTGCTGAGGCCTCCCCTCAATCAACCGGAGGGGGTATGGAGTATACTCCACCACGCTGCTCCACTGCGGGTTGGTGGAGGTATTTTTACGGCTAATAGCTGGGACCCACGGCTTAACGTGCCCTCCGAAGCACGGAATCAACTTATTTTTTCAGACAATCAGGTGATTCAAGCCTGCAAAGTCTTTACCAAACATAGGACAGTCTCACAATGTGATTTCGACAATGTCCCCATCGGGAATCGAACCCGGACCTCCAGATCGTGAGCCTAACGCTCTAACCACTAGACCACGGAGGGTGTTAGTGAAAACTGCACTTAAGATAAATTAATAACTCATTGGTGCAAATCCGGTTCAATCCTTCCCATAGGGGATGGCAGGCTTGAGTTTGTATGTAAACTTATACCAATTTAAGTTACTCTAGCTAATGCCTGATTCGAATTGGTGCGGGCGGAGTTATCGTTCTATACGCAATATTTACTATAGATAAGTATTACCCCTTTCCATATATTTTAGCACCGTTCACACCTTCCCTGGACTTCCACGAACATTTCAAAATTAATAAAAAAAATCTTCTATCATGTGGGTGGGTGTGGTTTAAAAAATTAAATTAGCCAAATCGGTTCAACCGTTCTCGAGCTTTAGCGAGACTAAGGCCGGGTTTCCACTGCCGCGGAGCTGTGCGGAGAAGAGCGGAGACGTGCGGATTTGACTAATCACAGCGTTCGAGAGAGCGAAAAACGAAGACACTCTGTCACTCTCTCCCTCACGCTGATTGGTCGATTCCTGCACATCTCCGCTCATCTCCTGCTCAGCTCCGCGTCATTGGAAACCCAGCCTTGCGAATAGCAATTCATTTTTATTATAGATATATACCACCACCAGGGTTGATGAGGTTGGTACTCCACCTCACTACACACACGATAAAAGAAGAGGTATAATATAGATTACATGCCTAAACAATCAATATACCAAATGGTTTACCCAAATATTTGAGATTTTTCGGTAAACTTGATAAAACTGCCAAACATTTTAATTGGCTTCAGCTCTTGGTCAAATTCTATAAGATATTTTAAGCCCTCTTATCTAAAAACTTCGATAATTGATTCTTAAAAAAAGATCCCGACAAATTGAGTCCCTTTTTTGAAGTCGGTTAAAAATAGGATGACCTTCTAGACTTATTTTCTTATTTGAAAATTTGATTTACAATTCTTGTGATGTATTTATACAAAACTAAAGCACATAATAACGGGTTCTTACCGCGTTTAAATGGGGATATGAGACTCCGCGTTTAAACGCGGTAAGAACCCGTTATTATGTGCTTTAATTATGATAATAACCGCGTAAACTTAAAACAATGTATGTATTTATACTTCTTTATTTATTATTAATTAACTTTATCTTTAAGATTAAGTGTGTGAAGTGTATATAAATACATATAAATGTACACACAGCAGCCTCCGTGGACTAGTGGTTAGAGCGTTAGGCTCACGAGGCTCATGATCTGGAGGTCCGGGTTCGATTCCCAATGGGGACATTGTCGAAATCACTTTGTGAGACTGTCCTTTGTTTGGTAAGGATTTATCAGGCTTGAATCACCTGATTGTCCAAAAGTAAGATGATCCGTGCTTCGGAAGGCACGTTAAGCCGTTGGTCCCGGCTATTAGCCGTAAAAACACCTTCACCAACCCGCAGTGGAGCAGCGTAGTGGAGTATGCTCCATATCCCCTCCGGTTGATTGAGGGGAGGCCTGTGCCCAGCAGTGGGGCGTATATAGGCTGTTTATGTGTGTATGTGTGTGTGTATGTAAATACATCACATAATCTCTCTTTATCGACTTAGGCTTAAGGCATAGATGCTGCACAGGAGCATTTCACGCCGCGATCAGTATACCACTTCTATATGTATCCCCGGATACCGACCCCGCCGGCGTGGTCAACGATTTCCCTCATTCAGCGTTTATCTCTATCGGCTCACTATGGTTGATTAATACTTTCAAATAATATAATATATATTATCATTATGGAGCGATTACTAGGTGTAAAACGAATTGATCGAGTTAAAAACACTGTGCTGCGCTCAAAAACCGGTATAGCTGACATTGGCAGGAAGACCGCCAGGCTAAAGTGGGACTGTCCTGGACACGTGTGCAGCATGCATCCGGAACGATGGGCAAAGATCATCACGCACTGGGTATCACAGGATGGACACCGTAGACGTGGTTGACCCCGGAAACGATGGCGTGATGATCTCGGCGGTTATCGAAAAGACTGGATAGAGCTCGCACAGAACCGGGATACTTGGAAAGATATGGGGGAGGCCTTTGTCCAGCAGTAGGATCATACAGGTTAATAATAATATTATTGGGTAGTTTCCTAGGTCAAAGATAAATTATGAAATTCGGATTACTAAATAAAGACAGATGGAGAGGTGACAAAAAGAATTTTCTTTTTTCTAATTAAGTACTTAAGTTTTTTATAAATTTTAATAAAGAAATATGTAATAAGTGCGACAATTTGTCATGTTTTTCTATGACGTCACAGGTTGATTTTTGTTTCTTTAGACAGTGAAATGGGGATCGCTTATGTGCCCAAAGAAACTTAGGACTCTCTCCTAGCATGTGGTCTAGCTAACACAATAAATGTACAAAAAGTCAGAACTCTCTCTCTCTCTCTCTCTCTCCTTGGCATTTATTATTCCCATCTGATGGTGGCGCCTTCTTCGTATTTCTCTACCTCTCTCTTCTCTTCTTCTCTTCTTTTCTTCTCTTCTACAAAAAGTCAGAACTAAAAACATTGGGCTTAATATTATTTGAATACCACTAGAGCCGTCGAATAAAGTTCGATAACAATGGAAGTTCGTAAATGACTGTGCTGCGGAGGTAATGAGTTTGTTCTCTCAAGAACTAACTTCCAACTTGTGACCGCAGTTACGAAAGATCTTGTTGGAAATTCATAATTTATATACAGGCACAAAGAGATAATTAAGTCTAAAACCGGCTAATTGCGAGTCGGCCACGCGCACGAAGGGTTTCGTACCATTATGTATGGGAGCCCCCCTTAAATATTAATTTAAATATTTTGAAAGTGAATTAAAAAGTGTTTAAGTGGTTTAATTGTTTTGAGTGTGTTTTAATTGTTTTACGCACCGGACCGCGACAAATGGAAAGAGGAAGGGGAGGCCTTTGCCCAGCAGTGGGATCTTGTAGGCTAGATTAGATTAGAAAGTGAATAATATAACTATTTTTTATGATACCATATTGTGTAATATGTATAGGTATATTTGACTTTGTGATTGTTGTCACTTTGTGATATGGGCTTGATTCCGAAATAAAAGTTATTTTTTTTATAACTAAATACTCTGTGAGTATTTCAAACGTCTACATGTTGCATCAATATCGAGCCAAAACGAGCAAAAAAAACACGTTTGTTGTATTACAGCCCCATTAAATATTAATTTTATTTTGTTTTTTTTTATATTTGTTGTTATATAGGAAATAGAAATACATCGTCTGTGAAATTTTCAATTATCTGAATATCACGGTACATGAGATACACATTGACGGACAGACGGACGGACGGACAGCGGAGTCTTAGTAATAAGCTCCCGTTTTTACCCTTCGGGTACGGAACCCTCGTCTGATTCGGACGGAATTTGGCCCCGCGCTATTCATGCAAGATTTTCGATCTAATATCGACATTATTTGACATACCACAGATGCCACAGTAACATAAAAATAGTAACATATTATGCATAAAATAAGTATATGCCAACGGGATTACTATACTTATATGACGACGTCATGACATTGTGGCTTACTCAAGACCAGGGTGCTAAAAAGGACACTTTTGATGAATCATAATACGATAGATAAGTAGATAGATAATACGTTTATTTGGGACAACAGTACAAATAGGTTACAAACAATCAGTAAAACATACAGTTTGAAACATAACAATAACATACCACTTAGAAGTCAGAAAGAGTAATCTAGTTAAGTACCGCCGCCGTCCCAAAATAGGCCCTAGCTCAGCATTTGCTGCGCAAACGCGGAACGAGTCACAACGCTGTTATTAATATGTTCCTATTGTAGTAAAAATACGGAAGAACAGTAATCCAACTTATTTATTCTGGTATCAAATAACACTTAACTTGGTAAACACGTCCGATGTCGACAAGGTCCCCAACGCAAGAGAGCGTGTATCAATCCGTCCGATTTGACAACCCCATTCTTGTGTTGCCATTTATAGAAAAATGTCTTATAACTGTCGACGAACAATTCAGCCTAACACTCGTCCATCCTGACCGCGTGTATGTCCCCATACACGTCGACAGATGAGCCTAACACTCGGCTGATTGATGCACGCTTCCAGCTTAATGTATCTAATTAACAAAGTATATTTAAGTTAATCACACAATAAATGCACAGAATAAATTTCATTTCAGTTCATTTCATTTCATTTCAATCTTTTCACACAGTTTCATAGAGCAGTTAAGTTTTTGAATAGACATGAGGTTGTTCATTTTGAAATTCACTATACAAAGATTTTAATCGTAAGACCCGGTTTTCTAGACGCAATAATTAAATGATAGAGATTCGATTTAACTCAACATTGGGTTTTACGTCCATTAATGTAAAAGAAAATATTTATATTCAAATTAAGAATGTTGGTAATATAGAATGACCGGTAATAGGTATAGATTTATATGAACCCACAAAAATGCTTTCTAGCCGTGGGTAATAGCTACCGATTTATGGTGGTACAAAGGTAACTTTAATTAGCTGCACAGAATAACAATTCAAGATATTTAGATATAAGGTAATAGATTTTGTTTACAATTAAATTAATCTATATTACATACTAATGAACCAATCACATGGTCCATTCTATCTCAGTTCTAACGAACCAATCACATGGTCCATTCTATCTCAGTTCTAACAAACCAATCACATGGTCCTTTTTATTTCAATACCAACGAGCCAATCACATGGTCGTCTGTTTCTCTAATATTAGTTAACCAATCACATGGTTCTTCATACCTTAAATTTAACGAACCAATCACATGGTTCTTTATACCTTAAATTTAACGAACCAATCACATGGTTCTCTGTTTCTCAAATATTACCTAACCAATCACATGGTACTTTATACTTTAAATTTAACGAGTCAATCACATGGTCGCTACCTTAACAAACTATTGTCATAATACCTTTAATCTTATCGTATAGTGATACCTTCATACACATTTTACACATATTGATATTTATACTAAATACAAAAGATGTAATATCGTTGATTTAAATTTGATTCGTAACTCTAAGTCATGATCAACAACAATAAACGCTGTTAAAAATCATGTTCACTGTCAATATTTTCAAGATCCGTGTCACTTTCATTTATGCTTAAGGCTGCTACATGAACCCAGGGCAACATAACGATCGGCAGCGATTGTAGTTTTACGCTTATGTCTACTATTACTTAAACCTGGTGTCGCCGCGATTTTATACCGGTCATTACCGAGTACTGCAATAACACGATATGGATCCGAATAATTGTGGTAGTAACTTTTTACTTTTTCCATCATTTTTAAAATTTGTAGACGTAATCTCTACTAATGCGCACATTCTCAGAACATGCACATATTCTTAGAATATGCGCATATTCCCAGAACACGCGCATTCGATGCAAGCATCCACATATATCTTGACATCTTAGGAAAACCAATATGTCCTCTTCAACCGACCCAGTGTTCTCTAGGCCAAAGTCATAGCTGCCACCTTGCCCCCTTCGGCACCACCCAACGCAAATCAGATCTATTACAATTAACACACCTGTATAACTTGTTATCCTTGATAACAACATTTTCCTTTATTTCTTTTAATCCATTAGCATCTAAGTCAGATGAAAGTATCTCTCGAATCCGGCATAATAGCTTGGAATACACGTCTACGGCTTCTGGTTCGCGTTTTGCTGCGGTGACGACGCGAACGGCTTGGACTACGTCTACGACTTGTACTACGTATCTTACTTGAGTCATTGCAATTAGAGTGAAGTCCACCCTCGGTATGCACATCACGGTCGGTGCGCCTTTCACGTGACTGCTCGGATGTCTGGATCTCGAGAGTTGTAAGGCTCCGTCGCCTCTGAGCTTCAGATTCATCACGTTGTTGCATATCTTGGTAAACAATTACCGCTCCAACGGTAAAAACAAACTATTCAACGCCACGTGGACTAGCCAAGTTCCGTATACTTTCGCCGCCAACCTTCGAATGCCCAATTTCTGCATTGCGAAATGCACTACTGTCCTCTCATCCCAGCCGTAAACCTCCGCGCACTGATTTACCTTTTTTAGCCACATGTCTATGCGTTGGCTTTTCAGAGACGGATTAAATTCCGGAAGAATATTTTTGTAATCCAAATTTTTATTTACTGATGGTGCGCTTTGATTTAACGGCTGCGATGGGAGAGCATCTTTAATAGTTTTAATTAGTTCGACAACCTTCTCTTGCTCTCTTCTCAAAGCCAGCTCGCGATCAAGCAAGCAGCGACTGCGGCTGCGGCTTTCACCGCGGCCGCGGCTGCGTCTGGCACGTGAACGGCTCCTCCTAGAAGTCTCCAGACTACGGACTCCGTCTCCTCCGTCCATTTCCTAGAACTCGTAGAATAAAATTGTAACCATTAATGACTAACCAACATTTGAATTTTAAAGAATCTAATTTTACTGTTTTTGATGATAACTCGAAAATGGTGCGTCCGGGGCACATAATTATCCGCCAGATTCTACCATCCCGATAATAAATCCGAAGAACAATCCGGAGTGTTCGGTCGTCCGGATATCCGGACAGCATGCCCTAGGTGCATCTAGAGAAAATAGACAATATGTTTGACCCCTTTCATCAACCTCCGTAACCTCAACCTGGTATCATCACATGTGCTGTTCATATAGGATCTATTATTGTTACTAAAGAACACCCAAAACCTGCTAGGGGATGGATAATAAGGCTATGATAACATTTTATTCACAAAAACGCAAAAGTTAAAAATATTTGTGTAAAAATCTCGTAAACTATGCATGTGACCTTACAAACGACATTTTCAGTAATCCCTTATAACCCTCAATACCAGCAAGTTCTACTAAATGATAATAATTACAATGACTCTTAATGATATTAGGCCAAACAAAATAATTACATTTTATAATTTAGTATCTAAATAAAGATTCAATTACTGAAACCAGATTTACCGGACCATATTACATATGTACTTACATACATATACTCACGCCTGTAATCTCTAATGGGGTGGTCAGCGCCACAAGTAATCAAACACAGCTTGCAGCCACTGTTGATACGAAATCCTAAGATACCATACATACCAAACCACCATATTATGTGGCCTATAAGAAAAAAAAATGTAAAACAACACATAAATTATCTTGTAAACTACTTATATGTCTGGTCGCAATAACAACGAAATTTTTGTTACCGCTGTATTCATTAGAATTAATCTTTACCAAACATAATAACCCTTTACGACAAAATTTCACTATTATTTCCTTTAGTATATTTTATTTTTAATTTTTTTTAAATGTAGGTATGTACGTAGCATTGGATTAATTAGGTCATTCATTGAAGTTGAACATATCAATAGTAATACATTCGTTTTTGTTTATTTTCTGTAATCCGTAAGTAATGTTTAGAATGTGGGTAACTTTTCGAAATAAAGACAGGTTAAATAACTATAGGTACCTACTATTTGAAATAAAAGTTGACTATGCATAATTGAAACAATTAGAGTCTCACTAATAATTAAAGAATAATTATAATTCAAACAACACTTTTCCACAGTTAAACTTACAAACTATCCAGCTTGAAAAATGGTCACGCGTGGCAACAAAACATTCCAAAAACGTAGGTACTTACCACTTCTGATATGTAGTAAAAATACGGAAGAACAGTAATCCAACTTATTTATTCTGGTATCAAATAACACTTAACTTGGTAAACACGTCCGATGTCGACAAGGTCCCCAACGCAAGAGAGCGTGTATCAATCCGTCCGATTTGACAACCCCATTCTTGTGTTGCCATTTATAGAAAAATGTCTTATAACTGTCGACGAACAATTCAGCCTAACACTATTATGAATTGAATTGTTGCAGATCCTCTGAAGAATGCGACTGTTTTACCAAAAATAGCAGAATTTCTTGAGTAATGCTCGGAATTCAGGAAATGATTTGGATTTAGATGAATTGCTAAAGTGGCCATTTTAGCCCCCCAGTACGGACAGTTTTTGCTGGTAGAATGTAACACACAATCAGCGTACCTATCTGTACAACATCGCAAACAGAAAACTTAAAATATAACCCATGAAATTTTATAATTGTAAATTAGTGTTAACCAACACTGTGGCTTAAAGATCTTTCATGTGAGGAGGTTGATACACTTTTGACAAAAGTTACTTAACCCCCTAATCCTATAAATGTAACACTCACACTCAAACACACACACACACACACACACACACACGTACAAACACACACACCTTCGCATACACATCATCTCACATACATAATATGTATGTCATAAGTCACACGTTCGAAATAGCTGATAATGTATCCAAACATTTTTGTTTTCATTTCACTTTTGTTTATATATTCACATTTTTTTAAAGTAAATTTTAAATTTGTAACCCTCTTGACTACAAAGCACCCCAAAAGCACGAATTATCTTACTTTCGGACAATCGGGTTATCAGCCTGCTGTGTGGATTTGAACCCGCAACTTTTGTCAAACCGAAACGAGTGTTATGTCCACCAGGGGCTTAAAACGATCACATCGAACCAATTCATCTAAAAAAGCAATATTGCTATTTAGCATTTGTTTGCATTGCGCAGTTACATTTATACTTATGCGCGAATTCAAATTGCAATAATGCTTTTTTAGATGAATTGTTTCTATGTGGCATTTTTAACCCTCTAGGTCTTTATTCTGCCTATGCATTTTTTTCTATCTGTAACGTCGTTGTCGACGTCTTTATATTTTACCGTGAAAGATAATAATATCTGGAGGTTTAAAACGGGAACATTGAATCGATTTATATAAAAAGTAATAGAAAAGCAAGTGCGCAGCGTCAAAAAACGTCGTCATCATCAATATTTTAAGAGCCACGCTCTTGTCAATGCATTCTCCATGCTACTTTTTAAGGAAAATTAGAGCAGTGGTTTTCCTCTTGCCTTTCGCCTCGAAGTACTCTGTTTGACACGAGTGGGGTGGCGGCCAGAGTAGTCTATTTCAAAGCCGTACTAGAACTCCTGTGAAAAACCTGTGAATAGTAATGACAGTTACTGCTGCCCTCTGTCAGATTAAAAAAAAACATAAACCGTCAAATAGTAATTTTGCTGTTTTAGCTTTTAAACCCCTGATTGAAGCCTGTACTACATCTAAACTCAATTCAGAGTGATTTTCTTCCAGGAGTTTGAAGAAAATAGATGCGCTGAAGAGGATGTCGGTGTATGGAGAGATCAATTCTGTGTTGCTGCTTTATATGGCGGAGCAAGTGAAGACCACCACCTCTTCGCTCTGGAGGTAAGTGTAAGTCGATTTAGTTTCCCCATTAGGCTTACAGTTAGCGACTTACTGTCCACTGGCTGACACAGAGCGGCTTTCCTGGCTACGTTCCCCAATAAATATACAGATGGCGCTGTACAGTGTCTAACCTTCTAATTTCATGGACAGCAATCATCTCCATTATCCCGTTTTTCACGGGGTCCGCTTACCTAAACTGAAGATTTAACAGATCCGGTTTTTTACAGAAGCGATTGCCTCTGACCTTTCAACCCGCGAAGGGAAAACCAGCCCAATACAGGTTAGGTCACGTACCTCTGAAAATGTATTTCTTGGGAATGTGGGTTTCCTCTCGATGTTTTCCTTCACCGCTGAACACGTGATAATCTTTTATGATCCAAACATAAATTCGAAAAACGATTTCGAAAATCAAAGGTTTAGGCCTGTCCTGGGATCGAACCTGCGAACATCCAACTGGGCTACCACGGCTCTAACCTCGAAATTAGATAGTCTAATTAATTTTAGAAATTAGTTAGCACACCAAAATATCTGACTATGTAAAGCTCAGTGAAAAGCTGGTACCTAGTTCATTATGCGACGCTGTAACTACTTTTGTGGGGTTAAAAAGGCCATATCGAAGCAATTCATTTAAAAAAGCAATATTGTTTTTTGACATTTATTGGAATTGCGCACCTCCTTTTATGTGCAAATGTTTTGAAATGCTTTTTAGATGAATTGCTTCGATGTGTCCTTTTAACTCCCTTTTAATTACCAAAATTGGAGGGCCTCTGTGATGTAGTGGTTGAGCGCTGGGCTTACGATCCGGAGGTCCCGGGTTCGAATTCCGGTGGGGACATATCACAAAAATCACTTTGTGATCCCTAGTTTGATTATGACATTACAGGCAGATCACCAGATTGTCCGAAACTAAGATGATCCGTGCTTCGGAAGGCATGTTAAAAAGTTGGTCCCGGTTACTACTTACTGACTTAAGTAAGTAATCGTTACATGAGCTTGTCAGGAGCCTGTGGTGGCTCAATAATAACCCCTCAGGGTTGATGAGGTTGGTAATTCACCTCACAACCCACGCGATACAAGACCAAAATTTGAAATGTTATCGTGAACTGAAAATACTTCTGCATCTGTGTTATTTTATACTATATACTCTAACCTCTCTCTATTTAAGAGTTGCGCTCTTGTCGGTGGATATACTCTAACAATAAGTGTATTTTTTTTTTATTTAACTTTAAAATTCAAATTAGAAACTAGTTATAATTCATTTTATCGTGGACCCTGACTGTATGAGAAAAATGCAAAGTTATGTTAACAGAAATCGGTACCAGTAACCAGTAAGTTTTCATAATATAGCAAAACAAAACACAGCAAATGAATCTGAGGTCTAATCACAGAATAGAGCAGTTTTTATATCGTCATCTTATAATAAAAACCACGGAAGCGCCTTTTTTAAAAATCACATTTGGATGTTATTTTTGTGAACGAAAATTTCCAATAGACAAGCTAGTTTTAATCCTGGGTGGCCAAAATGGCCACATCGAAACAATTCATCAATGTATAAAAAAAAAATTCAGACGATATTCATCCCATATTGTGTTAGTTACATTTATCACACTTTTTTTATATAATTTATTAAACCCGGCGGATGGATCTTCACCCAGTGATGCCACAACGGGGAGTCCCACTGGTCCTTGCACACACTAATTGTTATGGGCGATAGGCTCTTGTTAGCATAAGGTTCATCCACGGACCATCATATCCTTCTTAGGCCTTAGCATCAGCTGTGACTGCAAGTTGTCTTTGATTACTTGTGTGGTTGAGTTTATGTATGTATGTGGAATGTACGATCATGTTATTAAAGATACAATGGCCCCGATTCCAGCAGACTCCTCCTAATTTTATTCGCCAAAAAGGAGAGAGATTGATGATTGACAACTGTTAATTTTAGAATGAAAGAATAACCCGGGCCAATATAAAGGGCATCTTGCTCATAATAATATGCAATTTGTTTGACGTGTGCTGTCAACTCAATTCTGTCGGCCAATATAAGATTTTGGAAGGGTTTTTTAAACTGCCTAAAATTGACGTGTGTCCCATTAAGTTTATGCCTGTCGATTACGCGTCCCTTTCCTTTGCGACGTATAAGAAAGTGACAGGTATAACTTAAAATAGATGGTTTGTACGGGAATCAGCACCAATTTATGTCAGTTCAGACGAGGCATGTGTCGCGCGGCGAAAACAAACATATAGCGATATACGAGTATGCATGCGTTCACGTACCATATATCCACAAACGAGAACTTAATCAATTTAGAACCGTTCTATTAAGATTGCTTACTTAGTCTGATTGAAAACTATGCATGTTCCGTTTTGAACGAGTGCTTTCCAGTGCTAAATAATATATACAGTACAGCCATCGATCCAAAGTCGCGATGTCTTCTATGTCTGAATATTGATTTTGCAGTCATTTCCATAAATCGCTGTGCATCGGATATTATGCAGTTAGACATTTAAACGGAGCTCGATTATCTCAAAGACTCAAAAAAGAGCCGTGGTTGTCCTGTTGGTAGAATGCTTGCATCTTTGCGTCTGTGGACTTCTATTCTATTCTATTCTATTCTATTCTAAAAAGATGTAAATTGTGGTATATTGTTTAATTATTGTCTCTAAAAAACCGGGTCTTACGTGTTTAAACTAAAAGTAGTAGGTACATGAGTGTTAAAATGAGTGTGGATTGATTATTTTGACCACCCGTAGACTGTAGTATAGAATAAGGAATAATACATTGTAGTAAAAAACGCAGATTGTTTTGCCACTTCACATCTGGGGGCACGGGAGTGCCCCCGCCAAGACAAGCATACGGGGTGTAAGTGACATCGTAACGAATACTAAGAGGGATGATTCAGCTCATTATTCTGAGTTGATATCAAGTGGAATTTTACGCCACGAGGCCGTATCGCCGTCTATAATAGTCGAGCGAACTGTGTTAGTGAAAACTGCACTTAAGATAAATTGACACTATTTGCAACTAAAAAGAATTTCGTTTCAGGAAACTAGCAGCTTGTTACGAACTCCTCAAAGTCTTGGAAGAATCCTCACTGGTCCTGATGGCAACGTACTATGTGACGTCAGACCAGCTGGACCAGATCAATCTGGGATTCATACAGCTGCATCAGTTGTCCGCTTTGGACTACCTCGCATCCACGCTGATGTACTTGAAGGCTGAGAAGATTCAGGAGGCAATGATTCTCGAAGAGGTTTATGACTAGTAAGTATGCCTTTAGCGGTATACCGCAGAGTCAGAAATAATACTACGTATAGAACAACAACTCTCCGCTCCCCACCAGCGGCTGAGTTAGGTTTACCACACCCCCTCTCGGTGTTACTTACACATCTTTATTTGATTTTTATTACACACAAACAAATGACTAAAGTCCAAGTATAATAGAAATGATAATGTACAAAGGCGAGCTTAACTCAACAGTTGAGTTTTCTTCCTGGAAACTTCGTAAAAATAAAATAATAAAAAATAAAGGAAGTAGTAGTTACAAGCGAGCTGTTACTTACCCCTTAGCGGTTTACGGCCATTTAGGACTTTAGTAAGTCTAAGACCCAGAGGGGATGAGGTCAGCGACCAATACAAATCTATGCGGGGCGGGGGTTACACAAACCTTTGAAACCCATTTCTCGGGCATGTGGGTATCTTCACGACACAATGAGTTAGTTGCAAGAATTATAACATAAAACATCTTGTTTTTCACACTTTCAACCGCGAGTGACCGTTCTATACACACATACATACATACATAAAAAAAAGACTTCGATCCTGCCACACTTCTCTTGCTTCCTCCACATTCATCAATCGTTTCATACACGCAAGCTGGTTCAGAGTAGATCGCACTAAAACTGTTCTAAGGCCGGATTTCCAGTGAAGCAGAGAAGAGCGGAGATGTGCGGATTTGACCAATCACAGCGTTCGAGAGAGCGAAAAACGAAGACGCTCTGTCACTCTCTCCCTCACGGTGATTGGTCGATTCCTGCACATCTCCGCTCCTCTCCGCCCAACTCCGCGTCAATGGAAACGCAGTCTAAGGATATCTTGAACGTGGTCAATCTACGACCTTCTAAGCCTTACTCTGCCATATGTACATGTAGTAAGTATTAAGTTTTATTCTATGCCTCTACAGTAAAATCTTTAATAAATTTTCAGTTATAAAAAGTTGCCGTCGAGAAATGAAAGCGATCTGGACCCAGCATCAGGGAAGTCTAACTTCTATTTGTTGGAGTTAGAACTCTGTCATGGAAAACTGTGTGAGGTGCATATCAACCTATGGGGGATAGCCAGGTAAATAAAAAAAATATCGTATTTGACATTGGCGTAATTTTGGGCAAGCTTTTGCTACGAAATACTTTTTTTTGAGTACCGTTAGCTGAATTGCCAAAAATGACGAATTCAAAAACTGTGACATGACGAAGCTATGAATATAGTCTTCATGTCACAGTTTTATTTACAGTGCGACATTATGCCGCTGCTCTTTTCTGCCGCGCGGCGAAAAACTCGTAGTGCGTGCCTGGCCTAAGTAGGCTGTTTATTCTATGACATTAGAAACACACGCCCATACAGCAACACGGACCTCCGCGGACCACACGCCCCGTTTTCACTTGACGTCAGGAGAAAATGTAATAAAAAAACCTATTTGTTAAAAAAAATATTCCAGAGAAGCAGTGCATCGGGAGGTGTGGGTATCTCGCCGTACCCTGGCCGTGGGTGTGGTCATCCTGACAGCGGTACTCCTGGCTTCTCCTGTCCTAGTATTGCTCGTCCGACATACTGTGAATACTATTCAGGTAATCTGGACTGGTATCGGGTTATTTTTTTATTTTTTTATTGGAAGACCAACAGCTAACGATACAAAATAATAGTTAACAATAAAAAACAATCAGCCACCTCCAAAACGCATTTCTCGGGTATGTAGGTTTCTTCACGACAGGATGAGTTAGTTGCAAGAACTATACCACAAATCTTGGTTTCCAGACTTTCAGCCGCTCGGTGGAAGTGAGCACACAACAGCTGGTTACTGAGAAACAGAAGAGCGACCTGCTGCTTTCCCGGATGCTTCCATTGCCGGTGCTCCGACGGCTCCGAGCGCAAAGAACAGTCCCGGCTGAAGCCTTTGACGCTGTCACCATATTCTTCAGTGACATAGTCGGCTTCACCACCATATCTGCCAACAGTACTCCTATGGAAGTTATCAATATGCTCAACATGCTTTACAAGTACGTATGGACACCTTACCGTGGAAACCACGGAAGCGACTTTTTGAGAAACCATATTCTGTGGGGTTAAATGTGGCCACATTGATTTAGTCTTTGTATTTGAAAAAATTGAGACCAATATTTTTTACCTACATTGAAACTAGCTTGTATAATGCGAGGTTTTAGGAACAGAAATCACATCACAAAGTGAAAATTAAAAAAAAAAACATCTGACTCGGTCAAGACCTCCTCCTCCTCGGGCTTGAATCATGTGATTGTCCGAAAAAGTAAGATGATTCCGTGCTTTGGAGGGCACGTTAAGCCGTTGGTCCCGACTATTAGCCGTAAAAACACCTCCACCAGTCGGGATTTGAACCCGCAGCTCTTGTCCAGTCGGGACGAGCGTGGTAACCATTACACCACCGAGTCTTCTTCCTGTCCATGCGAGATTCTTTCGATCTATGTATCGTCATTAAGCCGACGCCGGCGCAATCTGCCTAGACATGGACAGGAGGAGGACCTGGTGGTGTGATGGTTAACACGCTCGTCCCGACTGGACAAGAGCTGCGGGTTCAAATCCCATCTCAGTCAGATTTTTTTTCGATTTACATTTTCGCTCTGTGAGTTTCCCTAAGCATTGGCAAGTTCTAATTAAAACACATAATAACGGGTTCTTACCGCGTTTAAAGTAGAGATATGAGACTCCCGATATTTCGACACTGTTGCAAGTGCCATGATCACGGGATGACTGATGAGATTGGAGTGGAGTACTCTTTCTTTGCCTTTATAAAACAATCTATGGGTAAGTTCTATAAAAACAAAAATCATTAAAAATGACATGAGTGATTTTTCATAAAACGCGTTAATATGGTTTCACTTTAAGGTGATGAAATGCACTCTTCTCTTGTGTGGGTTGTGAGGTGGATTACCAATCTCATCAACTCTGGAGTCAGAGTTACTATTGAGCCGCCAAACGCCCCTGACATGACTCATGTACAGACTACGAAACGAAATGCACTATAGGTCGATCACTTGACTTAGAGGACTTCGTATCAAAGATGGTCCCAACGGTCTTCTGATTACTTGTGGCTCTATTTCATTAAGGATTACGAATTTGAGGTCTATGATCTTCTTGTTCACAGATTATTTGACGGGAAAATAATGCAGTATAATGTCTACAAGGTGGAGACAATCGGTGATGCGTACATGGTTGTTTCTGGTCTGCCTCAGAGAAATGGTACGTCTAAACAAGGTTAGGCTGTTCAGATCTAACAATACTAGTAATTAAAGTCATTAACGGGAACCCTGTAGCATAGAATAAGGAATAATACTACGTTTAGAACGGTCACAGGGAGTGGGATTCTGTGCCGTCTTTTGTATTTCCGATTGCATATAACCCGGGTGCACCATTTTAGGCCTCGTCATTGCCTTCGGGTAAGACTGGGGCCAAGAGATATAGAATAGAATAGTAATAGTTTATTATAAAAGGACGCCACACACAAAACAAGACAATAATATCATTTAAAATTTTCACAAAACAATTACAAAAAAGCAAAATGGATGTCTGTCGAAATGTTCATAAAGCGGTGGTGGATGTCCTGAGATAAAAGGGCCTCACTCGGCACAAGTCGCGGCGCGCAACCTGAACAACGACGCTGATATTATGTGGACCCTACACCACTACTGTACTTACTGCACTGTGTATATACCTGTCTCATCTTGCAAATGGCAAGTTCTTATGTGCTACGTGAAATGTTTATAAATATATTTTCGTACGTGTCTTGAAAACGAGCTGCTCAAAAATAAAGCCCCCGTTGTATTTATTACATTACGGCTAGCCGTATTGAAGAACGTAGAGCACCTTTATTTCTGGTGGACTTTATGTAGGTAATATGGCAGGCAGATCATGAAATCCAACTGCGACTTTCCCATCATTTTAGGTCAGAATCTGATAACGTAATTGTACCAAATATTGAATCATAAACAGCCTATATCGTCCCACTGCTGGGCACAGGCCTCCCCTCAGTCAACCGGAGGGGGTATGGAGCATACTCCACCACGCCGTTCCCCTGCGGAATCATCTTATTTTTTCAGACCATCAGGTGTTTCAAGCCTGTAAAGTCCTTACCAAACAAAGAACAGTGTTGTGTCCCATTGGGAATCGAACCCGGACGTCCAGATCGTGCAGCACAACGCTCAACCACTGGACCACGGAGGCTGTTGAAAATATTTTATCTACCCAAAAATGTGTGTGTGTATGTTTGTGTGTTACCGTCTACTCATCATCAGACGCAGGCTCATCCGCAGATCATGTCCCACCTAATTGCATGCCCACTATGCCCTGAAACCTCCACACGGGAAGACTTGATGAGCACTTTTGCCCGTGCTATTGCCGTGGCAGCATTTTGGGCTGATAAACGTAAATAAATAAATTGCGTTGTTCGACTTGTCATCGACACGAAGAAGAAGGACCGTCTACTCATTGTTGTATAACATTGTGTCTACAGATTGGAATTGACTACTTTCCAGGAAATCGTCACGCATCTGAAATAGCAGACATGTCTTTATCCCTAATGAGGAGTTTGGAAGGAGCGACGGTGCCTCATAGGCCAGAGGAGTCTCTGAGGATCCGCGCAGGAGTTAACACGGGGCCGTGCGTGGCAGGGGTGGTCGGTACCACCATGCCCCGATACTGCCTCTTTGGGGACACTATCAATGTCGCGAGTAGGATGGAAAGCACAGGAGAAGGTGGGTCCAGGCATGTTTCTAACTTAAATATAACATCTGCGCACAGGCCTCCCCTCAATCAACCTGAGGGTGTATGGAGCGTACTCCACCACGCTGGTGCACTGCGGGTTATTGGAGGCATTTAGCTTAGGAGCCAGGACCAACGACTTAACTTGCGTAGCACGGAATCATCTTACATTTTCGGCCAATCAGGTGATTCATGAAATGTCCTAGTGAAACAGGATGGTCTCACAAAGATCTCTGATTTTCGACAGTATCCCCATCGGGAATCGAACCCGGATCTATAGATCGTGTGATCGTGTGATCGTGATCGTGGATCGTGTGATCGTAGGCTACAGGCAAGGGTTATAGGCAAGGCTAGCCTTGGAGGATGGTTTGTAAGTAAGCCGTCGATTCGAAATACACGAGCATCGCCTCATGGTCGTTCTCCAGGTCGACCGCCTTATTGATTGGTGATCGTTGTAGTAAAACGATCACTCATTCAAACAAAACGTATACAAATTAGTAGTTCATTTAAACGTAAGCAAGTGCTTGCGTTTTGGAATCTTTACTCAGTGGTGGCCCTAGCAAAATATTTAGGTGGTGCGAGACCTCAAAGAGGCGACCCTCAGCCCCTCAAAATACAAAATTGAGAGTGCAATTCTTTGCCGTCTTCAGTATTTCCGAATGCATATAACCCGGGTGATTTCAAGGCCAGAGCGAAGAGGCACCTTCTGAGCCCCATCTTAGGCCTTGTTAATGCCTCCGGGCAAGTCTGGGGCCAAGAGAACACTCATCAAAGGAAAAAAAATATACAAAATCTAGTTATTCCCCTCTCGATACGGGGACGCTGGCCAGAGTGGATCGATCTTGTTGATTTTGGCCTCCCCCCACCGATCACGTGGTCGCACCGTTCACCACACCCGAGGTTGCTTACATTGACATGGAATCATTCTTTACAGCTATGAAGATCCATATATCAGACTCGACAAAACAAGCTTTGGACCAAATCGGAGGATACGAGGTTCAATCCAGAGGTGTCATTGATGTAGCTGTGAGTTATTTTACTTATCTTTTCATATTTCATAAGTAAATAACGTTACCGAGCCGCGGTAGCCCAGTTGGTAGAACGCTTGCCTCTCATTTGGAGGTCGCAGGTTCGAATCCAGCACAGACCTAATCCAATGATTGTCGAATTTGTTTTCGAATTCATGTTTGGATCATAAATGATTACGATCATTGCTCAGCGGTGAAGGAAAACATCGTGCGGAAACCCACATACCCGGTATTGAGCTGGTTTTTACCTTCGGGTTGGATGGTCAGACAGGCAGTCGATTCAGTAAAAAAAAACGGACCTGTCAAAATCTTCAGGATAGGTAAGAGGACTAAAGACTGCGAATAAAGCTCTTTTTACATAGATTTTTACTTTTACTGCCACTTTGGAAACATTCCTAACCATACCAGGGCTTACAAAGTGATTTCCTCATCCCCATCGGGATTCGAACCCGGGATCTCCGAATTGTGAACCTAACGCTCAGCCACAAAACCACGAAGGCGGTTCGTCCTTGAAATTATTGTACTTACGTCACTCTAGAAAGCTCCATTTAATTTTTCAACAGTTTCGTTGTCATAAGGAAAACAAGTCATACCGTAGTCACGCGGTCGAATTACGTATCTAGAAGGATATATTTACCTATAATTATCCAATAAATTACTATGCACATTTTATTTGCTATTCCGAGAATAATATTGAATATTAATAATGAATTCATTAAACCTACAATTAAGGAAGTAAGTAGTATTACACAGAATGTCTAGAAAATAATTCTGATAAAGTTGTTGAAGGTTAATGTAACTTTTTGAATTTACGTTATTTAGCAAGGTGTTATGGCTGAGGAGAACAAATGATTAGAAACTGCAACAGCAACACATCTTTTAAATCAATGAGGGTATACATTATAAGTTATTTAATAACTAGAGGAACACATTTAATACCAGACATTTTTATCATTTAATTAGTCGTTAATCTTGTAATAAGCTTTTTTACATAAAGTAAGCTTCACATGAGCTTTAAATTTATTTTCTGACAAATTCAAAATATTATCTGGCATTTTATTGTATAAAAACGTATACAATCCTACTCCAGTTCGTCTCGGCCGGTGGGGACGTATTGAAGTAACATTTACATATTTTTCCTTTATCTTTCACAGGGTAAGGGACAAATGGAGACATTTTGGCTTCTGGGCAAAATGGGGTGCTTCCAAAGCGAGAGTCCTCGGGGCCCGCGTCTGCATGACTACGACCAAAACTTTATGGAACTTCTCATAAAGTCCTAAATTAAAGAAGTTCGGCTTGGACACTCCATGCAAAAAACCTCACTTTACACAGACACTACACGTTGACGTTATCGTACACGTGCATATGTGTGTGTGACGTTTGACGCGCAAACGATTGAAGACTAAAGTAAGACAGAGGGGGTGAGGTAAACCTAGCTCAGCCGTTGGTGGGGAGCTGAGAGTTGCGTTCTAAACGTAGTATTATTTCTTATACCACACTCCTGTCCATGCGAATTTCTTTCGGTCTATGTAACGAAAGTATTAGTGTTATCTCTTTGGTAGATTTTTATACTCTTCTTTTGACTTAGGCCTAAAAGATAAACGTGGTGTTAAATGCCAGAATACCGAAAGTATTCAGTGGAACAATAGCATATCTATTAAATAGATGGCGTTCGTAGGTATTTATTATGATGAGGTTACCACACATTACATTATACATTACATTACACTTTGCATTACTCATTGCATTACATTACATACACACACACATACACACGCACACATTACATTAGCGAAGAATTATTGTATTATGCTAATTTAAAAACAGTTATCTTAAATAATATGTGTTACAACACATTACATTACACATTGCATTACATTACCATTGTGTATGTTGCATGTGTGTACATTACATTAGCGAAAAAGCATTCTTTATTGTTTGTATAATGCTAATTTAAAAACAGTGATCTTAAATATTATGTGATGTCATGTCGTGAATCACATCAAACTGTGGTGGTGTTAAGTTTAAAACAAATAGAATATTCCTACAAAATATCCTATAGTCATCATGACATTTTTCCAATCAGGAAAACATCCTGATCGGAAAAGTGTCATTGACAGTCATTGTGGTCCTGTGGTTCACCGGTTTGCTTCTCAATCGGGGAATCGAAACCCGGTACTGGACTTGCACAAATCAGTTATTAATTTAAGCGGCTTCTTGGCACGAAGCGAAAATAGATAGTTACACATTGTTTATTGAATATTCCGATAACTTATCGGCGGATAAGAAAATGACGGGTTTAACTTTAAATAAAATTAGGGAGTGTCTACAGGAATCGGGGCCACTAAATAATGTAAACTAAAACTATGTAAGTACTTACTACACTTTTCAAATTATAGTGCACAATATAAACTTTCGAAATAAAAAGGACTCGAAATGTTACTATTGTATAGTTTAATACTTACAAAGAAAACTGATGGAATTCATAATTCATAATCATTTATTTATGTGTGTGAAATTATGTATAGAAAATAGAAATACTCTTTATTTGCCTTTGAAAAGAGTACTTACATTAATAAATGGATGTTCATAGAAGTTCCTTCTTATCAGCTTTCAACAATAGCATGCAAATATTGTTACAATTAAAACACATAATAACGGGTTCTTACCGCGTATCAGGGATATGAGACTCCCGATATTTCGACACATGACTGATGAGATTGGAGTGGAGTAGGTAGATCCATAATAAATAATAAATCTCATCAGTCATCCTGTGATTATGGCACTTGAAACAGTGTCGAAATATCGGGAGTCTAATAAGTCTGATTTAAACGCGGTAAGAACCCGTTATTATGTGTTTTAATTATGACAATAACCGCGTAAACCTAAAACAAAATATTGTTACAATTTACGTGTACTTGTATGTCACGTCATGTACTTGTGAATGGTCATTACATTAAGTATACTATTATAATAATCAAATAAAATAATTTCGTCACTTACATAATTTAGTCATTCTTACAACAAAATGAAAGAAATCATCAACGCACTTTATCAACACATTTTCCAATTCAATATTTTTGAGATAAGAATTCTTTGACGCTATATTTATGATTTATAGTTAAAACATATTTTTTCATTTTAAATTACTAATCACGATTAAAAAAAATTAGATGTCCTTAGAAAAAAAACAGTAGTTCTACTCTGAACCGACGTGCGTGTATGAAACGATGGATGAATGTGGAGGAAGCAAGAGAAATATTTCAGGATCGAAGTAAATGGAATTCCATAGTCTCTGCTTACCCCGGTGAAAAAAGGCGTGAATTTATGTATGAATGTAAGTTTAAAATAGTCTAGTATTTAGTTCTTGTGTCCATTGTGATCAACAAAGTATTTTATCTACATATCTACTTAGTTTTGCAGGCCAGTGTACAATATTACAAACAAAAGAGAAATAGAAGAGTAGAATAGGCGGCCTTATAGCTAAGTAGCAATCTTTTCTAGGCAACATTTTGACTCCATATCTATAATATTTTATTTTTGAGATATTATATTTTTTCATATTCACAAATAATTGCATGTTAAGTACTTAATTAATCTTCCTAGTGCCAATCGTTTGCTGAGAGTGAAATGATTCGCAGGTTTATTGATGAAAAACTTCAAATGCGAAAATAAAAATGTATATTTAAAACTAATTTAATTGTTTTATTTCATAGTTTGTGACAACTACCGTGTCTAAGACATTCGTATAGAAAATTTAAATGTAAGCAGGTTGGTACCTACGCGTTGCTCTCATCGATCTGCTAAATTTAAAAAAAAAAACAAAATTCAAAAATTATTTACATGCTCATAAAACATGGTACTATAAAGGTTTTACAATAAATGTGAATAAATTTAATTGAATTGTGAATGTGTGTGTGTAAATTGGGCACATCATGAAATTAGATGTCGGAGCCGACCCTTTGCCGGCGGCGGCACGCCGGCTTTTTAGGGTCGGCGCCCGCGGCGCGCCGGCGGCGTGAAGTGATTTGTGTACGTAGTACGTACTTACATCATTAACACGTTAACAGTCCCCATACAAGCGTTTCAAAACATGCCATATGTCCAAATGAGATATTATATTTTTTGGCTTTCGTTTGTTATTCAATGTGACATGTTTTTGACTTTTTCTATTTATAAGGTCTTTGGCTACAAGTCCTTTATGAAAATATCAACAAATTTTACGAGTCCGTGATTTGACAGCCCATAAAGCTGCACTGGTCTCGTGTACCTCATAGGGTACACGAACTCGGCGGAACCGCTCCCCGTGTGCCACATACGGTACACCGGACTGTTAACGTGTTAAGAAGTAACCGAGAGTTATCAATTAATTAAGAATTGAAATTTTCAACTCCTACCTCTACACGAAATGCCGGCACATCATGATGGGCCCAGGCAGATCTCGATCGACCCAGTTTAACGATCGGCCCACGACACCTATACATATGTACTTACCTAGGTACATAATGTCATTATGTTATATTTTTTATTTTGGGCGCCTCCATTGTGTATTTAATGTCTGTAATTATTTATCTTTTTTGTCTTTGTTTTTTTTTTAATTTCTGTAAGTAATTGAAGTTTGTAAATATGGCGTCCAATATGGAAATAAATATTTTCTATCTTATTTCTTTCTTTCTTTCTTATAATGATGTAGTTAGACACTTATTTTGGGTACTATAACCGGACCAAACCTAGCTTAGCTCGTGTTGTGCAGCCGGCATAACGATACGTGGTTCTTGGATAAAGTTCTTCGTTCTTTCCATTAGCTATTTCCGATTCTGTAACAAAGCAAACAAATTATGCGCCTGTATTTTTCAAACTCCTATGTCCTGTTTATGTTCTATAGTGTGATGCTATGTTATGTTCATTTCAAATTTAATCTTTAAAAAATTTCTCGCTGGTGGAGGTTTTATTTATATGAAATGCTGGATACCATACGAATAAGAGGAACTATGCTTACCTTCATAACACAAAGTCCATTTGGCAACTTAAATGTTCCTTTTGGACAGTATCCACTATTTATCAAGCCGGGTAAACCACACGAGGGACCGACCGAGTGACCACGCGGAGGATCAGCCGTGGGACAACATACGGTACCGGCCGGATAATCACATGGGGGACCGCCAGAAGTACAACACGAAGGATCACGCTGGGTCCTGTTTGGGGGACCGCACGGTAGACCCGGTGGTCTGCACGGGGGACTGGCCGGATGAGCACACGGATGATCGCCCGGGGGACAGCATGGGTGATCGCTCAGGGGCCTGCTTGGGGGATCGGATGGAGGACCACCAGGGGGTCTGCACGGGGGAGAGATCGGGAAACTACATGGGGAACCGCCCGGGGGACAACGTAGGGGATTGTGCTGGGGTTTGCTTGGGGGACCGCACGGTGGACCAGCAGGGGGTCTGCACGGGGGACCGACCGGGTGACCACACGGGGGATCGTGAGGGACTGGATTACCATTGGTGTGTACGTAATACGTAACGCTCGATGCTTGCCCTTATTATGATGCAAAGTCCATTAGGCAATTCACTTCTTCCTTCCGGACAATATTCACGTCTGTAGGTAATAGCCGGGGTGATAGGTTCACCAACAGGAGAACCATACACGTTTGTCCATGAGAGTACTACACACAGAATAAGCCAGAGGTTCATTATTCAAGCGTATTTTTGTGCGACAACGTGTCTTCGTCAGAAGATTCTATCACAGAGGAAACCGATGTCCGTAAGACGTACTTATAAGGCAATTCATGTTATGTTTCCGAAGGTTCTAGGTAGAGTTGCCGAACTATCGATAGCTGACCTTGAAAATCATCTGTACTATCACATCTGTAGTTCATTTTGATCAACAACAATAATAATGCATATGTTTATTTTGGCAACTCAGGCCCAATTGTTAGTAAATACAAAAAAAACACTTAACAGGGTAGTAAATCTTAAACAAAAGTACACACATCTCATTTTAATGGGCAGCGATTAGCATCCCTATAAATTGCTTCCATATTGGTATCTCTAATTTACATGCCAACGCCTTCAGAATGCCATTGGAACTGGACCGCAACCTGTACATCAGGGAAGCATTTTTCTTCCTGATCATTCACCTTCATCTGTCGATACTATTTTTTTTAAACTGTCGATAGTCTATCTATAGGCATCACTAGTTCTGTGTACCTAACACATGTTTAGATGCACTGCAACTCATCTAACTTAATTAAGACGATAAGAGAATAGAATCTGACCTCTTTATCGTGGGGTCAACACTTAAAATAAACACTATAGATAGTCCAGATAACGTTTAATGCCTATCAAACCGTACAATGTCAGAGATATAGAGAAACCTGGTAGGACCAACCTGGTCACTTCAATATCGACCCCGCCGGCGTGGTACACAATTTCTCTTATTCAGCACATATCGCTAAAATATTATCTCAGATGACACCCTGAGCCGAGGTTTCGCACAACTGGACACCGTCAGGCCTGTTGTCTTAAATTTTGTTCAAGGTGAGAGCCCTCAGCGCTCCCCATTTGCCCGATCAAGTAGTTAATGCCATCTGCGGAAAATCCACAATAAGTCACGTTAAAAAAAATGTTGGGACATGTTAGGAGGTTGGTAATATAAGGTGAGTAACACATCATCATCATCAGCCCATCAACGTCCCCACTGCTGGGGCACGGGCCTTCCCTATGGATGGATAAGGAGATCGGGCCTTAAACCAACACGCGGGCCCAGAGCGGATTGATGGTTATTAACGACTGCTAATGCAGCCGGGACCAACGGCTTAACGTACCTTCCGAATCACGGAGGAGCTCGAGATGAAAACTTTTTTTTTGTGGTCACCCATCCTATGACCTGCTAAAGTTGCTTAACGTCAACAATCGCAGACCGAGCGCGTTTACTGCTGCGCTACCGAGCTCCTCAAGTAACACATATGGACCCGGATTTGGCACAGCATTTTAAAGGAGAGTTACAGCGTATTTTTAGGCTTAAACATAATAAATGAGAACATTCCGCATAGCGTATGAAGCACTTACAACATTAGTTTCACAAACGATTTAAAGCTATTTCCATTTATTGACAATTACTTCCGCACAATATCCCAGGAAGAGGAAATTACTGAAAACCAGCGCTGGATGGCGCCATAGCATGTCTCCATCACAGCACAAGCTGAGCCATTTCCTTTTGCCCGTATTCGCAATATTCATAATTACCTAGTTCATATAGCAAATGTAAATTGTTACTGACAATAAATTTATTTTATTCTTATTCTTATTTAAATGAGCATTCATTCTACAAACTACAATAAAAGCTTACTTAATTGAGATTCCATCTATCGTAAAACAATTTTCACCTTTACAAAAACTCTTGACTCAACAACAACTCAAATTAAAAGTTGAAATAGTGCTCAACCAATGCGAACCTGAACTGATCTCAGGATCAGTCTGAGGTCAGCCTCAGGATGACCGGACCTTTATAACAAGTAAAGAGAATATTTGCTGCACCATTGGAAAATTACATAATAAATGATTTCAACATTATGCACAGTTGTATATTGTGTACTCGTATAGTTTTATTGATTTTCCTTCTTATCTTGTTAAATTCCAAGGTAAACTACAGATACAGTCATTATGTACCTCCTATATTGAGTACCTACTTATCACGTTGGTCCTCAACAGGTCAGGGTTCAAGTAATTGGAGAAAAACACGTCCACTACCAGCTTGACTGGACCCTGCCACTCCACACTTCAGGACTTTGGAGCATTATCAGTTCCATGACCACACGTCGCACCCGCGCTCCATGTGGCTCCACATCTCGACTCACCGGGGGCAAGGAACAGCTCCATTTCCCGACTCACCCCGGGCAAAGGAGCAGTTCCACTTCCCGACTCACCCCGGGCAAAGGAGCAGTTCCACTTCCCGACTCACCCCGGGCAAAGGAGCAGTTCCACTTCCCGACTCACTCCGGACAAAGGAGCAGCTCCACTTCTCGACTCACCCCGGGCAAAGGAGTAGTTCCACTTCCCGACTCACCCCGGACAAAGGAGCAGTTCCACTTCCCGACTCACCCCAGACAAAGGAGCAGCTCCACTTCTCGACTCACCCCGGACAAAGGAGCAGTTCTGCTTACTTTCGGACAATCAGGTGATCAGCCTGTAATGTCCTAACCAAACTAGGGACCACAAAGTAATTTTTGTGATATGTCCCAACAGGTATCAAACCCGAGCCCAACGCTCAACCACTAGTAGGGCTTTGTGTAGTAGTGATGCGAATAGATTCGTATTTCGGACGATGCAAGCGTATTATCCTTAAAGGTACTTTACGGAATTAACCGTTACTTGCTTGTATTTCCCCAAACACTTGCGTTTTGATTCACTCGAGGCAACAAGTTATATATATCAGAACTTGAACACATATTCCTTTAGTTTCCTTTAGCTAGCTACGATGAAGTTCCTTCTACTGTTAGTCTGTGCTATATTTCTCATTTGCCAAGTATTCAGCGCAGGTGCCCCTGCTGTCACTAAGGGGATTCAAAATGCCCGGAAAACCGACTCTGTTATTTTACCGGGACAGTGTCCTGAAGGGAAAATAAAATTGCCAAGTGGAGAGTGCGTAGATGCTGTAAGTATTTTAGTTTTATTTTAGAATTAGTTTTCCCCGCTTATCCTCGTTTGTCTCTGCTTACCCCGGTGGGAAAGAGGCGTGAGCTTATGTATGTATGTACTGGTTATCGCGCAAAACTATTGTAAGTACGTATATTCTTAAAGGTGTATTAAAGTATTTCCAAATCGGTCAGCGTTTTAAGCGTGAAAAGCAGCAAAAAAAACGCAATTAGTTTTATGAAGTTGGTCCGCAAAATTCTCAATAAAGAGATATGCCACGGGAACATAGGCGGAGGGAGCAAAATATGCACAAAACGACCACATTCTATGAGGCAACGATAGTAGTATAAAACTTTCCACTCCATGCATTACTTCTTTGGTATAGCGCGATCACAACTAGCGCTTGTGTTACTACGCAATGAATGGCAGGTAAATCGATGTAGTGGTCCAGCCAAGTGACTTGGCGCGGCCGCTTCACACGCCAGGTGACATGCGGATTCTACTTATCTATGGGTTGACCGCATCACATATTACAGCTGGCTGGCACATATACCTCTACATATACATACAGCTATAAGAGATAATTATGAAATTCCAAAACGGGCACAAGTATGTCATATACCAGTATGACTTTTTACTTCTATCTATATATAACGTATATTCTGTTGATTAATATACCCATTTTTTATTTTGTTACAGGACTAACAATAAAATGAAGAAAGAAAAAATGAAAACTATAGTATAATTCGTACTTATCGAAGTAGATACCTATGAATTATACCTCTATATTTGAATGTTATATACTTACTAATTTTATTTTAAGTTATACCTGTCATTTTCTTATCCGGTAAAAGGTAAGGACATTGCAGACTTGAATCGCCTAATTGTCTGAAAAAGTAAGATGATTCCGTGCTTCGCGATAAGCGTGTAAATTAACGCAGTAAAATATGTAACAGTATAAAATAGCTGAATAACGATTATTCAGCTGTTGTATATATAAACGCTGCCTTAAAATAAAATAAAATTACCTTATCGTCTTGTTAGCGCAACCAACAAGTCACCAGGGGCCTTAGCCAAGATGTAAACGATTCTCTCTCTCTCTATTTAAGAGCTGCGCTCTTGTCGGTGGAGTAATCGCCATTCCTCTCTTCTTCCCGCCAAAACCTTCACCTCCCGATACGACACGACCTGCACCTTCTCTTTTATTTGTTTCAACGTTTATGTAAACGATTAAGATTTAATAAATAAAAAAAAAGACAATCGATAGCGGGTTGGAGTAGAGTGAAATCAAATATACTTTATTGCACACAAACAAAACATTTAGCAACAGTACGAATGAGAGGCTTTATTGCTCTAAGGCAATTTCTTCCAGGCAACCATTACCAGGATTCAGCCATAAAAAACTTGGATGCGAGACGGTGCAATAACACCGGTTAGTACTTAATATTATAACTACAGTTAATATGTATACAAATACACTCTACATAATTATAGAAATAAATAAACTGTGTTTTATTTTATTTTCTTACAACCTAAGTACCTACTAGTTTGTCCAGTGCCCTTTCGGCACAGCAGTAGTAGTCATCAAGGAACTGGTTTAACTACCAGCCCAGCCAAGGCTCTTCTGTTGTGTTCTGAGTTGTCATATACAAAATGGATAAGCAACATGGTTTCCACTAACAAGTGACATCTTAATATTTATTGGTGCGACAGACAATTATTGGTGACGATTCCTGTACACACCGTCTCATTTTATTTTAAGTTATACGTGTCATTTTCTTATCCGCTGAAAAAGAAAGGGACGGGTAATCGACAGGTATACATTTCATAGAATAGACGTCAATTTTAGGCAGAAAAAAAAGCCGTTCTAAAATTGTATATTGGCCAATAACCCGACAGTATTAAGTTGACAGCCCACGTCAAATGGGTTGCGTACGAGCGAGATGTCTTTTTTTATTCGCCCGGGTTATTTATTCATTTTAAAATTAACAGTTGTCAATCATCCGTAGATATATGTATATTAGAGATATAAGTAAGTAGATGGTTTTGTGTTAATGATTATTTATCCTAATTGTAAAAAATAATAGGATAAAAACAACTCCTAATCAGTGATGTGTCGTTCACGTGAATGTTCCCAATGTGGGAAAGTTCGCGTTTTAAAAACTCTAATAGTAAGGAGTTGCTTTTCTTTTTCAAATTGTTCTGTCTTGTACTCTGGTTTTATCTGCCTAAAGGTTACGCAATGAAGCTCTTTTACATAAGTTTTTTGACTTCAGGGGGGTTAAAAAGACCACATCCAAGCAATTCACCTGAAAACAATATTATATTATATTGTTTGCATAGCGCACTTACTTTTATATGCGCAAATGTCAAATTGCAATATTGTTTTTTACGTTCTTTATTTATACCGTACCATGACAAAACATTTGGACTTAATTGTATTCATTAGAACAAAAACCTTTAAATAAGTTCGATGTCCTAGGCAGGAGCTCAAGTCACACTTGGGCGGCTAAAATTATTAAAAGAGAAATAAAATAACACAGGTAGACTAATTGCATAATAATTTTATTTAAAATAATAATTTAATTTATATATTTTAGGTACATTATATTGTATTCCTTTATTATTAGATATACTACTTAATTGCGAATAATTTTATTTAACATAATAATTTTATTTGTATATTTTCGTACATATATTGTATTCCTTTATTGTTACATACACTAATTGCATATAATTTTCTGTATCATAATATATTTTTTTGTTTATTAATAAATTTTAGGTACCTACACACTTTACAAAAACCGAAGCATATTTAAAATTGACGTTCTACATCTTCCAGTCTGTTTTCTCCTTTCGATTGATTTTTCCTTGCTCCTTTTTTATTTATGACTGAAACAAAAAGAAAATACATATATTATTACCAATAGTGGCTGCAAGTTATCTATATATGTGTATTATAGATTATTATGATTATTCTAAATACCTAGTTTATCATATAGTACTATTTACACACACACACACACACCTCATCACACAAAGTACCATAGTATTACAGAGAGATGCTGTGGGAGCATATCCTGTGAGACCGAAATATGCTCAAAATGAGCATGTTATATTATGAGACAACGATCGTATTATAAAACTTTCCAGATTATTCGTATTATAAGTGAATGGAATGATATCAGAATATCAGGCAGAGGCAGAGATATTTATAACGCAGACGTTACAAATGTTGCGACGGAAAATTCCGCTTGATATCAATTCAGAATTGTTAGGGTTCGTAATGTTTATTTAATTAATTAATTATTATTAGATTATATAACTTAATAACAGACGGAATAAAGTCGTGAATCTGTGTCACGACTTTATTATTTTTAATTTGGAACTGGCATATTATTTCATTTGTTTTTATTTTGATTTCTTCTTTTTCGAACGGGAACGCTTTCCCGCTTTTTTGAAAAGGCGGTGACGTGGAATTTTGTTCGGTTGCGGTAATCTGTTATGAAGAGTTGAAGAGTTAACATTGTTTATGAAAATATAACATTATTCAAGAGAATTGCTGAATTGTTTGATTACGACGAGCACCTCCCCACCTGAGAGCAGTAGTATTATCACATTTCAGAAGTGGGATAAAGTTAAGTACACGCCTAGTTATAATATACATTTTTTTTTATAAGTAATAAGTAAATTTATTTTTATATGATATTGTTGCGCTATGTGCTCTTACTCAAGTCAAGTATTTTAAGTAATTAATTATTAAACGTCTGTCTTGGCATATTGTAATATGATGATGTTAGTATAGGTACATGTAGGAATGAATTATACCGATATTTTAAACATAATATTATAATAAGTGTATGATTCTAATTAAAGTAATAATAGATTGAGAATTATAATTGATTAGTCTTATATATTTTTTCCAAAGCAAGCTTCAGATTATTATTATTTTTAAATAGGTATAAACATTTTTAAGCGTGTTTATTTTTAGTAAAGGACTAATGTAATTTATTTTCTGCGAGATTTCAGAATAATGAAGTTACAAGAGTCGGGACCTTGTGACACGCAGTGCCACCCTAAGGCCGGGTTACGATCAGCCAGGTTGTGCGCTGCATGCTGAGCATCGGCCTGAGGAGCATGCGGATCGCCGGGCTGAGCTGCATCCTGAGCGTCGTCCTGAGGAGCATGCGGATCGCCGGGCTGAGCTGCATCCTGAGCGTCGTCCTGAGGAGCATGCGGATCGCCGGGCTGAGCTGCATCCTGAGCGTCGTCCTGAGGACCATGCGGATCACCGGGCTGACCTGCATCCTGAGCGTCGGCCTGAGGAGCATGCGGATCGCCGGGCTGAGCTGCACGCTGAGCGTCCATTTGAGCCGCATGCAGAGCGGCGACCTGAATTGCATGCAGAGCGACATGCGGAGCGACGTGACGACGCGGGACAGTTAAGAAGGTCACGTAGATAAAAATATATTATGAATATTTAAACATAGAGGGATGGTCTTTCATCACAGTCTCGCGTGTAAAGCACATATCAGAAATTAATATATCACAAAATATTTCTGTTTGGTAACAATACCGATGTTTGGTTTAAAAAAAAAGTAAACTAATGTGTCTCGGTGTATGTAAAGACCACAACTCACTTTGCTATGTAGAAATTCCAGGGCCTTGCTAATACTTGATAGCTTCAGTTCTATTCTTTTACTACTTCGGTTTAAAGATACTTTACTCTCAAAAAATACATACAGTCACTTACATGAGAAGAGAACTTATAATTTAACTTAATAACTAATTTATACAGTGTCGTACGCACCGCCATACTTAATATCGCGCGAAAAACACATCACAAAAACCATATAGTCATTTACTTATTTTGTAAAATATGCTGAGCTAGTTTGTACTTAAATTTATTGTGCCTATGATAGAGGTGTTGCTACCTATTATGAAAAATGACATGTTTAACCAATGTGATGTTAATATGTAGGCGAACGTGCAGTGGATTGTATTGTTCATGGTATCCATATACTATAAAAGTGAAAGGTCATTAAGACATCACGAAGTCTCAGGAACTGCGAGTGCTGGGAGTCTTAAATTTTGCTTGGGGGTTCCTTTAGAATGTACGTACTCATTAAGAGATTTTGCGAAATTCAAACGCCAAGGAGATAAAAATGGGTGGCAAAGTTTGTACGAAACTTCTAGTGTTAATAGTAGGTTATCTAATTTACTAGAAAATACCCATTATTTAAATAAAGTAAAACGTATTTAGGTAATTATCTTTATAAACAATCCTAACGAAGGGGTGAAATAGGGGGATTAAGTTTGTATGGAAAATATTTAATTTTTATAGCTATCGACTCCAAACTCACTACCCGTGCGAAGCCGGGGCGGGTTGCTAGTTACCTACAGATAAAATAATAGGATCTGGTATTTTGGCTCTCTTGGCTCTCACACCGAAGAACTTTTGCAATTATTTTTTTAGGCAGTACAATGATTCTAGTTTAAAAAGTTTAGTTTACTTTAAGTTTAGTTTAGTTTTAGGAAAAATGAAAGGGAAGAGAGAAAGGGGTAGACCTAGGAGAACATTTATGAAACAAATAAAAGAAAAGGTGCAGGTCGTGTCGTATCAGGAGGTGAAGGTTTTAGTGGGAAGAAGAGAGGAATGGCGATTACTCCACCGACAAGAGCGCAGCTCTCAAATAAAGAGAGAATGTTCTAGTTAGAATCATTTGATTTAATATTTGGCTGATTCATATGTTGGTTGATAGTTATCAACCAGACCGAATTCCCATCAGAAACAAAATCTTCGATATTGCTAATGTAGTGGGTTGAATCAAGTTTTAGCAGGTACACTGGCCAGATAATCACTTGTCACAAATGTAAGGAGAGGGGACAGTTTTATACGTTGTTCCAAGTCATTAATTAAATTTACATTTTGTTGCATACAGAGGTCACCAAGTTGGAAATTGTTTTAGTTAGGCGGAGGATAGAAGAATTTAAGGATATTATTAAAAATAAAACATTGTGCATTTATTTCTATAGATAACTAAAAAGGTTACCCAACACCAGAATTTATCTAGGAAGTGGGCTGTCAATAAAATATTTGTTGATTTCGGCAATGGTGTTTGTTTGTTTGCTCATGAATTAAGAGTCCCATAATAACATTCCTTCGTTTCTCCTTCTATGGTTTGTGAGATGGAATGCTAACCTCAGCAACCTAGGTCTCAGAGTTTTTATTGGGCCGCCAAGGTCATGGTTTATGTAACGACTATGTACTTACATCAGTAAATAGTAACCGGGATCAACGGTTTAATGTGATTCTCAAAGCACGAAACATCTTACTTTCGGACAATCGGATGATCAGTCTTTGATGTCTTAACCAAACTGGGGAGTACATTCCCTCATTAATTAAAGGCATAGTTCAATCGTTAAAAGAGGTATCGCTATATGTAAGTGTCAATGGAGTAGATGCTCGGATTGTATGTAGAATTGTTAATGACAGTTTATTAGACATGCCAGTAGTAATCGGACCGTCTTAGGACCGATATTGACAATGACGTGCCCCATCCGGGTTCGTGTAGCAATGTGAAGTTATTATTAAATGACGTCAACAGGTGTGGTCGAGTTTATGGTGCACTCTCTGTAAGAGCCCAGACTCATGTCAAGTTTAACGGTAGCGTTCTGTTGAAGAATAGCAGGCAAATCTGATAAGCAATATTTCGTACGTGTGAGAACTTTTTATCATTGCCAAAATGGACGTGTGGATGTTTTAAAGCCACCTTGTTATATATTTATTTTTGTCGAGCGGTTAGGGTTGTAAATAGTGAACCAGACAGGTGTACCTACCATAGAGGTATGAATGTGGCTTCGACCAAAGTCAGGACCATACGATGATAAGGATGGTAAGGCGACAGACATAGAAAGGCAGCAGTTATTAGATTTGCTCTATAAATACGTACAAGTATTATTTTGCATTATCACTTTAAGACTTGGGAGCACTAATATTAACAGCGGTGAACATAGAATTGGGTAGTTTCCTAGTTCAAAGATAGGTATGAAATTGTGATTGATAAATAAAGACAGATCTAAAGGTAAAAATAAACATTTTTTTGTTTCTATTTAGCTTCTTTATGAATTTTAATAGGGAAAATGTAATTAATAAGTGCGACATTTGGGCATGTTTTTCTACGACGTCACGGGTTGTTTTTTTTTTTTTTTTTTCATACGGGTTCCATAGTAATTTCGTGTTTTGGGGTTTGGTGAAGGGTGACTGATTTGACTAGTTGAAAACTACCCTGTTGAATAGCCAACATCCAGCTGTATATTGTCCTTATTAACGGAATAGATAAAGGAAAAGGAAATGGAACGTAATATGGTAGGTAATATGTTAGAGGCGGGTGTACTAAGGGAGTATGTTTCAGAGTATGCTAGTCCTACTTTAGGAGTTCGCAAAAAAGAGGGGTTCGCTGACGATGTGTAATGACTATCGAATGTTATTATTAAAATGATTATGCTTGTGACCGAAAATGAAATAGCACGACTCAGCGGCCAAGCTTGCTTTGTTGCGCTTGATCTCGCGTCATCGGACTATTTATCGTTATCACGGACGGTCAGCAAAGTTCGGTCGGACGGAGTTCAATCGTTTGCCATTCGATCTGGCTGTATACTAGCGGATGAAGAATATGATCTTGGACTCTGCTCGTTTTATCAAGGCAACTTGGTATATGGACAATGTTCTTATCTTTGGGAAAGATATGTTTTTCAGATGATAGAAATGAGATTTCTTGTGTGACACGATACATTATTTAGGAGACTAGAATGACTCATGTTGATGTTTTATCACGCAATTCTATTTCGGACACAGCAGACATTCTCCCATTCTAAAAATAACTAAAAAAATGACGAACAGAGCAAGGAAAACTTATGCCTGCATATTTGGGACCGTATTGGGTCAATAAAATTTTAAGCAGTAGTTACGCGATACGTAAAAGACAACGTTTGGCTGCGGATCATAAGATGTTGTGTATACGTATGTGGCGGTTTTAGACGTAAATGATAACAACTTTTCAAATTAACATTTTTGTTGATGTATTGTAATTTGTGTTGTATAACTGTGAGAGGCATATAGCTACAGAACAGTGTCTATGTTTCAGGTCAAGTATGTGAATTGATTGGTTCGTGTCTTGATGAGAGCAAAGCAAAAGAAACACAGGCTCAGCTACTGTCACGAGACTTCTCGATTAGCTCAGATGGGAGACCTCCATAAGGATTTAACGATTGGCTCAGATTGGACGCCTCGATAAGGTCTTAACGATTGGCTTAGATTGGATGTCATGATAAAGATTTATCGGTTGGCTCAGATTGGACGCCTCGATAAGGTTTTACCGATTGGCTCAGATTGGAGACCTCGATAAAATTTATCAATTGGCTCAGATTGGAGACCTCGATAAGGAGTTAATGGTTGGCTCAGATTGGATGCCTTGATAAAGATTTGTCGATTGGCTCAGATTGGACGCCTCGATAAGGATTTAACGATTGGCTCAGATTGGAGATCTCGATAACGATTTATTGATTGGCTCAGATTGGAGACTTAGATTAGGATTTAACGATTAGCTCAGACTGGAGACCTCGATAAGGATTTAAAGATTGGCTCAGATTGGATGCCTTGATAAGAATTTATCGAATGGCTCAGATAGGATGCTACAAATTATTTGTATGAATCATTAGTTTAATAATGGGTATCCGATTGATCGGATCCTAAAAAGTTTTCAAGGTGATTGAATAGGCATCGTATCTTGTTTTAAAAAATATATTAAGTACTATTGTAATTAACGAAATACAAAAGTAACGTAAGATTTAAGTATTTTTTTAAATG
Organism: Pectinophora gossypiella; assembly: GCF_024362695.1. Taxonomy (NCBI): domain Eukaryota; kingdom Metazoa; phylum Arthropoda; class Insecta; order Lepidoptera; family Gelechiidae; genus Pectinophora; species Pectinophora gossypiella. The sequence goes on along the minus strand of NC_065416.1, from coordinate 13,436,764 downwards.
ATTCATATTTAGTTTGTAAATTAATTTGCAACTTTAGTTATTAATTTTCTTAATTTATTTTTTTGTCTTATTCGTGTGATTTGTTACTAAAACTTAAGTTTTATTAGTAGTATTTTTCCTGATGGTTAATGCTGTGCTTACCTACATGTTATTCGTTAAGATTGGCCAATAAGTAAAGTTCCTACTTATTTGATTATTGTTTAAAAGATTCTGATGCAACTTTGTAACATAATTTGCTACTATAGTTATACAACAGTTACGATATTTGAGCCTGCTATTATTGTTTTATTTATTACTAAGTACTTATCTGTAATTTATTGTTAAGATTGAGCAACTGACCAAAGTACCGATTGTTAGGGTTCCACCGGGTGTCGTGCGCGGGGACGCACACGTTGTCAGGATGGACGATTGTTAGGGTTCGTAATGTTTATTTAATTAATTAATTATTATTAGATTATATAACTTAATAACAGACGGAATAAAGTCGTGAATCTGTGTCACGACTTTATTATTTTTAATTTGGAACTGGCATATTATTTCATTTGTTTTTATTTTGATTTCTTCTTTTTCGAACGGGAACGCTTTCCCGCTTTTTTGAAAAGGCGGTGACGTGGAATTTTGTTCGGTTGCGGTAATCTGTTATGAAGAGTTGAAGAGTTAACATTGTTTATGAAAATATAACATTATTCAAGAGAATTGCTGAATTGTTTGATTACGACGAGCACCTCCCCACCTGAGAGCAGTAGTATTATCACATTATCATGGTTTGAATCACCCATCACAGTTTTCGTTACGATGTGACTAACATCTAACATCCTGTATGTATGTATGTGTATGTAAAATAGGTATTTTTTTATTGTAACAACGAACAATACATCAAATATAACTCCCTAGCGTTATCCCGTTTATCACAGGGTCTAACCTAACCTAACCTAACCTAACCTGAAGATATGACAGGTCCGGCTTTTTACAGAAACGACTGTCTGCCTGACCTTCCAACCCGCGAAAACCAGCTCAATACAGGTTAGGTGACATACCTCCGAAATACATTCACAATGTGGATTACCTCACGATGTTTTCCTTCACCGTTGAGAACTTGATAAAAATTTAAGATCCAAACAATGTATTAACGTAAAAAGATTTTAAACAATTGCGTCGTGTTATTACATGACCCAACCTAGTGGTCCAAGATACTGATTACTAAATAAAGACAGATGTAAAACTAACGAGAACATTTTCTTTTTTCTATTAATAAACTTATTTATGAATTTTAATCAATAAAAAAAAAATAAGTCCGACATTTTATCACGTTTCTCTATGACGTCACGGTGTGCTTTTTCATACAAATTCCGGAGTGTTTTCGTGTTTTGACGTTTAGTAAAAAGTTACTGATTTGACTAGTTGGAAACTAGCCTATTCACCCTGATGAAATCTAAGGGAATGCAAACAGTGCCTGACAAAACATGAAGAGCAATGTCACGCTTATTCGTAACGTTCTTGAAGTATAGACAGGCTTGCTCTCTGTCATCGACACGTCATACGCGCTCATCTACATATCTGTATTTTAAAACAATATCTCATTAAAAGTGTTAATTACAATCAAACGGGGTTTAATTTCATCAGGTTATGGGCTACAATGCACTTACAATACTAACACACGTTCCGTTTGGTAGTCTCAGTTTTCCTGTAGGACAGGGTCCGCCTCTAATAACACTAGCAGTGAACCTCGGTCCAAGATTTGAATGCCTTGAAGTTTGAGGAGCACCAACGGAATATACAGCACATAATGCACAGACTAGCAGCCACAACCACCTCATTTTCGTAAAGTTAAAGGAAAACTGATTCGATTACTGATGCACCTACTTATATAATGCCATTATTTGTTCTATGCAAATGATTCATAACTATACTGCCATATAAATAGCAGAGCAGGTTTGTGAAGTGACCTTTAATTTAAGATATATTAGCGACCCGCTAGCGGCTTCGCTAGGGTGCAATGGTGAGGAAAAAAATGAAATTAAAAACCTCTAAAATAACAGTATTTCTCCACTATTTAATGGATGTTATTATACGTAGAAACCTTCCTCTTGAATCACTATATCTATTAAAAAAACCGCATCAAAATCCGTTGCGTAATTTTAAAGATTTAAGCGTACATAGAGTCATGTGGGTTAAGTGTGCGCATTCTAAATATCTCGAAAAATATATATCGCGAAGGAACGGCAACCCCCCTCTTCTGTACCCCGCAAGACGTCTTGCGAAGCGCTCGTATTACAGCGGCGGTTCCCGGATAGGGATATTCTCTAGCCATAGAGGCAGCCAATCAGCTCGCGACACCAAACACTTCAGGACCCCGATACCGACCCCGCCGGCGTGGTCGACGATTTCCCTCATTCAGCGCTTATCGCTATCGACCCACTAGGGTCGATTAATTTTTTCAAATATTTTTCCTCTCAGACGACGCCCTGAGCCGAGGTTCGCGCCCAACTGGGCACCCTCAGGCCTGTTGTCTTAAACGTTGTACCGGGTGAGAGCCTTCAGCGCTCCCCATTTGTCCGGCCAAGTAGTTAATGCCATCTGCGGCAAATCTACAATAAGTCACGTCAAAAAAAAAAAAAAGGATAGGGATATAGGGACAGAAAAAGCGACTTTGTTCTATACTATGTAGTGATTCATTAATGAAATGAAATGTTGTTTTGTTTTATCCGTCTTTGGAATAATAGGGCAGTTGTTTCTCTATTGCCTTCCACCCCGCAGTACTCTGTCTGACGCGAGTGGAATGGCGCCCAGAGTAGTCTATTTCAAAGCCGTACTCCTATCCTCCGCCTCTTCTTCTATCATGTGGGTTGTGAGGTGGATTACCAACCTCATTAACCCTGGAGTCAGGGTTATTATTAAGCCGCAACAGGCCCCTGACATAGCTCATGTAACGACTACATACTTACATCAGTAAGTAGCAACCGGGACCAACGGCTTAACGTGCCTTCGCACGGATCATCTTACTTTCGGACATTCAGGTGATCAGCCTGTAATGTCCTAACCAAAATCCCTGGCCGGCGACTTGGCACCGCCTCAGGCCTGTTGTCTTAAATTTTGTATCAGGTGAGAGTCCTTAATGCTCCATTTGTCCGGCCAAGTTAATACAATTTTCGGTAAATCTAAAATAAGTTACAAATGTATAATTGAGATAGAACTTCACTTACAGGTAAGTTCGTTTAATCTCATAATTTGCGTGTCGAGAGTGTGGCCGAGTGTATCGTTCCGAAACGGGTTTCCTTACGATGTATTACTTCCTCTATAAACGATTTAAATAAATAAATAAGGGCTACACAGGATAAATGAATAAACTTACACCACTAACGCATATCCCATTTGGCAGCCTTACTTTCCCTGCAGGACAAGGCCCTCCGATAATAACACTATTAGCAATAGAAGACGCTTGCGTGACATTGCCAAGGTTAGAATGCCTTGAAGTTTGAGCAGCGCAAAGAACAGAATATATGGCACACAATGTACAGACTAACAGCCACAACAACTTCATATTCGTAACGTTAGATACATACTGAGTTAATTAGTGGTGCAATTTCTTATATATATTGAAGCAGCTGCTGAGCGAGACCTCGCTTTTATTCAGCGCATGCGTCGCGTAATAACCTTTCGCTCCTTTTTTTATCGACTCAATAGATGATTTTGGGGATAAAAACTATCATATGTTCATCGCAGGATCTGAAACTATCTTCATATCATTTATATGTATATGAAGCCAGCATTTTAGTCAAAAAAAACTTGCATTTTTTCATTACAGCTGCTGATGTAAGCACAAGAAGCCAACGAAATCACCATAGACTGATTTTCTTTGATGTACCATTGATAGAAAAATATAACCGTAATTGTTTATGTATGTGTACTTATAAGATTATCAGTAAATAGCATTATTTTTGTTAATTATTGATAAGTCATTTCGTGTTTAGAAGTGTTTAAGTGTGTAAATTTAATAATTGTAAAATTCACGTTTCGGCAATGTGTGACAATTTGTAAACAAAACAAGTAAATTAGAGTCCATAGTTCTTATAAGATTAATAATAAATTACCATCTGACAAAAAAAAATACCTTTGACTCAATTTAAGGCTAAATTGTATAAATGGCTCAATGAAAAAGAAAACTATAAAATTTAAGAATTTATAAGATAAAACTGGTTAAGAGTTCCCGTCGCACTACCAATATTGCATGTCTATTTTTATAAGCAAAACATTACACATATTTACACTTGTTACCATGTTACAATACAATGTTTTAAGCAAATAAAATGATTATGATTATAAGTCGGCGAAAAATAAGCGGTTTAAGCATTTTTTATAACGGTATTTTTTAATTTTCTATTATTTTTTAATTTAATATAATAGTTACAATGTTAATAAAATATATAACATAACCAAATTAAATACCTACACTAAAATACTTCGAAACATAATTATCAAAACACACAAATACATAAAGGGTTTTATATTTTTTAAACCAAATTACGTTGACTTTACATGAGCCAAGCTGGGAGCTTTCGGCAGCTAAATAATAAATAGCCTTGACTCAGATGATACAAGAAGAGGTTGCGGGCATGGGTTGTGTCTAGATAGACAAATATTATAGTTAGATATTCGCCTAACCTTTGTGTACTGTTTGGTTGATATAGTTACTATAGCAGAAAACCCGGGTGCGAAACCCGGTTGGAACAAACGTTTCAAAATTTACTGGCGTCTCTCCGCCAGCCCGCAGCGGAGCGTTGTCGTGATGGAGTATGCTTCGTATTCTTTCCAATCGAGATCTTAACGTCGGTTTTTGTACTTGACTTATAGTAGCTTTGCTTTCAAGGTACTACTTGACCGAAGAAGGTTGGTCACTCAGGTCTTTCACCCGTACAAAATTTAAGACAACAGGCCTGAGAGTGCCCAGGTAAACGGCTGAGCGCGAATTTTGCCTCACGAGTACTTATGTCACACTTTGAAACCATGTCACATTAACTTTTTTGACAAATTAAACCGTAAGTCTCATTAATGTCAAATATGATAGTGCGACAGGGTTCTAAAGTGGGTAAATGATATTGCTCATGACTGTACTAGGTTCGAGATAAATTATGAAATCCTGACGACTAAATAAAGACACATCTGAAACTAACGAAAAACATTTTCTTTTTTTTATTTAACTTATTTATGAATTTTAATCAAGAAAAACGTAATAATAAGTCCGATAGTTTGTCACATTTTTCTATGACGTAACAGTGTGCTTTTTCATACAAATTCCATAGTAATTTCGTGTTTTGACGTTTAGTAAAAAGTAACTGATTTGACTAGTAGGAAACCCTAGCCTATTCAAACTCTGTTAATTGAAATTCAAAACACTTTTCACAAGGAAAAACATAACAAACAGAACAAATACACAAAAGACAGAAGAGCTACAGGGAGGGAGGAAGGTAGTGGGAGAGGGGGGTATAATAATCCTGACACCAGGGTTGCTGAGGTTGGTAATCTACCTCACAACCCACACGATAGAAGCATTTAATTTGAGAGTTTATTCTTGGCGTGACTTATTGTAGATTTGCCGCAGATGGTATTAAATACTTGGCCGGACAAATGGAGAGCACTGAGGGCTCTCACCCGGTATAAAATTTAAGACAAAAGGCCTGAGGGTGCCCAGTTGGGCGCGAACCTTGGCTCAGTGCGTCGTCTGAGAGGAATATTTGAAAGAATTAATCGACGCTAGTGGGTCGATAGCGATAAGCGTTGAATGAGGGAAATCTTCCACGCCGGCGGGGTCTGTATCGGGGTTCTGAAGTGTTTGGTGTCGTGAGCTGATTGATCGCCTCTATGGCTAGAGTCATCGGGTCGTCGGGATCGTATATTACGTCCTTCGGAGTTACTATTCAGTACCGTCCCTGAGGAGCTCGGTGGCGCAGCGGTTAACGTGCTCGGTCTGCGATTGTTGAAGTAAAGCAACTTTCGCAGAGGCCGGTCATAGGATGGGTGACCACAAAAAAAAAAGTTTTCATCTCGAGCTCCTCCGTGCTTCGGAAGGCACGTTAAGCCGTTGGTCCCGGCTGCATTAGCAGTCGTTAATAACCATCAATCCGCACTGGGCCCGCGTGATGGTTTAAGGCCCGATCTCCCTATCCATCCATAGGGAAGGCCCGTGCCCCAGCAGTGGGGACGTTAATGGGCTGATGATGATGATGATGACCGTCCCTGAGCGGAATGTATTCGAAAGCCTTGATTTGAGAGAAGCTACACAACAGAAGAAGATACTTACAGCACTAACGCAAGTTCCATTTGGCAGCCTGATTTTTCCGGCCGGGCAGGGTCCCCCGGTAATGACGTTCGCAGTGGCTCGCATGCCAATCTTATTTAAAGACCTTGTGCCTTGGGGACTGCCAACAACAGAACAAAGGGCACAGAGCACACAAACCAAAAGCCACAACAACCTCATCTTAGTAAACTTGAACGCAAACTGAATTGATCTGTGGTGTTGTTTCTTATATATTTTGCTTTTGTTCTGTTAGTGATGTTTACAATGGTTGTGAATTGCATCATTGGACCAGCACTAGTTCTATGAATGATTCATTAAAACGCATCGTAAATTACCTTATACGTAACAGGTAGTGCTTAGCTCGTGTGGCATTCATACAATAACAACAAACAAACGAATCAATAATAATTATGACTACACTTAAAGCATTGATTTTATGCTTAGCGAGGGACTTTCCAGGCTACATAACATACATAAACTCACGCCCGTAATCCCTAATGGGGTGGGCAGAGCCACAAGTAATCAAAGACAACTTGCACCCACTGTTGATACGATGTCGTAAGCTGGATATGATAAACCTTATGGTGATAAGGGATCAGCCTATCGCCCATAACATTAGTCCATCATGTTAGAGGACACAATCCCTCTGGCGGTTTTTACGACATGCCCGGGAAGACAAGCAGCTGAACGTTTTCTACTAACTTTCCAGGCTACGGTCAGTAAAAACTATATAGATGGCGTTGTACAGATTTAACGTCATAATTACCTATTTTCTCATTACTCGGGTACATAATTATTCCAAAATACAATCTAAAGGCGTGGTAGCCCTGTTGGTAGAACGCTTGCTCTTACTTTGAGATCGCAGGCTCGAATCCAGCACAGGCCTAAACCAATGAGTAGCAAAGTTTTCGAATTCATGTTTGGATCATAAATGATTATCACGTGCTTAGCGGTGAAGGAAAAAAGACCCCAGGACGCCCACATTCCCCACAAATGCATTTTCGGAGGTATGTGACCTAACCTGTATTGGGCTGGTTTTCCCTTCGCGGGTTGGAAGGTCAGACAGGTAGTCGCTTCTGTAAAAACCGGACCTGTCAAATCTTCAGGTTAGGTAAGCGGACCCTGTGAAAAACGGGATAATGCTAAGGAGATGATGATGACAATGTAAAGGCAGAAGCATATGTCAATATAATTGTTTCTAGATATTTGGACCACATTATGTATAATATCAGGGTTGATGAAGTTGGTAATCTACCTCACAATCCACTCGATAGAAGAAGAGGCATACACAAATATCTATACGCAATATGTGCTATGTGTGAAAGTATGTAATCGTTACACGCCAGGGTCCTTTGGCGGCTCAATAGTAACCCTGACACCAGGGTTGATGATATTGGTCATTGGTCTCACAATCTACACGAGAGGAAAAAACTCGATGACGTATGTCAGCTCCGTACAAAAGGCGTATTGACGTGCGCGTGCGCTCGTCGACGCAATATTGATGACTAAAGTGACGTGTGTCAGCGTTGACCGCAATGTGGACAAAAATCAGTCCTTAGGTGTCTAAAAGTCAAAGCTGTAGAAGCCCGTTGGTAGAACGCTTGCCTCTCACTTTGAGGTCGCAGATTCGAATCCAGCACAGGCCTAAACCAATGTGTCGAATTTGTTTTCGAATTCATGTTTGGCTTATAAATGATTATCACGTGCTCAGCGATGAAGGAAACATCGTGAGAAAACTCACATTCCCGAGAAATGCATTTTCGGAGGTATGTGACCTTACCAGTATTGGGCTGGTTTTCCCTTCGCGGGTTGGAAGGTCAGACAGGCAGTCGCTTTTGTATAACACAGGACTTGTATAATCTTCAGGTTGGTTAAGCGGACCTTGTGAAAAACGTGATAATACTAGGGAGATGATGAATGTGACAAGCTTAAGTTTGCTTTCAGACCAGCCTCACTCGGTCGATGAGGCCTTTCTTTCAAATATGATGCCCTCTGACGACGCCCTGAGCCAAGGTTCGCGCCCAACTGGGTACCCTCAGGCCTGTTGTCTTAAATTTTGTACCAGGGGAGAGCCCTCAGCAGTCCCCATTTGTCCGGCCAAGTACTTAATGCCATTTGTGGCAAATCCTCCCCACGATCGTCACCGAAACGCAGTCGACCGAATACCGTTGGTTTGTAAGCCCTTAGGCGTTTCTCACACTGCCCCGCATGATGCAGCGTAGCATCATGCAGAAACTGCATCCGCATGAACGCGCGTGGATGCATTTTCTGTGTGTTAGACCGTGCGTGTTTTCTATACAAACGGAGATACTTACAAGCAACGGAAGAACACGCATCCACGCGCTACGCTGCATCATGCGGAGCAGTGGGAGAATCGCCTTATGATAAATTTAATAGGTCATAAAAAAACTTACCTACATGAGGGAAGCCGAAACACATTGCCCGTTTGGCAGTCTATATCTTCCTATAGGGCAGGGTCCAACTAATAAGCGTTGAGGGTCAGCTACGGCCGTCTTAGCTTCTGTAACGCCAATATGGCTTATCAGGCACAAAGCACAGATAACCAGCCACAGGAAATTCATGCTGATGTCCAGGAAATAAGGAAGGAAACTGAATGAACGACAGTTGTACCAACTTCTTTTATAGGTATGATTTCTGATTCATTCAAGGTACAGTCGTCATATTAACGTAATTGGTAGGTAGAGTCCGCGCCACGAAACAGTTCCGCGGATTTTAACGGAACTAATTGTTTAGTGGCGCGGGGTCTAAGTCCTTGTTTTATAAAGGCACGTTTGAAAGGGAAGATAAGGAAAAATATTTATATACATTCATCCACATACTTACATAAACTTACACCTATTTCCCACCGCGGGTAGCAGATATTATGGAATTCCATTTGCTTTGATCCTGACACACTTCTCTTGCTCCCTCCACATTCATCAATCGTTTCATACAAGCACGCCGGTTGAGTTTCCAAAAGACATCTCCAATTTGGTCAATGTACGGTTGACCAAATATATATATATGCATATATATCGAAAAATAATAAGTATAATATAATATGACTTATTGTAGGTTTGCCTCATGCGGCATTAACTTCTTAGTCGGAAACTTACGCGCTTAGGCGCTGAGGGCTCTCACCCACTACAAAACTTTAAAACAACAGGCATGAAGATGCCTAGTTGGGTGCGAAGTTTCACCTAAGTTGTCGTCTGAGCGGGTTTGTATTTGAATTCATTAATCGACTCTAGTGGGTCGATAGCGATAAGCGCTGATCGATTGACTGGCTGAATCGACGCCGTGGTCGGGTCGGGGTCCTGAAGATTATTTACAGAATTTGCCTTCAACTGTTTTAAGACAGTATTTAGACAGAAACTTTACAAAAAAGGTTATCATAAAGTTAGTGATTATTTAGAAGATATGAATGCATGGGATTAACTGTCTGAGAACTGATATTAGGCAGCTAAATTACTCAATTGAACAACATTTTTAAAGTACGTCTAGGGCCCTATGCCGAGGTTTATCTTGCAGCTTCTTTTCCCCGGCTATACAGGTTGTGAGAAGCTGCAGTAGTTTTAGGCGGATGAGACGTTCGTTATGTAAAAATTGACGATTCAAACTGTAACTATGTTACCTACTGAGTAAAGATTGTTATGTTTTATATATAATATTTATAGAGATTGGATTGTATTATCAACTGAAACGCAGATTACTTCGATATGCACTGTATTTTCCAAAACAACAAATTAACAGTTAGTGAAACCTAGTGCGTGAGAAGATCGGAAGAAGAAGAGAGACGGAAAGCGAGACGGCAATATTTGACAATGACAATTACGTTTAGTTTAGTTACAATACTAAACAAAGATATTTTTGAATTTGAATATTAGTATTGAAGACCGGAACAGATATCAACTATGTAAGACGTAATAGATAACCGTACCCACTTATTGTTCATATCTTTATCAGTATCGTGGTACTTCTTATCTATCACTATGCAGCTGTAAAAATATAGATTCACAATGGTGCTTGTGCAAGATAGCTCAGCTTATTATACTTAAAAAAATAATAAAAAAGAACAAAAATAATTTTATTTTTAAGTTAGCGTTATTTGACTACTTTTTTGTAACTTACGGAAAGCATTGTTTTAGATTTTTTTAAATAAATTCGGATTTTTAGTAAATACATTTTACAATTAATTCATTCATTTCATTTTGTAATGGGGACCTTTGCGCCTGGAATATCTCGGGGGGGATTATTTGACGATTAGACACGTAAGGTCTTGAATTGTTAATTTATAAGTTAAGATTACATAAATTGTGTTACTTTTATATTATATTTGCAAATAAATAGTTTTACAATTATGACTAAGAGGATTTTATTTTTTTCTCCAGTATTTTACAATATCGAAATTGTGGACCTCCCAGTACCTAAGCTATTTAATATGCTCGTATTGGAAGGACGTAATAAAAATTACCGGGTGAGAGCCTTCAGCGCTCCCCATTTGTCCGGCCAAGTAGTTAATGCCGTCTGCGGCAAATCTACAATTAGTCACGTCAAAAAAGGCGTTTTTATCCCTTTGTTGTCGTTGTATTTTCCAATAATTGTCGATATTGTTTTCGAATTCATGTTTGGATTATACGTGCTCAGCGGTGAAGGAAAACATCGCGATGAAACCCATATTCCCGAGAAATGTTTTTGCGTTTGTTACCTACTCACGTACCTGTTATTTTCTTATCCTAAAAGGAAAAGGACAGATGATTGACAGCTGTTAATTCTCCTGCGACCTGGAAGAAATGACTTTGGGCGATTAGACCGCCTAGCAGGTAAGAATTTCACGTTTATAACATTATTTGGTAGGTAGGTACTATCTCTATAAATGTTTTTTAGTAGACGAAATATACTTATAAAAAATATAATAATACTTATTTAGAATTTAATTATGTGCGCAGCTTAATGTTACGAATTAATCATTTAACGGAAAGCAAACTGGTTAGTAAACGCTTCAGATGAATAATAATGATTTCATAAGTAACTATTAAATTACCAATACATTATTAAATCATTATTTTCGTGTTTTCTTTAGGTAGGTTTAATATCAAATAATATGTCTCTCACTTTTTATTAAAGTACCTATTGAAAGGTGACTTTTCTGAGGTTTGAACTAGCCTTTTGTTCCTAGTAAAACCAACAGTCTGAAATAGGCTTTCATAATTGATACTTGGAATAAGACATGTTACCTGTAATTCAACTGATAAGTACCGATTACTCGTATATACAAATATAATAATGCTAAAATAAGTAGGTTTGTTTGTCTATCTATCCGAATCACGGCACTTGAAGAAAATAGACATATAGATAAATCGAAATTATCGAAAATCATCAACACACCGGACAAAAAATCGCATTTTTTATTCTGTGACGGCTAACGTGTAAGTGTGAGCGAGAAAGACAATTCGCGCACTACCCTTACTTCTTAGTACACGGCCATTTAAGACTATGTGGCAGACCCAACTAGTTGGCCACCTAGTTCCTCCCACATGTAACAGATGGCGCCACATTCAATGGTGCAGTTTTCAAGCAGTCGTGAAACGCGATATCGAAGTTTACACAACAAGACGTATATAAGTATACAACTTCCAACATAACACGTCGATCTCTAGTCACACCACCAACATGTGGCTAGCGGGGTACTATGCTCAGTTCGGTACCCCGAAAACATCCTTTGGCGGCAGCACACCCTCGCCGTCAAAACTAAAACACACCCCGGACACTTCATACAAAAAACTTCGTTTTGCACAGACACTACACAATGATGTTTTCGTACACGCGCATCTGTGTGTGTGACGCCTGACGCCCATACGATTGAAGACTAAAGTAAGACCGAGGGAGGTGAGGTAAACCTAGCTCAGCCGCTGGTGGGGAGCGGAGAGTTGCCGTTCTATACGTAGTGACTAAATTATTCTACGACTAAAGTAAGACCCAGAAGGGGTGAGGTCGGCGGCCGATACGAATTGGTGCGGGGCGGTAAGTTACCGTTCTGTACTTCTGTATGTACATCATGAGAAATATCATGTACCCACTTTAGAACCCTGTCGCACTATCATATTGGACATTTAATGAGGTTTATGGTTTAATTTGTCAGAAAAGTTAATGTGACATGGTTGCAAAGTTTATTATTATATTTATTATTATATATTTATTATATTAGTAGGTATTATACTTTGTTCTTTGACCCAGAGATGGACCTGGTACTACCTAGTTTTCAGTGATGAAATTAAGTACTTACAACGTAAGTAATACAGTACACGCGACGTGGTCGCTGGCGAAAAGCTAGCAGTAACAGGAAGAAACTGTAACTGTGTGTGTGTGTTGTACCTACAATTAATGTAAGTAACTAAAATAGTCCTGTTCAACGTTTGTGAATCGGTACGAAGCTCACAACACACACACACAAACACACACACACACATGACAGGGTTTCGCGCGGGCAAGCGGGAAGGGTGTTGCATTTAGGGTTGCCTCATATTCTGAAATGTTCAAAAAAAATAAATAATGTAAATAGTGTTCTTTGTCTGATCTAGCTTGAGGTATCCCACTGTTGGGCAAAAGCCTCCTTGTATTTTGTTCAGGATACTCTCTCCAGGGCAGGTTAATAAATATAAATAGTAATGTACTCTATTTTATGTAGGGAAATAGATAAGTGCAATGTATTACTTTTTATTTACTAAAACGAACTTTTTAGTACTTTGACCATTACTTTTACTGTTACTTTTTACAAAACGTCAGAACACGAAATTACAATGGAATTTGTATGAAAAGCACACTGTGACGTCATAGAAGAACGTGATAAAATGTCGGTATCATTATTATGTTTTTGTTGATTAAAATTCATCTTTAAGTCAAATAGAAAAAAAAAAATGTTTTTCAATCAATCAGAATTTCTTAATTTATTTTGAACCTACACGACCCAGTCTAAAATTCGGAAATAAGAAGAGATAAGAGGGCCTTATTAAAATTCATAACAAAAAACGTATTAGAATATTTAAAAAACCACAAGAAGTGTCCCTCTAAATGCGTTCTCCAAAACAGAATTATATTTTTCAGTATTATTATTTTTTTAAGTGAATTTTATAAATATAGTTACTTACTGTTTTTATTAAGCGGAACTCTACTTATTGACCTCGAAATAAAATACAGGTAGGTACTAGAATTCTTAACAAAAAGTCGACAACCCTAGTTCCATTCCAGCTACCTAGCGTTGATTCGTACATTTAAGGAAAACCAGTCTCTATCCACCGATGAAACATGAAAGGAGTAACAATGAAACTAAATTATAATCTATTAATAATAAAAATATTTTTACTGTTATCTTTGACAAGTGTTTTGTGCGAAAATGTCACGGAGTTCGATAAGTTGTGCAAAAGTAGGATGTGTTTACACAAGTGCTGTCCAAAAGGAACGTTTGTTCTTGGAAATCTGCCTTCTGAAAAGCAGTGCAGGTATCCAAAAACCACAGGATTTGTGACTAAAGCCTACGATTTCTCGGATATTCCTCTCTACCATAGGAATTTGACCAGATCTGGAAGGACTCTTGGTCAAGTTTATACTCTGATACCAGGAATCATGCTGAATGATCAATTTAATGCAGAATCATACGATTATTCTGCGATTCATTTTCTTTACATGACTGAGGTAAGTTGTTTTTACATAGTCTGCATTGCAAGTCACGAAAGAAAGAAATAAAGTGATTCCTAAAATGTGGCATCAAAAATGCTACTTTTTTGAGGAAAAAGTTTCTCTATCGACTTTTGCCCCGCACTACTCTGTCTCAACGCGAGTGGGATGGCGCCCAGAGTAGTCTATTTCAAATTCCTTCCTCTATCCTGTGGGTTGTGAGGTGGGTTACCAACCCCATCAACCCTGGTGTCAGGGTTATTATTGAGCCGCCAAAAGTCCCTCATATGACTCATCTAACGACTACGTACTTACATCAGTAAGTAGTAACCGGGACCAGTGGCTTGACGTGCCTTCCGAAGCATGGATCATGTTACTTTTGGACAATCAGGTGATCAGTCTGTAATGTCCTAACCAAACTAGGGATCACAAAGTGATCCTCCGTCTCTGAATAATACTGACAGTTACTGCTGCCTGTTGTCAAGGTGTCTGCTATTTGCATTAGGCTAGGGAAAAAAATCTTATCGAAGGGGAAATACCGTGTTGACACACATATAGGTAGTCATGAGCAATGGCTTATTCTTTCAATAATTTATCCACATTTTCCTGTAGGTATTGCGGCACTAGTGACTCAAACCGGCATCGCCTGGGGTACAACTTTTACCCTATACTTTTACCACATGACCTCTATGGTCCAGTCGTTGAGCGTTGTGCTCACGATCCGGAGGTCCCGGGTTCGAATCTCGGCGGAGACAAATCACAAAAATCACTTTGTGATCCCTAGTTTGGTTAGGATGTTACAGACTGATCACCTCATTCTCCAAAAAGTAAAAAGATCCGTGCTTCGTAAGGCACGTTAAGCGGCTGGTCCCGGTTACTACTTACTGATGTAAGTAGTCGTTACATGAGCCATATCAGGGGCCTTTGGCGGCTCAATAATAACCCTGACACTAGGGTTGGTATTCCACCTCACAACCCACACGATAGAAGAAGAAGAGGCGGAGGATAGGAGTCCTAGTACGGCTTTGAAATAGACTACTCTGGCCGCCATCCCACTCGCGTCAATCAGAGTACTGCGGGGCGGAAGGCAATAGGGAACCATTTCCCTATTTTTCCCTAAAAAAGTAGCATGGAGACCCTTAGTGTATATATTATTAAACAGAACGACCAGTTCAGTACAATTAGTGATTATATATCAATAAGATAACATTTTACAATCGTCTCAAACGCGCGGTAGGTAGTATAAGTATGATCTGTCGAAGTACGTAAGCTAGTGTTATGATGTTTATGAGCATAGTAATGTATAGGATAATAGGTCCGACTACATAAAAACACGTTTTTTCCAAAGGAACGAACTGAGAGAACTACTAGAATTTTAATATTTCGAATGACATATTCGATAGAGTAAAAAGTTTGCGCTATCAAAAAGACTTAATTAATATATATTTATTTCATTTATTCATTATTTTTTGTTACGATGTCACTTACACCCTGTAAATAAATATGTATATATTTATTTAAATATATATTTGTTTATTTTTTATTAAAAAAAAATGGAACGTCTACTTGATTGTACTAAAAACGATGGTCGGTGTTTTTCTTGTCGCAAATTTTTAGGATTCTTGGAGGCGACGCCACAAATATATGAGTCGATATAAGGTCAATCGATTATTTTCTATGTCACAATATAAACACCTATGTATTAATTACAGGAAGGATTACTTTACCAAGAAGCACCAAACAGACTTATCAGGTGGCATGAACTGAATAGAGATGAATTTTGCGTAGATTACCGACTAATGGACGATGGTAAAGTGGGACAACCTAGGTTCTGGACTGTTTTGAAAGCTACCGGAATAACTGGAGCCGATTCACACGATGTCATGTTTTACATCATCGGTGAGTATTCAAGACAAAAAAGACAAAAACTCAAATATCGACTATCACGCAAGAAGATCCCTCCTTATTATAGGAAAGCTAAAAACCTTAGTATGATCTGCTATTTATCAAAAAAATACTTTTGTATGCAGTATCTTACGAAAGGTAATGATAAAATTGCAGCCTATCACATATTTTCTTATTTATTGTAAGCAAATCCCGACACTTTTTTGTTGGCACGATAGTTCAAAGTATTTATACGCGTAACTTTGGTACTGGCTGAATATCAGTGTTGCTAAGAGTGGTATTTCTACTATCCTTCGCAACAACATGCTGAGTCAGTTCCATTTCCCTGGCAGTGTATTTTTGATTTGTATACTTATCTTTATCTTCTCTACTATTGTACTGCACTGTTTTGGGAATAAAGTTATTCTATTCTATTCTATTCTAAAATGTACATTGCCGGTAAAGTGGCTGTGGAATTTGAGAAGCAGAAGAGCTGTCGTAGGTATCTGTTTGCAGGAGTAGTAGTAAAAGAGAGCAGGTTGAACCGGTGACAGTAGTTCTCATACAAAATGCGCTTTAGGCCTTTCCATCGTCTTTCTTCTATTCCGTGTGGCAACCGCTGGTGAAAGCGTATTTTGGACGAGATACCTCTGTGTGGGTCGACCTATGGCAAAATGGCGGGACGACTTGCAGAAGGTGTCTGAAAGGGCCTGGATACGTAAGGCTGAGGATAGGACTATGTGGCGCGTCTTGGGAGAGGCTTCCGTCCAGCAGTGGACTGCATTGGGCTGATGATGAGTTGATACGTTACATTCTAGGCATGTTCATCTCCTGTGTGTTCTTAATGGTGGTGCTGGTGGTCTACGCCCTACTCCCGGAGCTGCACACGCTGAGCGGGATGATCCTCATGGCGTACGTGTCCAGCCTGCTGATGGCCTTCCTTCTCCTGGGAATTATACAGCTGCAGCAGTTCAGCGAGAACGTCTGCTTTGGATTGGGTAAATAGTCTCTAACCACCAGTTCGCACGCAAGGGAAACTGCTAATATAACTCCTTTCCTTTTCTTTGCTTTTTTTGGCGGATGAGAAAATTACAGCAGAGTCTGCACGGCAACTACGCCGCAAGCAAAATGTCTACGTGGATAGACGTCGCACGGCTATTGGTCGAAATCCTCGATGCAAATTGAGCCACGCGCGGCTCGTTTGCCGTGCTGCAAGAGCTGGTATAACTTAAAATAAAATTAGATGGTGTGTGTGGTGTGAATTAGTACCTTTACATCCCTACTGTTAGATAGAAAATAATCGAACGACCTAATATCGACTGATACATCACTATGCTAATAGCTTACGTACTTTGACAGATCCAATTGTTACCGCTCATTTGAGACGATTGTAAAATGTTATTGAAATGTAATCACGACATTGGCAGTAATGGTTGTCTCTTCTCTATGATGACCGGTTGCCATACAACCATAAAGTTGAAGTTGAAATATAATCACTAATTGAACTGAACTGGGGTGTAAAAATTCATCTTCATTCATTCATCAATTCATCTAAAAAAAACAATATTGCAATTTGACATAAAACTAAGTGCGCAATGCAGACAAATGTCAAAAAATAGCAATATTGCTTTTTTAGATGAATTGCTTCGATGTGGAAATATAACCCCCTGGTCGTTCTGTTTAATACTACAATGTACTTTAAAAGATTTATGTCTTTGTTGCAGCATATTCAACGTATTTCTTCTTGATGGCCAGCTTTTGTTGGATGACTATAATGTCTTACGACCTTTGGTGCCTAAACTGGTTTGTATTAGTGTATTTTGTTCTCATTTTTTTTTAATCAGAGTAGCTAATTACAACTCTTCTTCCTTTCTTCTTTTTTTGGACTTTGACAACCAAAGTCCTTACCAAACAAAGAACAGTTTCACAGAGTGATTTTGACAATGTCCCCATCGGGAATCGAACCCGGACCTCCAGATCGCGAGCCTAACGCTCTAACCACTAGTCTAGCTCTAAGTCTATAAATTAAAAATATTTTATAACAGATAGTCTAATACTTTTTTTTGTTTCAACAGTCACTGCGGCCGTATCACCTCCAAAATCAAGGCCCGAAGGAAGTTCAGAAACTACTGTTTAAGTGCATGGGGCGTTGCTGCTGGTTTGACCATCTTTCTGATCATCACAAACCACATTTCCATGCCGAATTTGCGTTGGTTCGTCACTCCCAACATTCCAAACCAAGGCTGTTTCATTGCTGGTGAGTTTTATAAGACACATACACAAACGTTGTTACATTAATCTTCTTAACGTTGTCCAACATAGATTTACTACTACCGTAGATTGAACATCAGCGCTCAAAAAGTGGGACGCAAAGTTACTGTTAATATAGCGACGTTGACAGTACTTTACCTCAGTGCGCGATGAGACGCCGAACTGGCAACACGGGAAAGTGCGTGGTAAGAAGCCCAAAGCGTAAAAAGAAGGATGAAACATCATATTTCAAATAAATAATGACATTGTGCGTGTTATCATAGTATAAACATTTTAATTTCAGCAGTAAAATCCACCAAAATTATTATTTTAGTTTAAAATACACTAAAACAAGTACTCCCGGTCAATCCGTTACGAAGCACCACGCGCTAGTATACGTAATAAGAAGATACGTACTTTCTTAATTTGACACCATTTTATTATTTATATATTAACAAGCGCCAAGTTTTCGCCGCATTTTTGTATTAAGCGCTGTATCTGCGGTAGTGGTAAATCAATGTTGCCCAAAAAATAGTCTCAAATATGTTACGCCTAAAGAAAAGTTAATGCAATAACTACTATCATTTTATTTTCAGGCGACGAGAAACTCCTCTACTTATACATTCCGATACTTGTACTCACCCTGACAAATTGGGTGTTCTTCCTACTCACGTCGTTCAGTCTTTGGCGAGATTACCAATCATCAAGCATGCTGGATAAAGCTGACGGTGTCCGGAAAGACCATCGGAAGTGGAAGAACAGGTATTTTTAGGATTCCATAGTGAAAAAGGAAATACGGAACCCTTATAAGTCGTCAGTCTGTTTGTCAATACCCTTTTATTCGTCAACTCGTGGAGGTATTAAGTTGAAATTAATATCTAATACTTACCTATGTTTTATCAACGCAATCCAAAGATACGCTCATTTGAGATTTGGACATTTCCGTTCCAAAAGACGGATCATCTTACTTTCTGACAATCAGGTGATCAGCTTGTAATGTCCTAAACTAGGGATTAAAATTATTTTTGTGTTATCTCTCCACCGGGATTCGAACCCGGGGCCTCTGGATCGTGAGTCCAACGCTCAACCACTAGACCACAGAGGTCGTTAACTGCTCTAAGATAAATTCATAACTCATTGGTGCAAGTCCGGTTGGGTACCGAACTTGCGCATGGCCGACTTTTTTTCTTGTTTATAGCTCTCTTCTTCTTTCCAGGTTCTTGATGTACTTGAAACTCTCCATCCTTATGGGCATTAACTGGGTCTTAGAAGTCGTCAGTTCCTTCTACCCTACCTCCAAGATCTTCTACATCTCCGACTTCTACAATGTACTCGTGGGATTGAGCATTTTTCTCATCTTCATCTGCAACAGAAAGACTATCAGTAAACTGAAGAAGAGAATCCAATGGGACGAGGATCATAGTCCGACTATGAAGAGAACTTATACCAATCAGTCTTTAAACATGATTTGAGAATAACTTCTCCTTCTAACTCATATTTTTGCTAGGTATAGCTACATGTAGCAAATTAAGCCGTTGCTACCGAGTAGTACCGAGCTACTAACCCAAATGCTCCACCAACCGGCAGTAGAGCTGCGTGGTAGAGTATGCTCTATACCCCCTCCGGTTGATTGAGAGGAGATCGCTGTAAGTAAGAACCTTGTTTATATATAGTACGTATAGTATGCGTCCCACTGCATATTCCACCACACTGCTACACTGCGGGTATGGTAGATGTTCTTTGTTAAACGGCTAATACGGCCGACCTGAAAACTTACTTAAACAAAAAAGATTGCCAAAGTTTAATATTATACTTAGAGTTAATTTTATTAGATGTTTAAGTAATAACATTAATTGAAGGCTAAGATGATACATTTGCTTATCAGTACAAAATAGATTTAGGTATAGTTAGGTAGGGCAAAATAAAAGAAAAAGGTTTTCGTATCAATAATCATGTCGTTTATTGTAATTTTATGTAAAATTAAAATGTAAAAAAAATACATCATAAAGATCAATTCATTAATCATCAAAATAATAATCATAATATTTATATCCTTATTTATATTTAATTATAATTACAATATTTATATAATGCTTATTATTTATTTACTTAAGTAATAAATCAGTAATCAGGATTGGTGGTGCCATCTGAGGTGAATAACCCTGAATATTGTAGTTAATATGGATATGACCACGATGTTTTTGAAATTGCGAGTTTATGTAGTATTAGATTCTTCTTGAATTACTTAAATAAAAATAAACTGTTTGAGATATCATAAGTACAAACCTAGGGAGTTAAAATGGCCATATCGAAGCAATTCATCTAAAAAAGCAATATTGAAATTTTGACATTTGCGCATATAAAAGTAAGTGCGCAGTGCAAGCAAATGTCAAACAGCAATATTGCTGTTTGACATTTGCTTGCAGTGAATCAGTGATCAGGATTGGTGGTGCCATCTGAGGTGAATAACCCTGAATATTGTAGTTAATATGGATATGACCACGATGTTTTTGAAATTGCGAGTTTATGTAGTATTAGATTCCTCTTGAATTACTTAAATAAAAATAAACTGTTTGAGATATCATAAGTACAAACCTAGGGAGTTAAAATGGCCATATCGAAGCAATTCATCTAAAAAAGCAATATTGAAATTTTGACATTTGCGCATATAAAAGTAAGTGCGCAATGCAAGCGAATGTCAAATAGTAATATTGCTTTCTTAGATGAATTGCTTCGTGTTGGCCATTTTAACCGCCCAGCTAATATTATAAATATGAAAGTTTGTTTGTAGTTTGTTTTGGTCCAGACTATTCCTATTGCCATTTTCAAAACTATTTTGTTTTGTATAGTATAAGTGAAGTGAAGTGAAGTAAGTGAAGTGTTAGTGATCCTTAGTCCGGCGTGTTGGGCGTGGAGCTGGTAACAGCACTCATCTCGACGGCACTCCTTTTCCTGTCCTGACTGTTGCTCACTGTTCCTGAAGAATACTTCCTCTGGAGACTCTCCACGAATTTATTCTTCACTGAAAACCTTAAACAGGAATTCGTAAACTTTATTTTTTAAATGATGGCAATAGGCTCCATCCCCATAAATAAATTAATATGCTCCATCTCCTATTACATGGGATTCTTCTTATCGTGTGGGTTGAAAGGTGGATGACCAACCTCATCTACCCTGGTGTCAGGATTATTATTGGGCCGCCAAAGGCTCCTGACGTGACTCAAGTAACGACTACGTACTTACATCAGTAAGTAAGTAGTAACCGGGACCAACGGAAGGATCATCTTACTTCTGGACAATCTGGTGATCAGCCTGCAATGTTGCTAACCTAACCTAACCAAACTAGGGATCACAAAGAGATTTTTGTGATATTTCCCCAACGGGATTCGAACCCAAGACCTCCAGATCGTGAGCAGAACGCTCAGCCACTGGACTACGGAGGCCGACATAGCTCTGAAAGTTAGCAAACAGACCTGGCAGTGGGCTGAAATAAAAAACAGCGGTGAAGGAAAGCATCGTGAGGAAACCCACATTCTCGAGAAGTGTATTTCGAAGGTATGTGACCTAACCTATATTGGACTGGTTTTCCCTTCGCGGGTTGGAAATGTCCTTAGATCTCCAATTTGGTTTATGTACGTACTTACGTCCTAGGTCTTTCTGTTACTTTTTATTCAATTATTAATATATTCAATTATATGATATATTATATTATGACGGTGAAGGAAAACATCGCGATGTTAATGATAATCAATCGCAATCAATAAACAAAAACTATTGGTTTAGGCACGTGGCGGATTCGAAGTGCGACCTCACAGTAAAAAGTCAAACGTTTTTCCAACTGGGTTACTGCGGCTCTACATACCCATATCCCCTGGTGGGATATAAAAAGGTACCTAATGTATTGATAGATATAAATGTAATGTGTCATGTGTCATAATTTTACTTTGTATGTAATGTGTCACAATTTGTTGAATAAACATTTTCTCTCTCTCTCTCTCTCCCTTTCTCTCTCAAATAATGTCTGCCAGTGACAGATTAATCTATAATCTATACAGGTGACAAAGTAACGAAAACTTTGAGGAATGGTTCAGACCATCATTCTGAGTTGATATCAAGTGGAATTTTCCGTCGCAAATGTATGGAACTCAAAATAATTTACAAAAACACTAAAATTTTCATGAATTTTCCGACAGAAAATTCCACTTGATATCAACTCAAAATCATGGTTTGAATCATCTGCCTCAGTATTTGTTACGATGTCACTAACACCCACACGTTCCCGTATGGCTACCTGTACTTGTACGGAATGAAGTGACATCGAAAAACATACTGAGGGGGAAATTGTCATCGTATTAGTGTAGAATTGAAAAAAGAAACACAAAAACATAAATTTTTCGACGGAAAATTCCGTTTGATATTAACTCAGAATCGTGGTCTGAATCATCCACCACAGTATTCGTTTCGATGTCACTAACACCCTGTATTTTGTTTTTATAGGTACCATTATTATGCAGTAGTATAATAATAATTAATAGCATGATGTATTGGTAGGTATAAGATAATGAGGAAAAGAAGTTGATAATAAATAAATTTTGTTTCTTTAATACATTATCACTATTTATCTTTATCACACACTACATACTTGCAACAATGACATACTTAATAATTTAATTAATATATAAATAAATACATTGTAAATGACTTTAGTTTATAAATAAAAAATCTAAATTATAATTGTATATCGCAGTTATTTTACTAGTTATAGGAAAATACATTATGGAAAATATAATATTTATTGATCTATAAATAGAACCTCTTGTAATAGATGGCAGGCAACAATTATACAATATTATACGAATATATTTACATATATTACTATATTTGTAAATGTAAATATGGGTATGTATATAAATTGTATTTATATTTACATTTACATATATTATATTTGACGATATTCCTACATTTTTTTGCCATCATTTGATTCAGTTACTGGACGAGCTAGCTTAGTTGATAGGTACTCCGTCTGCCTTCTGCATCAAAGGTCCCGGGTTCGATATCCGACTGGGCAAATTTTTGAAGAAAGACAAATGTTTCTTCATGGGATGTAAGTCTACTTCTTCATCATTGTTTATCTCTGGACTCTCGCCACTGGAGAACCTATTGTGACAATATTTGACTTTCTTGACATAGTTATTCTACTATATATTGAGGGGGATGATCCATACCATGATTCTGGGTTAATATTAAGAGGAATTTTCCGTCGCAAAATACATGTTTTTTTTAAATAATTTTCAGTTCTATAAATTTGCGACTGCGAGTTCATGAAAATTTTACCACCTTACAAATAAAAAATAAACCAGGGATGAACGTGGGTTTAAGTATTTGACAATCTAGCAAAGATCAGTCGGATCGTATAATATCATCATCAGCCGTACGACGCCAACTGCTGGGCATAGGCCTCCCCCAAGGATCTCCACGACGATCGGTTTTCCTGATCCGCCAGATGTTAAAAGCTGTCATGAAATAGAGTATACAGTCCAAAATGAGAAGACCCAGAATAGGCATGTACAGGTAATAATTGGATTTAATTTTGCTTGGCTTTTTTTTTGACTGGGCATATGCCTCTCAATCAACCGGAGGGGATATGAAGCATACTCCACCACGCTGCTCCGCTGTGGGTTAGTGGAGGTTTTTGGACTAATAACCCGGGAGCAGCAGCTTACTTACTTAGTACGGAATCATCTTATTTTTCGGACAATCAGGTGATTCAGCCTGCCTATCCTTGTCAAACAAAGGACAGTTTCACAAAGTGATTTCGACAATGTCCCCATCGGGAATCGAACCCGGACCTCCAGATCGTAAACCCAACGTTATAACAACTTGACCACGGAGGCTGTTATTAGTTGCAAATACCTTTAGCACCCTTTTGCCTTTTTGTCGTTCGATTGGTGCTTCGGAGGGCACGCTAAGGCGTTGGTACCGGCTATTAGCCGTAAAAACACCTCCACCAACCCGCAGTGGAGCAGCGTGGTGGAGTATGCTCCATACCCGCTCCGGTTGATTGAGGGGAGGCCTGTGCCCAGCAGTGGGACGTATATAGGCAGTTTATGTTATGTTACCTTTAGCACTGAAAGATCAAGATATATTGGATGTCCAGTACGGAGTCTCACCTTTTGCACAGCATTAAAAGGATCTTCCTTTTGAAGACGAAGATGAAGAAGATGGCAACACCAATCAGGGAGTTGTAAGCTGTCGCTACTCGTTCCAGGTACCATGGCAGAGCGATCATGTCGAACACCCAGCTGATACCCATGACTAAAGATAACTTGAGGTACAGGCCGAATCTGAAACAATAAAATGGGGGGTTAAAATGGCCACATCGAAGCAATTCATCTAAAAAGAAATATTGCAATTTGTCATTTGCGCAGATAAAAGAAAGTGCGCAATGCAAACAAATGTCAAATAGCAATATTGCTTTCTTAGATGAATTGCTTCGATGTGGCTTTTTTAACCCCCCTTTTCTCAGGTGGGGAGGTGCTCGTTGTAATCAAATTCAGCAATTTTCTTGAATAATGTTATATTTTCATAAACAATGTTAACTCTCTAACTCTTCATAGCAGATTACCGCAACCAAACAAAATTCCCACCACCGCCTTTTAAAAATATTAAAGTCGTGACACAGATTCACGACTTTATTCCGTCTGTTATTAAGTTATTTAATCTAATAATAATTACATAAACAATATGAACCCTAACAAAATTATATGATAAATGTTTATTATAGCTGCCTCCGTGGTCTGACAGCCTAAGGTCTAGCTTGCTGGGGCTTTCCCGTTTCGGTAGTACGGAATGGCAACATGCAAAATAACCGTTATTATACGGTTAGGGTTCAACTCTACCTACCTTTTTGGGGATACAGGCGGAATGCTATTTTATATTAAACAGGCCTCTAGAAGTTTTATGATTTGGCTAAGTCCTTTGACCGGAAAAATACAAAATTATAGTTGAACGCATTCCCATAGTCCTCATGGATGGAGAACAGGAAATTATATTATTTTATAGAAATAAAAGTATTTTACCTGTTTTGATTGTTGTTGTATTTACCCGCCTCATTAGTAAACTGTCCCATGCTTTTCCTGATCCGCCAGATGTTAAAAGCTGTCATCAAATAGAATATACAGTCCAAAATGAGAAGACCCAGAATAGGCATGTACAGATAATGCCGCATTTCTATCTGGTTATCCTCTGAAAGGGAAAAGAAAATATTTACTTTTTATTTTTTATACGTCTAATAATAAATAGGCATACGGTAAAAACAAGATCTTTGTATCGAGTGTCCGTGCTGTGATTGAGATTAAATACTCTTTTAGTCTGACTCTAAAAAGTACCACCGTAGTAACTTTAATTCTTTATTATACACAAATAAATTACATACCAACCACATAAAGTACATAAACAAACTTGAGCAGAGGTGAACTTATTTTATCGGTTATTTTTTCTAGGGGGGTGTAAAAAGGCCACATCAAGGCAATTAATTGAAAAAGCAAAATTGTAATTTGACATTTATTTGTTTACAATTCGCACTTATTTTTATAAGTTTAGCTTTTTAAATGAATTGCTTTAATATTTCCTTTTGAGACCCCTGAGCGAAAATCGAAGACATCATCAAAGTTCATGTAAGTCTTCATCGAAGTTGGTTGTTCGTAGATGGAATATGATGTAATAAATAATGATGGAACTAAATCAACTTACTTATGTAAAAGCAGTACTGGAAGTGGGGTTGGTAGATATGGGGCATATGGGACAGATCGGAGTAGTCTATGGCTGCAACGGCAATGGTCAGGAGTAGTGGAACTCCCCAGGAGTATAGAGCATACCATCCAAATTTCACGAGATCCCCGCGACGGTGGATGCGTCGACATTTGAAAATAGCTCTGCAAGATTGAAATAAGGTCATAAGGGCTGTAAGAGTTCCATGTTTGGTTTATGAGGGGGGGTTTAAGAGGCCTTTTTAAAAATATGCACAATGTCCAATTGCAAAAATGCTTTTTAGTTGAATTGCTTTGTTGTGGTCTCCGCCCCGCCCCCCCCCCCCCCCCCTTGAGCAGTAACTATCAGTACTATTCAGAGACGGAGGACAGGAGTCCTGGTACAGTTTTGAAATAGACTACTCTGGGCGCCGTCCCACTCGCGTCAGACAGAGTACTGCGGGGCGGAAGGCAAGAGGGAAACCACTGCCCTATTTGTCCCTAAAAAAGTATCATGGAGAATGCTACACGGACAAGAGCGTGGCTCTTAAATTAATGGTGATGACATTTGCGCATATAAAAGTAAGTGCGCAATGCAAACAAATGTCAAATAGCAGTATTGCTGTTTTAGATGAATTGGTTTGATGCGGCCTTTTTAACCACCCAAGTGTGTAAATTAATTGACATTGATTTTTAGATTATTTAAAACTAGTAAAGAATTAAAAAAAATAAAAATAAGGAAACAGTTATTGTATTGCATTGTAAGTGTGTTTTTCTGATGACACGTAATAGAAATAGGTACTCATTTTCTTACCTGAACGTCCACCAAATATCCAAAGACATGATATTCATCCAAAAGAAACTGCTTATCGTTGTGTAATATAGGAACACACCTGCAAATAATGTAATAGGTAAAAGTAAATAGGTATTTCATTTGATATAGGTCCCCATCAATCGCCGTTGGTTGCGACACAGTCCCTTATTGCAACATGAGCGGTTTGACAGGCATTCTAAACGCAATTTATATTTAAAAAAAAATTCTTCTTTTTCGCAGTCCTGAAAAGTAGTAATTTGACTACTAAGTACGGAGCCTTATGAACTAAAGATCTCAAACAACGTCCAGAAGCCGAGATTCGCTTTTTTTTGACGTGACTTATTGTAGATTTGCCGCAGGTGGCATTAACTACTTGGCCGGACAAATGGAGAGCGCTGAAGGCTCTCACCCGGTACAACGTTTAAGACAACAGGCTTGAGGGAGCCCAGTTGGGCGTACCTCGGCTCAGGGCGTCGTCTGAGAGGAAAAATATTTGAAAGAATTAATCGCCCTAGTGGGTCGATAGCGATAAGCGCAGATCGAGGGAAATCGTGGACCACGCCGGCGGGGTCGGTATCGGGGTCCTGAAGTGTTTGGTGTCGCGAGCTGATTGGCCGCCTCTACGGCTAGAAACATACGAGGTTCGTTTTAATTTTGTACCGGGTTACTTACTCAAAGGCTTGCAAACTTTAGAAGACATGGATTCGTTCTGCAGTGCGATGAGTTCAACAGCCTTGAAGAAGAAAGTGACAGCTAGGGTGCCCACGTACGCCATAAGGACCATGCCGACCAGATTCCTCAGTTCTCGAATGACTCCATAGACGCAAAGTACGAGGATCAGGAAGAAACACGAAATGAGCATTGCTGAAAATTGATAAAAATACATTACTACAAAAAAAAATACATTAAAATTACAATAAAATACATATTAAATAAAATAAATTATTTGACGTATTTTAGTGTAGGTTTTTAATTTGACTATTTTATATATTTTTTAACATTGTATTTAGTACTTAATAATAATAAATTTTGTCGAGTTTAATAAGAAAATAAAGATACTAAGACACATATTACACACACACACACACACACACACACACACACACACACTAAGACACATTTAAGTTGCTGCGAAAGTGAAATAAGGCTAAACATGGCCATATCTTTGTGTTACGATAATTTGTGGAGCTTGATTTTTGACATACACAGACGTAAGTATTTAGATGTTAATTTCAACTCGACACCTCCACTCGGTACTGAGAAACAGAATCTTGCCAGGGAGACGGATGGACAACAAAGTGCTCCTATAATGATTCCATTTGTTCCCTTTTTTAAATTAACACAAACAACCGGTTATTGTTGAGCTCGGAAGATATATTTTATATTGTTAAGGTCTATCTGGACCTAAGGGTTTATGTACTTTACTAGACAGGAGTCTAGCTACAAAGTACAAATCAGAGGTCATCGTAGATTAATCGTGTTTTAAAAGATTAACGACAACATCGATTTTTGTAAGTGCCGCTTCTTCCCCTCTTCTTGTTTATCTTGAATATCGAGAAGTGTTTGACAATGACAGTATTTCTTTGAAGGTAAAAGATTTTTGAATTATGTTTCTATCGTGTGGGTTGTGAGGTGGATTACCAACCTCATTAACCCTGGATCAGAATTACTATTGAGCTGCCAACGGCCCCTGACACGACTCCGACGAGTAACCGGGACCAACAGCTTAACGTGCCTTCCGAAGCACCGATCGTTTTACTTTCGGACAATCTGTAATGTCCTAATCAAACTAGGGATCATAAAGTGATTCTTGTGATATTCGGGGTTCGAATCCAGGATCGTGAGCCCAACGCTCAACCACTGGACCACGGCGCGGCGGCCGTTTTGAATTAGATGTCGTAAATATAAACTTACCAACAGATTTGAGGACATGTTCAGCTTTATTGTCGGTGGCAACAGTGTCGTTGCTAGCAATGGCCAAGTATCTATAAATGACGAATGGTTGTCTAACTCCTTTCTTAGTCCGTATTACTAGATGCTCGAAGCAAAAATCTCCCATCGGCCAACTTCGGACAAATCTTTTGTAGAAATTCGGATGTTCTAATACTAAAGAATTGTTCTAAAAAAAAACGAATGATTTAATTAATTATGACGTTGATGAAGATTATCATAATGATGATGATTCGAAGTCGATTTCGACTACAGCGATAGCAACTGGTGAAGTTGCTACCGCTGCTTTATATATCGCAACGCGCGCGATATACGCGATATGCTACGGGGGCTGGGCTAATAACTTTCTTCATGTGTCTCATTACTGACTTTTCAGGGTACTTACATCACTTGTCTACTTATAAGACAAACAAGATATTACTTTAGATAGATTTAATAGCCTGCATTTTTCATTTAGGTAACCATTAGAGCAAGAAAGTTGTTTTATATCTTCGTGGTTTACCACAGCAACGGCAGGAAAGCTTTACATAACATGTCATAAACATAAACAGCCTATACAGGGTGTTAGTAACATAACAAATAGCACATTCGCACGCGATGACGTATATCGATGTTCAAGCCCCGTCCGAGTCAGATTTTATCGTTTTCATTTTCTTTTTAATTGTTGATAAACATAACATAAGCTGACGACTATAAGTACCCGCAGCTCACCGAGCTTTCTGTTAGACCAACGTAACGTAATGGTCGAGAGAACTGTGTTAGTGAAAACTGCAAGATAAATTAAAAACTCATCGGTGTAAAAATTCTACGTCACTGCAGACATATACGGCAGCCGACACGACTATGTTGTGCGACAAACGTATGCAGTGGTGATGTTCCCACTTTAGGCACAATTCCGGCAGAAAAATGGCGCAAAAGTTAGATAAAGAACTTTATTACACAGCCTATAGGCAGATAGCATCAAAGTACATGAACAATTTGAAAAATAAGTAGTGTCATTATTAAAGAGATTTTACAATAGGAACCTACCCACTTTGGGAATTTCTCCGGGAACGCGCACGTCACTGATCGTAAGGCATGGGCTTAAATAAATCATGGACATCATATTTATGAACTAATGTTTGCAGAGTATCCATACCATGATATAAGAAAACAAGAAAAAAAGAAAATGTTTTTCGACAGTTTTAGATCTGTCTTCATTTAGTAATCAGAATTTCTTAATTTATCTTGAACCTAGTATACGACCCAATTGGGTCATAGGTACATCCATCGTAAGATGAACTAAGTACCCACACCTCACTGAGCTTTCTGTTACACTAACGTATCGCCGTCTGTAGTGGAGTCAACCATGGTATAAGAAAATCAGGTACATGCTCAATACTATGACAAGCCGCCATTGCTAGCCCATTGATGACGTAAGAGTTACCACTGTGATACCAGTAAATTGGTATCTCTAACATTCCAAGGACGTAAACTTTATTATTGAAAATGAAGTGAATTACTGACTGATATATGTATTTAATAACTATTACTTGTCACATATATAAAAATCATTAAAACTGTAAGTCTTTTACTAAAAGTTCAAAATTTCCTTGCAAAGTAAATATAAAACATTGGTTGTGGGTAATTTATTTTTTACGAAATGGCAACTTAGGGCGTTATGACGTCAGCTGGGCTAACCTTGAAATGTTAGCTGTCACTTTTGAGCATACCTGGTCTTCTTATACCATCTTTAAACGTGACACTGGCTGAATTGTGATCACACAAAAGCCATTCATCAAGAATTGTATTGAATATATCATGATCCATACCACCTACCTCGAGAATATGAAAGTTGTTCATGGCGTCGTTAGGAACACTGGATACACAAGTTTTATTCGACAATTTCTTATTTGTGACCATCCGAAAATCACTGTCCAATTTCATATGAGACTGTTCAACTTTTTCTTCTATGTTGCTTCTGTAAATGTTTATCTTGGAATAGTCCACATTAATAGAGGTATTTGTCAATTGTTTTATTTTAGATATAAATTGGCAAACTGTGGCTTTCCCATCATAATACATAATACGGTCGGCGCGTTTGCAGCATTTTGCAATACAATGTCTGTTGTAGCAATAATCTTTGATGTCTACATGATTACCATCAACATCGGCAAAATTATCAGCACACACTGGCGGTTGTGGAACAACCAGCTTGAAGTAAAACGCTGGACCTTTCATTTCGGTTCCTATGCTATGTACAATGCGATCCACGCAGTAATTTTGAATGTCGACGACATCTTGAATTTTATCTCTTTGTTGTCCTATTAAGAGGCTTGAATTCTGAAAGTAATAGTCGATGGTCAGTAAGGGACTTTCAAGGCCATGTTCCCTAAAAAAAATATAGATGGCGCTATACAATGTTGCCTTCGTTTAAGTTTCTAATTCCATGGATAACAGACAGTTTTTGTTATAAATGATGACACTTGTACACACCCAAGCACAACATATATTCCAACCATTATTATTCTGATCAAAATTAAGAGAAGCAATATAGGTAGCAACATAATTCTGTACATATGTGATCCAAATATCAAGCAACATTTATTTTTATACAATATCATATACCTATGTATCTGCTATCATCATCATCATCAGCCCATTAACGTCCCCACTGCTGGGGCACGGGCCTTCCCTATGGATGGATAGGGAGATCGGGCCTTAAACCATCACACGGGCCCAGTGCGGATTGATAGTTATTAACGACTGCTAATGCAGCCGGGACCAACGGCTTAACGTGCCTTCCGAAGCACGGAGGAGCTCGAGATGAAAACTTTTTTTTGTGGTCACCCATCCTATGACCGGCCTTTGCGAAAGCTGATTAACTTCAACAATCGCAGACCGAGCGCGTTTACCGCTGCGCCAACGAGCTCCTCCATGTATCTGCTATTAGATTATTTATTTATTTATAATTTTGAAAAATTTATGAGCCCACGCAATGAGAAAATAGGTTTCTTTTTATTCATTAATTATCACTTTAGAAGTATACAACGCCATATAATAATATATATATATTTTTGGGGAACGTGGCCTGCAAAGTTCCGCATTAGAACAGGAAAGTGTCGACAAAATGGTCATTCATGATAAGAACTTATGGTCATTCGAGGCTACATCAGACCGTGGTCACACCCCGGACACTTCATACAAACGACATGGTTTTACGCAGATACCATTGACGTTATCGTACCCGCGCGTCTGTGTGTGTGACATCTGACGCCATGCGACTCGAGTCTAAATTATGTCCGAGGTTCGAGGGGGTGAGGTAAACCTACCTCAGACGCTGGCGGGGACAGTTGCCGTTCTATACGGCGAGCTATCGATAGTTCGGCAACAGTAATAAGGAATACGTGTAAATGGTCGATCCTTACCTCAATGATGTGAAAATGTTCCGTCTCGACATCCTTAACAGAACAGCCTTTTTGATCCTTTTTAGACACTAAAAACTTATTGTTCTTTATAAAAACAACATTATTATCACTGTAGTTATTAATAGTTTTTTCATGTTTGTAAATTGTTATATTCATATTTGTAGGTATAGTTTGTTTATGGTCTAACGCAGTTATGTTGATACATGACAATGTAGTTGTGTTTTTGAAGATAATTTCACCATCACCGCAACACTTTGGCACACAAGTTTTGAATTTGCATTGTTTTTTTAAATCTATCTTGTTGCCTTTTAGATCTTCGAAGTCATTGACACATTTACCGTGTTCTATTTTTTCACTGCTTTCACTGTTTACTATGTAGAAGATTAGTATTATGTTTAAATAAAAGAAAAAACGGACACCCATCTTTAAAGGCTTCTTGTTTGTTACTAAGTATGCAATTATTCCTTGGTTTATCCTGTTTTGTTCAAAATGTACATTTATTAACTCTATACTATTAAATTGTGAATCAACCGCAGAGATTGAAATAGTTTCCTCCCTTTTTTTATTAAAAACCTATGTTGAATATGATTCTGATACTTTCTAGTTAAGTATCTATTTCGACTAGTAAAAATGGGATACTAATAAAATTTCTTCGGATGGCACGTTCAGCTCAAAGCTATTAAAGCTTCTAGCCGCTAAATAGCGCAGCATGGTAGGGCGTGTACCCATAAATGGAACATATATAGGACATTAGCCCCGCTATCTCCCATAGCAACATGATTTACTCATTCTGGGACACCCTGTATATGCTGTTTATGTTATGTTATATCATCATCATCACCCCAAGGATCTCGACGACGATCGGTCGCATCCAGCGGCTTCCCGCGACCTTCACCAGATCGTCGGTCCACCTTGTAGCGGGCCTACCCACTGAGCGTCGTCCGACACGTGGTCGCCATGTGTGTGTGTTAGTTATGTTATATACTGGGTTGTAACTCACCATCCCCCTAGCATTATCCCGTTTTTCACAGGCTTACGTAATCTGAAGATTTGACAGGTCCGGTTTTTTACAGAAGCCTGTCTGACCTTCCAACCCGCGATGCGAAAACCAGCCCAATACAGGTTAGGTTACATACCTCCAAATATGGGTTTCCTCACGATGTTTTATTTTCCTTTCGCCGCTGAGCACATGATAAGCATTTATGCTCCAAACATGAATTCGAAAACGAACTATTCTAAAATAAACTATTCTATTTTATGAAGTAATTACTTTTAGATGTGTTTGTTTGGAACTCTTTTCTACGTCACGTCTTACATAAGAGCAAGTTCACTGTTAACTGAACTACCCTACATTGGACGGGAGGTTATTAATACTTTTTACATAATTATAAAGGCATGTGCCCACTACACCGTATCATATTAGGACCGTGTCAGGCAAGGACCGGCGCGTGCCGGACGCTACAATGCCCACTGCAACGCAGCAACCCCGTTCTATCCCCGTATGTACCGGGAATTCTGGCCGGTCCGTTCATTGCACGCTACGGTGTTGGTCGGTGACGAAACTGTCTAGTGGCCCATAGAAATTGACCATCACTAATTTAAGAGCCACGCTCTTGTCGGTGCAGCATTCTCCATGCTACTTTTTAGGGATAAATAGGGCAGTGGTTTCCTTCTTGCTTTCCGCCCCGCAGTACTGTCTGACGCAAGTGGGATGGCGCCCAGAGTAGTATATTTCAAAGCCGTACTAGGACTCCTGTCCTCCGCCTCTGAATAGTACTGACAGTTACTGCTACCCTCTGTCAGGATCCAGGTTACAGTCCCTATGAAATAAATCCCTCAATCAGCGCTTATCGCTATCGACCCTACTAGGTTCGAATAATTCTTTCAAATATTCTTCCTCTCAGGCGACGCCCTCAGCCGAGGTTTGCGCCCAACTGGGCACCCTCAAGCCAGTTGTCTTAAATTTTGTACCGCGTGAGAGCCCTCAGCGCTCCCCATTTGTCCGGCCAAATATTTAATGCCATCTGCGGCAAATCTACAATAAGTTACGTCAAAAAAAAGCCTGTGCAGGGACGTATACGGTCCTGGTATGATACGGTGTAGTGGGGACGGACCTTTAGTCACACATCGGCATTCGTGCTATACAGTCTCGTAGGTGTTAGAATTAACTATTTTCATGAAGGGCATATGTACATACAGGGTATTACATTAGGACATCGTAACTAGAACTTTGAGGGATGTT